>NW_018744026.1:232737-902540 GCF_001683475.1 Chenopodium quinoa
GACCGCTTCACATTACTCGCAACAAATATTTTTCTTTTCTCATTTAGTAAGTTTTTGGCTGCAAATTGACAATTTTACCCTTACTTTTTTTAAAACACCTTATTAGAACTACTAATCTAATTTCCTTATCTTTAACACAAGATTAATTATTGTTTTCGGGATTTTTTTCCCGCCACGTGGACCAGTCAGCACCTGCCACGTGGACCATTCAGGGGCTGCCACGTGTAATGCTTCAAGAGGTCCAGCATGGGCTAATCGCGTCACGCCACGTGGCCCACAATCTGCCAACCTGGAAAACGGCCAACAGGGCCCGAATCCCTAGGCAAGCCCAATCAGTCCTAGGTCTACCATTTAACCTAGTATTGGGCATGTACTTCGAGGCTATAAATATAGTAATTAGCCTTCATTAAACACATTCAGAAATAATTAATCATCTCACCAAGAGAAGCCTAACCCTCGTGCATACTAATTGCTAGACCAGACTAATTAGCATTAATTGCACACCTTGATCACCATCGATCACTCCTCCCTTCCGAGGAACTAGATCACCTTTTACTTTCCGCACCATTTACTCCTCATACACGTTCTAACTTGATCGTCGGAGGCGGAGCTCCCACCACCCGGAGTCTCCGTTGTTTTGCAGGTACAGGCGTAAGGATCCCAATCCCGGAATTGTAACTCTCCCGCAGGACATCAAAAGACCCCGAAACATTTTGGCGCCGTTGTGGGGAGAGTACTTTTGAGATGGAATCACAGTCTGTACCAATTCTAAGTGAGAAGCGTCCCATGGACGACCCCCTGGTTCAGACGGACCAGGATACTGACAATGAAATTGAAGTCGAGACATACGGCCTCTGACGGGACCTTAAGAGCTCGACGTACCCGTCCCACCGAAAGGAGGGAAGGGAGGACTGCCTGGCTGGATCTAGTAGACCAGCCGGCCAGCCGCTTGATCATCAACATGCGGCCGAGGGATTCGCCCCCATCACTAGAAATGAACTTATGACCTTCATGAATAGTTTCAAGGGGGAGATCCAGGAGCTTATCAACAAAAGGGCGACCGTTCCACCAAAGGAACAGTCGGCCAGAAGACCCTCCTAATCTGGGAGGAAGAAGCCTGTAAAGGATCGGGAGGCGACTCCTTACCCTAAGCCTAGGGAGAGGGAGGCGCCAGTGATCGACCTAACTAAGTACCGCTTCCCCTCACAAGGGAAGAGAAAGCCCATCCATCATATCCAGTCGGACGGGTCAAAGAGAACATACTCTGATGCTCGAATGTTGCTTGAGCAGATGAAGAATGACTGACTGTCAGAGTCGGCCTCTACGTCTGATTTTCAAGACAGTCTACATAATACCTCCCTAAGGTATTCAAAATCAAATTATGAGAGCCAGACGGCCGGAGCCTCCTCTCGTTCTGGTTTTCAGAAACATCAATGCGGCCCCGTATGAGACTCCTCAACCATACGTTCCGCAGTCCCAATATTTCATGCAGCCTACTCTTTTTGGAGGATTGGCGGCAAGGAATGTCCAGCCTTTGGACTGGCAACTTAGGTTGCTCAAATTTGGGGAACAGCCCTCCGCCTTCTCTAAGGAAATAATAGAGACCGCCCAGCCGACCAAAGTAAAAAATGTGTTGGTAGGGGCATATGATGGCACTACCAACCCAGAAGATCACGTGATGGCATACACCAACCTTATGTACCTCCAAGGGTTAGATGATGCCACATGGTGCAAGTATTTCCTGGCCACATTGAAGGGCGTCGCCTTGCAATGGTTTGGCAACTTGCCGGCCGGGTGTATTAACAATTTTAAGACCCTCGCCTACTTGTTCACATCAAACTTCGCAATGAACATTCCTGCTAAGAAGACTACCCTTGATCTGGGGGCCATACAGCAGGGAGAGAAGGAGGGACTGCGCTCTTACATCAAGAGGTTCAATCTGATGAGAATTCAGATACAAGGGCTTCCTGATGAAGTAGCTTATACAGACTTCTGAAGGACGGGTCGACCTTCAAATTCGACCTCGTCAGAAAGAGGGTGACCACCCTCGAAGAAGAAAATGATGGAGGCGGACGCCTACATTCAGGCGACTGACCTCTGTAATGTTGGAAAAAAGTCGGACCACAAAAAAGTCCGACAAAAGAGAGAGCCGGCCAAAGCAGTCGGCCAATAAAGAAGAGAAAAAGAGAAAAGAAGTCTGGGCGGCCGACTCCTCTGAACAGTCGTCCCAGAAGAAGAAGAAGAAGGAATTTAAACCATACTCCCCCAAGTATTGAGTTTAACAAGGATAACTATTCCATCCTCAAGGAAATCAAAGACGGACTCTCAATTGAGAAGCCGGCTGCCATGAAAAGTTCCGTCAACAATCGGAACAAAGATAAATATTTGCTATTACCATGAGGACATTGGTCATACACCAATGAGGCATCAGTCTCAAGCGCCTCTTGGACCGCCTGACAGACAAGGGAGATCTCAACTCCTATATCAAGAAATCAAAGGGTACCCAACACCCCAAGCGAAAACAGGCGGACCAGAAGAGGGCGACACCTGCTGAAAGCTCCGATACTGACGAAGCGCTAGTCTATTACAATGACAGCTTCCCAGGAGGAGGCCTAACTATCCGGGGCAACAAGGACAACATCAGGCGTCTAGATATTAACTCCGTCGACCAGGGATGGACCTCCAAAAGTTCATTGAGGAAGACTTTGGGGGAATCAGGGGAATCGGGGGAACCAGAGAGTTGGCCGGATTCTCATAGATACTGGGAGTTCATCTGATCTCATCAGCAACAAGTTCTTGGCAAAGCTCAAGTACAAGCTTGACAGCATACACCCGGTCTCTCATCCCTTAGTCGGATTCGGAGGAGGGGTCGTACACCCAGTTGGACGGGTAGATCTGCCTATCCGTCTGGGTGAGAAAGGGGAGGGCCGTCATTTGGTGGTCCGATTCTTGGTGGTCGAAGAACTGTCGGCCTACAACATGATCTTGGGACGACCCACCCTGAATAATTCAAAAGCTGTTATCATTCCATCTCTCATGCTTCTCAAGTTTGAGAGAGATGATGGAACCGTCGGCTCCCTAAGGGGAGACCAAAAGATGGCCAGGGAGTGTTATCTCTCTGATATCAAGCCCACTATGATGGCATCCGGCCCCAGTGGAGAGACTATGGACCTTGAGCAAAGTCAAGGGAGCCGAGCCTGCCCCAATAGCAGCCGGCAAGAAAAGAAAGGCCACCCAACTGGAGGCCGAGAGAAAAGAAAAACAATAGCAATCATTGGCCGAGGAGCGGTCAGATGAGTCCCGCCCTCAGCCGGCTGGTGAACTTGTAGACCTCATCCTGGATGACTCTCGCCTTGAGCGAACTATTAAAGTCGGGAAGATTGCTTTTGCTGAACTTGGTGCTGACCTTTACCAATTGTTAAGAGAATTCAAAGATATATTTTGCATTTGAAGTTCAAGAGATGCCAGGCGTAAGCCCGGATCTGGCCGTACATAAGCTCGCTGTGGATCCAAAAAAGAAGTCGGTCAGGCAAAAAAAGAGGAACCATGGCGAAGAACGAAGCTAGGCGGCAGCCATCGAGGTTAAGAAATTGCTGGACGCAGGATTCATTCGACAATGTTTCTTCCCAGACTGGGTAGCGAATGTAGTACTTGTCAAAAAGTCGAATGGGACCTGGCGCATGTGTGTAGACTACACATACTTGAACAAGGCATGTCCCAAAGACAGTTACCCGCTCCCAAAGATCGACCACCTGGTCGACTCTACAGCCGGCCATGCCTTGATGAGCTTCATGGACGGCTACTCAGGCTTCCATCAGATACCCCTGTGGAAGAAAGACCAAGAGAAGACGGCTTTTGTCACAGGTCAGGGGTTGTTTTGCTATACTGTCATGCCGTTCGAACTAAAGAATGCGCCTGCGACCTTCCAAAGAATGATAAATACAGTCTTCTTCAACCAGATTGGAAGGAATGTGGAGGCGTACATTGATGATATGATTGTTAAATCAAAACTCCGGAAGGACCACCTAGCCGACCTCCGAGAAACATTCACCACTCTTAGGCGGCACCAGGTCATACTCAATCCCAAGAAATGTGTTTTTGGTGTTGAGTCTGGGAAGTTCCTCGGATTTCTAATTAATAAAACGGGGATAGAGGCTAACCCCGAGAAAGTACAGGCGGTCATAGATATGCAGTCGCCTCGTACTGTCCGAGAAGTTCAAAGGCTCACGGGTTGCCTGGCGGCATTGGGGAGATTCCTCAGCCGGTCGGGCGACAAGTGTCTTTACTTTTTTCAAGAAGAAGACCATGTTTCAATAGGGGCCGGATGCAGAGGCGGTCTTCCAAAAATTAAAGCAACATTTGCACTCCTTGCCAAGACTAGTCAGCCCTCTACCCAAGGAAGTACTATACATGTATTTAGCAGTCTCTGACCATGCTCTTAGTGACGTCCTCCTTGCTGAGAGGGACGGCTGCCAGCTCCCGGTCCACTTTATCAGTCACGTCCTAAAGAACACCGAGTTACGGTATCCTATGGTAAAGAAGTTTGGCCTTGCCCTCTTCATGGCAGTTAAAAAATTGAAGCCTTATTTTCTGGCACAATCCAGTTGTGGTCTACACTGACCAACCAATCAAGCGGCCACTGACAACCATGGAGTCGTCAGGTCGGATGATCAAATGGGCCATCGAGATCCAGAGTCTAGAGATCACTTTCGAGCCAAGGAAAGCGGTGAAGGGGCAAGCATTCGCTGACTTCATAGTAGAACTAACCAGGCCGTCTGATCCAGAGAACTTTGAGCAAGTCTAGAAAGTCTATGTGGACGGGAGCTCTACAATGAACGGTTGTGGAGCAGGCGTCATATATCAGTCCCCTGAACGGGAAAAGTACGAGTACGCCCTACGGTTTAAGTTCCAAGCCTCGAACAATGAGGCGGAATATGAAGCTCTTTTAGCTGGCATCCGTATGTGTAAGGCAGCCGGGGCAAGAAAGATAGCCGCCTGTTCTGACTCACAACTGATCGTAAGCCAATACCATGGTGACTATGAAGCCACACATCTGGCTATGATCAAGTACCTACAAGCGGTAAAGCAGGAGGCCGGGACACTTGAAGAATTTCACCTAAATCAAGTGCCTAGGTCCGAGAATAACCAGGCGGACGCCCTCTCTAAATTGGCATCATCAGCTTCCTGTGACACACCAAGGACGGTTTTCTGGGAAGTAATTGAGAAACGAAGCATCGAGGAGGACCCTATTGGGATCCTAGACAGAAGCTTTACCTGAATGGACGACATCCGGGCATACCTAACAAACGGAACCTTGTCGGCTACTCACTCAGAGGCGGTCCTACTGAAAAAACGGGCGTCCAACTTTAAAATGCATAAAGGGGAACTCTTCAAAAAGGGCTATCTCCAACCTCTCCTCAAATGTGTCACCCCGGAAAAGAGGCGAGAGATCTTAGAGGACTTGCACTCAGGATACTACGCCTCCCACGTAGGCAGCAGGTCCCTAGCTCGTAGAACCAGGCGGCAGGGATATTTCTGGCCAACCCTGGAAGCAGACGCTATGGAGATGGTGAAAAAATGCGACAAGTGTCAAAGGTTTGGCAAGCTAATCCATCGTCCGACCACTGATCTGACGGCCATACATAGCCCCTTACCATTCGCCAAGTGGGGCATGGATGTCTTGGGTCCGTATACACCAGCAAAAGGCGGCCAGAGATACATCCTAGTAGCAGTCGACTACTTTACCAAATGGGTAGAGGCCGAGGCTATCAAAGGTATCAAGACCAAGGACGTTATCTCATTCATTTGGAGGAACGTCATTACACGATTTGGGGTGCCTATGTCAATGGTCTTTGATAATGGTCCTCAGTTCGAGACGCCCATTCTCAAGAACTGGTTGGGGGATCAAGGAATTGCATACAACTTTGCATCAATTGGTCGACCCCAAGCAAACGGCCAGGTAGAAGCATTCAACAAGATTATCTCTGACGGTATCAAGAAAAAGATTGAAAAAGCAGGCGGCCTATGGGCAGATGAACTTCCACATGTTCTCTGGGCCATAAGGACAACTGAAAAAGGGGCGATTGGGGAAACCCCATTCCTCCTAACCTATGGGGCAGAAGCCGTTCTACCCATTGAGCATTATGAGCCGACTCTTCGTGTCATGCTGTATGACGAGGCGGGCAATTGGGAATCCATGCGCCTAGCATTGGATTCATTCCCTGAGCGTAGGGGCAACGCAACCCTACGCTATGAGATTTACCGTCTGAGAATGACCAGAGCCTATAACAAGAAAGTACAAAGGCGTCCACTGAAAGTGGGGGACTTTGTACTACGGAAAATGGAAGCAGTCGGTAGGGCTAATGAGTTGGGAAAGCTAACTCCCAATTGGGAAGGACCCTACCGGATCTATGAAGAGGTTAGAGACGGCACCTATCGCCTGGAAACACCAGACGGCCGGCTCCTACCTAGAACATGGAATGTAGACAATTTGAAGAAGTATTACTTCTGAATGATGTAATTATACAAGGGTTATTAATAAAACTTGCAATTATTTCAATACTTTGTACTTTTATTAGAGGGGCATGCCGCCTGAACTTTTACAGTCGGTTACTCTCCATCGCTAGAGGGGCATGCCGTCCGGACATACAGTCGGCTATTCTCCATAGAAGATGGCCGGCTGGTACCAAAACAGACTGCCACCCTCCTACACTTTACTAAAAAATGATCAGAGGGCCTAGCCGACCCTGTGCCTAAACAGGCGGTTGCCCTCTTCTTACATAGCACCTACGTTCACCAAGAACTAACCAAGACCACAAGCCGGATGGTCAGCCTAAGCGCTAGGCCGACTAATCATCTCTTAAAATTAAACTAATACCACCAGTCCCAACATCATAGCAGGCGTTCGGCGACATCCCTCCGGATGAGATTCGTCGCAGAGAGCAGCTCCCTTTTGGGTGGAATAATGCTCTATAAACTAAACACGCGGCCCCTAAACGACTGTCCCCAAGGACAACCACGTAGCCGTTTACCACTGAGACAAGGATAACTACCAGTAACCGAGCCAGTGGTAGCAGTTGACATCTGAGTCGGATGACCGCCTGTATTACTTGGGATAAATACAGGGGGTACCTCTTGAGTTAATAGCCAACAAACATTGGCGAATCAAGGGGACCAACCGGCCTCCGCCACCTAGCACCTCTACTACTCAAGCTGGAGTGACGGAGACTGAGTAAACTTCAATGTTAACTCATAGTCACTCTCTCAAACTTAGTATGGAACCTAAAGGGTATGAGTAGTCCGCCTGTTTTTTAGCAAATAGAGGTACTCAAACCACTATTCCTACTAGGTTAACAACCTTTGAGTTAAACAGCCAAGCAAAACTTGGCGAATCAAGGGGACAAGCCGGCCTTCATCGCCTTTTTTCCCTACTACTCAAACCAAAGTGGCGGTGATTGACTAACCTCAAGGTTAACAAGACGCCCTCCTTAGTACGGAACCTAAAAGGTATGAGAGGTCCGCTTGTTTTTTTGGCAAACAGGGGCCCTTGACCACTATTCCTACTAGATCTGACAGAAGTTACCGCATGTAACCAATACAGACGTAGCTACTCCGACCAGGCGCCCCGTTTACAGACGGCCTCTTTCCATCAACCTTGGAAAACAATTGAAATAAAAATAGGCGCCCAACCACCTAGGTAGCGCCCTTAAAAGACCAACGCCTGGTCTACTGAAATAGGACGATTGTTCCTCAACTAGGCGGCTACCCACAATGGTCCAAGGCTTAGAGAACCCTACTAAGATCTTGGTACTCAGCCCCTCAACTACGCCTACTACGACCATTGCTTAAAACCCTCAAGACAGCTGCCTGTGCCCAAGCGCGACCAACAGGCGGCCTGGATAATGTTCCTAAAATAATTCAAGTCTGGAAAGTCTGATATCCCAAGCTTTCAAGGAAAGGCCAATTGAAATCATGGCCGACTGACTGATAAAGAAACAATTAGTCGACTGATATACGTGTTTTATACAATGGTTTTCCCCGGTTTTACTTAGTAATTTTATATGGTTTTGAGCTCTACGGAGCCATTTCTTGCTAACAATCTCTTCTTTAGTGTATTCGATTGTTTTAGTAAGCTTTTCAGGAATATGAAGCGTTTCTAGGCGATTGGACGTGTTTTTAGTAGATTCGGAAGAGTTGATAGCCAAGAACTGCAATTTATGTGGAGTGCCCGACCGGGCATGGCTTGCCCGGGCAGACCGGGCAATGAAGAGTTCACAGGAAGAAGCCCAATTCTGAACGGTTGCAACGCGCGCCCGATCGGGCAGGCTTCGCCCGGTCAGACCGGGCGATGAAGAAGTCAAGTTATGAAGATGCAATTCTGGAAACGTGTTACGCGCGCCCGACCGGGCGAGGCTCGCCCGGTCTGACCGGGCAAAGAAGGAAAACTGTCGTATTTTACGCAGCTTTCCTCCGCCCGATCGGGCGAGGTTTGCCCGGTCTGACCGGGCGATGTTCAAGATTGCGCGATTTCAGCTATTTCCGAATTTCTATCTTTTGAGGGTATAAATACCCTTTTGTAATTAACTTTTAAAGTGAGTTTTTTTTTTAGTTTTTCTCCTTAAGCCCTAGAAAACTCTCAAGAACCCTAGTTTTATTTCCTTTAAGCAATTTCAATCTTTTAATCCCAGATTAATCAATTGTTCATCAACAATTTGAGTTCTTTCAATTGGAGTAATTGGTATTTATCTTACTTCACTCTTTTCTGATATTCACTGTTCTCTAAATATGTTTTCTTTACTGTTTCTTGTTTTTGAACTTGATTTTGATTTTATTATGATGTGTGAGTAGTTTCCTTAATCCGGGATCTTGCTAAGCCCGATTATGATTGATGTATAAAGTAGATCTTTAAATTCCCCAATAATAATCCCAATTGACATGCTTAATTGATTGTGTTTATGCCAATACTAGATTAGGAATAATTAGTATTGTTATCATCCCTTTGTTCTTATTGCAACGGAAGTTGGGTATTAACGGGATTAGGTTATTCCAATTAAGGGTTTGAAGATCATCACGGAAGTAGATGATTGAATAATTAGGAATCTAGGCATGGTGTTTAATGTCCCTTATTCGCTTGATTCCACGGAAGTAGGCTTGATAGTTAATTTGGGAAGCCATTGATAACTTGGAAGAGACCTTTGGTATTATTATTAGGGATTGCTTTTCTTCTTGTCAATTGATTTATATATTGGGGGTAGATTTATTAGTTTATCAATCATAATCGTGGTAATGCTTGATCTTGGATGCTTTAGTTTATTGATTAATATTTCCTCTAGTTAATTGTGTTATTTAATATATTAGTTGATTATTATCATCCATTATTGATTGGTGACGTGCTTAGTGATTAATTGAGTCTGATTAATTGAATGAACCATAGTCTCTTGGGATTCGATCCTTACTTGCCCTACTACACAGTTAGAAGGAATAGTTAGGTTATTTTTGTTAGGTACGCGATAAGCCTATCAAATTTTTGGCGCCGTTGCCGGGGACTAACGGTTTCATATTGATTTTCCGTGATTCGTTTTTACTAAGCGTTGTTTGTTGCTTCGGCTATTGCCTCCTGTGTTTTTGATGTTCTTTGCCTAGTTCTTTGTTGTATGCAAACACGTCGCTCAGGGTCAGACGACTTAGTGCCTCTCGATTCAGAAATTGAAGCGACTGCAAGAAGACGAAGAAGTAGAAGAAGAGCAGGTAACAGAAATATGGAAGACCAAGCAACAAAGTCTCTTTTGGAGTACGGTATCCCTGACACAACAACCGGACTCCTTTCTAGCATTGTTAGACCACCTATCACCGCTCAGAATTTTGAATTGAAACCGCAGTTTATTCAATTCATATCCAATGATTCATTTGCTGGCACACCTCTTGATTGCCCAGTGAATCATATAGATGGTTTCTTGGAAAAGTGTGACACTATGAAGCTGAATGGTGTTACAGATGATGCTCTTAGACTTCGCCTTTTTCCATTCTCATTACGGGATAGGGCGAAGGAATGGTTAAGAGATGAGGGTTCTGGTTCCTTTGATACATGGGATAAACTAGTAAAAGCTTTTCTGGTCAAGTTCTTGGGACAAGAAAAGACTGCAAGATTAAGGAACGAGCTATCCACTTTCAGGCAATCAGATGAAAGAATCCTTATATGACGCATGGAGGAGATTCAAGAGATTACAGAGACAGTGCCCTCATCATGGCATACCTGAATGGATGTTAATCCAAACCTTTTATAACGGTCTAACCCATGAATTCCGGATCTATATCGACGCCGCATCTGGAGGCTCCCTTTTAACTAAAAATCCAACCGAAGCAAAGGAGCTGGTTGAGAAGATGTCAGCCAATGACAACTATCACCCAGGCGGCCGAAATAGTGTCAAGAAAGGAGGTAAATTAGATGTTGATGCTCTAACTCTTTTAACTAGTTCTGTGCAGGCACTTTCAAGCAAGTTCGATAGATTACAAACTGGATCTTCTAATAATGTGCTAGAAACTTGTCAAATGTGTAATACTCAAGGTCACATCGCACCTAATTGCCCACGAAATTCGAATGAGGTATCAATTGAGGAAGCCAATGCCTTCTACAATTCCAACCCTAAAAGACCATACGATCCCCATTCTAATACTTATAATGAAGGTTGGAAGAATCACCCAAATTTCTCATACAAAAACACCCAGGCCCAGCAAAATCCACCTCCGCCCCCACCTCGAAACAACAATTATAATCCACCTGGTTTTCAACCAAGACCACCCCTAGTACAACAACCCATGCAACCTATGCAACCACTCCCTCAAAAATCCAATCTCGAACTAATGATGGAGAACTTCATCAACACCACAAATAATTCCATCCAACAGTTACAAGCCCAGAATAAGCTCATGGAAAATCAAATAAGCCAACTTGCTCATCAAGTCGGCCAATCTTCAAAAACACCAGGTACGTTTCCTGGCCAAACAGAGCAACCACAAAAGGGGCACATGAATGCTGTAATTTTAAGGAGTGGAAAACAGTTGGAAGACCTTCCCGTAAGGGAACCATCAACGATAGATATTGAGGGAATGAGTGAAAAACAGGGGATTTTGCAAAATTCTTCTTCGCCCGGTCAGACCGGGCAATGTCCGCCCGATCGGGCGCGAGAAGCAGTCGACGAAAAACAGGGGACTGTGCGAATTTCTTCTTCGCCCGGTCAGACCGGGCAAGGTCCGCCCGATCGGGCGCAAGAAGAAATTCCAGACAAACAGAAGAACATAAGCAGCTCTTCTTCGCCCGGTCAGACCGGGCAATCACTGCCCGACCGGGCGGGAGATCCAGACAGCCTAATTCCAAGGAATGATGTTCAAGAAAAGCCACGGGAACCGATCCCACCTCTCGCCCCATACATGCCAAGAGTCCCTTTCCCACAGAGGTTAGCCCAGGCTAAGTTAGAGAAAAAAGTACGGTAAATTTCTAGACATCCTTAAGAAACTTCACATTAATATACCGTTCTTGGATGCAATTTCTGAAATGCCTTCTTATGCAAAGTTTTTGAAAGACATGCTATCTAACAAGAAGAAGCTTGCAGAGAATGCTACTGTTTCTCTAACTGCAGAATGTAGTGCCATTCTGCAAAACACTCTTCCTAAGAAACTAGGTGATCCAGGCAGCTATTCAATCCCAGTGAAGCTCGGAGATATAGAGATCAATAGAGCGCTATGCGATCTTGGTGCAAGTGTAAGCCTTATGCCGCTCTCCATCTGCGAAAAGCTTCAAATGGGTGAGCTAAAGCCTACAAGGATATCTCTGCAACTTGCAGACAGGTCAGTTAAATTTCCCCTCGGTATACTTGAAGATGTTCCATTGCGAGTTGGTAAATTCTTTATTCCATGTGATTTTGTTGTTATGGAAATGGAAGAAGATGCCCATGTCCCTATTATTCTTGGTAGACCATTCTTAGCTACTGCAGGTGCAATTATTGACATGAAGAATGGGAAAATAACATTTGAAGTAGGGGATGAGAAAATGGAGTATTCATTACTGAATGCTATGGGAAATCCGTCTATGGGTGAGACTATTTGTCAAGTGGATGTCCTCGATGATCTACAACAAGAACAACTTCCCCTGATCAAAAAGGAAGATGCTCTTGAAACGGTGTTGATAGGGAGTATCCATGATGAAGATTGGGAAGTAAGGGAGTACACGAGGCTACTAGAAGACGCAAAAGCTAATCCAATCATCGCTCCAGTCAAGGAAGTCCTTAGTACATCGAGTGTTGGGGAGAGTTCGACGCCTCCCGAGGTAGAGTTGAAACCCCTTCCATCTAATCTTAAATATGCATATCTTGGTCCTAAAAATACATACCCTGTTATTGTTAATGCTGAGCTTAATAACATTGAATTAGAGAAACTTCTCGCTGTTTTAAGAAAATATAGAAATGTTATTGGGTATACCATTGATGATATCAAGGGTATTAATCCCTCTTTTTGTATGCATAAGATCATTCTTGAGGACGATCATGCCTCCTCTAGAGAACCTCAAAGAAGGCTAAATCCAACTATGATGGAGGTAGTCAAGAAAGAGGTTCTCAAATTGCTTGCTGCAGGAATAATCTACCCTATCTCAGATAGTAAGTGGGTTAGTCCTGTACAAGTAGTACCAAAGAAAGGAGGTATGACAGTTGTCAAGAATGACAAAGGCGAGCCTGTTGCCACAAGAACTGTTACAGGGTGGCGGATGTGCATTGATTACAGAAAATTAAATAAAGCCACCCGTAAAGATCATTTCCCCTTGCCTTTCATTGATCAAATGCTCGAACGATTGGCTAACCATTCCTTTTTCTGTTACTTGGATGGATATTCCGGTTTTTTTCAAATCCCCATCCGCCCTTGTGATCAGGAAAAGACTACATTCACATGTCCATATGGCACCTTCGCATATCGCAGAATGCCATTCGGATTGTGTAATGCCCCAGCCACGTTCCAACGGTGTATGATGGCTATTTTCTCAGGTCTCATAGAAAATTCTATGGAAGTTTTTTATGGATGATTTTTCTGTTTATGGTTCATCTTTCGATATTTGCCTTGATAATCTAACAAAGGTGCTCCATAGATGCCAGGATGTCAATCTGATATTGAACTGGGAGAAGTGCCATTTTATGGTACAACAGGGAATCGTTTTAGGCCATGTAGTTTCAAACAAAGGGATTGAAGTGGACAAAGCCAAAGTAGAGGTAATAGAGAAACTTCCCCCTCCAAATTCTGTGAAAGGAGTACGAAGTTTTCTTGGCCATGCAGGTTTTTATCGCAGGTTTATCAAGGACTTTTCAAAAATTGCTCGACCCTTAACCGAACTGTTAGCTAAGGACGCCCAATTTGATTTTAATGATGCTTGTCTTGAAGCTTTTAACAGGTTGAAGGAAGCCTTAACCTCTGCTCCTGTTATGCAACCCCCGGATTGGGCCCTACCCTTTGAAATCATGTGCGATGCTAGTGATTATGCGATAGGGGCCGTCCTGGGGCAACGAAAGGATAAGAAATTGCATGCTATATATTACTCTAGTAAAACTCTTAGCCCTGCTCAAATGAATTATGCAACTACTGAAAAAGAGATGCTAGCTGTCATATATGCAATAGATAAGTTTCATTCTTATTTAGTTGGGTCAAAAGTGATTATCCATACAGATCATGCGGCATTGAAATATCTGATGAGCAAGAGCAATGCCAAGCCGCGGTTGTTTAGATGGATCCTCCAATTGCAGGATTATGATATAGAGATCAGAGATACGAAGGGGACAGAGAATGTCGTCGCAGACCATCTCTCTCGCCTCCTCCTTGATGAGGAGGATGAGGATAACCTCCCATTTGACGACTCTTTTCCCGCTGAGCGTTTGTTAGCTCTTTTACAGGTTGAATCTCCTTGGTATGCTGATTTAGCTAACTATCTTTCTACAGGTACACTGCCTCACGGGTACTCCTATCAACAAAGGAAGAAATTCCTTTATGAGGCACACCGACACTTTTGGGAAGACCCTTTCTTGTACAAACTATGTGCCGATGCAGTGATCAGACGGTGCATTCCCGAATGTGAGGTAAGCAATATAATTTCTCATTGCCATGACTTACCTTGTGGTGGACATGCAGGCCCCTCGAAAACAAGTGCGAAGATCCTACAATGCGGATTTTACTGGCCCACTATGTTTAAGGATGTGTACTCCTATGTCAAGGCCTGTGACCGTTGTCAACGAACGGGAAATATTTCCAAGAGGAACGAAATGCCACTCACCAACATACTCGAGGTCGAGTTGTTTGATGTGTGGGGGATAGATTTCATGGGCCCTTTCTCTTCCTCTAAGGGGAATCGATACATTTTGGTAGCCGTTGACTACGTGTCAAAATGGGTTGAGGCCATTGCTACACCAAGCAATGATGCCCGTGTGGTAAGTAAATTCTTCAAGAAAAACATTTTCAATAGATTTGGTATCCCACGTGTGTTGATTAGTGACAGGGGAACACACTTCATGGAGAGCCGATTCGAAGCAATGTTGAAGAAATATGGAGTGCAGCATAAACTTGGAATTGGCTATCACCCCCAAACCAGTGGCCAAGTAGAGGTATCAAATCGAGAGATAAAGTCCATCCTAGAGAAAACAGTTGCAAGAACGAGAAAGGATTGGGCTGACAAAATTGATGATGCACTTTGGGCCTACCGAACAGCTTACAAAACTCCAATAGGTACAACCCCGTACAGACTTGTATACGGAAAAGCTTGTCACTTACCCGTCGAGCTAGAACATCGAGCATTCTGGGCCATCAAAAGCCTAAACTTTGACGCTAAGGCCGCGGGAGAGAAGAGGCTATTGCAGTTGAATGAGCTAGATGAGCTCCGCCTCGAAGCCTATGAGAGTTCAAAGCTTTATAAGGAGAAAACAAAGAGGTGGCACGACAAGGGCCTCATAAGAAGAGAATTCAAAGAAGGAGAGCAAGTCCTTCTATTCAATTCAAGGTTGAAACTATTCCTAGGGAAACTCAGGTCAAGATGGTCGGGCCCTTTCACGGTCTACAAAGCATATCCTTATGGCACCATTGAATTATGGAACAACACCGGGGGCACCTTCAAAGTCAATGGACAAAGGGTGAAGCACTATCGAGCGGGAGATCCTATTGAAGAGAAGTCAGATATCACGTTCTCTTCCCACCACAAACTCAATGAGGATGAATACGGTCAAGCTAATGACCTTCTAAACAAGCGCTTGCGGGAGGCAACCCGATTCTTTTTTTTTTTTTTTTTTTTTTTTTTTTTTCTTTTCCTTAGTATTTTATACTTTATCTTTCAGTTTATGTCTGTGTTATGCTGTTTTACAGAGAGTATCAAGCTAAGCACGAAGTGGGATGTCAAGAGAGCAGTCAAAGATCGAGTTACCGCGTTTTTGCTCTTCGCCCGGGCAGACCGGGCAAATTCCGCCGATCGGGCGCGAGAAACAAAGAGCCAAAAAGAGAATATGAAGTTAAGCTTTTCTCCGCCCGATCAGACCGGGCAATGTCCGCCCGATCGGGCGCGAGAAACAAAGAGCCAGAAAGAGAATATGAAGCTAAGCTTTACTCCGCCCGATCAGACCGGGCAATGTCTGCCCGATCGGGCGCGAGTAGCAGAATCTGAAAAAAAAAAAAAAAAAAAAAAAAAAAAAAAAAAAAAAAAAAAAGGTCCAGTCTCCTTCGCCCGGTCAGACCGGGCAAAGAGCGCCCGATCGGGCGCGACAGAATCCTGCGGGCTTAAATTAGAGATTTCAGCGTTTTCTTTTCTTCTCCATCCCTCAAACTCTCATACCCTCTACTCTTTCTCTCTCTAAAAAATCCCCAATTCCACAACCCTAACTTCATCTCCCATCCAATTTTCATCAAGATTCAACAATCAAATCCCTCAAATTCACCACGAAAACCCAATATTTTTGCAAAAATTTCTGCAATTCCGTCCCTCCTCCTTGTTTAACCTCAAGAAATCCCCAAGCTATCTCATCACTCACATAATTTCGGGCTCTTGATGATGTCTCAAAGGAAAAGAACGAGAAGCACACCACAACAACAACCACAATTGGACTTGGAAAGTGTACCCGGGTACCCACACGTGGTCTTCGTCCCGGAATTTCCAAACCAAAAGCAGCGGTTCATCGAGCTCTCGCGCCGAAAGGTAATCCCTACCCGATTTTTTGACCGTTCATTGCTTTCTAAGCTAGGAATAGATTCGGAATGTAAGAATTTGTTTGCAAAATTAGGAATGTCTCAATTATTCAATATGAACTATAGAACTTATGAAGATTTAACTCTTGAATTTTTGAGCTCATTTGATATTGAAAAGGGTAGGAATGGTTTGGTGAAGCATGTTGTGTATAGGTTGCTGAATAGGTCTCATAGAATGTCCTTAGAAGGCTTTGCTAGGAAGTTTGGACTTCCTTGTACCGGCTTAACCGTGCAACCTAGTAGCTTCAATTCTGGGGAACTTTGGTTTGCCATGACTGGTGAAAACATTGAATCTTTCCAGCACGCCCCTTCACACAAAATCCACCAACCAGTCCTTAGGCTGTGGACTAGATTCACTGGGTGGACTATTTTTGGTAGAATCGAACCTAATAATGTTAGGTCGGACGAGATTTCGATCCTAGGTAGTTATTTAAGGCGTGGGGATGAGGATGGAGACTTTACAATGAATATTGCACACTTGTTTGCCCTTCACCTTAAAAAGCAAGGCACCACATATACGACAATTAAATCGAATGGTGAACGCTCTAACATTCCTATCGTCTTAGGAGGCCTTGTCACTCACCTAGCACTTCGGGAAGGCTTTGATGAAGCCAGCCGATGCCCAGTGCCTGGCCCCATTACCTTAGATCAGCATTATCTCACTACTGCGGGTTGGTTATCCATAGATTTTAATAGATTTAGTTGGATCATAGGGAGAACCAACAGGTTTTCTGTGCCTTTACCTTCCCCTGCCCTAACTAAGATTATGCCTCACCAGCCCTCCTACCTTCTCCAGTTCCCTAGTGATTCGTCTACCCCTGTACCAGCTGCCCCCACTAGGACCTATTTTAGGAGAGAGTCTACCTCCTCCCCTGCTCCGCCTCCTCCTAGTGATAACGAGGCCATTATGGCCGGTATTAGGGAGCTTAGGGTAGGTCAGCTGGACCTTTCTACCCGAGTCCAGACCATAGAGACTAGCCTTCGGGAGCTTAACGCAGGCCAGCAGGATTTTCGCTTGGCTATGTATCCTGTTTATGACTACTTCTGCAGGCAAGGGAATATCCCGAGGGATGGTCCCCATCCTTCTTGGTATCACTTTCCCGGTGCGGGAGATATGGCAGGTGGCAGTGGCACAGCTGTTGGTGATGATGATGATGTCGAGGATGATGATGTTGGTGATGATGATGATGGCCCCTCCGGTTCCTTTTAAGGAGCCGTCGAGATTCCTATGCTCTCCTTACGCTGCAATGAGGCCATTGCCGCATTTAGCTTGGGGGAGTTGCTTCGTACATGTGGTACTCTCTCTCTCCTTATCTCTCTTATCTTTCTTGTTTTATTTTAGTGTAGTTATTTTAGTTTTTTTTTTTTTAAAAAAAAAAAAAAAAAAAAAAAAAAACATACAAAAAATACGATCCAATGAATAATAAATCATGCTTCCCTGTGCCCCATTCATGAAAATTGTTTTAATTCTTGGTATATGATGACGAGTATTGTGGATAGGTTAGCCATGATTTGATGTTTGATTACTTGGATGTCTTAACATGAGTCAATTTTGCCCAACTACTTGTGAATATAGTGCTTGACTAGTTGATTTGGTTAGGAATGTGTGTTAGTTCCTGGTATGTCAATGAAGTTGAGTATTGGTTTATAACTTTGAGTAATGTTTGCATGACTCATTAATATGCACATTGAGGAGGACGAAGGCATTTGTTCCTCTAGGTGGCTTTCAGACGATATTAGATACATTTGTTCCCTTCTTGCTACCCATGTTGTTGCTTGTGCCCTTTTATTGTTTATTTTGCCACATTACAAGCCTATTTAAGCCCCATTGGTTACTAGTCCCAAGCTTGGCTTGGGGGAGCTAATAGTGAGTGAGGTGAGGGAGTTGTAGTGTGCATGTAATCTGCACAATTTTGGGTGGATTTGAGAAGTTTTTATTTGTTCTTATTGTTGTGGATTGAAAAAATTGAAAATTTATTGTGCAAAGAAAAAATTCCAATGTGAGATGAAAAAAAGGGAAAAGAAAGAGCAAAAGAAAAAAATTGTTTCAATGTTCAAGTGTTCTAATTGAAGGCTGCTCAAGAAAAAAAGGAGAGTTCAAAGTTTGTTTGTTCACTCAAGTTCTATGATTTTATATTTTGTATATATGAGTGAAATTTTAAGTGTTGGAAATTTTTAATATAATTGGATGTTTGGTGAATTTTTGGTAGAGTTGAGTTGTGTTGGAGATGATTTGGTCATTAATTCATTTTGACCTTGGTTTTATTTATTAGGATTTTGGCTCCCTTAAGCATAGCTTTACTCTTACATTTTCCCAAATATTTCCTACCTTTTATCCTAGCCTTACATTACAAGCTTTGAAGACCTTCTGACCTTTGTGCATAGAGTTGTGTGAATGTGAAATTAGTTGTTTTCCAATGCAAAGAATGATTTGATATATTTCGAGTCGACTGCTAGGTTGAGTGCTTGTTTTCTTTAAACACACGAGTGCGTGAGTTTGGGAGGGCATTGTTCACATTTAAAGGAGTTGGATGGAGAGCGATCGAGTATATCTTTTACTCGCCACATAAATGAGAGTTGAGTGTGTGAACACTAGTCTTGAATTCTATATGCTCTTGTGGTTTGCTCTATTTGACTATTGTCAGACAGGATGAGTAGTCAGATGGATTTGATTGGTTGACTTTGATGCATAACTGTCGAGTTTACCTTTAATCGTATTTATTGATTTGAATTGCTTTTGGGGTGAAGTATTGATTTATTTATTCATTGCTTTGCTTAGGGACAAGCAAAGGTTTAGCTTGGGGGAATTTGATATACGTGTTTTATACAATGGTTTTCCCCGGTTTTACTTAGTAATTTTATATGGTTTTGAGCTCTACGGAGCCATTTCTTGCTAACAATCTCTTCTTTAGTGTATTCGATTGTTTTAGTAAGCTTTTCAGGAATATGAAGCGTTTCTAGGCAATTGGACGTGTTTTTAGTAGATTCGGAAGAGTTGATAGCCAAGAACTGCAATTTATGTGGAGTGCCCGACCGGGCATGGCTTGCCCGGGCAGACCGGGCAATGAAGAGTTCACAGGAAGAAGCCCAATTCTGAACGGTGCAACGCGCGCCCGATCGGGCAGGCTTCGCCCGGTCAGACTGGGCGATGAAGAAGTCAAGTTATGAAGATGCAATTCTGGAAACGTGTTACGCGCGCCCGACCGGGCGAGGTTCGCCCGGTCTGACCGGGCAAAGGAGGAAAACTGTCGTATTTTACGCAGCTTTCCTCCGCCCGATCGGGCGAGGTTTGCCCGGTCTGACCGGGCGATGTTCAAGATTGCGCGATTTCAGCTATTTCCGAATTTCTATCTTTTGAGGGTATAAATACCCTTTTGTAATTAACTTTTAAAGTGAGTTTTTCATTAGTTTTTCTCCTTAAGCCCTAGAAAACTCTCAAGAACCCTAGTTTTATTTCCTTTAAGCAATTTCAATCTTTTAATCCCAGATTAATCAATTGTTCATCAACAATTTGAGTTCTTTCAATTGGAGTAATTGGTATTTATCTTACTTCACTCTTTTCTGATATTCACTGTTCTCTAAATATGTTTTCTTTACTGTTTCTTGTTTTTGAACTTGATTTTGATTTTATTATGATGTGTGAGTAGTTTCCTTAATCCGGGATCTTGCTAAGCCCGATTATGATTGATGTATAAAGTAGATCTTTAAATTCCCCAATAATAATCCCAATTGACATGCTTAATTGATTGTGTTTATGCCAATACTAGATTAGGAATAATTAGTATTGTTATCATCCCTTTGTTCTTATTGCAACGGAAGTTGGGTATTAACGGGATTAGGTTATTCCAATTAAGGGTTTGAAGATCATCACGGAAGTAGATGATTGAATAATTAGGAATCTAGGCATGGTGTTTAATGTCCCTTATTCGCTTGATTCCACGGAAGTAGGCTTGATAGTTAATTTGGGAAGCCATTGATAACTTGGAAGAGACCTTTGGTATTATTATTAGGGATTGCTTTTCTTCTTGTCAATTGATTTATATATTGGGGGTAGATTTATTAGTTTATCAATCATAATCGTGGTAATGCTTGATCTTGGATGCTTTAGTTTATTGATTAATATTTCCTCTAGTTAATTGTGTTATTTAATATATTAGTTGATTATTATCATCCATTATTGATTGGTGACGTGCTTAGTGATTAATTGAGTCTGATTAATTGAATGAACCATAGTCTCTTGGGATTCGATCCTTACTTGCCCTACTACACAGTTAGAAGGAATAGTTAGGTTATTTTTGTTAGGTACGCGATAAGCCTATCAACGATAGATATTGAGGGAATGAGTGAAAAACAGGGGATTTTGCAAAATTCTTCTTCGCCCGGTCAGACCGGGCAATGTCCGCCCGATCGGGCGCGAGAAGCAGTCGACGAAAAACAGGGGACTGTGCGAATTTCTTCTTCGCCCGGTCAGACCGGGCAAGGTCCGCCCGATCGGGCGCAAGAAGAAATTCCAGACAAACAGAAGAACATAAGCAGCTCTTCTTCGCCCGGTCAGACCGGGCAATCACTGCCCGACCGGGCGGGAGATCCAGACAGCCTAATTCCAAGGAATGATGTTCAAGAAAAGCCACGGGAACCGATCCCACCTCTCGCCCCATACATGCCAAGAGTCCCTTTCCCACAGAGGTTAGCCCAGGCTAAGTTAGAGAAAAAGTACGGTAAATTTCTAGACATCCTTAAGAAACTTCACATTAATATACCGTTCTTGGATGCAATTTCTGAAATGCCTTCTTATGCAAAGTTTTTGAAAGACATGCTATCTAACAAGAAGAAGCTTGCAGAGAATGCTACTGTTTCTCTAACTGCAGAATGTAGTGCCATTCTGCAAAACACTCTTCCTAAGAAACTAGGTGATCCAGGCAGCTATTCAATCCCAGTGAAGCTCGGAGATATAGAGATCAATAGAGCGCTATGCGATCTTGGTGCAAGTGTAAGCCTTATGCCGCTCTCCATCTGCGAAAAGCTTCAAATGGGTGAGCTAAAGCCTACAAGGATATCTCTGCAACTTGCAGACAGGTCAGTTAAATTTCCCCTCGGTATACTTGAAGATGTTCCATTGCGAGTTGGTAAATTCTTTATTCCATGTGATTTTGTTGTTATGGAAATGGAAGAAGATGCCCATGTCCCTATTATTCTTGGTAGACCATTCTTAGCTACTGCAGGTGCAATTATTGACATGAAGAATGGGAAAATAACATTTGAAGTAGGGGATGAGAAAATGGAGTATTCATTACTGAATGCTATGGGAAATCCGTCTATGGGTGAGACTATTTGTCAAGTGGATGTCCTCGATGATCTACAACAAGAACAACTTCCCCTGATCAAAAAGGAAGATGCTCTTGAAACGGTGTTGATAGGGAGTATCCATGATGAAGATTGGGAAGTAAGGGAGTACACGAGGCTACTAGAAGACGCAAAAGCTAATCCAATCATCGCTCCAGTCAAGGAAGTCCTTAGTACATCGAGTGTTGGGGAGAGTTCGACGCCTCCCGAGGTAGAGTTGAAACCCCTTCCATCTAATCTTAAATATGCATATCTTGGTCCTAAAAATACATACCCTGTTATTGTTAATGCTGAGCTTAATAACATTGAATTAGAGAAACTTCTCGCTGTTTTAAGAAAATATAGAAATGTTATTGGGTATACCATTGATGATATCAAGGGTATTAATCCCTCTTTTTGTATGCATAAGATCATTCTTGAGGACGATCATGCCTCCTCTAGAGAACCTCAAAGAAGGCTAAATCCAACTATGATGGAGGTAGTCAAGAAAGAGGTTCTCAAATTGCTTGCTGCAGGAATAATCTACCCTATCTCAGATAGTAAGTGGGTTAGTCCTGTACAAGTAGTACCAAAGAAAGGAGGTATGACAGTTGTCAAGAATGACAAAGGCGAGCCTGTTGCCACAAGAACTGTTACAGGGTGGCGGATGTGCATTGATTACAGAAAATTAAATAAAGCCACCCGTAAAGATCATTTCCCCTTGCCTTTCATTGATCAAATGCTCGAACGATTGGCTAACCATTCCTTTTTCTGTTACTTGGATGGATATTCCGGTTTTTTTTCAAATCCCCATCCGCCCTTGTGATCAGGAAAAGACTACATTCACATGTCCATATGGCACCTTCGCATATCGCAGAATGCCATTCGGACTGTGTAATGCCCCAGCCACGTTCCAACGGTGTATGATGGCTATTTTCTCAGGTCTCATAGAAAATTCTATGGAAGTTTTTATGGATGATTTTTCTGTTTATGGTTCATCTTTCGATATTTGCCTTGATAATCTAACAAAGGTGCTCCATAGATGCCAGGATGTCAATCTGATATTGAACTGGGAGAAGTGCCATTTTATGGTACAACAGGGAATCGTTTTAGGCCATGTAGTTTCAAACAAAGGGATTGAGGTGGACAAAGCCAAAGTAGAGGTAATAGAGAAACTTCCCCCTCCAAATTCTGTGAAAGAAGGAGAGCAAGTCCTTCTATTCAATTCAAGGTTGACACTATTTCCAGGGAAACTCAGGTCAAGATGGTCGGGCCCTTTCACGGTCTACAAAGCATATCCTTATGGCACCATTGAATTATGGAACAACACCGGGGGCACCTTCAAAGTCAATGGACATAGGGTGAAGCACTATCGAGCGGGAGATCCTATTGAAGAAAAGTCAGATATCACATTCTCTTCCTCACCACAAACTCAATGAGGATGAATACGGTCAAGCTAATGACCTTCTAAACAAGCGCTTGCGGGAGGCAACCCGATTCTTTTTGAGGAGCCGTCGAGATTCCTATGCTCTCCTTACGCTGCAATGAGGCCATTGCCGCATTTAGCTTGGGGGAGTTGCTTCGTACATGTGGTACTCTCTCTCTCCTTATCTCTCTTATCTTTCTTGTTTTATTTTAGTGTAGTTATTTTAGTTTTTTTTTTTTTTTTTAAAAAAAAAAAAAAAAAAAAAAAAAAAAAAACATACAAAAAATACGATCCAATGAATAATAAATCATGCTTCCCTGTGCCCCATTCATGAAAATTGTTTTAATTCTTGGTATATGATGACGAGTATTGTGGATAGGTTAGCCATGATTTGATGTTTGATTACTTGGATGTCTTAACATGAGTCAATTTTGCCCAACTACTTGTGAATATAGTGCTTGACTAGTTGATTTGGTTAGGAATGTGTGTTAGTTCCTGGTATGTCAATGAAGTTGAGTATTGGTTTATAACTTTGAGTAATGTTTGCATGACTCATTAATATGCACATTGAGGAGGACGAAGGCATTTGTTCCTCTAGGTGGCTTTCAGACGATATTAGATACATTTGTTCCCTTCTTGCTACCCATGTTGTTGCTTGTGCCCTTTTATTGTTTATTTTGCCACATTACAAGCCTATTTAAGCCCCATTGGTTACTAGTCCCAAGCTTGGCTTGGGGGAGCTAATAGTGAGTGAGGTGAGGGAGTTGTAGTGTGCATGTAATCTGCACAATTTTGGGTGGATTTGAGAAGTTTTTATTTGTTCTTATTGTTGTGGATTGAAAAAATTGAAAATTTATTGTGCAAAGAAAAAATTCCAATGTGAGATGAAAAAAAGGGAAAAGAAAGAGCAAAAGAAAAAAATTGTTTCAATGTTCAAGTGTTCTAATTGAAGGCTGCTCAAGAAAAAAAAGGAGAGTTCAAAGTTTGTTTGTTCACTCAAGTTCTATAATTTTATATTTTGTATATATGAGTGAAATTTTAAGTGTTGGAAATTTTTAATATAATTGGATGTTTGGTGAATTTTTGGTAGAGTTGAGTTGTGTTGGAGATGATTTGGTCATTAATTCATTTTGATCTTGGTTTTATTTATTAGGATTTTGGCTCCCTTAAGCATAGCTTTACTCTTACATTTTCCCAAATATTTCCTACCTTTTATCCTAGCCTTACATTACAAGCTTTGAAGACCTTCTGACCTTTGTGCATAGAGTTGTGTGAATGTGAAATTAGTTGTTTTCCAATGCAAAGAATGATTTGATATATTTCGAGTCGACTGCTAGGTTGAGTGCTTGTTTTCTTTAAACACACGAGTGCGTGAGTTTGGGAGGGCATTGTTCACATTTAAAGGAGTTGGATGGAGAGCGATCGAGTATATCTTTTACTCGCCACATAAATGAGAGTTGAGTGTGTGAACACTAGTCTTGAATTCTATATGCTCTTGTGGTTTGCTCTATTTGACTATTGTCAGACAGGATGAGTAGTCAGATGGATTTGATTGGTTGACTTTGATGCATAACTGTCGAGTTTACCTTTAATCGTATTTATTGATTTGAATTGCTTTTGGGGTGAAGTATTGATTTATTTATTCATTGCTTTGCTTAGGGACAAGCAAAGGTTTAGCTTGGGGGAATTTGATATACGTGTTTTATACAATGGTTTTCCCCGGTTTTACTTAGTAATTTTATATGGTTTTGAGCTCTACGGAGCCATTTCTTGCTAACAATCTCTTCTTTAGTGTATTCGATTGTTTTAGTAAGCTTTTCAGGAATATGAAGCGTTTCTAGGCAATTGGACGTGTTTTTAGTAGATTCGGAAGAGTTGATAGCCAAGAACTGCAATTTATGTGGAGTGCCCGACCGGGCATGGCTTGCCCGGGCAGACCGGGCAATGAAGAGTTCACAGGAAGAAGCCCAATTCTGAACGGTGCAACGCGCGCCCGATCGGGCAGGCTTCGCCCGGTCAGACCGGGCGATGAAGAAGTCAAGTTATGAAGATGCAATTCTGGAAACGTGTTACGCGCGCCCGACCGGGCGAGGTTCGCCCGGTCTGACCGGGCAAAGAAGGAAAACTGTCGTATTTTACGCAGCCTTCCTCCGCCCGATCGGGCGAGATCTGCCCGGTCTGACCGGGCGATGTTCAAGATTGCGCGATTTCAGCTATTTCCGAATTTCTATCTTTTGGGGGTATAAATACCCTTTTGTAATTAACTCTTAGAGTGAGTTTTTCATTAGTTTTTCTCCTTAAGCCCTAGAAAACTCTCAAGAACCCTAGTTTTATTTCCTTTAAGCAATTTCAATCTTTTAATCCCAGATTAATCAATTGTTCATCAACAATTTGAGTTCTTTCAATTGGAGTAATTGGTATTTATCTTACTTCACTCTTTTCTGATATTCACTGTTCTCTAAATATGTTTTCTTTACTGTTTCTTGTTTTTGAACTTGATTTTGATTTTATTATGATGTGTGAGTAGTTTCCTTAATCCGGGATCTTGCTAAGCTCGATTATGATTGATGTATAAAGTAGATCTTTAAATTCCCCAATAATAATCCCAATTGACATGCTTAATTGATTGTGTTTATGCCAATACTAGATTAGGAATAATTAGTATTGTTATCATCCCTTTGTTCTTATTGCAACGGAAGTTGGGTATTAACGGGATTAGGTTATTCCAATTAAGGGTTTGAAGATCATCACGGAAGTAGATGATTGAATAATTAGGAATCTAGGCATGGTGTTTAATGTCCCTTATTCGCTTGATTCCACGGAAGTAGGCTTGATAGTTAATTTGGGAAGCCATTGATAACTTGGAAGAGACCTTTGGTATTATTATTAGGGATTGCTTTTCTTCTTGTCAATTGATTTATATATTGGGGTAGATTTATTAGTTTATCAATCATAATCGTGGTAATGCTTGATCTTGGATGCTTTAGTTTATTGATTAATATTTCCTCTAGTTAATTGTGTTATTTAATATATTAGTTGATTATTATCATCCATTATTGATTGGTGACGTGCTTAGTGATTAATTGAGTCTGATTAATTGAATGAACCATAGTCTCTTGGGATTCGATCCTTACTTGCCCTACTACACAGTTAGAAGGAATAGTTAGGTTATTTTTGTTAGGTACGCGATAAGCCTATCAAATTTTTGGCGCCGTTGCCGGGGACTAACGGTTTCATATTGATTTTCCGTGATTCGTTTTTACTAAGCGTTGTTTGTTGCTTCGGCTATTGCCTCCTGTGTTTTTGATGTTCTTTGCCTAGTTCTTTGTTGTATGCAAACACGTCGCTCAGGGTCAGACGACTTAGTGCCTCTCGATTCAGAAATTGAAGCGACTGCAAGAAGACGAAGAAGTAGAAGAAGAGCAGGTAACAGAAATATGGAAGACCAAGCAACAAAGTCTCTTTTGGAGTACGGTATCCCTGACACAACAACCGGACTCCTTTCTAGCATTGTTAGACCACCTATCACCGCTCAGAATTTTGAATTGAAACCGCAGTTTATTCAATTCATATCCAATGATTCATTTGCTGGCACACCTCTTGATAGGCTTATCGCGTACCTAACAAAAATAACCTAACTATTCCTTCTAACTGTGTAGTAGGGCAAGTAAGGATCGAATCCCAAGAGACTATGGTTCATTCAATTAATCAGACTCAATTAATCACTAAGCACGTCACCAATCAATAATGGATGATAATAATCAACTAATATATTAAATAACACAATTAACTAGAGGAAATATTAATCAATAAACTAAAGCATCCAAGATCAAGCATTACCACGATTATGATTGATAAACTAATAAATCTACCCCCAATATATAAATCAATTGACAAGAAGAAAAGCAATCCCTAATAATAATACCAAAGGTCTCTTCCAAGTTATCAATGGCTTCCCAAATTAACTATCAAGCCTACTTCCGTGGAATCAAGCGAATAAGGGACATTAAACACCATGCCTAGATTCCTAATTATTCAATCATCTACTTCCGTGATGATCTTCAAACCCTTAATTGGAATAACCTAATCCCGTTAATACCCAACTTCCGTTGCAATAAGAACAAAGGGATGATAACAATACTAATTATTCCTAATCTAGTATTGGCATAAACACAATCAATTAAGCATGTCAATTGGGATTATTATTGGGGAATTTAAAGATCTACTTTATACATCAATCATAATCGGGCTTAGCAAGATCCCGGATTAAGGAAACTACTCACACATCATAATAAAATCAAAATCAAGTTCAAAAACAAGAAACAGTAAAGAAAACATATTTAGAGAACAGTGAATATCAGAAAAGAGTGAAGTAAGATAAATACCAATTACTCCAATTGAAAGAACTCAAATTGTTGATGAACAATTGATTAATCTGGGATTAAAAGATTGAAATTGCTTAAAGGAAATAAAACTAGGGTTCTTGAGAGTTTTCTAGGGCTTAAGGAGAAAAACTAATGAAAAACTCACCTTAAAAGTTAATTACAAAAGGGTATTTATACCCTCAAAAGATAGAAATTCGGAAATAGCTGAAATCGCGCAATCTTGAACATCGCCCGGTCAGACCGGGCAGATCTCGCCCGATCGGGCGGAGGAAGGCTGCGTAAAATACGACAGTTTTCCTTCTTTGCCCGGTCAGACCGGGCGAACCTCGCCCGGTCGGGCGCGCGTAACACGTTTCCAGATTTGCATCTTCATAACTTGACTTCTTCATCGCCCGGTCTGACCGGGCGAAGCCTGCCCGATCGGGCGCGCGTTGCACCGTTCAGAATTGGGCTTCTTCCTGTGAACTCTTCATTGCCCGGTCTGCCCGGGCAAGCCATGCCCGGTCGGGCACTCCACATAAATTGCAGTTCTTGGCTATCAACTCTTCCGAATCTACTAAAAACACGTCCAATCGCCTAGAAACGCTTCATATTCCTGAAAAGCTTACTAAAACAATCGAATACACTAAAGAAGAGATTGTTAGCAAGAAATGGCTCCGTAGAGCTCAAAACCATATAAAATTACTAAGTAAAACCGGGGAAAACCATTGTATAAAACACGTATATCAAATTCCCCCAAGCTAAACCTTTGCTTGTCCCTAAGCAAAGCAATGAATAAATAAATCAATACTTCACCCCAAAAGCAATTCAAATCAATAAATACGATTAAAGGTAAACTCGACAGTTATGCATCAAAGTCAACCAATCAAATCCATCTGACTACTCATCCTGTCTGACAATAGTCAAATAGAGCAAACCACAAGAGCATATAGAATTCAAGACTAGTGTTCACACACTCAACTCTCATTTATGTGGCGAGTATAAGATATACTCGATCGCTCTCCATCCAACTCCTTTAAATGTGAACAATGCCCTCCCAAACTCACGCACTCGTGTGTTTAAAGAAAACAAGCACTCAACCTAGCAGTCGACTCGAAATATATCAAATCATTCTTTGCATTGGAAAACAACTAATTTCACATTCACACAACTCTATGCACAAAGGTCAGAAGGTCTTCAAAGCTTGTAATGTAAGGCTAGGATAAAAGGTAGGAAATATTTGGGAAAATGTAAGAGTAAAGCTATGCTTAAGGGAGCCAAAATCCTAATAAATAAAACCAAGATCAAAATGAATTAATGACCAAATCATCTCCAACACAACTCAACTCTACCAAAAATTCACCAAACATCCAATTATATTAAAAATTTCCAACACTTAAAATTTCACTCATATATACAAAATATAAAATTATAGAACTTGAGTGAACAAACAAACTTTGAACTCTCCTTTTTTTTCTTGAGCAGCCTTCAATTAGAACACTTGAACATTGAAACAATTTTTTTCTTTTGCTCTTTCTTTTCCCTTTTTTTCATCTCACATTGGAATTTTTTCTTTGCACAATAAATTTTCAATTTTTTCAATCCACAACAATAAGAACAAATAAAAACTTCTCAAATCCACCCAAAATTGTGCAGATTACATGCACACTACAACTCCCTCACCTCACTCACTATTAGCTCCCCCAAGCCAAGCTTGGGACTAGTAACCAATGGGGCTTAAATAGGCTTGTAATGTGGCAAAATAAACAATAAAAGGGCACAAGCAACAACATGGGTAGCAAGAAGGGAACAAATGTATCTAATATCGTCTGAAAGCCACCTAGAGGAACAAATGCCTTCGTCCTCCTCAATGTGCATATTAATGAGTCATGCAAACATTACTCAAAGTTATAAACCAATACTCAACTTCATTGACATACCAGGAACTAACACACATTCCTAACCAAATCAACTAGTCAAGCACTATATTCACAAGTAGTTGGGCAAAATTGACTCATGTTAAGACATCCAAGTAATCAAACATCAAATCATGGCTAACCTATCCACAATACTCGTCATCATATACCAAGAATTAAAACAATTTTCATGAATGGGGCACAGGGAAGCATGATTTATTATTCATTGGATCGTATTTTTTGTATGTTTTTTTTTTTTTTTTTTTTTTAAAAAACAACTAAAATAACTACACTAAAATAAAACAAGAAAGATAAGAGAGATAAGGAGAGAGAGAGTACCACATGTACGAAGCAACTCCCCCAAGCTAAATGCGGCAATGGCCTCATTGCAGCGTAAGGAGAGCATAGGAATCTCGACGGCTCCTCAAAAAGAATCGGGTTGCCTCCCGCAAGCGCTTGTTTAGAAGGTCATTAGCTTGACCGTATTCATCCTCATTGAGTTTGTGGTGAGGAAGAGAATGTGATATCTGACTTTTCTTCAATAGGATCTCCCGCTCGATAGTGCTTCACCCTTTGTCCATTGACTTTGAAGGTGCCCCCGGTGTTGTTCCATAATTCAATGGTGCCATAAGGATATGCTTTGTAGACCGTGAAAGGGCCCGACCATCTTGACCTGAGTTTCCCTGGAAATAGTTTCAACCTTGAATTGAATAGAAGGACTTGCTCTCCTTCTTTCACAGAATTTGGAGGGGAAGTTTCTCTATTACCTCTACTTTGGCTTTGTCCACCTCAATCCCTTTGTTTGAAACTACATGGCCTAAAACGATTCCCTGTTGTACCATAAAATGGCACTTCTCCCAGTTCAATATCAGATTGACATCCTGGCATCTATGGAGCACCTTTGTTAGATTATCAAGGCAAATATCGAAAGATGAACCATAAACAGAAAAATCATCCATAAAAACTTCCATAGAATTTTCTATGAGACCTGAGAAAATAGCCATCATACACCGTTGGAACGTGGCTGGGGCATTACACAGTCCGAATGGCATTCTGCGATATGCGAAGGTGCCATATGGACATGTGAATGTAGTCTTTTCCTGATCACAAGGGCGGATGGGGATTTGAAAAAAACCGGAATATCCATCCAAGTAACAGAAAAAGGAATGGTTAGCCAATCGTTCGAGCATTTGATCAATGAAAGGCAAGGGGAAATGATCTTTACGGGTGGCTTTATTTAATTTTCTGTAATCAATGCACATCCGCCACCCTGTAACAGTTCTTGTGGCAACAGGCTCGCCTTTGTCATTCTTGACAACTGTCATACCTCCTTTCTTTGGTACTACTTGTACAGGACTAACCCACTTACTATCTGAGATAGGGTAGATTATTCCTGCAGCAAGCAATTTGAGAACCTCTTTCTTGACTACCTCCATCATAGTTGGATTTAGCCTTCTTTGAGGTTCTCTAGAGGAGGCATGATCGTCCTCAAGAATGATCGTATGCATACAAAAAGAGGGATTAATACCCTTGATATCATCAATGGTATACCCAATAACATTTCTATATTTTCTTAAAACAGCGAGAAGTTTCTCTAATTCAATGTTATTAAGCTCAGCATTAACAATAACAGGGTATGTATTTTTAGGACCAAGATATGCATATTTAAGATTAGATGGAAGGGGTTTCAACTCTACCTCGGGAGGCGTCGAACTCTCCCCAACACTCGATGTACTAAGGACTTCCTTGACTGGAGCGATGATTGGATTAGCTTTTGCGTCTTCTAGTAGCCTCGTGTACTCCCTTACTTCCCAATCTTCATCATGGATACTCCCTATCAACACCGTTTCAAGAGCATCTTCCTTTTTGATCAGGGGAAGTTGTTCTTGTTGTAGATCATCGAGGACATCCACTTGACAAATAGTCTCACCCATAGACGGATTTCCCATAGCATTCAGTAATGAATACTCCATTTTCTCATCCCCTACTTCAAATGTTATTTTCCCATTCTTCATGTCAATAATTGCACCTGCAGTAGCTAAGAATGGTCTACCAAGAATAATAGGGACATGGGCATCTTCTTCCATTTCCATAACAACAAAATCACATGGAATAAAGAATTTACCAACTCGCAATGGAACATCTTCAAGTATACCGAGGGGAAATTTAACTGACCTGTCTGCAAGTTGCAGAGATATCCTTGTAGGCTTTAGCTCACCCATTTGAAGCTTTTCGCAGATGGAGAGCGGCATAAGGCTTACACTTGCACCAAGATCGCATAGCGCTCTATTGATCTCTATATCTCCGAGCTTCACTGGGATTGAATAGCTGCCTGGATCACCTAGTTTCTTAGGAAGAGTGTTTTGCAGAATGGCACTACATTCTGCAGTTAGAGAAACAGTAGCATTCTCTGCAAGCTTCTTCTTGTTAGATAGCATGTCTTTCAAAAACTTTGCATAAGAAGGCATTTCAGAAATTGCATCCAAGAACGGTATATTAATGTGAAGTTTCTTAAGGATGTCTAGAAATTTACCGTACTTTTTCTCTAACTTAGCCTGGGCTAACCTCTGTGGGAAAGGGACTCTTGGCATGTATGGGGCGAGAGGTGGGATCGGTTCCCGTGGCTTTTCTTGAACATCATTCCTTGGAATTAGGCTGTCTGGATCTCCCGCCCGGTCGGGCAGTGATTGCCCGGTCTGACCGGGCGAAGAAGAGCTGCTTATGTTCTTCTGTTTGTCTGGAATTTCTTCTTGCGCCCGATCGGGCGGACCTTGCCCGGTCTGACCGGGCGAAGAAGAAATTCGCACAGTCCCCTGTTTTTCGTCGACTGCTTCTCGCGCCCGATCGGGCGGACATTGCCCGGTCTGACCGGGCGAAGAAGAATTTTGCAAAATCCCCTGTTTTTCACTCATTCCCTCAATATCTATCGTTGATGGTTCCCTTACGGGAAGGTCTTCCAACTGTTTTCCACTCCTTAAAATTACAGCATTCATGTGCCCCTTTTGTGGTTGCTCTGTTTGGCCAGGAAACGTACCTGGTGTTTTTGAAGATTGGCCGACTTGATGAGCAAGTTGGCTTATTTGATTTTCCATGAGCTTATTCTGGGCTTGTAACTGTTTGATGGAATTATTTGTGGTGTTGATGAAGTTCTCCATCATTAGTTCGAGATTGGATTTTTGAGGGAGTGGTTGCATAGGTTGCATGGGTTGTTGTACTAGGGGTGGTCTTGGTTGAAAACCAGGTGGATTATAATTGTTGTTTCGAGGTGGGGGCGGAGGTGGATTTTGCTGAGCCTGGGTGTTTTTGTATGAGAAATTTGGGTGATTCTTCCAACCTTCATTATAAGTATTAGAATGGGGATCGTATGGTCTTTTAGGGTTGGAATTGTAGAAGGCATTGGCTTCCTCAATTGATACCTCATTCGAATTTCGTGGGCAATTAGGTGCGATGTGACCTTGAGTATTACACATTTGACAAGTTTCTAGCACATTATTAGAAGATCCAGTTTGTAATCTATCGAACTTGCTTGAAAGTGCCTGCACAGAACTAGTTAAAAGAGTTAGAGCATCAACATCTAATTTACCTCCTTTCTTGACACTATTTCGGCCGCCTGGGTGATAGTTGTCATTGGCTGACATCTTCTCAACCAGCTCCTTTGCTTCGGTTGGATTTTTAGTTAAAAGGGAGCCTCCAGATGCGGCGTCGATATAGATCCGGAATTCATGGGTTAGACCGTTATAAAAGGTTTGGATTAACATCCATTCAGGTATGCCATGATGAGGGCACTGTCTCTGTAATCTCTTGAATCTCCTCCATGCGTCATATAAGGATTCTTCATCTGATTGCCTGAAAGTGGATAGCTCGTTCCTTAATCTTGCAGTCTTTTCTTGTCCCAAGAACTTGACCAGAAAAGCTTTTACTAGTTTATCCCATGTATCAAAGGAACCAGAACCCTCATCTCTTAACCATTCCTTCGCCCTATCCCGTAATGAGAATGGAAAAAGGCGAAGTCTAAGAGCATCATCTGTAACACCATTCAGCTTCATAGTGTCACACTTTTCCAAGAAACCATCTATATGATTCACTGGGCAATCAAGAGGTGTGCCAGCAAATGAATCATTGGATATGAATTGAATAAACTGCGGTTTCAATTCAAAATTCTGAGCGGTGATAGGTGGTCTAACAATGCTAGAAAGGAGTCCGGTTGTTGTGTCAGGGATACCGTACTCCAAAAGAGACTTTGTTGCTTGGTCTTCCATATTTCTGTTACCTGCTCTTCTTCTACTTCTTCGTCTTCTTGCAGTCGCTTCAATTTCTGAATCGAGAGGCACTAAGTCGTCTGACCCTGAGCGACGTGTTTGCATACAACAAAGAACTAGGCAAAGAACATCAAAAACACAGGAGGCAATAGCCGAAGCAACAAACAACGCTTAGTAAAAACGAATCACGGAAAATCAATATGAAACCGTTAGTCCCCGGCAACGGCGCCAGGATTCCATCTTGAAGATCGTCTTTCTGGCGTTGGATCTTCAGTAGGGCCAATAGGTTTGACTAATCCTAGATCATGGAGACGATCAAAAGCAGCATCATAAGTCATTCCAATGGGTGTGACGAACTCTCTTTTGGGTTTCCTTTTAGATCCTTGATTATCCATGGCTAAGACACCATTATGGTCAAAAGTACTAACATTGTTATTAGAGTAGGTGTTTTCGGAAGAAGAAGGATTGTCGTGCTTCTTTCGTTTCAAGGCACTGTTGTCATTATTGATAGTAGCTTTTTGTTTCACAAGGTCATCTTCGATTTTAATACCTATGTCATAGACAACCTTGAAAGTATTCAAATTGTGTTGTTATTTCAAATGCTTTGAATAATTTTCGTGAAGGTTCTTAATGAACATCCTTACAAACTCCTTTTCAATAGGAAACTCTACCATATTAGCGGAAGTTTCCCTCCACTTGTAGAAGAAAGAGGTGAACCCTTCGTTTTTTTTTTTTGATCTATTTTATCTTGAATGTTTCACTTATATCTATGGTCTATGGTCTGTTTTATCTTGAATTTTTCACTTATATCTATCAATGAAAGGGTTTATTATTTCATCCCAAGTAGAGATCTTCTCTTTATTAAGAGAAAAAGAACTAATGTTGACAAACGGTTTAAAGAGATAATGAGAACAAAGGATGAAAAACCTTCCTATCAATCCCCAATGTTCATTATGGTTTCAAAAGCCCTTAGGTGGAAATAAGGTTTGTCAGTTGGCTTTAACTTAGGGATTTCATTAGCAATGAACTTCTGCGGAAGAAGCTCCTTCTCCACTGAGACCCTTTGTGAGCTAATGCCCTGGAACTTATTGTCACTGGAAAGTTTGCTCAAGCTTTCTTGTATTCACTCCATTTATTGTTGTTTTTTACAGGGTCATTGATTTGAGGTGACATAGCCTTCATCCTTTTTGTCATATTATCCAATTTTTGTCTAACTTCATTGACTACTTCTTGAGTACCGACTTGTTCATACTGATATTGATGAGTTTGATTTGGAAATGTGATAATTGTATTATTGTAGACACCCCAATGTGTCTACCTAACACCAAACGAAGTAAAAGTGTGAAAAGTCTAGTGATGTGGATGTTTTTATTAAAATGTCTCTCTTTCTGTTTTTAAAATGTTTCTTCTTTCACTCTATTTATGAAAATGTCCAATCTAGTTTTATTTGGTCCATTATAAGGGTCCAATAGTGGTGTAGTTTGATGGGGTTTGAAAAGACCTTTCCAACGACATATTATAAGTCCAGGTCCTATGAATGGTGAGGAAGTTATGGCCAAAATATATACTAAATTGGGCTCAAATCGGATTTTACCTACGGCCCAATGATCATGTGGAGGGTCCAAAGGTTTCTTCCAATTCCTAAACTAATTAGGATTTATTAGAAGCTTCTATGAAATTCTAAAAGATCGTAATTATCCTTTTTAAAAAGATAAAATCAAAGAATTTTAAATTGAATAAAACCTTTTTTTTTAAGTCCTAATTCTATTCGAATTTAAAGATGTTCAAAGATAGTCAGATATTTTTTTTTTGCCTCATAATATTTATCTAAATCTTATATGGTTTGATAGATCTTTAAATTATCTTTTCAATGATATATTATATTAGTAATTCCGAGCTATAGCGAGAAATATATGAAAGGAATACGAAACTCTATCCAAAACTGACACCTTTCCACTATTTTGGCCATATGTATTTATCTACAAATGATTTTTATTAGATTCTAATATGGTTGGAAAGTAGACTTCAAGAATTTTCCAACGACATAGTATACGAGTTATTTGGAATATTTGATCAAAATATATGATAAAAACAAAATCCGCAAAATAATTGTCTTAGCACCAAACGACAGGTCTGTCGCCTGGCGCTAATACCTTTTGCCAAACGCTGGTCCTATCGTCTTGCGCTAACTCCTATTGTTAACGAAAGAAGGTCTTTTATTCCGAATGGGACTCGAAATCTTTTCTATCGTATCTTGAGCTATTTTTTTCTATAAATAGGGGTCGTATATTCTCGTTTTTAATCATTCACAACCATCATATCTCTCTCTAAAAGCTAGAAGATTTTTCTCTCTCCTATTCTTTTTCTAAATCTTACCCTTAGACGCCACCATGCTTAAGTGTATGATCAAAGTGGGGCTAAAGTGTGGGATGCTTGAAATATTCCCTACATTTTTTTGGCGACTCCACTGAGGAGGATTTCTATTTTAATTCCTAAATTTTATTTTGGCAATAATTTAGAATAAGTGGATGAGACTCGAAAAGCTCTATGTATTTCATGTGCATAATATTTATTAACATAATTGGCTAAGCATAAAAAGGTTCTCATTGGAAGGAGCATCCGTAATGCGTCAAAAACATAGGATTGTTACACGTAGGAAATTAGGGAAATATCATTCACAACTAAAGTTTAAATAATGCTACGAAAAAACTGGAAAATTCAAGAACAGAAAGCTACCGAGGCATGTAGGAATTAGCGCTAAGAAAACAAAGTCAGCGTCGAGCAATGGCTCTTTCGCCTGGCAACAATCACTATTTTCTCGCGCCAAATTCTTCCAATACCGAGCCATAAATCTACCTTCTTATTTCGACTAGTTTTCTAGTACTGTTTCCTCGATTTTACTTCCTGATTGAGTTTTTCCCTTTTTTTTGAAACCCATATGTGTTCTACATATGGACAGAACCCTCTGGGAATTCACGCTCCATCTACCCAATCGAACGCTCCTAGCAACGACGGGTACATCCGAGTTTGTGAATTCACCAAACCATGGAAGTAAGTTTAACTCGCGCGGTCCCATCCACTTCCCCCAACCCTTCCAAAGGTAAGGCTTCCGCGTGGTGCATTTAGACTCATAACCATGGACCCTTTTTGACTAACCTATATCCTGAATTTTAGAGAACTAGAGCCATGGTTAGGTTGCAAACTCATTGCATCATGTTGTGACTACATGACTACTTGTGCATTATTTGCTTGTGCATACTTAAATGTGATTAAAATAATCGTTTGGTTTGACTTGTAATTATAAATATGCTTAAATAAATTAACCAAGGACTAAAGGAATTTGCTTGATTAATTGATTAATTAAATTGAACCAGTAAATCTGCCTAAAGTCGAGTCATAGTTCCTTTGAGTCAACTAGGTTTTTTATTCTTGTATACTGCACAAACGTCAACTTGTTTTTTTCATATCCGGAGTTCTAGGAAGAGTTACAAGTCGTAAAGCCTGTGCATCTGTAGCCTCGAGTTTTATCTTACCTTTGGCGTTGGGCTTGTTTAATTTGGAGTCACAGAAAAAATGTTTTGACTAAAATACTACAGCCTGTCCAGTTCAGTGTACATACGCGATGTCTTAGCTTAGTCCTTAATTAAGTCTAGTCACATAGTATAGTTCCATGGTCATGACACGAGTTAAACATGTCACCTACACTCACTAGCCTTAGCACACACTTTGTGTATATGTCATCATGACCATGTCTTAGGTTCATACATGAGTCGATTTTTCGTCATTTGAGTTGGGGGTACATTCTAATCCTAATTTTTTTATATCTCTCCATCTACATCGTCTTTTCACTCTCTACGTGATTTCTCCATACGTATCATTCTTCTATTTCTTCCATGATCTTCACCCATTTATTGTATATTGAATAGAGCGTGAGTAAAAAAATTAACAATAAGTAACCCCGATTTTCCTTTCTGCAGCATTTGATCAAGGAGAGAAGGGAGATTATTAATCAAGGACAACACCTTTGTTAAAGTAATAATTTTTGACAAACTAATTAGTCGGAAAAGAAAAGCTAAGAAGATAATGGCGTCTCAGGAAGAAGTCAACAAACTTAGGAAGGACGTGGATAACTAAACTAAATTGATGAAGAGTATGGCTCTTCAATTAAATGACCCTGTGAAGCAACAACAAATGGAGCTCATGCAAGAAAGCTTGAGAAAAATATCCAATGATTATAGGGCATTAGCTCACAAGGGGTCTCAATGGATAAGGAACTTCTTCCGCAGAAGTTCAGTGCCAATTACATCCCTAAATTCAAGCCAACTAACAATCCTTACTTTCACTTAAGAGCTTTCGAGACTATGATGAACATTAAGGGGATTGATAGGAATATTTTTCATTCTTTGTTCTCACTATCTTTAGAAACTGTTTGTCAACAACGGTTTTTTCTCTTGAAAAAAAGAAAACCTCTTCTTGGGATTCCATAATAAATAGTTAAACACTTTCATAGATAGATATAAGTGCAACATTTAAGATGAAACAGACCATAGACAACTTGACATGCTAAAGCAAATAGAAAACGAAGTGTTCACTTCTTTCTTCAACAAATGGAGGGAAACTTCTGCTAATATGGTTAAGGAACTAAAAAGAGTCTTAAAGGTTTTCATCAAGATTCTTCAAGAAAAATATGCAAAGCACTTAAAACACCAACACAACTTGAATTCTTTCAAGGTTGTCGATAATATAGACATTGACATTGAAGATGATCTTTTGAAAGATAATAATGCGAACGGAAAGAAGAACGACCATCCTTTTTCTTTCTCCCCCATTAATGAAATACATACTACGAACACCTCTAAACAACGAATCCAAAGGTTGAAAAGAGTGTTCACTCCACTTGGTATGAGTTATGAGGCTGCTTTTGAAAAGCTACATCACAAAGGACTAGTCATGCCCATAGGACCCATCAATGACCTTGTTCAAGAAGCTAGGCCACCTAAGTAGGATCACGACACTTAGGAGTGTTGGAAAATCAAAGAAGATATTCTAGACCTAATATATGACGATAAAACTTCTGAGATTCTAGCCATCGCAGAAGATCAAACATCCTTCGATCCTTCACTCCTTAATACTTATCACACCTGTAGGTGGGCCCATGATCAAGATAGCTTATATAACTTCTATTGATGAAGTGGCCATGATTAAGGAGGATGAAAGACACTTCTTAGATAATACCGGGGAAAATTTGTCAAGTCTAAAAGAAGACGTTCGAAAACTCCAAGATGTCATGGCCATGCTCTTGAATGTGGTAGAATGAATATCAAATTGGATGATGGTTATCGAATAAAATTCTCACCAAGGATTTAAAGAAGACCTCAATGCTCCTAAGCCACGGGCAAAATGGACCATTGAAGAATACACACCAATAGAAATGACTTATGATGAAGCTTTTGACTATCTTCATGATCAAGGTCTCATTCATCCCATTGGGCCCAGTTAAGATCCACCACCTGAAAAACGATCTCCCAATTGGGATCCAAACTCTTATTGCAAATATCATAGAGGCCATGGTCATACCACCGAAAATTGTTTTACCCTCAAGGATCTCATTAATTCAAATCACCTTCATGTTCCTCTGAGCAGCAGGAAGACCTAGAATAGTAACAATAATGACAGTGGCTGGAAAGAAAAGAAGAACCACAATCCTTCTTTTTCCAAAACTACCCACACAAACAACGTTAGCACGTTTAACTTGGATGAGTTCCTTGCTATGAACAAACGAGGGTAAAATAGAAACTTCACACATATTGGCATAAGTAATGAAACAGCATTCGATCACCTTAATGCTAAAGGTCTCATAACTCCCATTTGACCATTTGAAGATCAACCAATCGAAAGGAGGACGGCTAGGTGGAACCTCAATGCACACTGCAAATACCATTAAGGTAGGGGTCATACTATTGAGAGATGTTGGAAGATAAGGGAGGCCATCCAATATTTGATTGATAATAACAAGCTTCCTGTAGGGAATATTTCAAGCGTTAATCCCCTAGCTTGAACCCCACTGTGATCATACACTATAGTACGGTGGCGTCCAAAGGGAAAGAAGATAGAGCAAAAGAGTCGACAACAAGTTTTAGGAACTTGTAAACCGTTCACAGGGTGAAGGTTACACCCCTTAACGATCCAAGAGATCGTCAACTCCATAAGGTCTTGAGCTAAATAGGGTTCGGGGATGAAGGTACAAATCCAACCTAAAAGAGATTGAACCTGCCCTAATAATAGGCCTCTACTTTATTCTAATCGTATTCATGTGCGCTTTCAGATTAACATGGAATCAATAGGATTAACCCTAAACCTGTTTATCTATGTTGGTTGAGTATTAATGCACAAATAAAACTATTATTGGCGATCACTTGAATTATAATCAAATTAACCCTAAACAAGATTATTAATTATCTGATCAAGCGTGATTACAAGTACAAATACCCTTTAAACATGCATAAAAGGCGTGATCAAGCAATAAATATCAAGCAACATAATAATAATAATAATAATAATAATAATAATAATAATAATAATAATAATAATAATAATAATAATAATAATAATAATAATAATAATAATAATAATAATAATAATAATAATAATAATAATAAGAATAATAATAATAATAATAATAAAAATAATAATAATAATAATAATAATAATAATAATAATAATCATAAAATTATAATCATAAAAATAATCATAATAATGTTAAAGCATAATAATAGCAAGATCCTAGGCATGATACTAACAAGATTAATAACAAACCCTAGCATGTCACTAAAAAATAAAAATCAAAGCTTTAACCCTAACATGATACTAACAATCATAAATATTAGGAAAGAAAATAGAAGGCATCATAACAATCATATTTAATATTAAAGTTACCCTAGATATGATACTAGGAATATCATAATAACAACCTAAACATGAACTCTATATAATACTAAAAACCATTAAAGTACTTACTTTGATGCCTCGTACCTCTTTCTAATAACAAAATACACGCGTTAGTAACTTCAAGGAAATTAATAAACAAAACAATAATAAAATAATTGAAATAAAGATTTGGGACCAAACCCTCAGAAATTAAACCTTTCACGTCTAGGGCGAAGGAAACTTCGAGTATGGCTATGTGTATCTAGATCAAATGAATGCGAAATTTTGTATTTGAGAGAAGCTAGTTTAGAAAAGAGAGAGAGAGAGTAATCAAGAAAATCTTGATGAGAGTTGGTGAAAAAAGAGAGAATCAGTGAGTGTAGAGAATCACGTCTAGGGAGTTTTTACAACGTTATTTATAAAGAAAATCAGCCAAAAAGATAAAATATCAAAAAACAGTGTTCTGGCGCACATAAATCGATGTTGGCGCCAACGCTGGCTATTGGCGCCAGATGCCAACATTAGCACCAGGCGCCAAGCGTAGCGCCAGGCGCTACAGCTGGCGTTTGGCGCTGATTTAGAAATTCACGCGTTTTCTTAAAATCAGATAGAAATTGTCGTACAGGAGGATAAAATCGTATTTGGCGCTACGCTTGGCGCCAGGTGCTGATTCAGAAATTCACGCGTTTTCTTAAAATCAGATAGAAATTGCCGTACAGGAGGATAAAATCGTATTTTCTTAGAAATATGTTCTTTGATTCTAATTAAAACTCGAAAAAGTCAACAAAAGTCAATTTAATAATGTAATTGAATTAGGAATGAAAAGAACCTTCTAGAAGAATCTAGAAAACTAAGACCATTCCTAGTTGCATTAGGAATGATAAATCTATATTAGTCTCTCCTCTATATCAGTGGGCCGCATATAAGGCTTAAAACGGGCCCAGTTTAGTAAATTGGTCATAACTTCCTCAATATTCATCGGAATTGGGCTTATAATATATCGTTGGAAAGCTCTTGTCAAGCTCCATCCAACTACACTACTATTGGACCCATATCTTGGACCAACCAAACTGGATTGGCTGTTTTTCTTAAAATAAGTTTTCAAAAACAGAGAGAAGAGAAAAGAAATTAAAACTATCCGCAACACTAGACCTTCCACACTTTCACTTCATTCGATTATGATTCGACGCGAAAGGTACTCATCACTGGGTTTGGTTTTGGGGAGACACAAATGGGTGTCTACAGAAGCCCCCACTTTGACTGATTTTGGAGAAACCAAGTTTCGAAAACAAAAGTCAAAGTATCGATAGGGACGGAGAATGACTCAGAACATTCTGCGATCCTAAATCACTCTTGTAACACCGATACCTGCATACAGCGTTAGTTAAACAGATAAAAGAGTTAAGAAACGCATATCTGAAAGGAATGGTGTCCTTCGAACAAGTGTACTATTCTGATGGGAATTCCTGGGTGATCGGAATGCCTGGGTGGAGGCCGCTTCCGATCAGTAATATTAATATAATTAATATTACAGCTTAATCTTGACTGAACCCTTTGGGTCACACCCAAGCAAAATATACGAACCGACTCGACGAATTAATTCGGAAGAAATTAATTCGTCGCCCGAGTGTTAAATATTTAGACGTCGGAAATTCGAGCTTAGAGCGTCGGAAGTCGAGTCAAAAATAATAAAAAGATGAGACGACAAATTAGTAATAAATAAACAATGACAAAAATACCCTAGCATCGGAATCCCGAGTGTTAGGGGATTAGCCGAGCTAGCAGCCCGCACTATATGCGAGACATGCTAGCAAGGCGTGGCTAGCAGCCCGCACCATGTGCGAGGCATGCTAGCACAGCACGGCCAGCAGCCCGCAAGCAGTGCGTGGCGTGCACTGCTGCTAGCAGCCCGCACATGTGCGTGGCTAGCTAGCAGTGCCCTCGGCATCAGCAGCCTGCACTGATGTGCGTGGGCGTGCTGGGCCGAGCTGGCAGCAGCTAGCAGCCCGCACGGTGCGAGGCTAGCTGGGTCGTGAGCCTAGGTCGGGTAGAAAGGGGAAGCTAGTAAGTATGCTTGCTTTTTGGTGTGGACAAGTGTCACAAGGAGAGGAAGGAGTGGGGAGCAAGTATGGTCCCCTCCTCTCCAAGTGGTCCATACTCCTCTTTACAGATGACTAGGACACTTGTTGATTTATTACTTGCTTATATATTTAATTTAATTTAGCTTTAAATTAATTTGTGGAATTTCATGAATCCCACATTGATGGGATAGAAATTCCCACTCATACTTTCCTCTATAAATACCAACCTTGGGATTTGGAGTAAAGTGCTTGAGTGGGAGTTAGAAAGAGCATTCCACATTTTGGAAAAACTCTTAAACTCCATTAACACTTGGGTTTTGGTCGGACCTTGCTAACTTCAAGGTAGCAGACCTAAAAAGTCGTGTTCGTCCTTTGTTGGTGGATACCGTTTGAGGCACGGCATTTGCGGTGCTCAAGGCTTTCAAGTAAGAGGACGAAGCTCGCTTCAAGGGTATGATTCGTTCTTCCTTTTCTTGTGTTTATTTATTTATGCTTTATGGTTTTATTAATTACGAGTGGTTCCTTGGGTCGGGAATGTTTCCGCGGTGAGTCGGACTCACCAAACCCCAACAGCGGTATCGGAGCCCCGCTCGTTTATTTTTATAATCATGTTTTTCAAGGTTTATTTTGGCTTATTTTTCTGGTTTAAGTTGCTAATTAGATTAGTAGCTCGGTTTTATTTATTTTAATCCCGTTTTTAATGTCGAATTTGGCCCAAAACCCAGATTTTCGCCCAAATATAGTGAATTTTGGGTGGAAATGGTGTTCTGGAAAGGTTTTATTCCTTTGGGATTGTGATTTTAGCCAAATTCTGACCAGAAATGCCTTTTTCGAGGGATTTTTCGTTTTTGACGAAACATTTTAAGTCTTTTCTAACCTTGAAATAAATGCCATAACTTGTTGATTATGTGGTTGATTATTTGCATTATTTTCTGCATTTTTAAGTCCCCTTAAAGCACACTTACTTGGTAGTGTTTGATGCTTAAAGGTTGATTTATTTTCACATAATTGCAAACTAATTGCTTTTTAGTGTGAAATTTTTTATTTTGAGGCTTTCTAAGTATTAAAGATTCAATCTTTATTTGTGATAAGTGATTGAAACTTTAAAAACCACTAAATTCCATGTTATTTTGTGTTAAACTTTGTTATTTTAATCATTTTGAGTAGATTGGAAACATAAAGTTTCAATTTTTGTGATAGAAATGGTTATCTTCATGTTGGAAGATATAATTTTCAAGGATTCACAAAATTTAGATGTTGGAATTTTCATTTGAACATTAAAGTTCATATTTTTCCAACTTCCCCTTACTTTGTCAAATTCTAAAGTTTAATTTAAATTGATTAAATTAAAAGTGAGAAATTACCTCAACTTTGTTATTGCACCAAGCTAAACCAATTTAATTAAGAATGGTTCTTGGAATATTTTTGGTTATTTGCACTTTGAAATTTTATTAAGTTAGGCTTGTTTAAAATTTTAGTTTTTTGCTCATTAAGTTAGTTCTAAAATTAATTTAGAATTAATTAATTATGTCTCGCAAAATGGGATCAAATCCCGAGGCCATGACACGCAAAACGAGGCAAAGAACCACCCTTGGCTAGTCGGGCTGCATAGCAGCCCGCATGTAGCTGCCAAGGTGGCTGCCCCGCCTTGCGTGCGGCCAAACTCGCGGCAGCAGCACACGGCCGCAAAAGCCACGTACCAGTACCCATGGCTGTGCGTGCGGCAGTGGCAACAACCATGGCTGTGCATGCGCGTGCGTGCGGCAGTGGCAGCAGCCCATGGCTGCTTGCCGCGGGCCGTGTGTGCGGAGTTTTTTGTGTGTGCATATGCTTGGTGCGGTGAGGTTAATAGCCGTAGTATGCTTGGTTTGCATGAGCCGCGATTATTCAAGTTTCCTTGGCAAAACGCTTAAAGCGAAAGCCACTTGAAATGCGGTTGGCTTAATATTGCTTATTTTGCCGTTTTATTTATTTTAATTAATTTTGTTTATTTTAATTAAAATTTTGGGAGGCTAGGCCTCGGTTTTGAGCGGCATTGGCAAAATTTTATTTTGACAAGTTTGGGTGCTACCGACTTAATTAATTGGATTAATATTGGGAAATACGGAATTTAGTGGGAGCTTCAATTATTAATAACGTCAATTACATAATCGGTTAAACAACTTTGACTAGTTTTTAATTAGGTGTGTTAATCGGATTAACAACCTAGATTAGTTACTAGTGCGCGCGTTGTTTAAATGCATTTTACTTGTTTGATATTGTAAATTGCATGGGCCATTCACAAATAGTGAATGGATGAATGGAATATATATTCTCTCTCACAGGTTTTAAGAAATGGAAACTAGTGGGACCTGATTAGGATAGAAAATACGGACTACGTGCCGTTATATATTTTTGTAAATCTAAATACAATATACGCACCGTTAAGTATTTTTGTACCTTAATATTTAGATTATTCCTAGTCGTAGACACTAGTATTTTCATAGTTTGGTTAAGTCTTGAAGTCGGCGTATCTTGGAAGACAAAGCCTTGAATTGCAAATGAAGACCTTTTGAAGATTTGAAGAATTCACGGGGTCATGCTAGTTGCCAATATGCATCTATAATTTCGCTTTATATTTTATGCTTATATATACATGTGAATTATTCGTTAGATGCATGTTTAGGTTTTCTTTATGTTGCGATGATTAGTTAAGTTCACTTAAATCAACCAACATAGAAATCCTAGGTCCCTAATAATATTGAGTCAAACTTGTCTTTCCAAAACAACACTTACCAACCGGACGAGGGTGATGGTAGGCAACGCCAAAGCGAGGTGCCATCACTTCTCCAAGGCTCATAAGGCACACCGGGTGTGCACGTTGGTTTTGGTTTAACTCATCGGTATGAGTGAGGAGTCCTGACATACCGTGGCAAAAGAGATACATCGTCAAAGATGCATTAGATGGGACGATTGTCTAACCAAGGGTGGCTTAGAGCCATTAGCAAGGCAATGCTTACCCTAGAAGATTGAGTGTTTATACAAGCCAAAGCATGCTTAACCACTACTCTTTGTTTCTTCGGATCTTGGAATCGTCTTATTTTCACAAAATAGGGACAATTTTACGTGTAAATAAGACGCTAAATAAGTATTGAAAATTTGCATGAATAAAATTCAATCTTATTTAAGTAATTTTGAATGGTTTTTCATTAAAATTCTTTCAATTGTACAATCATGTCTTCAACTAATGACAACGACCTTATGTACCCAGAACTTCCCAAAAAGTTACCATTCTTACTCAATTTGGTGAACTTTAAGGAATGGGAAGATGAACTCCGAAAGACACTCATAAATTGCTACCTAGAGCATATCTTGGACACTCCGATCCCCAATTTCTACTCGAAAGGAATCATAAGTGATGAAGCTCATGAAGAATGGAGCGTGGATTGCAAGAGAGTTTCGAAACTCATGGCAAACTCCATCCCGGTTCAATGGAAGGAGATTCTCTCCGGCTATTTTCCGGACATGATGCTCAAAGCTCTTGAGGATGTAGTCAGTTTGAGGGTCACCAAAAGTGCTAGGGGCAATTATGATGGTCACGTGGAGGATGTGACTAGGTCACTCTCCAAAATGAGGATCAAGCCACCGCAAGATGGTTGTCCCTCGAAAGAAAGACAAGAGGTGTTGGGAAAAGTCTACAATGCGAGACTTAGGCCTGGAATACCACTTCAAGCTCATGTAATTAACATGACAAGGCTATTCAACTATCTGGAGCTAATTGGCAAACCAGTGGAAGACGAGCAAGCAGCTCACATGCTTCTTAGCTCTCTTCACTCGGGATATGTGGGGCTTTAAATGCATCTCACCGCCAATAGGGATACACTGTTCTCAAGGGAAGTAATCCAAGAGCTCCAAAAGACCTATTCTTACAAGAAGGCTAACTTTTCCCTGAGACCAAGGAAGAAGGAGTTCAAAGACAAGAGGAAAATGCGTTGCTTCTATTTTGGTAACCCCGGACACTACAAAACAGAATGCAGCAAGTATCTGGATGATGAGGCGAAAGGAAAAGTAACCTCAACCTCAGTTCACATCTTAAACACTTGAATATAAGCAATTTTAAAAAGTATTAGATAACAGAAAATTGACTCACAATACACTCCTTTTTCAGGAACCAAGTGAGCGGTGCTTTTTCATGTGGAAATGAGTACACAAGTAGGATGAAGGTGATCTATCCAAGAAAACTTGTAATCTCATGTTTTGTCTAAAGAAGTAGAACTTATTTAGTTTTATGCACCATACTTTTGATGTATTTCCGATGTTGGACGTCGTTTTCATCAACCAAGACTTTTGTTTTGATGTCTTGAATATATTTATTGAATGACACTTTCACGTGTTTTTAGAATAAATGTTTGATACCAATGCAAAGAAAGCTAAGACTACACCATCTAGTCAAACTTACTTGTGGCACTGTCGTCTTGGCCACATTAACATCAAACGCATCAAGAAGCTTCTTCAAGAAGGTATTCTTGACTCATTTGATTTAGAATCCTTTGAGAATTGTGAAGGATGTTTATTAGGCAAGATGATAAAGCAACCATTCTCCAAGTTGGGAGAAAGGGCCAGTGACTTGTTGGGACTAATACACACCGATGTATGTGGGCCAATGAGTACACCCGCAAGGAATGGTTATCGGTATTTCATAATCTTCACGGACGACTACAGTTGATATGGTTATCTCTATCTAATGTCGCACAACTCTGAATCGTTTGATAAATTCAAGGAATTTCATAACAAAGTTGAAAACCAACTCGGCAAGAAAATCAAAGCGCTTCGATCGGATCGAGGTGGCGAGTATTTGATCCAAGAATTCGATGACCATCTGAAAGAACATGGAATACTTTCAGAGTTGACACCTCCGGGAACTCCTCAATGGAATGGAGTATCTAAAAGGAGGAATCGAACCCAGTTAGACATGGTCCGATCGACTATGGGTATTAGTAATCTTCCAATCTCTTTCTAGGGACATGCACTTTTAACTGCGGCACTTACACTGAATCGTGCTCCGTCAAAGGCAGTGGAAAAGACTCCATATGAATTATGGACAAATAAACCTCCAAGGTTGTCTTTTCTCAAGATTTGGGGATGCGAAGCATATGTCAAGAAACTCATTTCTGACAAACTTCATCCGAAATCTGACAAGGTTTACTTTGTGGGTTATCCAAAAGAAACCAAAGGGTATTACTTCTACAACAAATCCGAGAACAAAGTGTTTGTTGCTCGTGATGGTGTCTTTTTGGAAAAGGAGCATCTCTCCAAAATGACAAGTGGGAGGAAAATCGAACTCGACGAAGTTCGAGAGGACGAGCAACAAGGACAAGTTGACAATCAAAGTGCTCACGAAGCATCTGTTGACATTGGTCAAAGTCAAAATATGCAAAGTCAAACTGACAATGCAAATGCTCAATCCATTACCCTACGTAGGTCAACTCGGCCAAGATCTCAACCTGACAGATATCTCGGTGTTGTATTAACCGAAGATCAGGACATCCTAGTAGTGGATGGAGATGAGCCGGCAACCTACAAGCAAGCTATGACGAGCCCCGACTCTGCAAAATGGCAAGAGGCCATGAAATCCGAAATGGACTCCATGTTTGAAAATCAAGTATGGGACTTGGTTGATTTACCCGTAAGTTACACACCTATCGGATGTAAATGGATTTTCAAGATTAAAACCGACAGAGATGGAAATGTATTCATTTACAAAGAAAGGCTAGTAGCAAAAGGTTACAGGCAAATTCACGGCATTGATTATGATGAAACCTTTCCTCCAGTAGCTATTCTTAAGTCCGTTCGAATTCTTCTAGCGATTGCTGCATATTACAATTATGAAATAAGTCAGATGGACGTCAAAACCGCCTTTCTCAATGGAATTTTGGAAGAAACTGTGTACATGACACGACCTGAAGGTTTTGTTGACCAGAACAATCCTAAGAAGGTATGCAAGCTTAAGAAGTTAATTTATGAATTAAAGCAAGCAAGCAGAAGTTAGAATCTGCGATTTGATGAAGCCATCAGTAAGTTTGGTTTTATCAAGAATCCAGATGAGTCTTGTGTTTACAAGAAGGTCAATGGGAGTGACATCGCCTTCCTAGTCTTATATGTCGATCACATTTTGCTCATTGGAAATAGCATTCCGTTGTTAGATTCTGTAAAGGCTTGGCTCGGGAAATGTTTTTCAATGAAAGACTTGGGAGAGGCTCAGTACATACTAGGCATCAAGATCTATAGGGATAGATCAAAGAGGATGATAGGAATGAGTCAAAGTACTTACATCGATAAGGTACTAGCTCGATTTCAAATGGAAGGAGCCAAGAGAGGGCACCTACCCATGTCACATGACATAACCTTAAGCAAGAAACAGTGTCCAAAGACACCTAATGAGCCAGAAAGGATGAGTCGTATTCCATATGCTTTGCTTATTGGATCAATCATGTATGCCGTGATATGTACTAGGCCGGATGTATCGTATGCCTTGAGTGCTACGAGCCAATACCAATCAGACCCAGGAGAGGCGCATTGGACTGCGGCCAAGAATATTCTGAAGTACCTGAAAAGGAACAAGGATAAATTCCTAGTCTATGGCGGTAAAGATGAATTGGTTGTTGAGGGATATACCGACGCAAGCCTCCAAACAGACAGAGACGACTCCAAGTCACAATCCGGATACATATTCTGTCTTAATGGAGGAGCGTTTAGTTGGAAGAGTGCAAAGCAAAGCACAACCGCTGATTCTACAACTAAAGCCGAGTACTTGGCAGCGTATGAGGCAGCCAAGGAGGCAGTTTCGATTCGCAAGTTCATTGATTAACTTGGTGTTGTACTCTCCATCAAGAGTCCAATAGACCTCCATTGTGACAACAATGGAGCTATTGCTTAGGCTAGAGAGCCACGAGAACATCAAAAGGTCAAACATGTCAAGAGGCGATTTCACGTGATTCGAGAATGGAAGACAGAGGGTGAAATCAGAATTTGCAAAGTGGGAACGGATGACAATGTAGCCGATCCATTTACTAAACCCTTGTCTCAAGTGAAGCACAACAAAAACATTGAGGCAATGGGAATCAAGCATGTCGCGAACTGGCTTTGATTTCCATATTATAGTGTTTTAATTAAATTTTGGACAATGTTAATGTAAAGCACTATGATGAACCATTCAGTTTTTTGAGTAATTAAAATTTTTTCATGCAATTTAATTCACTCCGTCTCTATTTAATTGTGGTTTAGAATTAAATAATGAGTCCATTTGATTTTAATAAATATTCAAAATAGGGTATCAAGTCAATGGCTTGGATAAAGAAACACTTATTAAGTGAACATTGAATGTTTTAATCGAAAAATATCCCTAATCAAGGTCATAATTTTTGTGGACGATTAATGACCATTCGAGATTAGTGTGTAGTATGATTTATAGCACCGTTTCTTGTGCTATGAGGATATAAATCATTTGCACAGGTATTGGTTTAGAACCATACTTGATCGACCTGTGAGAATACTTTAAGAGATTTAAAAATCGCCATAAGTATTTTTCTCATTATTACTATCGCAACTCTTTTCCTTGACCATGAGTAGTTGAAGGTCTCTTGTTTGAGTACTAGTCCGCTTTGGCATCCGCCAAACGTCTGCCGTAACTGGAGATTATAACGACAGATATCAAGCGGTTAGGTCTTCTTAGTAAAAGAAGCTACATTACAAGACTGGAAATGTCCCCCTACTAACAATAGGGAACATGTCTTGTTGTTTACAAGGCCTCTCGAAGAGCGAGACTGTGAAAATGCATGGTCGTGCTCAGATGGAATTTAGAAATCATCTGCTTATTGACAGTCAAACTCGGATTTCGAGAAACACTTCTGGACGTAACAGAGATGACGAGTAATCTTACTCTGTAGTTCATGAAGAGACATGAAGAGACATAGGAAAGGCGCTATACACTAAATGCACACTTGTCCGGAAGGACAAGTGGGAGATTGAAAGGAATGACGTCCTATGAATAAGTGTATTATTCTGATGGCGGGTTCAGAATTATTAGAAAGCTAATATATTCAGTAAGGTCAAGTGATCGGAATGCCTGGGTGGAGGTCGCTTCTGATCAGTAATATTAATATAATTAATATTACAGCTTAATCTTGACTGAACCCTTCGGGTCACACCCAAGAAAAATAGACGAACCGATTGGACAAATTAATTCGGAAGAAATTAATTCCTCGGCCGAGTGTTAAGTATTTAGACGTCGGAAGTCGAGTCAAAAATAATAAAAAGACGAGACGGTAAATTAGTAATAAATCAACAATGACAAAAATACCCCTAGCATCGGAATCCCGAGAACTAGGGGACTAGCCGAGCTAGCAGCCCGACCATGTGCGAGACATGCTAGCAAGGCGTGGCTAGCAGCCCGCACCATGTGCGAGGCATGCTAGCACAGCACGGCCTGCAGCCCGCAAGTAGTGCGTGGCGTGCTGGCGTGCGCTGCTGCTAGCAGCCCGCACATGTGCGTAGCTAGCTAGCAGCGCCCTCGGCATCAGCAGCCCGCACTAATGTGCGTGGGCGTGCTAGGCCGAGCTGGCAGTAGCTAGCAGCCTGCAGGGTGCGAGGCTAGCTGGGCCGTGGGCCTAGGCTAGGTAGAAAAGGGAAGCTAGTAAGTATGCTTGCTTTTTAGTGTGGACAAGTGTCACAAGGAGAGGAAGGAGTGGGGAGAAATTATGGTCCCCTCCTCTCCAAGTTGTCCATACTCCTCTTTAAATATGACTAGGACACTTGTTCATTTATTACTTGCATATATATTTAATTTAATTTAGCTTTAAATTAATTTGTGGAATTTCATGAATCCCACATTGATGGGATAGAAATTCCCACTCATACTTTCCTCTATAAATACCAACCTTGGGATTTGGAGTAAAGTGCTTGAGTGGGAGTTAGAAAGAGCATTCCATATTTTGGAAAAAATCTTAAACTCCATTAACACTTGGGTTTTGGTCGGACCTTGCTAACTCCAAGGTAGCGGACCTAAAAAGTCGTGTTCGTCCTTTGTGGGTGGATACCGTTGGAGGCACGACATTTACGGTGCTGAAGGCTTTCAAGTAAGAGCCCGTTTTGAGAGGGCGAAGCTCGCTTCAAGGGTATGATTCATTCTTCCTTATCTAGTGTTTATTTATTTATGCTTTATGGTTTTATTAATTACGAGTGGTTCCTTGGGTCGGGGTTGTTTCCCCGGTTAGTCGGACTCACCAAACCCCAACAGTATCTTGCACCGTCGAGCACACGCTTCTGAAAGTAACCGATTTGCTGCCGCTTTACTGTTGCTTTGACGACCTTCCGCCAAGAGAATACCATCCCGCTTGAAAACCGCTACACTAGTAACTGTTTCCAATATCCGCCTTGATAATATTCCACGTCCAGTGGAATACTTTTGAAGATTGCTTCTCTTGAAACGATCTTCTTCCGCTTTGATAATATTCCACCTCCAAGGGAATACTATCAAAGATTGCTTCGCTTGAAACAATCCCCTTTCGATTTTTGACCATCTTCCACGTCTAAGGGAACATTATCGAAGACAATTTCGTTTGAAATCACCTTCAGTTGTTTGTGACAACTCTCCACAATCTATGGAACGCCATCTTGTTGTTTCGGTGTTCACTCGTCTCTGAACAAAGAGCTTCTTTTTTATATTCTTTTGATATGTTCACGCGCCTTTGAACAATAGAGCTTCTTCTTTTTTTTGGATATGTCCACGCGTCTCTGAACAAAGAGCTTCTTTTTAATATGTCCACGCGCCTCTGAACAATAGAGCTTGAAATACATGTTCACACGTCTTTGAACAATAGATCTTTTATGATATGAACTTCTGAATGATGTGTCTAGGCGTCTCTGAACAAAGAGCTTGATAATAGCATGCCCACGCGTCTCTTGAGCAAAAGAGCTTGAAAGAAATGTCCACGCATCTCTGAACAAAAGAGCTTCGAATGATATGTCCACGCGTCTCTGAACAAAAGAGCTTGATCAATATGCCCACGCGTCTCTGGAGAAAAAGAGCTTAAAAGAAATGTCCACGCGTCTCTGAACAATAGAGCTTTGATAATATGCCCACGCGTCTCTAGAGCAAAGAGCTTTGATGATATGTCCACGCGTCTCTAAACAAAAGAGCTTGAATGATATGCCCACGTGTCTCTAGAGTAAAGAGCTTTGATGATATGTCCACGCGTCTCTGAACAAAGGAGCTTGAATGACATGTCCACGCGTCTCTGAACAAAAGAGCTTCGATACTTGAACGTTTTTTGCAATAATATTCTGAAGAAAAATTTCCGAAGACCAACGCTTGCCGATCACTTAAAGCTCGCTTGAACTTTGCTTCCGCTATGCCAGTACGTCGGCGGTTTACTTCTTGTGAACCATTATGTCCGTGATAAGCCAACGCTTAGGCGCTTTAAGCTAAGTGAGACGATCTTTCGTCAGGTCGATCACTTATTGCGACTGTAATCAAACCGACTACTTAATCATGTCAAATTGCTTACAGGGTCTAACTGGTGCACCAAGGAACCCGAAATTGTTGTATGAGGACGAAATCACCTTTTAGAGAGGCTTCGAGCTCTGTCACTACTAAAATATCTATGGCGCCAAGAATTGGCTCTGTTGCCAGACGCTGGAATCTAGCGCCAGGCACTAAAGCCTGCTGCCAGACGCTAGATGTTGTCATTTGGTGCTGGAGTAGGGTCTTCCCTATTCTGCAGCACCTGTATTTATTTTTTACTATAGAACTTTGCTAATCTCTTTAATTATCTTAGGGTTGACCTAAGGTTTAATGTCGCTTGACTCATTGACTTGACACGACTTAAGGTATAAACTTGACTCTCTGTGACTGACTCGAGGTTGACTCGACTCGAAGTTTAATGACTCGTGTGACTTATGACCCGTGTGTGCCTTGTATTGATTTAATGTGACTCAAAAATGCAAAACATTTCCGTCATTTTTATTGAGGGTATCGACTTTCTCCCGAAAAAGAAAGACGCGAAAAAGAATCGAAGTTTTGAAGGTGCAAGTTGAATGAGCTTAGTCAAATGTTGTTGGATATTATCTCTCAAGGTGTAAGGATTAATCCATCCTAGGCTATATCAATGGTTGACTCAATGATGAAAGTACTTGGGTAACTTAGGCACGGAGGCATAAGAACTTCATACTTCGTTATGAAATGACAATTATGATTGATGAGTGATGTTGATATGGCAAGGCATGCTTCAGCATTGTGTTAAGATTCCATGACAAAGGGTTCCTAAGGGAAGTGTATTTGGTAATTTATGTGTGATGTGTGTGATAGTGATACTAAAGTTAGGCCGCAAGGGCTAAGTGTGTAGAGAAAATACTATTTTTAGAAGAGTCAAATGGTGGTGACTCTTAGGCTAGGTAGGCTAATGATGTAGGGACCAAGCCTCCAAGTCTAACTTTACATGAATAGGGATGAGCATAGGAGATTCCTTAATATGATCATGGTGTAAGTGTGTGAATGTGAATATGAATGCATTTTTATTACGGCCGCACCTCGATGTGAGGTTGCCTACGTATCCGCTAGGAATCAGGCCGAACGTAGCTCTACCCGAACCTCGCACAAGTGTGTGTATACCTCAAAAAGGTCTTTTAAGGGGTTGTAACGTGGTTAGGCTAAAGGTTATAGAAGAAGGGGATAAAGGCTCAAGACCCTCGATAAGCCCCCAAGGTGTGCAACCTTGCTTTTGAATATTTGTTTTTATGCCTGAGTTTCTACTCTTTTTTTTAGCTCTTTCCTTTGCTTTAGAATTTATTTTTGCTCTCTTCCTTTTTTGCTTTTGCATTTTATATTTTTATAAGTGTGGGCAATCCCGATCATGCGGTCTATCACTCACTTGGCATTCATGTTTCTCAGGCACGGTACCGAGCACTCGATAAGAAACGCAATCCAAGACGTGTTCTTATCAAAGATATTTCCATATCAAAGACATTGGAACACTTGCCCTTTTGTACACTTTTATTTATTTTTTTGCTTATTTTTTTTTATTTTGATTTTTTGAAATCACTCAAGCTTTTGAGATTGCATAAGTTACACACCATCCCATCCCAAGGTTAGGTAGATGTGGGTTGAAAAAAGAAAGGTCTATTGTTAGACGAGGCTCAAAGGGGTTTATCAAGAAAGGATTGTTAATTAGAAAGGGGAAAGGCAATATGATGTGGCTACAAAGGGTGCCTTAAATCATCGGTATACCTTGTGCTTAATTCGACATGAATTTTTTTTTTTTTTTTTTTTGTTCATGCAATGTAATGAAATGATCATATGCAAAAAAATAAATGCTCATTTTATTAAAAAGGAAAAAGAAAATAATCTACAAAATTAATCTAAGGGAAAAGAAAAGGTGCCTATGCTAGACTTATTGGGGAAAGGGTAAATAAAGAAAAAGAAAAAAGATGTCATGAAATCTCGTCGTTGAAGCTCGCCTCTTGTCTTGTGTTGTTTGCTTTATCATCACTTGCTCTTCTTGTTAACTGGAGGTGTGGGAAGCTTGTTATTATCAATCAAATGTTGGATGGCCTCCTTTAGCTTCCAACAGCTCTCACTAGCATGACCCCTACCTTGATGGTACTTGCAGCGCACATTTAGATTCCAACTAGGCAATCTCTTCTCAAGCGAGGGATCTTGAAGAGGTTCAATAGGAGTGATGAGTCCCTTGGCATGGAGTCGATCGAAATGATCATTGTAGCTAATTCTAATAGGGGTAAAATCCCTTTTTTGTTGCTTTCTAAATCCTAAGACCTCATTAAGGCCGAAAGTACCAACACTATTGCTAGAGTATGTGTTTTCTGAAGGAGAAGGATAGTCGTTCTTCTTCCCTTTACAACCACTTTTACTATCGTTACTAATCTTGGCCTTCTTGTCGCGCGGAGGAACATGAAGGAGATTTGAATTAATGAAGTCTTGAACACGAACCTTGAGGGCGAGACATACTTCGGTGGTGTCACCACAACCTCTATGGTATCGACAATAGGAATTTTGATCCCAATTGGGAAAACGTTTTTCAGATGGAAGGTCTTGACTGGGACCAATGGAGTGAATATGACTTTGATCATGAAGACAATCAAAAGCATCAGTGTAAGTTATTCCTTTTGGTGTGTATTCTTCAATTATCTGTTTTGCCCGTGGCTTAGGAGCATTGAGTTCTTCATTACACCCTTGGTGAGAATTTTGTTCGATGACCATCACCCGATTTTCTAATCCTTCTACCACGTTCAAGAGCATGGCAACGAAATCTTGCAGTTTTCGAACGTCCTCTTTTAGACTTCACGAGTCTTCCCCGGTATTATCTAAGAAAAGATATGCATCCTCCTCTATCATGGCCACTTCATCGAGAGAGGTTATATAAGCTGTCTCGGTCATGGGCTCTCCTACAGGTGTGATAAGAAGTGATGGATCGAAGGATGCTTGATCTTCTTCGATGGCTAGAATTTAAGAAGTTTCATTAATATCGATCAGATCTTGAATACCTTCTTTGAGTTTCCAACATTGCTCAGTGTCGTGACCCTTTCCTTGGTGGTATTTACAGTGCTTATTAGGGTCCCACTTGGGTGGCCTGGCTTCTGGAACTGGATCTTTGATAGGCCCTATCGGCATGACTAGTCCTTTGTGGTGTAGCTTGTCGAAAGCCGTTTCATAACTCATGCAAAGTGGGGTGAACACTCTATTTGACCTTTGGATTTTCGATTTAGAGGCGTTCGTGGCATGTACCTCATTAATGAGAGAGGAAGAAGAAGGATGGTCGTTTTTCTTTCCTCTCACACTATTATCTTTTAGAAGGTCATCTTCAATGTCAATGCCTATATTATAGACTGCCTTGAAAGTATTCAAGTTGTGTTGGTACTTTAAGTGCTTTGAATACTTCCCTTGGAGATTCTTGATAAACATCCTCACAGATTATTTTTCGGTAGGAACCTTGACCATATTAGCAGAAGTTTCCCTCCATTTGTTGAAGAAAGAAGTGAACCCTTCGTTTTCTTTTTGTTTTAACATTTCGATTTGCGTATGGTCTGTTTTGTCTTGGATGTTGCACTTATATCTATCTATGAAAGCGTTTGCTATGGAATCCCAGGTGGAGGTTTTCTCTTTGTCAAGGGAAAAGAACCATTGATGGAAAACGGTCTCGAGAGATAGTGGGAACAGGGAGGGGAAAACCTTCTTATCGATACCCTTAATGCTCATTATAGTTTCAAAAGCTCTTAGATGAAAGTAAGGGTTATCTGATTCCTTGAATTTAGGGAAGCCAGTGGCGTTGAACTTATGCGGAAGAAGTTCCTTGTCCAGGGAGACCCCTTGTGAGCTAATGCCCTGAAATTTATAGTCACTAGAGATAGCTTGCTCAAGCTTTCTTGCATAAGGTTCATTTGTTGTTGCTTCACAGGGTCATCAATTTTGAGGGTAAAAGCCTTTAACACCTTAGTCACGTCATTTAATTGATTCCTAAGTTCATTGACCTCCTCTTGACTTGCAAATATTTATTAGCCTTCCTCTTTTGATGAATTGGTTTATCAAAAAGTGACACTTGAATAAAGAGGTTGTCCTTGATTAATCGCCCTTCTCTCCTCAACCAAGTACTGTGGAAAAGGAATTTGGGGATATTCATTGTTAATTATTTGACTCAAATCATGCAATGGATGGAGGAAGTGAAGAAAGATGGAATAGAATGTAAAGAAAAATGATGTAGATGGAGGGATATGGAAAATTAGGAATAGAATGTACCCCCAACTCAAACGACGGAAAAAATCGACTCATGCATGAACCTAAGACATGGTCATGGTGACATAAATTCAAAGTGTGTGCTAAGACTAGTGAGTGTAGGTGACATGTTAAGACTCGTGTCATGACCATGTGGCTAGACTATGTGACTAGACTCAATTAATGACTCGACAAGGTGTTATTGGCAGCGAAATTTAACCGACTTAATTAGCAAACTGATTAATTAGACACTAAGTAATGACTCGATCAATAATACGAACTGCCGTCAAAACGACAAGACTGGCGTCGCACTGTGTAGTGTAGCGCCAGACGACAGAGCTGTCGCCAGGCACCACACTCCACAGAGTGGCGCTACAGTTCAGACTTTGGTGCCAATGCTACAGCTTCAATCTTGAACTGTTGTCGGTGTTATTAATCAACAGGGTATGCCTAAAGTCGTATTAGGTCAATTCTGATTAAACTATTAGACTTTATTTACTCAAATTAATTAATCGATTAATTAATTAGGCAAAGTTCTTTAAGTCATTAATTTATTAAATCTCAACACAAGTCAAACAAACGGTTAAGAAAAAATATATATGCACAACAAATAATGCACAATTAGTCAAGTAGGCACAATATGATGCAATGAGTTTGCAACCTAACCATGGCTCTAGTTCTCTAAAGTTCGGGATATGGTTTAGTCAATAAAGGGTCCATGGTTAATTGTCCAGATGCACCGCACGGAAGCCTAACCATGAAGGTTTGGCGCGAGTGGATGGGACACCGCGAGTTTTAGAAAAAAATATCTTCCATGGTTTGGTGAATTCAACATTCTCGATGTACCCTTTGTTGCTCAGAGAGTTCAATCAGGTAGATGCAGCATGAATTCCCAAAGTTTTATGTCCATATGTAGAACACATATGGGTTTCAGAAAAGTGAGAAAAACTCAATCAGGAAGTAGGATCGAGCAAACAATGCGAAAAACTGGTCGAAATTGGACGGCATATTTCTGGCTCGGTATTGGAAGAATTTGGCGTCAGCAAACAGAGGTTGGCGCGAGGATATAGCTGTAGCGCCTGGCGACAGAGTTGTCGTCTGGCGCTACAGTTAAATGTCTGGCGCTAACTTTTGTTCGTTGACGCTAATTCCTACATGCCTCTGCAGCTTTTGGTGCTCGATAAAATTTTCCAGTTTCGCGCAGTGTTATTTCGGTCCTAGTTGTGAAAGATATTTATCAAATTTCCTACGTGTAAAATCCAATGTTTTTAACTCATTACGGATGGTCTTTCCAATGAGATCTTTTTTATGCATATGACAATAATGTTAATCAAAATTACGCACATGAAATACATAGAACGTTTTGAGTCTCATCCACTCATTCTAAATCATTGTCGAAACAAATTCAGGAATTAAAATACAAATCCTCCCCAGCAGAGTTGCCAAAAACCTGTAGGGAATATTTCAAGCGTTAATCCCCTAGCTTTAACCCCACTGTGATCATACACTAAAGTACGGTGGCGTCTAAAGGGAAAGAAGATAGAGCTTAAGAGTCGCCAACAAGTTTTAAGAGCTTGTAAACCGTTCACAGGGTGAAGGTTACACCCCTTAACGATCCAAGAGATCGTCAAATCCATAAGGTCTTGAACAAAATAGAGTTCTGGGATGAAGGTACAAATCCAACCTAAAAGAGATTGAACCTGCCCTAATAATAGGTCTCTACTTTATTTTGATCGTATTCATGTGCGCTTTCTAATTAACATGCAATCAATAGGATTAACCCTAAACCTGTTTATCTATGTTGGTTGAGTATTAATGCACAAATAAAATTATTATTGGAGATCACTTGAATTATAATCAAATTAACCCTAAACAAGATTATTAATTATCTTATTAAGCGTGATTACAAGTACCAATTCCCTTTAAACACGCATAAAAGGCGTGATCAAGCAATATATATCAAGCAACATAATAATAATAATAATCATAATAATAATAATAATTATAATAATCATAAAATTATAATCATAAAAATAATCATAATAATGTTAAAGCATAATAATAGCAAGATCCTAGGCATGATACTAACAAGATTAATAGCAAACCCTAGCATGTCACTAAACAATAAAAATCAAAGCTTTAACCCTAACATGATACTAACAATCATAAATATTAGGAAAGAAAATATAAGGCATCATAACAATCATATTTAATATTAAAGTTACCCTAGACATGATACTAGGAATATCATAATAACAACCTAAACATGAACTCTATATAATACTAAAAACCATTAAAGTACTTACTTTGATGCCTCGTACCTCTTTCTAATAACAAAATACACGCGTTAGTAACTTCAAGGAAAATAATAAACAAAACAATAATTAAATAATTGAAATAAAGATTTGGGACCAAACCCTCGGAAATTAAACCTTTCACGTCTAGGGCGAAGGAAACTTTGAATATGGCTAGGTGTATCTAGATCTAATGAATGCGGAATTTTTTATTTGAGAGAAGCTAGTTTAGAATAAAGAGAGAGAGAGAGTAATCAAGAAAATCTTGATGAGAGTTGGTGAAAATAGAGAGAATCGGTGATTGTAGGTGATTGTGGATGAATGAAAACGGAGTTTTTACGACGTTATTTATAAAGAAAATCAGCCAAAAAATAAATATCAAAAAATAGAGTTTTGGCGCACATAAAACGATGTTGGCGCCTACGGTGGCTATTGGCGCCAGACGCCAACATTAGCACCAGGCGCCAAGCGTAGCGCCAGGCGCTACATCTAGCGTTTGGCGTTGATTCAGAAATTTACGCGTTTTCTTAAAATCAGATTGAAATTGCCGTACAGGAGGATAAAATCGTATTTTCCTCAAAATATGTTCTTTGATTCTAATTAAAACTCTAAAAAGTCAACAAAAGTCAATTTATCAATGTAATTGAATTAGGAATGAAAAGAACCTTCTAGAAGAATCTAGAAGACTAAAACCATTCCTAATTGCATTGGGAATGATAAATCTATATTAGGCCCTCCTCTAGATTATTGGGCCGCATATAAGGCTCAAAACGGTCCCAGTTTAGTGGGCAATCCTGATCTTGCTATTATTATGCTTTAACATTATTATGATTAATAGCAAACCCTAGCATTTCACTAAACAATAAAAATCAAAGCTTTAACCCTAACATGATACTAACAATCATAAATATTAGGAAAGAAAATATAAGGCATCATAACAATCATATTTAATATTAAAGTTACCCTAGACATGATACTAGGAATATCATAATAACAACCTAAACATGAACTCTATATAATACTAAAAACCATTAAAGTACTTACTTTGATGCCTCGTACCTCTTTCTAATAACAAAATACACGCGTTAGTAACTTCAAGGAAAATAATAAACAAAACAATAATTAAATAATTGAAATAAAGATTTGGGACCAAACCCTCGGAAATTAAACCTTTCACGTCTAGGGCGAAGGAAACTTTGAATATGGCTAGGTGTATCTAGATCTAATGAATGCGGAATTTTTTATTTGAGAGAAGCTAGTTTAGAATAAAGAGAGAGAGAGAGTAATCAAGAAAATCTTGATGAGAGTTGGTGAAAATAGAGAGAATCGGTGATTGTAGGTGATTGTGGATGAATGAAAACGGAGTTTTTACGACGTTATTTATAAAGAAAATCAGCCAAAAAATAAATATCAAAAAATAGAGTTTTGGCGCACATAAAACGATGTTGGCGCCTACGGTGGCTATTGGCGCCAGACGCCAACATTAGCACCAGGCGCCAAGCGTAGCGCCAGGCGCTACATCTAGCGTTTGGCGTTGATTCAGAAATTTACGCGTTTTCTTAAAATCAGATTGAAATTGCCGTACAGGAGGATAAAATCGTATTTTCCTCAAAATATGTTCTTTGATTCTAATTAAAACTCTAAAAAGTCAACAAAAGTCAATTTATCAATGTAATTGAATTATGAATGAAAAGAACCTTCTAGAAGAATCTAGAAGACTAAAACCATTCCTAATTGCATTGGGAATGATAAATCTATATTAGGCCCTCCTCTAGATTATTGGGCCGCATATAAGGCTCAAAACGGTCCCAGTTTAGTAAATTAGCCATAACTTCCTCAATATTCATCGGAATTGGGCTTATAATATATCGTTGGAAAGCTCTTGTCAAGCTCCATCCAACTACACTACTATTGGACCCATATCATGGACCAACCAAACTGGATTGGCTGTTTTCGTAAAATAAGTTTTCAAAAACAGAGAAAAGAGAAAAGAAATTAAAACTATCCGCAACACTAGACCTTCCACACTTTCACTTCATTCGATTGTGATTCGATGCGAAAGGTACTCATAACTGGGTTTGGTTTTGGGGAGACACAAATGGGTGTCTACACTTCCCCTACCTCCAGCCGGCAAGAAGACCAAGTGATAATAAGTGCGCAAGACACGAGGCGAGCTTTAACGACAAGATTTCGTGACCTTTTTTTCTTTATTTTTTTATTCATTTCCCAAAAATTTCTAGCATAGGAACTTTTTATTTTTCTTAGATCTTATTTTGTAGGGTTTTTTCCTTTTAATAAAAATAAGCATTTCTTTTCTTGCATATGATTATTTCATTACATTGCATGAAAAAAAAATCATGTCGAACTAAGAGCAAGGTATACTAATGATTTAAGGTACTTCTTGTAGCCTATCATATCACCATCACCTTTTGAATACATAATCCTTTATTGATAAACCACTTTGAGCCTCGTCTAACAATTGACTTTTATTTTTTCAACCTTCATCTACCCAACCTTGAGATGGGATGGTGTGCAATTTATGCTATTTCAAAAGCTTGAGTGATTTCTAAAGTCATTGACATGAACATGTCTTTGATAAGAACACGTCTTAGATTTCGTCTCTTATCGAGTGCTAGGCAGCGTGTCTAAGAAACATGAATGCCAAGTTACTGATAGACCGCATGATCAGGATTTCCCACTCATATCAAAAAATGCAAAAGCAAAAAAAAAACAGAGAGCAAAAAAATATAAAAGAAAATTGTTCAAAAGTGAGGAAACCTCAAGCATACAAATACAAAGATTAAAAAGCAAGGTTGCACACTTTGGGGGCTAATCTAGGGTCTTGAGCCTTTATCGCTTTCTTCTTCCACCTTTAGCTTAATCATGTTACAACCCTTAAAAGACCTCTTTGAGGTATACACATACTTATGCGAGGATCGGCTAGAGCTACGTTCGACCTGATTCCTAACGGATATGTAGGCAACCTCACATTAGGGTGCGGTTGTAATAAAAATGCATTCATATTTACGTTCATAATTGATCATATAAAGGGATCTCCTATGCTTATCCCTATAAATTTAGAGCTAAAATTGGGGGCTTGATCCCTACATCTTTAGCTTACCTAGCCTAAGAGTCACCATCATTTAACTCTTCTTGAAATAATATTTTTCCATACATTTAGCCTTTTTTGCCTAAGTATCACTTTCACACACATCATAGATACATGACCAAATAATCCTACCTTTAGGAACCCTTTGTCATGAAATCTTAACACAACATTGAAGCATGCATGCCTTGGCATATCGAAATCACTTATCAGTGTAATCATCATTGCATCACAAAGTATGTAGTGCTTAGCCTCCGTGCCTAATTTACCCAAATACTTTAATCATCAAGTTAACAATTCAGATAGCCTAGGATGAATTAATCCTTTCACTATTAGGTACAAAGTGGACGCATACATTTGAATAAGCTCATTCAACATACCATCCAACACTTCACTTCTTCCTTTTTGTGTCTTTATTTTTGGGAGAAAGTCGGTACCCTCCACAAAAATGACGGAAATTTTTTTTTTACCTTTTTGCATTTTTGAGTCGCACAATCATATTATAATGCACACACAAGTCATGTACGTTAAATCATGTCACCTCAAATTGAGTCTAACACATGTATCAAAACACATTAAGTCACACAAGAGTCACACACGCGTCAAAACACATTGAGTCAACCTCAAGTCAAAAAATCACCTTAGGTTGACCCTAAGAAAAACACCAGCAAAGTCTTTTGCAATCTTTTAAGCTCTTTTGTTCATAGACGCGTGGTCATATCAAAAAGTTCTTTTGCTGAGAGACGGGTGGGCATATCATTTAAAGCTCTTTGTTTAGAGAATCGTGGACATTCCTATCAAGCTCTTTTGCTCAAAGACGCATGGGCATCCTATTTAAGCTCTTTTGTTTAGAGACGCGTGGACATATAAAAATCTCTTTTGCTTAGAGACACTAGGGCATATTATTCAAAGCTCTTTGTTCAGAGACGCGTGGACATTTCTTTTCTGGCTATTTTCTCATAGACGCGTGGGCATCCTATTAAAGCTCCATTGTTCAAAGACGAGTGAACATCCCTCTAAAAGCTCTATTGTTCAGAGACGAGTGAACATTTCTCTAAAAACTCCATTGTTCGGAGACCAGTGAACATCTCTCCAAAAGATCCATTGTTCAGAGACGAGTGAACATCCCTATAAAAGCTCAATTGTCCAAAGACGAGTGAACATTCCTCAAAAATAAGCTCTTTTGTTAAGAGACGAGTGAATATCGACGGTGATGAAGCACTACCACAACATCAACAACGCCAAGATGACGTTCCCTAGCTTGTGGAAGGTTGTCACAACAATAAAATTCGGTTACTCTAGAGACGTGAGCTCGACAGTGCAAGATACGCGTTTCTTAACTCTTTTATCTGTTTAACTAACGCTTGTTTTTAGTTATTGGCATTACAAGAATGATATAGGATCGCAAAACGTTCTGAATCAAACTCCGTTCCTATCGCTACTTTGACTTTTTTTTCGAAACTTGTGTTGCTCTAACCTCAATCAAAGTGGGGGCTTCTATGGACACCCAAATGTGTCTCCCCAAAACCAAACCCATTGATGAATACCTTTCATGTCATTTGACTATCGAACGAAGTAAAAGTGCAAAAGGTCTAGTGATGTTGAAGATATTATTAAAATATCTTTCTTTCGATTTTAAAAAAGTTTCTTCTTTAACACTATTTATGAAAAATGTCCAATCTAGCTTGGTTTGGTCAATGTTAAGTGTCCAATAATGGTATAGTTGGATGATTCTTGAAAAGACCTTTCCAATAATATATTATAATGTCATTTGATAATCGCTAGTTTGACTTTCTTTTTCGGTATGGGCTTCTATAGACACCCAAATGTGTCTCCCCAAAACCAAACTCAGTGATGAATACCTTTCATGTCATTTAATTATCGAACGAAGCAAAAGTGCAAAAGGTCTAGTGATTTGGAAGTTTTTATTAAAATATCTGTCTTTCTATTTAAAATTTTTTTTTCTTTCACTCTATTTATGAAAATATCCAATCTAATTTTATTTTTTCAATTATAAGTGTCCAATAAAGGTATAGTTGGATGTTTCATGAAAATACCTTTCCAATAATATATTGTAAGCCCAATTTCGACGAATAATGAGGAAGTTATGGCCAAAATACTCAAATAGGCTCAAATCGGATTTTAACTACGGCTCAATGATCATGTGGAGGGTCCAAAGGTTTAATCCTATTCCTAAACTAATTAGTATTTATTATATGCTTCTATGAGTTTCTAAAAGATCTTAATTATCCTTTTTGAAAAGATAAAATCAAAGAATTTGAAATTGAATAAAATTTTCTTTTTTTAATGTCTTAATTCTTTTCGAATTTAAAGATGTTTAAAGACAATCAGATATTATTTATGTGCCTTAAAATCATAATCCAAATCATTTATTGTTGGATAGATCTTGAAATTATCTTTCCAATGATATATTATAATATTAATTTCAAGCTATAACGAAAAAGAGATGAAAGGAATACGAAATTCTATCCAAAATTGATACCCTTCCACTATTTCAGCCATATCTTTTTATCTACAAAATTTTTTAATCTAATTTTAATTGGGTTGGAAAGAAGACTTTAATAAATTTCCAACGACATATTATATGACTTATTTGGACTTTTGGATCAAAAGATATGATAAAAACAAAATTCGCAAAAAAATTGTCCCAACGCCAAACGACAGGTCTATCGCCTGGCGCTAATACCTGTCGCCTAGCACTGCTCCTATCGTTTGGCACTAACTCCTTTCGTTAATGACATGAGGTCTTTTTTTTCGAATGGGACTCGAACTCTTTTCTATCGTATCCCAAACTATTTTTTCTATAAATAGGGGTCGTATATCCCCTTTTTTAATCATTCACAATCATCATCTATTTGTCTTTCTAAAAGCTAGAAGCTTTCATTCTCTCTATTCTTTTTCTAAACCTTCCCTTTGGACGCCACCATGCTTAAGTGAATGATCATAGTGCGGCTCAAGTGTGGGATGCTTGAAATACTCCCTACATTGACATTCTTCAAGGTGAAGTAGTTTGATGGTGGATTGATTTCTTTTATTGGTGAAATTTGGTTTGGTTTGGTTTGTTACCTTGGTAATTATATGGTGTTCATGTCTATTTATCACTTTATTTTTGTATATGATAAATCCTTGGAAGTGATTTTGAACTTACTCATATGTTCACAATTTTTCTAAAATTATATATGGAGTAGTTCTTATGACACCATGTGATACCTTATTTGGGTAATTAATTTAAATTTAGCCAATAGAGATTGTGAGATGAATTTTCGAAGTTGGGATTTTTTGTTGTTTGTAGGTACTTGTTTAACGGAGGAAATTTGGATAAGTTGTTTGTTATTGTTGTAATTATGTCTAGCCGATTCAGAGATTTGTTGTCGGGTTCTTCATCCTGAAAATCACAAAAAGCTTATTCTTCCTAAGAACTATCCAAGTCTACTTCAACGCCCAACGCTCCGCAACCATACATAGTTAAATTTTGTTCTCTATTCCAAAGCAAATTTTATGGTGAACTGTCTAAGCGCCATGTTCGCTCCACAAGATTCTACCCCTATTGTAAAACCTTGGGTTTTAACGTGGATATCCTAGACATGGCGGAATCTTTGGGATGGGATTCATTCCTCTCTATCACAATCCCTTTGACATTCACCAATACTCCAGAGGTCGAACCTATGCCTCCTTGCACCTACCGCGAGCTTACATTGGAATTCCTCTCTTATTTTCAACTCCAAAATACTGAGAGGCGAGGTGTTTAGGAGCTCGAGCATCATTTTTGAATGTTTAACAAGCAAAAGAAGGTCACATTGAAGGAGTTAAACATGTTTGGGTGGGATTCAAAGAGCCCCGTCCATAGGGTGAATGATTGACCTTGGGAAGGGTATGAGGAGCAAGAATAGTGGAAAACCATCACCCAAGGGACTACCAAATTTGCCTCACGCTCTGTAAAGGTGTCGGAAATCATCCATCCAGCCCTTCGCTACTTTGATAGGATGATGGTGTATGCTCTTTTCTTGCGACAAGAGTTTGTTGAAGTGAATCAAGAGGAGCTCACTATTCTATGGTTGGCCACCAATTGATATCTCAACAACGATCACAAGGTCAAATTCAGTGCCATCCTTGTCAATCGCATCCATGAAAAAAAGTTGGGAACTTCTCTTTTCGGCAACTTTCAATGCAGCGGTATGATCACGTGGATAAAATACAAACTCGGATTTGGAGAGGAGTTTTCTAAGCTAACCCCAGTCGATGAGCTCCCTTACTTGAACTTTGGTGCTCTCAAGCAGGCCGGGATGATACGTGAGGTTACTTGTGAAAGGAATAGTGTCCTTCGAACAAGTGTATTATCTGATAGGGGGTTCGAAATTATTAGAAAGCTAATTTTTCAGTAAGGTCAAGTGATTTGAATGCATGGGTGGAGGCCGTTTCCGATCGGTAATGTTTATGCATATTTAATATTATAGCTTAATCTTGACTGAACCCTTTGGGTCACACCCAAGCAACTAACGAGTCGAAGCGACGAATTAGTTCGGAAGTAATTAAAGAGTCCGGCGAGTAATTTATAATTAGACGTCGGAAATTCGAGCTTGGAGCGTCGAAACAGAGCGTCGGAGAATCTCAAATGTCAAGCCAAAATTTAGCAATTGGCGAGACGGGAAAATGCTTCAAGTAACAAGCAAAAAACCCTAGCTACGCAAAAACAAGGGAAGCGCGCCAAATAGGAGCATGCCACGTTGCAACACACATGGCAACACACCATGTTGCAGCACACGTGGCAGCAACGTTGACAGCAACCATGTTGGCAGACACCAAGTGGCAGCGGGCCACATTGGTAGTGCGCCATGGTGGCAGCGCATGTGGCAAGTGGGTCGTGGACTCGAGTGACGGGTCATGGACACGGACTAGAAGAAAGTGGCCCGACCCATAATTGCAAATTTCGACCCAAAAGTAGTGAAGTTTTGGTGGAAAAGGCATTCTGGAAAAGGTTTTCTCCTTCTAGATCTCGGTTTTTAGCCAAAAATTACCAGAAATGCACTTTTCGAGGGATTTTTCGTTTTGACGAAAATTTTTAAGTCTTTCTAACCTTGAATATTAATTGCATATTTATGGTGGTTATGTAATTGGTTCAATCCTTATTTTATATGCAATTTTGAACCACTTTAGGCATGATTACTTGGTAGTAATTTGTGTTTCAAAGCTTGGTTTTATTTTTCACATAATTGCAAATTAATTGCATTAAGTGTGAAATTGTTGTTCTTTGAGGCTTCTAAGTACTAAGATTCAATATTTTATTATGTTAAGTGATTGAAACCTTGAGTTACTAAATTCCATGGATTTTTGTTGAACTTTGTTGATTTTATCATTTTTAATTAATTTGATTGGAATCATAAAGTTTGAAACTTGTGATAAAAAATTGTTTATCTTTATATTGGAAGATAATTTTTCATGGATTCACAAGTATTAAAGTTGGAATCTTTATTGAACTTATGTTCAATTTTTTCAACTCACTTTTATTTTGTCAAAATCTCAGGATTAATTTAAATTGATTAAATTAATAGTGAGTAATTTCCCTCTTATTTTTGTTGCACCAAGTTAAACCAATTTTATTAAAGAATGGTTCTTGGAATAATTTTTGGTTTTATACACTTGGATGAATTTATTTAAGTTGGACTTGTTAAATTTTCATTTTTCCTCAAGATTAATTAATTCTAAAATTAATTTAGAATTGATAAAAAAATGTCCACAAAATCGGGAATATTTCCGAGGTATGAACACCAAATCGAGGCCTAAGAGCCACAAGCATGCTCTCGGCCAGCCGGGCTGCTCACGCAGCCCATATGGGGTTGTCGAGGCAGCTGGGTGCCTCGAAGAGATGCGCATGTGTGCGGGGAGCTATTGTGGGTAAGCCGAGCGTGGGGCTTGCATTGAGCGTGTATGTGTGCGTAGCTTGGTACATAATTAAGGGTAATATGCGTAGGCATTGCTTGTGAAGCAATGTGGTGTAATGAGATCGTGCGAGTTGTGTGCGAGTTGTGAGCACTCCAAGTCTTAGTGCAAAGCACTTGGATATTTTGGACTACATAATTTTTGCTTAATTTGTGTTTTTAATTATTTTGTTATATTTAATTAAAATTTTGGAGGCTAGGCCTCGGTTTTATAAGCGGCATTTACAAAATTTATTTTGGCAAATAATTGGGTATTACCGACTTAATTAATTGGATTAATTAAGTTGGATGTAGAATTTAGTGGGAGCTTCAAATATTAATTGCACTTATTTACATAATCGGTTAAAACAACTTTGACTAGTTTAAATTAGGTGTGTTAATTGGATTAACCACCAAGATTAGTTACTAGTTATCGTGTGTTTATGCATTGTAACTTGTTTTATCGTTGTGAAATGCATGGGCCATTCACAAATAGTGAATTGATGAATGGAATGTATATTCTCTCACAGGTTTTATAAAATAGAAAATAGTGGGGCCCGATTAGGATAGAAAATAGGGACTACGATCCGTGATGTATTTTTGTAAATCTAAATATGGTCTACGTACCGTTGATTATTTTTGTACCTTAATATTTAGATCAGTCCAAATCGTAGATACTAGTAGTTGCATAATTTTTTTCAAGTCTTGAAGACGAAGGTTCTTGGAAGCCAAAGCCATGAAGTTGCAAAAGAAGACCTTTTGAGGACTTGAAGAATTCAAGGGGTCATATTAGTTGCAAATTTGCATCAAAATGCTTATGCTTTACATATTTATGATCATTTATATATGAATTATATGTTAGATGCATGTGTAGGATTTCAAATGTTGCAATGATTGATTAAGTTCACATAAATCAACCAACATAGAAAATTTAGGTCCCTAAATATTGAGTAAAAAAAATTGCCATTCTAAAACAAAACTTATCGATCTTTTGAGAGTAATGATGGGCTACGCCAAAGCGAGGCATCACTACTACTCCCTAGACTTATAAGGCATACTGGGTATGCAAGTTGGTTTTGGTTGTACTCAACGATATGAGTGATGGAGTCCTAACATTTCATGGCAAAATGAATAAATTGTTGAGAGAGCATTAGATGCGACCATTTATTTAACCAAGAGTGGCTTGGAGCCATTAGTAAAGCGTTGCTTACCTTAGGAGATTGAGTGATAAGACAAGCTAAAGCATGCTTAGCCACTCTTTGTTTCTTTGGATCTTGGAATCGACTTATTCTCGCCAAATGGGGACAAATTTACTGCGTGGATAAGAAGTTTAATAAGATTGAAAATTTGCATGAATACCTTTTAATTTTCAAACTGATTATGTTATTTAATTAATAAATGGCTATAATTTGCACTTATGTTTGTAGAATTCCAAATCAAACTATATTGTTTTCCATGATTGGTAAAAGGAAATCTTTTAGAATGTTTCTCAAAGAAAGGTAAAGCATTTCTAAAATACAATTCTCATAAGTGACTTTTACAATAAAGTCCGAATGGACGGTTGGACATCATGTATTCAAAATACTAGGTAGTTTTGAAAAAACATGAATTATTGAGTTGCAAACTCAAATTGTCAATATTGACAACCAACATGTCTTTTCGCTTCATACATAAATGAGTAGGACTCATTGATATAGTAATTCAAGCGTGAATTAAATGAAAAGATGGAACTTTGTTGTACGGCGCAGTAGATGCTTATTTATGCCTAACAAAGTATAAAAGTCAAAGACTCTTAAAGAAATGGTTCTTAAAGATTATGAGATAAAGTATGATAAGAAATATAGGAAACATGGAACAAAGAACAAAGAAAAGGAATAATATTCCATTTCAGCTAAAGAGTTCATGTTATTTTAATTAACTTAGCAAATTCTTATCTTCACAAGTATCAGATATTGTTTTAGTGTTCCACATTATAAGAGACCTCAAACTATTGAAGATAAGCTAAGTTATTGACTTACAAGCTTAGAATGAAGTAAGTGGTGCTACATCAGTGGTAAGGTCATATGCTTTGTTTAAAGCCCTTTAAGCTAAGGATGGAACAAATAAATGTTATTGTGTTCCATAATCAGCAAACAATCCGCTTACACACGGAAAGATTCCCATTCAAAGCAATGAGCAATAGTCGCGAAATTTATTTGAATGACATGGTATTTCAAGCCACGAGTCACGAAGACTTGATTAAAAACAAACATTTTCTTAACATGATAAACTGACAAAAGCTCAAAGTCATGGGCATGATTTTCGTTCCGAACATCTTTAGCAACGTCAAGAACGTACTCAGGGCTCTATTAGATAGGCTCTTGATAGTTAATCGATTCGGAATCATTCTAAGACAAGCAAGTCTTACTTGTGGAAACCGACAAAGTAAAGAGCAATTGTTCTTGGTATAGACAATTAACTTTGAAAGCTAAAGAGGATTCATTTACTTCAACGTTTCACAAAGAATTTGAAATAATATGGCTATAATCATAAAATTTGAACAAACTTGACCTTGAATAGGTCAAGAGTTAAGTGAGTTACAGAGTCGACTTGGCAAGTTATCAAAACGTCTAGATTAGATCGGACAATGTTTGCCTTAGCCAAGCATGACCATCATAAAATTATGAAATTGAAATTTTCAAAAATAACTCCACAAAGAACATAGTGTATCTTCACTAAGACCTCGATGCCATTTAACATGACTCAAACAATGATGGATCACACCCCTTCTTATAAAGTTCTTAAAGATTTGCACAAAGGACTAATGTTACCCTAAAAAAATGTCGGAGCTAAGAAAGGACACCATATTCAGTTATGGATACCATTAACTTCTAAATGTCTTTTCAATTATAAGTCTAAAACTCATAGCCACAGTCGGAGCTCACTGGCTCAATGGGAGCTAAGTGGCTCAATGGGATTTCATCGGCTAAGTGAAGCTAGGTAGCTCAGTTGGAGCTTAATGGCTCATTGAAGGCTAATATAGCACAAGTGGGAGCTAACTATTTTTTTCACAACGAACTTTTACCCAAAGACAATATATATGTCTCTTTGAGACTACGGGCATTGCCTCCACAACCTAATTGAGAACATAGAGTTTGTTGCTCTAAGAAGTGTCTTTATGGAAAGTAACACATTTCCAAATACGATAAGTGGGAGGAAAATGAACTCGATGACCATCGAGATTAGCGGCAAATTAGAACTGAGAATCTCGGAAGGCCTTAAAAGGACTTCATAAGAGTACTTGATCAACAATACTCAAAAAGACTTTACAAGTTCCTTAAAAGAGAATTCATTTCTAAAAAAAACTTTTGAGAAGTTGGAGTAAGATCAAGATAATCAAAGGGCTTTGGAAGCGCCTTGAAACTCAGTGCTTGATGCAATAACCCCGTATAGGTATAGAATTCACCAAAGGCTTGGATTGAATCCTATAAATTTTCTATTAAGTTAGAAATAAACCTAAGACTTACAAGCATACATTTACTATTAGATAGTGAAGGAATAATGCCTTGTAAGATATCTACGACAAATCAAAATTCCGAATAATGGTTAGAGGCCATAAAAATCCGAGATAGACTCCATGTTTGAAAATCATGTTTGAAACTTGATTAATTTGCATGAAGGGTGAAAGACCCATCGATTGCAAGTAAGTTTTCAAGGAGAAAACTAACAAATGTGGAAATGTATATACATACATAGCTAGATTGGTTGAAAAGGATACAATTAAATTCACGGAGTTGATTTTAATAAAAACCTATTCACCAATCGGAATTCTAAAGTCTTTTCGTGATTGTTTTCGCAAAATTGCACATATGAAATATGGCAAAATAAGTACCAAAACTTCCTTCCTAAAATAGGATTTTGGAAGTGACTATGAAAATAGTCTATGGTTTTTGAATATCTAAATAATTGCTAGATTTGAAAGTAAGCTTAAGGAATCCATTATGGGATTAAAGGAAGCATTGCATATAGGAATTGGAACGTGTTTTCTCATGAAGTTAATAAGAGGATTGGCTTATGGAGAAGCATAGAAACTCTTATAAATAAGAAGTTTAGTGGGAGTAAAAGTAAATTATATAAAGTTCCAACAAAAAGTTTACAGACTCTATTGTTACAAATAACTATCAAATGTAAATGCTTATATTTGAAAGTAATTTTGACAATGGACCAAGCAAAAGATGATACTTAGTACATATTGGGTATTAAGATATATTGTATAGACTTAAAATAAATGTTTCAACGTGTAAAGGAATTTATTGTGTTAAACAGTAATTGAAAGACTTTGAAAGACTTTTGACCCGTATATATAAAACTAAGTAAAATTTTGAACTAAGTATAAGCTAGGCTAAATACTAAGTCGAACAAGAAAGACTCTAGTAAGAGACTTTCAACCGTATCACATAGCGAACAATTTAAGCAAGACTTAGTGAAACTGAATGAGCTAAAATGTCACATGGATGGAATAAGATTGAGAATTACTCTGCAACTTAATCCATCATTTACGCTATGATATGGAATCGTCGCAGGACTTACTTGCTTAGAGCATGTTAAGTATATGTATGTAGTACCAATCAACCTTAATCTATGTAATAAATCGTTATGTTATGGCTTAGAACATCCAAGTACTTGGATAAGTAACAAGATGAGTTCTTAACTTGTGGAACATATACAATTTGAGAATTGATGTTGCAAGCATAAACCTTAACAAGGATTAGATCCTCAACAAGGAAGTAGTTTATAAGCACGAGCTAACAATGAGTCGTGGCTTGAGAATGGTAACATGGATATGCATCCATGTGTAATGTGCGGAAATTTAAAATAAATTTCCATGATCACAAGGGATTAGGGTATCCCAAATCATTGTGAGACCCAAGCAAAGTATCATTAGGAACTCTATTAAAATATATGTTGAGAATATTGTTGCCTTAAAGGCGATAAAAAAGAAGATGCTCTATGGAAATTTCATTGTTGAATGTTAATTATTGTAGGTTGTCAAGTTGAAGTTCTCACTCATGAAAATGAGTGGGAGCCATCACATAGACAATAAATCCTAAATCACATATAATCCATGGCACACTCATATTTTATCATCTTCTTATGAAAGTAATCAGTAATTAAGATGCTAAGATAAGCAAAGTAGTTATAACTAAACCTATACAGTAAGTGAACGACAACATTCACAATTGCATGAAAGAAATCAAGCATATTAGATATGGGTGTGATTTCTATAGATGTTTTATAAAGAGTGATACTCTTAAAATATTTGGAAAAACCATTTATCATAAGATGAACCATTCAGATTTTGGAGTAATTTAAAATTTCTTGCAATTTTGTATCACTCCGTTTACTATTTAATTGTGATTTAGAATTAAATAATGAGTCCATTCGATTCTTAGAATATTCAAAATAGGGTATCAGGACCAGTCTTGGTAAGGAAACACCTATTAAGCGAACATTGAATATTATATTCGAAAATTATCCCTAATCGAGGTCATTTAAATGATGGACGATTAATGACCATTTGAGATTAGTGTGTAGTTTGATTTATAGCACTGTTTCTTGTGCTACAAGGACATGATCGTCATGAATCATTTGCACATGTATTGGTTTAGAACCATACTGGATCGACCTATGAGAATACTTTAATTGATTAAAAATCGTCATAAGTATACTTCTCATTATTGCTATCGGAACCTTTTTCCTCGGCCATGAATATTGTTAGCTTTCTTGTTTGAGTACTAGTCTGCTTTGATGATTGTCAAACGTCTGCCGTAATAGGGGATTATATCGGCATCACTCGGGCGGTGAGGTCCTCTGAGTAAGAGAAACTATATTACAAGACTGGAAGTGTCCCCCTACTAAAAATAGAGAAGATGTATTTGTTGTTTAAAAGGCCTCTCGTAGAGCGAGATTATAAAATGCATTGTCGTGCTCGGATGGATTTTAGAAATCATGTGTTTATTGAAAGTCGGACTCAGAATCGAGAAACACATCAGGACGTAATAAGGATGAAAAATAAATCTTACCTTATAGTTCATGAAGAGGCATTAAGCGGCATAGGAAAAGGCCTATACACTAAAAGAACACTTGTCCAGAAGGACAAGTGGAAGAGTTAAAGGAATAGTGTTCTTCGAAAAACTGTACTATTCTGAAAGGGGGTTCGGAATTATTAGAAAGCTAATTTTTCGGTGAGGTCAAGTGATCGAAATGCCTAGGTGGAGGCGCTTCTGATCAGTGATATTAATGCATAATTAATATTACAACTTAATCTTAACTTAACCCTTCGGGTCACACCTAAGCAACTAACAAGCCAAAGCGAAGAATTAATTTGGAAGTAGTTAATGAGTCAGCCACGTAATTTATATTTAGACGTCGGAAATTCGAGCTTGGAGCGTCGAAGAATCTCAAATGTCGAGCCAAAATTTAGAAATTGGCGAGACGAGAAAGTGCTTCAAATAACAAGTAAAAACCCTAGCCACGCAAAAATAAGGGAAGCACGCCAAATAGGAGGGTGCCACGTGGAAGCACACATGGGAGCACACCATGTGGCAGCACACGTGGCAGCCACCAAGTGGTAGCAACAACGTTGGCAGCCACTAAATGGCAGCAGCCACCAAGTGGCAGCGTGCCACGTGGCAGTGCGCCATGTTGGCAGCACGGCACGCCAAGTGGCAGCGTGCCACGTTGGCAGCACGCCATGGTGGCAGCGCATGTGCAAGGGGACCGTGGACCGGGGTAACGGGTCATGGACACAGGCCAAAAGAAAGTGCCCCAAACGAATCCAATATGGGGCTCAAGGTTGGGTGACACATGGTTAGCTCACAATGAAAATGAAAGCAATAAAAACCTCGGGTTACTTCCCGAGAAAGGCTTTTTTAACGTCCAAGCGAGACCACTCTAGTAAATAATATTTCAACGAACGCAAGAGCTTATCAAATGGACTACTACACATTTCATATGATAACAAGTAGGCAAATGACGGGAGAAGGACGTGCAACAAGATTATTGCACGTAAGTGAGGAGGAAGATGCCAAAAGAAAGAAGAAAAATCAAATGAAAAATCAAGAAAATAAGAAGAGAAAGAAGAAGAGAAATAAGGAAAATAATAAAAAGGCAAAACCTCCTCAAAATCTTTTGGGTGGCACAATCACCCATTTCCTTAATTATAGGAGGATGAAAAGGAAAAGTCTCATCAAACAAGAGAGGGTCCTCAATAGGCTCTTTGACAAAAGAAGGGAGGAACATGGTATAGTAGGAGATGTGGTCAAATTTCCTTGAGAAAGGGACATGAGGAAGGGGAGGAGAAACAATGGTCTCACAAAGCCTCACATCACCAATGAGGGCATGGAAATCAATCATAGAATCCTCAAAAGAACACTCATGACTTAAATATCCCTCAAACAAAAACTTTCCATTAGAAACAACCTCATCCTCCTCTCTATCACAACGATAAACAACAACTCCCTCAAGATCCTCAAAGCCTAGAGTCTTTAAACCATGCATGAAAGGATAAAGGTTTCTCTCAAACTCATCCCTTTCCCATGAAGCATTGTCAATGAACTCTCTCAAAAGGCTATAATGATTTGTTACACCTTCAATGAACATACTAGCCATAACCTCAAATGAGTCCAAAGACTCATGGATAGAAGGGTCAAAAACATGCAAGGTAGACTCATCAAGATGGGGAAGGGGGTTGGAAACCTCAAAATCAACATTTTCTTCATTCACAACTCTTCCACCATAACTCAAGGGAATCTCAATCTCTCTTGATTGCTCAAACTCATCATCATCATCCTCATGAACTCCCTCATTCAAACATGAAGATGGCTTACTCACATCCTCACCATGGGAAGCTCTCAAAGGGGGGAATATGGGGAAGGATGACATTCAAGCTCTAATGGGGAATGAAAAGGATCAAAATCCTCTCATTACAAGAAAATCTCCCCTCACCTTCACACCCATGGCCCACATCATCCTAAAAAACACTCTCACACTCCAAATAAGGTGCCTCACGTCCATCTAAATCAATCATAACACTCATCACTTGGGCAAGCCTCACCTCTCGCAATTTTTGTTCCTCTTGAAGCTCTTGGAGTTGTTGGGTGAGATATTGCATTTGAGAGAGAATTTGGGCATCAATGTTATTGGGTTGAGGTTCATAATCAAAGTCAAATTGCACATCATCAAGATTAGCACAAACCTCATCAAGATGAGCATAAGGGGGAAAGGTGTTAATTTTCATACTTGGATTATCACAAGGCACATAAGAAGTATCAAGAGAATTCATGCAAAAATTAAAATAATCTTGGCATTGAGAATCAAAATAAGAAACATGAGATTCTCTATCTAAAGAATCCCTAGCAAACCATGTGAAGAAATCCCAAGCATCATGCATAGACAAATGACAAAATCTACCATTATTCATGTCCTCAACCATTCCCCTAGTATACTAATTCATGCCCCAATAAGCTATACCACAAGCATCACTAAGAGAACATCCATGGTAACTAAGAAAACCATCTAGTCTTTCAAAGTAAGCATAGAAGGGTACACCATCAAATTAAGGAAAAGATAAGCATGCCATTTTTATACAAAGAATAAAGAAAAGCAAACAAAGTCAAATAATATACAAGAACCTAGCTAATCTAATCAACACAAACTAATGAACGCCTTAGTCCCCAGCAACGGCGCCAAAATTTGATCGGGATAAGATAGGTCGTTATACTACCACCCTAACCAAATTAATCATTTATAATACCTAAACTTACACTAAACTAGTTAGTGGCAAATAAAGGGTCGAACCCAAAAGGACTAAGTGTATCAATTTGTGCTAATTAGACTACTAGTAAAGCTTGTGAGATAGAGAGAGGTTCAACTAAACACAACTAAGAACAAATAACTACAACTAGAAAAAGTGGAATCCAATAACATCAATGCATTCAATAACATCATACAATTAGATGAAAATGACCTTGATTAGGAACAATCAACACATTTAACTCACTCTCACACAATTAAGCATGTTAATTATCCTATTAAACTAATTCACTCTCGTGCAACTAGACTAGCAAAGGTATGGAAGAAATTAGGGCTCTCAACCAACTCACTCTCGCACAATCAATTGAAAGCACAATTAAGAACATAGAATCAGTTAGCTAGAAAGATTCTAATCCATAAGAGCATCATCCATACACAATAATCAAGAAACAATTCCATACTAATCACAATCAGTCATTCAATTTATTAACATAACCTTCATCCATTTCCCTAGAACAAAATCTAAGCTAACGTAATGAAGAAAGACATAGAAAACAAGGTAAAATAAGAATAAAAACAAGATTAAACAAATAAACTAATTAATATACTCAAATCAATAAACAAAAAGAAAAAACTAAGAATTAAGCAAGGAATAAAGATGAGAGAAAGTTAGAAAATGCTCATTGAATAGATGAGAAGAAGTTCCACAAAGTTGCTTCTTCAACCTCTCAAAAACTCCATGGAAATCCAAGCTTTCTCTCTCTACACTACTCCTAAACTAACCCTATGAGAGAGAAAATAAAAAATAGGCTAAACTAATCTAATCTATCTAAAAAAATGTTGATTGAAAAGTTTTTTGAAAATAACCCCAAAGGGGTATTTATAATACAAGTTAAATAAAAAATAAAATAAAAGAAAGAAACTAAAAAGAAATAAAACTAAATAAAATAACTAAACTAAAAACCAATAAAAACAAAACTTATAATAAAATAAAATAAAAGAAAATGAAAAGGAAAAAAGAAATCCCAAAACCCACAATTCCCACCAAAACCCACGAAAAATCAGACCTCTCAATTTCCCCTTCACTTTTGATTTTGGCTGCTCCAATTTAAACACCATCAGCCATCATCCCAAACAACCATCATCACCGTTCATCAGCATCAGCATCATCATCATCTAGCATCCAAAATTGTGGCCGTCCGATCTTCATTAAAATCACGTGAAAAGCTCGTGATTGACCCACATTTGTGCGCCCGCATAGAAGACCCACAGCAGGTCGCGCAAAGCTACTGCCTCGACTATGATTTTGGATTCCAATTGCGCGCTTTCTGACAGGGTTGCGCGGCCGCGTTTGAGGCTTGGGATGGTTGGTGAAACAGGGGGAAATTGGTGGTGATTACTGGCGGATTGGTGGTGTTGGTGTTGGTTGATACGGGTTTTGGTGGACGGTGGTTTGGGTTGAGTTGCGGCTGGCAGCAGGGGAGTGTTGGTGAGGTGGTGAATTGGTTGCGGCGATTTGCGCGTGGGTGGTGTGACGGTGGAACAGGGGGTGTGAAATGGTAGTTAATTGGTTGTTGTGGGAGCGATGGTTGGGGATTGGTTGTTGATTTGCGTGGGTGAGTTAGTCAATGTGGGCTGGTAACGGGGCTGATTGGAGGTGCGTGGTGGAGCAGGGGAGTTGTTAGGTGGGTGCGTGACTGGAGATTGGTGTGATTGGAGGTCGTTTGGTGGTGATTAATGGCGGTTTTTGCGGTGGATTGTGCTGTTGTGGTGGGTTGCTGGGGCTGGTTTGGTTGGTTGATTGGTGGGCTGAATTGGGTGTGGATTGGTTGCGGTTTATGGGAGCAGGGGATTGGTTGCGATTTTGGTGGTGGTTTGGTGAATTGAGGTTGGTGGTTGATTCAAGTTGCGGGGTGTTGGTGGTGATTTTGGTAGCGAAATGGGAGGTGAGGCTGGGTTGTTGTGAGGGGGCAGAGGGTTGGTTGTTGCGGCATTGGTGGGTGATGGTGGTGGTGATTGCTGGCAGTTTTGCGCAGCTGTGGAGGCTGTTGGTGGTGAAAGCAGTGGTGGAGCTTGGTTCAATTTTGTGCTTCGAACCTCGGACCTTGAACCCGATCGACCACGGACCCGAAAACACCTACAACCAAAAACAAGAGGGTATTACCATGAAATAAAATAAAATAAAGATAAAATAAAATAAAAATAACATAAAAAATTAAATCAAAAGAAATAAAATAAAATAAAGAGAATAAACATGAAAATAAAATAAAATAAGAAAATGAGAGAAACTAGGAACTTATTAGAAAACAAGAACTAAAAACTTATAATATAAACATAGAATATAAGATAAATTAAATAAATTAAGAAAATAAGCTAAAAACTATTAAAAACTAAAAAAATACTCAAAATAAAGATAAAAGACGAGAATAAGCAAATAATAGAAATAAAGGACAAAATGGGCTAAATTATTGGAAAATAAGCCGGAAAACGACTCAATAAACACCCTAAAAGTGACATAAAAGTCACTTATCACTTGGGGACCAAGTGAGAAAGTGGTCCTCACCTAACCATGTGACACTTGTTACTTGTTCCTTGGTTTATTTAACTAAGGGTTGATTTCATCAATCTTTCCATGTGGGATCTTTTTGTGAAAAAGTTTCACATTGAAAGATGAATGGATTTCACAAGGAAGCTTTCCTTTTAAATGGCCAAGGTATTGCATGGGATTGTTCACTTGAGTAAGATTTGGAAAAAGGCATCACTAGTATTAAAAACCTTTGAACTCAAGAGTTGAAAAGGGTATCATCTTTGTGAAAGCCTTTGAACTCAATTACCCGGGTTTTTCTGTCGGGTCTTGCTAACTACAAGGCATTGGACCTAGTTGGTGTTCTAGTTGTGGGTGGATCATCATTGGAGGCCTTCGTATTATCGAGGCTAACTTTCAAGTAAGAGCCCTAGTGGTTGGGCGAAGCACGCGTCAAAGGTACATTTATTATCTTAATCTTGTCATTAAGTTAATTATGTTTATGGTTTTATTTATTACGAGTGCGGTCTTGTTTTCGGGGTTTCTTCCGCGATGAGTCGGATTCACCAAACCCCAACAACTTGTCGTATTGGCATATATGCGCAGATTTAAATGGTCTGCGAGGTATCATGGTGTGCACTACCGAATCTTTTCATCTCCAACGAGCAACTAGAGGGCGTGAATCAATGGCAAGTTCCCCTCTCCAATATTAGTTGGCTCCATTTGTCTCCAAGGGAAAAAGATCCCCAACGTTCTCGTCAACAACAACAACAACAGTATCATCAACAACAACAACATCAATAACATCAACATGATCATCATCAACAGCATTTCAAAATCTTTGCTTGCAAGTAAGCCGGTTGGAGGAGGCCGTCGATGGTCACGGGGTTTACAATGCCAATATTTATGATTGACATATAAACAAAGGGTATTTCGACCCTCCCGTGAACTATCCCTATATTTTTCCCCTACAATGGTCGGTTCCTTCTTATGAGGAACAACATATCGACGGGAATCCCTGTCAACCGGCTTGGCCTTATTGGCCAGGGCCATCTTCTCAAGGTGGCCCTCATGTGGATTACCCCACCAATGAGGGGTATGACTATCGGGCACCGCGCGGTTATGATTATCGTGGGGACCCTAATTACCCCATGTACACCCTGAGAACCATTATGATGCCACCTTCTTTAGACCCTCTCCGGATTGGCAACAAGAGCTATACCAGAACAATGGTTTTCCACCGGGTTATACCGGTGGATGGGAGCCCCATGGCCCTCCTATCGACATTGACTACAAATAACGTCCGAGTGGAGAAGGATCTAGCTCCCGTATGGATGACTAGAGCCTTTGGGCCTATTTTCTTGCCCTCCCCCTCCCTTTTTTACTCATTTTGTTCCAACCGAGGACGGTTTTCCGTTCATGTGTATGTGGGGGGGGGGTGTTTCATTATTGTTTTATTCTAAGGGAATGTTTTATGGGGTGTATTCATTGCCAATGAGCGCTTATTACAAGTTTTTCTCATCTTTGTTGATGTTCAGATCCTTTCTCTTTTCTAAAATCAATGTTTTGATGATGGTTTCATTATTTTGTCTCTAAAAGAGAAAAATCCAAATTCCTTTTTAATCCAAACCCTTTTTCTTTTCATTGTTTCTCTTTAGTAGTTTTTTACTTTGGTTTTTTTTTTATTATTTACTTTGATCTTCTGTACATAACTCTTGCTACTAACCAAATATTTTCCTAGTTGTTTTGAATTATGTCATTTGTGTAGGGTTTATTGGTACAATTATCGGAGTGATATAAGCAATGGAGCTTCATTTGTTATGGAAATACAATCTTATGTGCTTTTTGGAGACAAATTTCCTTTTTAACTCTTTAAATATTTGGATTGGTTGTTTAGTGAAGGTTAGTGTAGGTTGGAGCTGATTGTTCGAGGTTGTATGTATTTGATTCTACGGAATCTAGTGATCGTTAGTATGATGCCGAACGATATTTGTTTGTCTATTGGAAATTAAATGTTTACTTGCCTCCTAAGCTTTTATTCTCCATCCTTTTTGAAAAAAATGATTTTATTATTTCAAGACAAACCATGAAAACCTTAGTTGTTACATCTTTATTTTGAGCATAATAAAAGATAACTTGTGTGATTGAATGTATTTTTTACTAAGTTTTAATTGTTTGCATGCATCGGGATTGTCATTGGTTGACTTTAGGATAGGTCACGCTAAGGTAGTCGTCTAGAACTCAAAAGGCCCATCAAACCCAATTTCACTTGTTTGTGCTAAGAAGGTGTTGCTCTCATTAGGGGATTTAAAGCCGTAGAGGTAGTTCTGTAACCCTATGTGAGTTTCATTGTTCAAGACTCCAACATTTCTTTGTATGAGTGGCGTATGATCCTTACCAAGGCATGCTTGAATCTAAAAATGGCATATAACTCCTAAGATCGTGACCGAACATACTTAGGGATGATGAAGAACATTCTTTCATTCGGTGAATATTTTGTTTTCTAGGTTTAGATTTTAACTTATTGTATTTTTGGTTGAATTTTTCCCCTTTACATCCCATGTTGAGCCTTTCCCCTCCTTTATTTTAGCACATAATAACCCCATGGCCTATTATTTTACTTTCACCTTTTGGATCATGAGATTCAAGCCTTGAAAGCTTATAGATGTATTGATTGAAAATGTGGAGGGTAGTGGTTCTTAATGAAAAGTGAGATTGTGATGTTGTGAATATTTGTTCAATAAAAGAAAAAGAAAATCCTAAAAAAAAAGCTATCCACGGTTATAAAAGGCAAGGACTTTGAAAAAAAAAGTAGAATGGAAATTTTTAAAAATAAAAAAAAAGAGAATAAAGAGGTGTGAATGATGATGAAAGGAAAAGATGAAGGTTCAAAACGTTTGGCAATGTGATTCAATGTTGAGGCAATATAGTTTGAAGATTGGTAGAGGTTTAATTTTGAAAACGTGGCTTGATCACCCTTCGTTTCAAGATTAGTCTAAGCACCAATTTCCAAATTTTTCCACACCCTTACCCCCTAGCCAACGCTACAGCGGTTTCAATGTTCTTTTGACTTAGGTTGGTTGAGTCTCTAGTCTGTTGCGGGAGGAAGATTTCAAGTTTAGTGAAAGGAATGACTTGGTAAGATGTCGGGTTCCCCTACTTTATATTGTTTTGACTTTTGTTTCGGCTCCTTCGAGGAGTCATGAGATGCTACATCCAAGGGTGGATTTGAATCTACATGAGGGAACGCGGTAAGAATGTATGCAATGCGGGGGGAGTGGCACATGTTAGAGTTCTCTATGCTTAGCATGGTTTATCCTTCAATCAACAATCGGCTTACCTTTGCATGCTCACTTTTACTACTTAGAAAGCTTACCATCCACTTGTGCTTGTTGTTTTAAAAAGATTGATTTTATTATGATTTTCATGTGCTTATTGATTCATCATCTTGTTTTCTCCTTCTTGGTTTGTCTTAAATGCATTTTTGTGAGAATGGTGGGGCAAACTCTTTGGAAACCCTCACGAGATCACAACTTGTCCTCATTAGCGACCTTGAGGTTCAAATGGCTTGTTGCTTATGCTAAAAGCAAATTCGGCTTTTCTTTATTAGCTTAAGGTCTCCTATTTTTCTTTGCTTGAGGAGAAGAAAAAGGAAAGTGTGGGAAATTTTTATGAGTGGTATTTATTCCACTCTTTTATCCTTTTTCACTAAGAATTCTTCCCTCATTTGCGCTTGTGTAAGCATTTTCAATGCGCTATCTTCGTTTCGTGATGCTTTGTCTTTTCTAGTGTTTCCTCCTTTTTTTTCTTCTTTCTTTATCTCTTTCCTCCGCTACTTTGCTTACTTTGTGTATGAGTGTTTAACCAGGTTGAATGGATGGCGTGCATTACCTTTCTTGAGGCTTCGCGTATACTTTGGAATGCTTTGGAAGTGGTGAAAAGTAAAGCATTAAGAGATTTAAAGATTCGGATCAGACTGCAGCAGCGGCCGCTCACCCCTGTAGGTGCACCCGCTCTCATCTATTAGAGCGGCCGCTAACCCTTGTAGCATCACCCACTCCCACCTCTAGGAGAGCCAACTCCTATCAGGGTGAGCGCCTGCTCCCCTAGGTCGTTGATTATGTTTTAACCCACTAGAGCGTCTGCTCCCCCCCCCCACCCACCGATGGAGCGACCGCTCTACTAGGTATTCTGTGCTCTTTTATTTCTTTTTCTAGACTTAATTTAGGGAATTGAGGGGAGTAAAAATACCCTTATGGATGTAATCAGATGATTATTCAGATTTTAACCCTAATCTAGTGAATGAGAGTAGCTTATTTTTCAAGTTTCTTCATTGTATTCAACATTTGGTCAAGGTTATTTCAATGCAAAAGTTTCAAGCTTCATCTTTAATCAAGTTCCTCTTTAGTAATCTCATATCCTTTCTTTTATTTTGATTTATTAGCATTGTTATTGCTTATTTTCATCTATCTCTTTAGTTGAACTTATTGGTATTGTTTTTATTTGTTTTAATCATGTTTATTAGTTTTGTGCTTATTGAATCCTTGTTTAGTTTTGTTATGATGGTTAGTTTCTCTTTCCTAGGCTAAGTTTTTAGATAGGGGAAGGGGGTGGAAAACATGTGTCAATATTGATGATTGATGATGATTTGATTGAACTCATGCCATAAATTGATGAAAGATATGATTTTTGATAGCTTGAGATTATTAGTATCACATTATTTGATGTTCCATAATTTAAATGCATGAGAATGATTTGAATTAGATTAAGATCACCTTTACTTTGATGATTGCATGAAAATGAATTATTTAAGTAGAGTTTTATGTATTGTGCACTCTTAATCTCTTGCCATGATTAGTGACTAATTGGATGCATGAAAGTGATCACAATGAGGATAAGACTTAATTCATTGATTTGCTTAAACAATTGCATGAAAGTGAGTTTTTTTAGTATAACTTAGCATTCAATGGCATGTTCTTCATGATAATCATCGTTTTTCATCTTTGTTTGATCATGTTTGACACCCCTGTATCCCTAGCGTTGTTCATCTTTGGTTTAATCCTTTTTAACTTTCTTTCTTTATTGCTTTATTTTACTTAATCAAAGAAAACCAACAAAAATATTATCCCATCTACTCTTGCATTAGTGGATTTGTTGTTTAACTTGTGTGCTTTCTCGTGGTTTGACCCTATACTTACCTGTAACACCCCATTCTTTTAGAATTGGAAGCGTTAGCGGAATTACGCCTAAACGGGAGGCTACTTAACTTTGATTGGCAAAGTCAAGAATAACCTAGGTCTAAAGGTCAAGTTTAACTCATTCATACATCCAAATTATTTTTTTAAGCTAAGCGCAAACTAAGTGAACAAAAGAAAATAACAAATGAACTTAAACTTAGGCAAATTAATTACATTCAAAAGCCAAGGGCAGAATAACCCTTATCAGCCAAACTAAACCAATGCAAATTCAAGGTATTAAATAAGAAACTAACAATAAAGGCATACAAGCCTAAAAGTTAGGTTCTAAACTCTTAATTCCCAACCCATCATCGTAGAGATCAAATAAACAAATGAAACCTGAAAATTATAACAACGTTCCACAATCAGTGGGGAGCAACTAGCAGTTCTCCCTCAAATCAAAAATAGAATATTTTAGACTTAAATTTACAGAAAGAAACCACAACCACAATCAACTTGAAAACTCAAATGATACCACTTAAAACCATCAAACCATACAAACAATGAAGTATTTCAAAATAAACTTAAAATAGGAATATCGATATTAAATCACTTAATTTCAATCATAATATATAAACTTCAAAAGTAATAATTTAATAGTTTAAATAATTCAAACTCAAAACCTTTCAAAACAGTAGAACTGGCATGGAGGGAACGCTAGTGGCCTCGCTATCCACTTCTTAAGGTTTGTTAGGACGAACCCCTGGTCATCTCGCAGAGACCGTGTCTAAGATTGGCCAACTCCCGGTTATGGATAGATGCCTATAAGGTCTTACACACCCCCGGATGACAACAATTAACCCAAGTTGAGATACCTAAGACTCGCAATCGGTAGTTAGCATGTTCATTAACCATCGGGAAGCAACTCAGCCTCACACCCGACTATGGCCCCACACACAATTCAAAATAAATTAAAATAGATAATATTATAGATTTCACTCAAAAATCTGCAGAGATGCCCAAAAATGGTCTTACACTCAATTCAAACTGTATAGGAAAATCATATTTCTTAAATTCGATTGAAACTCCATTTCAAAACACACTTCAACTTAATAAAACACAAAAGGTATCGTCCGAGTTTGGGAATATAATTAACTATCGAAATTCAAAAATTAAGTGCATTCACAACTCTTGGCGAAGTGATGCTAAAGACAGTGTTATCCTTCTCTAAAGCATTACAACGTCGACAATACAATTACAACCCACACACATTCAAACACACATTAAAATATTTTACCTTAGGGATTTACAGTACCCAAAGATTCACACATTACTTATTTAAAATATAATTTCAACTAATATAAAAATAATTATAATAAAGATTATGTAAATTCATTTGATAAAACCAAAAATTCAAACTACAATTTCATGAAATAACCAAAACAGGGCAGCAAGATACATGTCCAAAAAAACATCATAAAAACTTAACCAAACATACTTCAAATGAGAAATAAAAATTAGGGAACATACATATACTCAATAGGCATCATATAAAACCATTTTGGACATAAAATTCAAGAGAGAACATGCCCAAATAAAATCATAAACACAGCAGCCCCAATTTAGGTTCTAACCGTACCACTCACACAAAACTCCCCAAAAACCAACCTTAAACATGAAACGAAGCTTAGCCCATTATAGTACACACTATAAAGACATATTAGGTCATGTCAACCATGCAATTAGGATTAGAAATCAGGCAAAACATATCATATAATACAAGAAAAATCACTTTTCGTAGCGATTATTTCATAGCGATTGTTCATTCGCTACAATATGCAAGTATGTTTGTGAAATAATTAAGGATGTCGTATCATTTACAATCGTCATGGTTTTCCCATATAAAATCGATACGGAAAGCATAATAATTAATATCCACACTATTTTTACACATTTATATAATTTTGAGAAATCGTATCATTTACAATCGCCACTAAATCCTAAAAATTGATACGAAAAGCCATTTCAACACTAGATATATAAATATTGTTTGACAAAGAATACATAAAATATGTCATAGCTTATTGGTGAAATATTTAATATAAGAGTTTGAGGTTGCATGTTCGCATCTTATAAAGATCATACGTATGTTTTTTTTTTTTTGAAGAAAATGAATTGAACATTTATAGCGATTGTAATCGCTACAATAATCACCACGATTGGATGTAGTTTTTCGTATCGATTATTGAGGCAACCCCAGCGATATTGAAAACCACTACTAAAGGCTAAGGCAACGGGGGATATTGTATTGAATGACCATTCGTTGGGAAAGCTTTTTGTTGCAATTGCAATCGATACTAAAGGTTAAAATAATTGCTACGAAAAGGTTATTTTCTTGTAGTATATAAAAACTCTCTAATCACACAACCTTCACAATGGATGACAGCAGCAGCACCTATACTTACTTCTAGGCCATTAGAACAAATCAAACTTTCTTAGAATAATGCCAAATTAACTGGGGAATATCCTCACATGATACTTAATCAAATTAGGCAAGAAAATCAATCAATAAAATCAGATTTAAGATCTTAAACACACGCCCAATATGCTGTAATTCTAGTCGCGGATTCCAGCTTTCCTTGCCCAAAAATAAGTACAAAACATGCCCAAAATAAATGTTTAACACATGGAACTTATACCTTATTATCCCTAATATGCTACTACACACTAACCAGCAAGAATAAGCCCAAGAAAATAGGTTAAACATGCCTCAGAGCCAAGACAAAACTCATGACAGATGTGTAACATTTCAGCAGTACCTATGGTGCATTTTGTGCCTCAAAACTATGTATAAACTCATTAAAAACATCATACAAATATCATACAACATCAAGGCTTTGATATCAATCAAGTTTGAGCACAAAAACAAGGATTAATATCACTAATTCCCGTTCTATGTCATACAAATTACAGCAGCCACATAGTGAACGAAAATTACAAATAAACCTAATCCTAGCCATGTTTCTACCTATCAATTCAACTCTAAAATCCAATAGTTCTAACCTAAGGAAGTAAAGCTAGTTACCTCTTAAATGAAGGCCATAAAAGTTATATTAAATTGCAGCAAGGGTTGCCCGCCAAAATGCCCCAAACGAAGCTCCATTCACCCCATTGTCTTGGTGTTCTTGAGGACAATTAAGTGCTCGAATTTGAGAGGAAAAGCAGCAGCAGATTACCCACGAAAATTCCTTTGTTTTATCCTTGAGAGTATACCAAAATTTTGAGGTAAAGAAGGAGAGAAATAGATGAGATGCGAGTAGCAAAAAGAATGCTCAATCATCTTGTTTTGTACGTTCAAAAGAGAGGAAGAAGAAGGGTCTTGGAAAGCCACTTAAAGAGGAGTAAAGGGGGATGTTATTACATGATTAATTAGGGAGTTTTAGACTTTATAAACTGATCAGTAATTAGCCTTAAGGCTGCCGTGAGAAGGGAGAGAAATTGGGCTTCAAATGAGCTTCGTATAAACCCTAACTTAAGCTACACTTATGGGTTTGATTGAATGATTAATTTAGCCTAAAGAACAGGATTAGGAAAGCTAATAAATAAGTCTACATTAATCTATTTATTCACGAAAGTGTTAAGGCGAAACCCGACTAATAAACAAAGTCTAATTGGCCCGAAACTAGACTAGGAAAGGGATGTAATGAGAGGCGATTTGAAAGTATGTTTTAAAAAAACAGTAATACAGATTATATTATTGATGACTCAATAATAATATAAACTATAATTACAATAATAATAATGAAAACAATAATTTAAATCACTAAACAAAAAAATATATAAAGTTCATATTTTACAGAAAAGCAATATAAAGAGGCGATATGCGATACCAATAATATTATTCATTTATAATGACCTAATTAATAAAAGAACATTATAATGAGTTTTATTAATATGAATTAAAGAATAGTTTGCAAACAATATCAATTCGATAAACAACTTGTCGGAATCACCCAATACCACTTTATACATCGATATTGATACGATTAAACGTAAAACGTCTTTAAAACCATAGAATCATTTTATACCTATCAAATTGGCACTTCGGTCAAGGAATCACCCATGATGACCCGTACCAATTGTGATAAATAAATATTGAAATTACATATAATTTAGAAACAGTTACTGAATTGACGCTTAAGCTTAAGGAATCACCCTTTAAAGCTAATATCGATTCCGAAATGTCAGATATAGTTGAAATGATTAAAACTCAAGTATAAAACCTTTTTAAATAATAATTTAAATTGCTTTATCAAAATATTATAATTAAGGTTTCAAAAGTTTATAATGACCCTTAAATTAAAATAATGATTTTAATAATTAAATAAAGATTTCACTTTCGAAATTGGGATTTGAATAAGAAATTAGGTTTAATAGATTAAAATGCACAAAAAATGGTGGTTAGAAAATACGGGGTGTTACATACCGCTAAATAGTTTAGTGACGGTCTAGGTTTATAAATAATTAATTTGATTAGGTTAGTAGATTCAATGACCTACTTTACCCCGGTCATCAATCTTAATTGATTCAATTAATTAAGCCGGTAAACCAAAAATGTTGCTAAAAAAACATTTTTCCAATGACGCTCAAAACCGAGGCCTAGCCTCAAAAAATTTATTTAAAATCATTAAAACCAAATGTAATAAATTAATTAGAATAATAAAATGGCAAAATAAGCAAACATGTAGTCAACCGCATGCAAGTGGTTCGCGCACCTAGATTAGCTAGGGTGCACCATTGCTAGCCAAGGGAGCCTAGCACCCCTTTGGCAATGCGGCTAGATGCGTGCTCCCGCACCACCTCATGTAGCACTAGCTAGGCCGAGCCTAGTAGCGTTACGGGTTGCAAGGTGCAATGTAGCACGCACAAGGTTGTTTTCCCTTTTACAACGCGCCAAAATGCGCACACACACAGCCCATACACTCCCCGCAACACGCATGCACACCAGAAGTGCCTTGCTCATAAAGTAGATAATTTGTGAGTAATGTGGGTTCATGTCTATTATTTCAAAAATAGGAGCTGTTGGGACTTCTTTGTTCCTAAGAAGTGGTCTTGGGTTCTCAGGAAGATTTTGCAAGGCAAAGAGTTGGTTGACAGCATTGGGGGATGGGGTAACATTGTTCAAGGTCATTCTATGAAGATTAAGAAGCTTTATACCTTGCTCAGACCTCAAAGAGAAAAAGTGCCTTGGAGTAGATTAGTGTGTAATAATAGAGCTACTCCAAAAAGTATTTTTATTTTATGGCTTACTCTTTGGAACAGAATGGTCACAAAAGAATGCTGCCAGGGAATATCTCTTGTGACCCTACTTGTCTTTTTTGTCTGTAGAAGACTGAAACAGTTCAGCACTTGTTTTTTTAAGGCAGTTATTCTCGAAAAGTGTGGGGAGCTGTTTTGAAGGTGCTGCACTACAAGAGATGAATTATCCAGTTTTCTGATGAAGCTAAGTCGATAATGAGGAAACGTAGAACTAAGAACGGAAGTTTGTTGATAATGGCCTTTGCTGAGACAATTTAAATCATCCAGATTCAAAGAAACTCAGTGGTTTTTAATGGTGTTTGTAAACCTGCTGACATTGCTGCAAGAGATGTTATTTTTAACATGGCTTGTAGATGTAATGAGACAGATTGTTCTCCTTCAATTTCTTATCTTTCCTGTCTGTTTTGTTTGTTTTTTGTTGTTTTATTGGTGTATGGCCTTTTTGTCTAGTCCTGCTGTGGTCTATTGCCATAGCTAAGTCTACGGCGGCCCTGGATTTATTGTTGATGTCATGTTCCCTTTGTTTATCCTGTGCTGTGGTGGTCTGTTGTTTTGGGGGCAGGACTAGTTCCTGTTTCTTGGGTGAACCCTTCCTAGAAGGTGGCACCTTAGTCTCAGGTGCTGGTGGGGTTAGGTTGCCTGTGTTTCAGGCTTTGTAGTTAGTTGTTGCAGCTTAGCTTTGTGTAAGTTGTAATTTTCTTTGTTCCTTTTCGATTCTAATTTACCAAAAAAAAAAACACACATGCACACCTAGCCAAGCCCATGCACGGCTAGCAGCTTGCTGCTACTGCGTTGCTCTAGCTGCGGCTTGCTAGTTGGGTACTAGCAGGTGGCAGCCACACTAGGGGTGTGTGGCGCGCACCAAGCACACCAACCCCCTTGGCAGCCACATGTGGGCTGCTAGGCACCCCGGCTGGCAGAGGGTGTTAGGCCTTGGTTTTCATGCCACACTCTCGGGTTTTAACCCGAAATTTTGCGTGACTTAATAATTAGTTTTTAGAATTGATTCAATGAGCAAAAAAAGAAAAATTATTACAAGTCCAACTTAAATAAAAAATCATCAAAGTGCACAAAACCAAAATTATTTCCAAGAACCATTCTTTAATAAATTGGTTCAACTTGGTCCAATAAAATAAACAAGGGTAATTACTCACTATTAATTTAATTTATTTAAATTAATCATGAGATTTTGAAAAAATAAAGGGGAGTTGGAAACTTGGAATTATGAACGCAAATATTCAAATAAAGATTCCGACTTTAATTTGTAAATCCTTGATAAATTATATCTTCCAATATGAAGATAAATGAAATTTCTATCACAAGATTAAAACTTTATTATTACAATCAACTTAATCCATGATTAAATTAAAAGTTCAACCGAATATTCATGGAATTTAGTAACTCAATGTTCCAACCACTTAAAACAATTAAAGATTGTATCTTTAGTACTTTGAAGCCTCAAAGAATAAATATTTTCACACTTAATGCAATGGATTTTCAATCATGTGAAAATTTTAACAAATCTTTAAAGCACCAATTACAACCAAGTAACCATGCTTAAAGAGGTTTGAAAATGCAAAAACATTAAGGAAAGAACCATATATAATCACCATAAATTTTCCATTAAAATTCAACGTTAGAAAGACTTAAAAAATTTTGTCAAAACGAAAAATCTCTCCAAAAAAGCATTTCAGGTCAGATTTTGGCCTTAAACACAACCCTTAATAGTTATCTTTCAAATAATTCTGAACCCTTTACTGGAATAATACACTTGTTCAAAGCACACCATTCCTATCATACCCATGTCACATGGCATACCCCTAAGCAAGAAGTAGTGCCCAAAGGCACCTAATGAGCGAGAAAGGATAAATCGGATTCCATGTACTTCGCTTATCGGATCGATCATGTATGCCATGATATGTACTAGTCCAGATGTATTGTATGCCTTGAGTGCTACTAGCCAATGGTAATCAAACCCAGGAGAGGTGCATTGACTGCGGCCAAGAATATCCTGAAGTTCATATAAACGAACAAGGATAAATTTCTTGTATATGGAGGCTTAAATGAATTAGTTGTTGAAGGTTACACCGACGCAAGCTTGCAAACTAACAGAGACAATTTCAAATCGCAATCAGGACATATATTCTGTCTAAATGGAGGAGCGCTTAGTTGGAGGAGTGCTAAGAAAACACAATTGCAGATTGTACAATAAAAGTCGAATAGTTGGTAGCTGTAGAAGCGGCTAAGAAGGCAGTTTGAAATCGTAAGGTTTTGGTGAACTTGATGTTGTACCCTTCATCAAGGATCCAATAGCCCTCTGTTGTGATAACAATGGAGATATTACTCAGACCTGAGAGCCAAGGGAACATTAGAATGTCATAAAATGTCTAGTGGTGATTTCACATGATAAGGGAATGGAAGTTAGTGGGTTAAATCATAATTTGTAAAGTTGGAACGGACGACAATATCGCCAATCCACTTACTAAACCTTTGCCTCAAGTGAGCACAAAAAGCACGTTGAGGCAATGACAATCAGGCACGTTGGTGATTAGCTTTGATTTCCTTATTCGGTGTTTTAATTAATTTTTAACATTTTAATGTAAAACATTATGATGAACCATTCAAAATTTGGAATAATTTAATTTCATGCAATTTTATTACATGGTTTTCGTTTAATTGTGGTTTAGAATTAATTTTTTATCCATTCAATTATGAGAATATTAAAAAAAAAAAAAAAGGGTATCAAGACCAGTCTTGGATAAAGAAACACCTATTTAAATGACCACTTGAGATCAGTGTGTAGTTTAATTTATAGCACCGCTTCTTGTGCTATAAAGAGATGATTGTCATAAATTATTTGCTTGGGTATTGGTTAAGAACCATACCGGATTTACCTATGACAATACTTCAGGAGATTTAAAAATTGTTAAAGTACACCTCTCATTATGGCTATCGTAACCACTTTCCTCTACTATGAGTATTGTGAGTTCTCTTCTTTGAGTACTAGTTCGCTTTGATGTTCGTCAAACGTCTGCCTTACAAGGGGATTATAACGCCTTAATCTCATTAGTGTGGTCGGCTAGATGATCCAACACGATCGATGACTTTTTGTGGATCAATCATTGTGGCTCATTTCAAGCGATGTCACTACAACAAAAAGGTGAATTAGCAACTGATTTTTGCGACTACCATAATAATTAGTTGCAAAAATAATTTTAGCGACTGAAAAAGGAGAGTAGTCGCAAATTTTGCAACCGAATTTGCAGTAGTTGCTATGAGGTCGTTAATTAGCGACTGAGTTTTGCGACATCAATAATAATCAGTTGTAAAAAATATTTTTTTGCTATAGAAAAAGACGAGTAGTCACAAAATTTGCAACCAATTTTATAATAGTTGCTATGCGGTCGCTAATCTGCGACGCTCTTATAATAATTTGCAACCAACACGGTAGTCACTACTATTATTTTTAATATTTTTAAAAAAGAAATAAAAAAAAAACCCTTAGTATAATAAAAAAAAACCCTTATTCCTCCAAAAAAAAATCTATTGCCACCACAAAAAAACAAGAATTATCATATCAGTCTTATTCACCGTCAAAACATAAGAACTATCATACTCTTCCTCAAAAAAAAAAAGTTTCAGAACTTCAAATCAAGCATCACCGTCGTCTTCCTCTGCTGCCGTTGCGCCACCACTACTTCACCCAGGTTAGTACGCGTTCTTCCCCTTCCTACCTTCCATTCAATCTTTCTCTTACTGCATTATGTTAATTGCAAATTTTAGGGTTATCTTTAAGGTTTTTGTCCAATTTTTTATTTAATTTGGTTTCTATTGTGAATTGATATTAATGTGATTATTGATTGAATTGCAAATTGGTTTTAGTCTAATAATATCACAGAAGCGAGAATTATTTCTTGAAAATAATACGAATTAAGTAACTAGAATTAGGAATTAATATTTCTCGATTATGTTTATGGGTTATAAGGGGTTATTCTTGAAAATAAAACGTAGTAAGTAACTAAAATTAGGAATTACGAATTTTAGGGTTATCATTAAGTTTTTTTGTTCTTTTTTAGTTGAATTTGATTTCTATTGCCAATTGCGAATCCAGAAATATTGTTTTTTATTTTTTTTAACATACGGTCTTCACATTAGAGTTACAATTAAGCTTAGAGATTCATCAGTGTTCTCACCTCTTTCTCGAAACTTCAAGGAAAACAACCCTTACAAGCATACTATCTTTTTTTGTGGGGTCATGAATCAAAATATGTCACATTGTTATCAGCATTCCTAGTTGTTATCTTCCACACTTTAGTGGCTGGTATTGGTCGAAGCTTTACTGAAATGGAAGGAATGGGCATTTGGAACCAATTTATTAGCCAAAAAGGTCAGCTGCCTTGTTACATCTTCTAAGTTCATGGCTGATCTTGACACTAGGTAGGACTTCAAACAGGTCCCTTCATTGTTTTGCAAATAACATGTTAGCATCTCTAATTGAATCTTCTTGCTTTACTCTGTCAATAGCAAGTTGAGAATCCGAGCAAATCTGAATGTTAGTCCATCCTTATTTCTTGGTCTTAGCATTTTTTGCTGTTGAAGTCTTTGTATTTGTCTGTTCTTCAGTAGCTTAAGTGGTCTAATTAAGTTCAGATCTCCTCCTCTTAATGGCCTATGTACATCAGGAACAATGTAACAGTAAAGATACTAAAGATAACACAGCACCTGCTACTTCAAATAAAAATCCAAAAGTCTACATAAATTAATTTTAATACATATAACAACTTATGTTTAAGAATTTAGGCTTTTAAATAGGCTACATTTATGTGAGTAAAATGTATAAAACGGGGCAAAGAAATTGCATAAAACTTCAAGGAAAACAACCCTTACTAGCATACCATGTTTTTTCAGATTTTCTAGCTCTACCACTTACAAAACTGACTTAAAACCCTACATAATAATTTTAGATTAGTTTTCTAATATTTTCCCTTAACATTAGATATCCTATTCTCATATATATGCTGCTTCATATTTTGATGTATGTAGTTTCCGGCTTTCTGCTTTTGTTTCTAGATTTGGTAAAATATATTTAGTTGTACCTATCATTGTTTTGTTCTTCTTGTTTCACTATAAGCATATGCTAATCATGGATATCCTACACTAATGCATTAAGTTTAATTTTTTGTGTTCCTATTAAGATTTTTGGTTTTCACTCTATTTATGTTGTCCCACCTAATGAATTGAACACTTCTTTTTCCATTGTTTCAAAAATGAAGAAAAAGGATTATGTATACACTATATGACTTCACTGCTGCACCTTTTCTTCCTTATCTTTCTTTTGTCTTCTAAGTAATTGCCTAAATAACTAAGTATTATATATAATAAGAATAAATTACATATATAAGAAGACTATATTACATATGTGTGTATGATTAACAATGTTGTTTAATAGTTAGGATCATGGAGAAATTGAATCGAAAATGGATGTATGAGAGATTAGAAGGTCGACTACTAAGAAAAGAGTTCACAATTGGCGTGTGAGGGTTTATTGAGGTTGGTAAACAACATCGTGATTTTCAAGAATCTTCAAAGATCATATGCCCTTGTTCAAAGTGTAAAATTGTTTCTTTTTTAGAGGTTGAAAGTGTAAGAGAGAATTTGTATAAAAAAGGATTTCTTAATGCTACTATGAATGGGTTTGTCATGTAGAGGACTTTGATTCTTTAAAAGCATCAGATGAGCCATCGGATCCGTATGTTTACATGATTATTGATGCATTTGGTCAGGTTGATGGTGATCTAATGCATGAAGATATTCGGAATGTTGAAGAAGAACCTAATCCTCTAGTGAAGAAGTTTTTTGAGATGCTAGCGGCCGCACAAAAATCACTGTATGAAGGAAGTCGATTATCAGTTTTAGAGATAGCTTCAAGGATTACGAGCTTGAAGTGTGAATACAACTTGCCTCATAGATGTGTCGATAGTATTTCATCGCTCATTAGTGAAGTAATTCCTTATGAGAATTCAATGTCCAAGACGTACTATGATACTAAAAAAGTGGTAAAGGGCCTTGAACTTCCTCATGAGAAGATACATGCATGCCCTAAAGGATGCATGTTATTTTTGAAGGATAAAGCTCACCTTGAAAAGTGTTCGAAATGCGGGGGGGGGGGGGAGCGTTATAAGAGGACTTCTCTTGGAAAATGTGTGCCGGCCAAAGTGTTGTTCTACTTTCCGATCGCGCCAAGGTTGCAAAGGCTCTATGCCACCAGAGACCTTGCACATGAAATGCAGTGGCATTCACAAAATCCTAGGGTAAGTTGAACACTCACCCATCCAAGTGATAGTGAATCATGGAAATATCTTGATAACACATACAAGGATTTTGCAAGTGAGCCCCGTAATGTTAGATTGGATCTATGCACAGATGGTTTCTCAACACATGGAAAATTTGGAATGTAATATTCTTGTTGGCCAGTTATTATTACCCCATATAACTTGCCTCCATGGTTATGTATGAAGAAGTCGTTTATGTTTTTATCCTTGCTCATTCCGGGTCCTAAAAATCCAAAAGGGAACTTGGATGTGTACATGCAACCCTTGATTGACGCATTGAAATCTTTATGGGAAGTAGGTAAAATGACATATGATGTATCCACAAAGAAAAATTTCAAGTTACGAGCTGCCCTTTTATGGACGGTCAGTGAATTTCCTGTGTTTGGGATGTTATCTTGTTGGACTACATCGGGAAAGATGACTTATCCATACTGCATGGACAAGCATAGATATTTTTGGCTAGACAATGGCTCTAAAGTATCATGGTTTGATAGTCACCGTCAATTTCTCCCACCTACACATCCTTATAGAAAAAACTGCACTGTTTTTTTTCTAAAAAAGAGAAGAAACTTGATTGCCTCCTCCAATATTGACGGGCCATCAACTATGGGAGCAGGTTAAGGAGATTCCAAAGTCCATTGACCTAAAAATCAGTTCAAAAAAATAAAAAAGGTTAAGATAGGGTGGCATAAGCAAAGCATCTTTTGGGAGCTTCCTTATTGGAAAGATTTGTTGATTCGACATAATTTAGATGTTATGTACATTAAAAAGAATTTTTTTGTCAACTCCTCCACACAATAATTAATGTGAAAGATACCGCAATTGATACAGATAAGGCTCGCCTAAATGTTCAGCGATATTGTAAGCAGAGTAGCTTAGAGCCTATTGAATCTGATGATGGGAGCTTGATCTTCCCAAGAGCACCATACACTCTTGATAAAGCACAACGAAGTGTGTTGTGTGAATGGATAAAAGATCTTAAGTTTCCTGATGGATATGCTTCTGATTTTGGTTGATGTGTGGATTTACAAGCCTGTAAGATACATGGAATGAAAAGCCATGATTGTCATGTGTTTATTGAAAGGTTGTTTCCCGTTGCAATGAGAGAACTTCTTCTTGATAATGTTTGGAAAGCAGTCACTGAAATCAGCCAATTTTTTCGAGATCTATGCTCTTACACTATTAAAGTTGATGATGTGACTCGTTTAGAAAAAAACATTCTAGAAATCTTATGCAAGTTGGAGAAAATATTCCCACCTGCATTTTTCAATTCAATGGAGCATTTACCTGTTCATTTGACACATGAAGTAAAAGTGGGTGGTCCTGTGCAATATAAATGGATGTATCCATTTGAGAGGTAATATACATTTTCCCAAGCCACTCCATTCTTTTCAAGTTCCTTCTATATGATTTATAATTTTAAATGTTAATGAGTCAATTTAACTTATTTTGTAGATTTCTTAATCATCTGAAGAAGAAAATTAGTAATAAGGCAAGAGTTGAAGGCTCAATTTGCAAGGCTTATCTTGTAGAAGAGATTTTTAACTTTTGTTCTTATTACTTTCAACCTCATGTTGATACAAAATCTAGAGATCTAGGACGCAATATTGTTGATGATGATGATCTAGATTCAACTATACCAAAATTATTCCAATTTAGCAAAGGTCGTGGCAAAGGTGTCCAAACAAGGTTTTTAGATTCGAAAGAAGTCAAGCATACACACCACTATGTTCTTTCTAATTGTGGGGTGTTAGGAGAATATGAAAGGTACAAATTTCTATAATTGGTAGTTATTTTATGCAATTTGCTAGATAATTAAATTTTTAAGGTTTATAAGAAGTTTGAAGAGTCGATGATGAAAAAAGATCCCGGTATTGACCTACATGATATTTGGAGCAAGATTTCACATGAATTTTCTAAATGGTTTCAAGATTTTGTAAGTTTTTACAATAAAGTTTCAATATATCATTCGCAAAATATGACTAAGGTTATATATTTTATTAATTAATGGCTTGAATTTTAAATTAGGTTATTGAATCTAATGAGACTGATGAAGTGATTCGAGCACTTGCCATGGGTCCGTCTTGACAAGTCAAAACATAAAGGCAATTTGACATCAATAGCTTTAAGTTTCATACTTTTGATTATGGAAAGCACAAGGCAAATATGAATTATGGTGTGGGTGTAATAAGTGAGGAGGAAATTGATTACTTCGGCATTTTAGAAGAAGTCATTGAGCTGGTCTACTTGGGGACCGTAAATGTCTTCAAACCCGTCTTATTTAAATGTACTTGGATGGATTCAGTGAATGGCATGAATATTCATGAGCATTATAGATTAGTTGATGTGAACCACTCTAAGAAATGCCCTGAATATGATCCTTTTGTTCTAGCACATCAGGTTTATCAAGGGTATTTTACCTCTTATCCAAGCTTAAAGAAAGATAAGAGTCAATGGTGGTCTGTTTTTAAGACTAAAGCTAGGACAAGTGTGGATGCCCCAATCGATGCGTCAATTTTCCAAGTAAACATTGCTGAGACCCCAACCTTTTGTTCGTCAGATGATGATGATGGTGTTATGTACGAGGATATGGATGAAATGGAGGAGGAAGCCTCAAGTGGTAAAGAGGAAGAACAACATGAAGAAGATGAATGGGATAATATTGAATCTGAATCTGAAGAAAAGGTTGATGGAGAGTTAGGATATACTGACAGCAATGACGAGGATGATGATGATGATGATGAGGATGAAGAAGAAGAAGAAGAAGAAGAAGAAGAAGAAGAAGAATTTATAAGCTTGTAGTTTTCAATGTGTTTTCTTTGTTATGGGCTTATTTGTTTGATAGACAATGTGTTTAGCTTATTAGTTTGATATATGATAAATGTTTTAAAATTTGTTAATCATGTTTGTGAGCATACTTTTATTTCAAAAAAAAAATTTATCATGGGTTATTATGTATAAATTAATAATTGAGCTTCTAATCTTTCTAGTTCCTTGGAAATGAAATCCTTCATGAAAAATTCAAAAATTGGTCGGGGAGGTAATCAAGGCGGTGTCCAAACCAATAATGAATTAGTTGATCAAGACAATCCCTGTAACACCCCAATAATTATCTCTTAAAAACCTGTGAATAACCTGAACAATTCCAAGAGAATTACTAGCGCGCTACCGCCACGTGTTCAAACGTTAAGGCTTTTTCAGAAAAATAGCAGCGGAAAACCTAAAATAAATATATATAAGTTTCAAAACCAGTAACCAAAACCAAATTAAATCTTACAACTTGGAACCCTTAAGGCCCTTATTCAAAACTGAAACCAATAGAAATAGTATGAAAGCAAAATTGAGTTTAAATAACTTTAATTGTAAATAGTAAATAAAATAAGAAAAGCAACCAACTCTTCACTCAAGATCCCACTATCTAGAAATAGATGCTTCATGTGTACGAACCTGTGGTTAATCTGCTCCCCAATATTACAAGTGTAAATATTGGATCGTCACAGGGTCATTGAAAGGCGAAGGCCATGACCAAAGAAAGACACGCACAAAAGCACGCAATCAGCAAAGCTGAGTACATACAAGCTGCGAAATAAATTAAGAAAATACCTAACATGCTACTAATAATCAAGCATAAGCATCATTAAATACAGACTCAACACATGACTCAATTATCAAATTTATTAAGACCTCACTAGTTGATATTAACTAACTCATTTATTTATTTCATTGGATTTAGCAATAGACAAGGTTGTCCAACCCATGTCCCATTTGGAACATCAATAAAAGAAAAACCCCATGCCTCCTTTCGGAAACATCAATAAACATCCAACGACCATGGGCGCGACTCCGTGACCATAGTTAGTATGAGATCTCACCTAACTCCTAGTTTAAAAAAATATTTGAAATAGGAGACATGTTGATCTGATGGCCTCGATAAAAGTACACGGCTAATACCCCATGTACCCCAACCCCTGATTGTCATTACTCCAGACGTGCACTAATCCAGAGTTTTATTGCTCATCCATCTTGAAATTTACGTGTTTTACAAGTTTAGACTTGGTGATTACTCATATGCGTTACAATACAAACATTCCAAACACAATTCAATCAAACAAGGCAAGTTCCAATTTAAATTCTTGATTTATTAGTGACAACAACATTTATTATTTATTCCTTTACTACCTTGGTGTATAAGCACCTTGAGTGCATAAGGCACCCCAAAACCTTAACCTTGTCTTATAAGACTTGAATTCTTCCTTTACTCATCCTGTTTGCATAATCATGAATGAATAATAAATTAATCTTTACACCAATCATATACCTTGTCCTCTAAGCGCACCTTGCATAATTAGATCACAAATAATACTTTCAATATAAAATAGTGCACAACATTTGAAATTCATAATGTATAACCAAACAATTTAACCCAGTCAATCCTATACATGATACTAAGTTCTCAATCCGTCCTTAAACATTCACCTACAAGTAGGGGTGTACAAAAACTGGACCGGACCTGAAACCGGACCTGAACCGACCTGATCCGGACCGGACCTGACCCGGACCTGTTGATTCAGGTCCGGTCCCGGTCCTTAAAAATCAAGGTTCCCGGTTCCGGTCCGGACCCGGTCTAAACCCGGGGTTTTCAGGTCCGGACCCGAAACCCGAAAAAATTGTTTTTTTTTTAAAAAAAAAAAAAAAAAAAATAAAAAAATTAAAATAATGCTGCTGCTTGACAGCTTGAGGCCTTGAGTGACGCTTGAATTCTCTTTCATTTCATTCTAACCCTAACAAACAGGCTGTCTCCCCCTCTCCCTCACGCAGTCACGCAAGTCTCAGCCGAGTCAGCCCAACGCGGCAACGCCCACCGCCGACACCTCCTGCCTTCCTCACTCTCTCAGGCGAAGCCCAGGCGCCCACCGACCACCGCATGAGACAGCTACTGCGCGATTTTCCATTTCTCCGGTAAGTTATTTTTTTTTTTAATGTAAATCTAAATTATCTAATTATGTTTGGGTATTTTGTATTCGAAATAATGAATTAAGTGTTAGAATTTATATGTTTATTCATGTTTCAATTGCTTATAATGATTATTTGATGTTTGCATGTTGAATTTCTTTTTTTTACTTCAATGTTTTCGAATTTATGTTTTTTCTTTTTTGGTTTATTTTCGAATTTCTTTCGAATTTATGTTTTTTTTTTTGGTTTTTTTTAGTTTAAAGTTTAGGGTTTTAGGGTTTAATGTTTAGAATTGATAACAAGTATGGTTTATCTTCGAATTTATTTATTTTTATGTTTTGGTAATGGGATTGTAGCAGAGGACAATTAGTTTTTCATCATGATTGCATTGTTTATTTTTGTCAAGTACCTGAATTTCTTAGACTCCTTTTGGTTGGACTTTGAAATTAGAGAAAATGCAATTATTTTGATTTCAAAATTAGAAATTGAGAGAAAGGTAGAAATTAGCTTGGTTGATATATGATAAGTTGGAATGTGCCTCTGAAATTGAGTGTCTTTGGTTATAACTTTAGTCTTTGGGTTCGTATTTGTACCCCCTGTTCCGATTTCTATCCTATATTACTCGATTCCTTTTATCTTTTTTGTTTATTTACTTTACGCTTCAGACTACGATGTTGAATGAGGAGTTCTATGCTGAATTGGATGGCATACTCAAACGTGATGACAAAGATAGTTTTGTGGAGCTCCTTGATATTAACATAGCAGCCTTAAATGAGGAAAATAGGGGGGCTGCTACTGCCTTTACTATACACTCAAGGGCTGCTATTCCTCTAGGAGATCCTTATGCCCCCTTTACTGCAATTCGAACACAATCTCAAGTAGGGGGTGGATTCAGAATGTCTGTTGCGCTCGAGGACAACCTTTTCTCAGACTCTTCAAGTTCTAGTGCCTCCCTGCATCGTGCAAGTAGCTCTACTGCCGACTCCTCAAATACAGAAAATCAGTAGCTCGTGTCTCCAACTGTCCAGCTACCTATTGTGGGGTGGATTCCATGGTTGGAGTGTCACGGAAGGCGGCTAGGGGTGGGGCTGCCAATGAAGCTGGTTGTGTACTTGTGTTGTGTTGTGTGGGCAGTGGTGGATCTGGGTATTGACATAAATTTCAGAAAGTTGGTTGTGTTGTGTTGTGTTGTCATTTTTTTCTTAACATAAATTTCAGAAAGTTGAAAGTATTTCTAATGTGTATTGATATTTCTAATGTGTATATATGGACACTTTTTAAGCTAACTTATACTTTAAAATTTGTGTTTATTCCTGCTAGGCTGCTAAAAGTATGGACTCAGATTATTAAGATTAAATAAGTTGGCTAACCTGTGTGTAGTTCAGGGGTTCTTATTTTTGTTTTTATTCTTGCAGGGAGTGAAGGAAGTCAAGGAACCACGGATTCTTATTCTTGCAATGTAAGTTGCTCTTAAATTTTTTTTATAAAATGGTATGTGTATATAATTGTTACTTTAAAATTACTTATATTGTATATAATTATATTGTAGATGGAGAGCTCTCAATCCAAACGGTCTGCTTCTTTTTCTGAACAAACGTCACAGCCACTTTCTGAAAAGGATATGGAAGAATTGCAATCTACTTTGCCTCCTGATAAGAAGCTAAAAGCGGGGCGGGAATATATATGGAACAGAAAAAGTAAGAGGAAAGCTGAGTATTGGAAATATTACTTAGAGTACGTCGAGAATGGAAAACTACGAGCTGAATGTAAGTTCTGTCCTAAAACTTTTGCTGCTGATGGTAATCTTAATGGTTCAAAAAATGTTAAAAACCATGCAGAATCATGTCTCGATAATCCTATTAATATAGAAAAAGAAAAGGGCAAAGAAAAGCAAACTAAATTGTATTTTGATCAAGAACATGAGAGTAGTGAATTAAAGTGTGGGAGTAGGATTATTAACTTGAATGATGTTAGAGAGGCATTGATTCACATGATTATTGTTGATGAGTTACCATTTAAGCATGTGGAAAAATCCGGTTTTAGGCACTTTGTGCAAGTTGCATGTCCACAATTTCACATTCCATCTCGTGTTACCATTGCTCGTGATTGTTTAAAGTTGTATTATAGTGAAAAAGAGAAATTGAGAGAAATGTTTAAGACATGTCAAAGAATTTCTGTGACCACTGATACTTGGACTTCAATACAAAGAATTAATTATATGTGTCTTACAGCTCATTTCATTGATAATGACTGGAAATTGAATAAAAAGATCATAAATTTTTGTCCAATTTCTAGTCATAAAGGAGAGGCTATTGGAAAAGCAGTTGAGGCATGTTTAGAGTATTGGGGTATTGATGATAAACTTTTTACTGTCACTGTTGATAATGCTTCTTCAAATGATGTTGCTTGTGCACACTTGAGTAGAATGGTTAGAAGAACAGGATGTATAAATGATGGAAAAAATCTCCATGTTAGATGCATTGCTCATATCATTAATTTAATTGTGTGGGATGGTATTAGAGAACATGGTGTGTGCATTGATAGAGTTAGAAATGCTGTGAAATATGTTAAGAATTCCCCTGCAAGAATACTTAGATTCAAAGATCTTGTGCAAAAAGCAAACATAGATTCAAAATCTTCTTTATCCTTTGATGTCCCCACTCGTTGGAACTCCACATACATAATGTTGGAAACGGCTTTGAAGTTTCGACGTGTTTTTAGTGGGTTATCTCTTCCTGATGGAGAGGATTTGAATGACAATGAAAGGCCTCCCGAACCCGAAGATTGGGAAAAAGTGGAGAGGTTGGTTTTGTTTCTAGGGGGGTTTTATCTGTTAACTAAACGAATTTCTGGTTCCCATTATGTGACAGCTAATAAAGGTTTAGGAGAAATTGCTTCTATGTATGATATGTTGAATAATTGGGAACAAAGTGAGGACTTGAATTTTCAAGCCATGGCCATTGCAATGAAAAAAAAGTTTGATAAGTATTGGGGGGATGTGGATAAGATGAATAAGTTCATTTATGTTGCTCTTCTTCTCGACCCTCACTCTAAGATGGTCATTGTTGAATTGACACTAACGGATATGCATGGACCGGAAAAGGGTACAAAACTTGCTAATGATGTGAAGGAGTTCGCTTACTCTTTATTTGAGGAATATAGAAAAATGTATGCTACTTCTAATATTCCAGATTGTGGAGATAATATGTCAATGGATATTGATAATAGTAAAGGAGTGGGTTCCGATTATGTGAGGAAACTAAAAGAAAGAGCAAAACGATTGAAGGGGACAAGTGGGTATGCGATAAGTGAGTTGGATAGGTACTTAAATGATCAATTAGGGCCGGAGGAGGAAGAACAAGATGCATTGACATGGTGGGGTAAGAATGGTCAGCGTTATGTGATTCTTAATCGCATGGCACGTGACATACTAGCCATCCCATTGTCGACCGTTGCATCGGAATATGCTTTTAGTACGGGAGGTCGTACTCTAGATCCATTTCGGAGTTCTTTAACTCCTAAGGTAATGCATCGTTATCTTTTTATTTTATAAAATCAAGTTTGTTTATATCTTAATATGACTTTGTTTATACATATTTGTGTAATATTTTTGTATTGAAGATGGTTCAAGCGTTACTTTGCACACAAGATTGGCTTAGAGCTAAGGAAGTGCCAATTGTTGATGTGGAAGAAAATTTGAAAGAGTTAGAGGAAATAGAGAAAGGTAGTAATAATTTTATGTATTTGAAATTTTGTTACACCAAATTTATTATTTCATTGTTATCAATCATTAATATATTCTATATTGTATTTTATTTAGAGGTGCAACGTGGTGAATCTAACGATGTAGACGATGAAGTTGTTTTCGTGGACTCATTAGTGTGAATCACGCGATCAAAGGGAAAACAACTCGTTGGAGAATTTATGTATTCCTAGTACTTGAGAGTTGAGAGTTGAGACTTAAGAGAATTTATGTAATTTTATGAGTTTTCGTGGACTTATTTGTATTTTCGGTGGACTCATTTGTATTTTTGGTGTTTGAGAATCGGGACTTTATAGACTTTATGTAGTTTTGTAATTGATAATTTTGGTTTGTATGTAATTATTAAATTATGCAACAGGTCTAAAAATCACAAAACAGGTCCATATGCAGGTCCATATGCAGGTCCAACAGGTTTTGTATTAAAAAAAAAAAAAAACGAAAAAGACACAAAACAGGTCCATTCAGGTCCAAACCCGGACCGGACCTGATTTTTCAGGTCTGGCCCGGAACCGGACCTGTTAATTCAGGTCCGGTCCCCGGTCCTCATAATTACCCAATTCAGGTCCCCGGTCCAAACAGGTCCGGTCCAGGTCCGGTCCGGTTTTGGACCGGTGTACACCCCTACCTACAAGCAAGGTTTCGTAACTTGTACGTACCTTGTGTAAACAATCCGGTTGGCCACTTGAAAACTAGAAGTCGCCTTCTACAAAGTCCTCTCCTAAACCAAACAATGAGAAATAAATTAATATCCAAGCAAATAAATTTACAGCAATACTAAACTACTTTAAAACCTCTTAAATCATCAAAATAAAGCCTTTAAATTGTCCCCAATAGTCAAAGTTAATAATATAACATCCCAACTATAAGTTTATATGTTAAAATTATGAAAATATAGTGTTTAATATCAAATAACAACAACTTTAAACTAAGTAAATAAATATGAAAATTTGGTTTAAGTATATAAAATAACCCCATAAGCATAATTACTTGAAATAATCATTATATAGCAAGTTAGTGTGTTAAAAACCCAAAAATATATCAATTCAATGTAATTAGAGGCTTCAAAATAAAAAGTATGAAATCTGAAAATTATTTTTAAGGTTAGAATTTAAAGTTCAAAGCTTTTTAATCTTAAAATACCCACAATAATTATTTTGTATGCTTAGAAGCATAAAAACATGAAATTAACATAACTTGCTCATAAAAATCGAAACTTTAATGATCTGAAAATTTATATATGATCAAAATAATTATACTTTAACAAAATTTAAACATAGTATAATTAGATAACTTGTTTAGTACGTTTGCAAGCCCTAAACATAAAAAAAAAAAAAAAAAAAAAAAAAAAAAAACAATGTTTAAACCCTAAATTATACAACATATATAATTTTAAATTTTATATAATAATATAAACATGCTAAAACTCATAAATTTATAATCTTTTATAAATTAAACATACTATCAAAGCCTAATAACAATAATTTAGAATTGAAATCAAATAAAAATTGAAACTTTTCATCAAAATAACAAAATAAAAGAAGAGAAAACAAGAGGAAGAAGGAGATAGAAGGGGGGCGAACTGGTGTGACGGTGGCCGGAGGTGTGGCTGGCGGTGGTCCGAGTGGCGGTGCAGTGGTGCAGGCGGGTGGTGCAGCGGCTTCAAGGCTAGGCTTCTCTTTTTCTTTTTTTTTTTTTTTTTTTTTTTTTTTTTTTTTTTTTTTGCTTTTTGCCGTGAGAATTGAGGGAGGAGAAGAAGTTGAGGGTTTTGTTTTTTTTTTTTCCAATTTCACGTGAAAGAGAGGAAGAGAGGTGAGGGTTTTGTATTTTTATTTGGGCTTTAGTTTCCTAATTTTATTAAGAGTACGAATCGTGTGGTATGGGCTTGAGTAGAATTTAAGCATTGGACTACTAACTTAAAAAGACTTATGATTTAAATTAAAACTTAATAGTTAATCTTATTACTTTTACATCACAATAATTCATACTATAAAATTAAAATTAAAAATATTGTAAAAAAATAAATAATTATATTAGAAAAATATGGGGGATTACAATCCTGTGGTCACACGACCCACACCACCACCTTCTAATGAACAGGTACAGGCAAACTCTAATGCTGATGTTGTTGTTTAGAATGATGTGGCACCACAAAATTTGAATGGAATGGAACAAGGAAAGATTGAGCTCTCACCAGATGGGCTATGGTCAGTTATATCCATCTATGTATTATATTTGTTGTCTTAGTAGCTGATTATCATTTTTTATGCTTGTGCTTAATCTTCCTTGCATCAGGTTTGATGACCATACCGTTAGTGGAAATTTCACAAAATCTTGGAAGGAACACTACAGCCACCCATACATGAATTTTACTCAGGTGCCACTTATGGTTAGGGATCATTGGTTCACTAAGTTTAAGGTATGTTTAGAATTTGAGACATTCTCTTGTATTCATTGCTCTTAAACTAGTGAAGTTGCATGTTTCAATATTAGCTTTGAGGGCTGGCAGCAGCCTATCTTTTTGTGGCAGCTGCACCTTTTTGTCATCTTTATTGAATGAAACATCTGCCTATTTCCCTCAAAGTTTTGTTCTTTATTGCTTTTCTATTTTATTCTTGCATTGATCTACGCTGAGTGTTACATAATCATTAGCATAGACTACACACACACACACACACACACACACACACACACACACACACACACACACACACACACACATATATATATATATATATTTATATGTATATGAAATGCTAAGCACAAAGCTTCATAAAAACAGTAACGAATTTTTTAGACCATATAGGTAGCAGACAACTATTAAATTAATGCATATAACTTGGTTGCCCTTTTGGAGTGTTGGCACAATTGTGTCTGATTTATACTATGTTGCCTTGTTGGAGTGTTTGCACAATTTTGTGTCTGATTTATATTTCATCTGGTACTGTTAGCGATATTTACTGCATGCCTAGATATACAATGTAGGCACTACATTATGGTTGGCTATGAAATTATGACGAGTATTTGTATGATTAGAGGATGAGACTATGAAGTCCCTTAGCTAATTTGCTATGCTTGGTATTCATATTTGGACGAGATCTCACTAGTAGAAAATATCAAAAAGGCACCCCCTTATTGCCACCGGTTCAGTCCAAACCGGTGGCAAAAATGGGCTAAAAAATTGGCGGCCTAATGAACCAGTATATAAGGCACCGGTTCACTTCAAACCAGTGGCAAAAACATAAAGCCCACCGGTTCAAGTGAACCGGTGCCATTTAATATTAAAAAAAACCCACCCCATAAAACCCCCCCCCCAAACCCTACGCTCTCTCTCTCCTCATGCGCCTCTTTCCTCCTCTTTCTCTCTCCTCTCCTCTCCTCCTCTTTCCTTCTCATCTCCTTTGTTCTACCATGAGCTCAGTGCTCACTCAATGCACCACGAGCTCTTTCTCATCTCCTCCTTCTCTTTCTCATCTCCTTCTACCACGAGCTCTTGAAAACGATTTCCACCACGAAGACATGCAACACCATTTTCGGAGTTTTTAATCGATTTTTATTCGATTTTTTTATTTTAATTGATTTTTATTCGATTTCCATTTCTGGGTTTTTTTTTCGAGATCATGTTATTTTTTTCGATTTTAATTGTTTTTTTTAATTCCAATTTTTTGATTTTGTTTTTTTTTTTCGGTTTTGGCTTTTTTTTTTTCCGATTTTGGTTTTTTTTTTTCGATTATGGTTTTTTTTTCGATTTCTAGGATTTTTTTTTTCGAATTTGGTTTTCTGGGTTTCAATTTTGATTTTGATTTTTGATTTTGGTTTTTTTTTCGAATTTTGGGATTTTTTTTTATTTTGGTTTATTGGATTTCAATTTTGATTTTAATTTTTGGGTTTAAATTTTAATTGGTTTTTTTTTCGATTTTGATTTTTTTTTCGATTTTTTTGTTTTTTTTTCGATTTTGATTTTTGTTTTAATTTCAATTTCAATTTTTGGTTTTTTTTTTCTGGGTTTGAATTTCTGCTTTTTTTCTGGGTTTGAATTGTTTGGATTAAAATTCTGGGTTTTTTTTTTCCAAAGCTTATTTTTACTAATTGATTTTTTTTGTTTTAATTGGTGTAGGTACATTGATTATGCAAGAATATTGATATGTTTATATTTAATTGTTTTTATTATTTACGAGTATATTGTAATTTTTTATGATTTATAATGTAATTTTATTTATTTATTTATATGTTGTAATTGATCTATATTGTAATTTTGGATTTGATTATATATTGTAAATTTTGGATTATATTGAAACCGATTCGATTTATATTGTGATGTTGTTATTTTTTTAGTTGATTTAATTGTTAAGAGAAAAAAAATAATAAAAATTTTGGGCACTTTTGGCACCGGTTAACCGGTGTCAAAAACATTTGATAAAAATTTTTGGGCCATTTTTGGCACCGGTTAACTTGTGCCAATAACCATTTTTTCCACCGGTTTTAACCGGTGGCTTTTCAAGCTAGTAATTGGCACCCCCCCCACATTGGCACCAGTTCAAACTGGTGGCATTAAGGGGTTTTGAACTAGTGCCAATTTCCTTTTTTTACCTAGTGAAATGTTACTTTTTCTCTTATGCGTACGGGAAATCTTGAAAAATACGGAGTATACTTGTTGCTTGTTAGCTGAGGCAAAGTTATTTGATAATTTTTGTTAACTAATAAATAACTGATGCTGTAGACACCTAAAAATGTCTCCCCAGAACCAAACCCGGCGATGAACAACCTTTCACCGCCATTATTGGTCGGATTGAGTATTTAATCTTGGAGTGCTTAAATCCATATTTCCATTTCATAAACCAACCCAATTCCTAGCCCATTTCCCCAAACCATAACTTATTTTCCTCTTTTCGTGCCTTTAAACCCAAAATAATTCATTTCATGCCCTTTAAAATCATTCATTTCGTGTGCTTTTTATAAAAACATTTCATCCAATTTATTTTGGTCCATAATCTGGGTCCAATGACTGAATAGTTGGATGGGGTTTGAAAAGAACTTTCCAACGATATATTATAAGCCCAAATCTGAGTTATAACGAATAAGTTATGACCAAAATATTAAACTGAGCCCAAACCAAACCTAAGCCCACCTTACCTACGACCCAATGATCATGTGGAGGGTCCAAATTATTTAATCCCATTCCTAAACCAATTAGGATTAATTAGAAGCTTCTACAAGTTTCTAAAAGATCTTAATTATCCGTTTTGAAAAGATAAGATTAAAGAGTTTGAAATTGAATAAAACTTTTCTTTTTGAAAATTCTATTTCTATCCGAATTGAAAGATGTTCAAAGATAGACAGATATTATTTTCGTGACTCATAGTTTTTATCCAAATTTTATGTGGTTGGATAGCCCTTAAAATTATCTTTCCAATGATATATTATAATATAAATTCCGAGCTATAACAGAAAAGATATGAATAAAATGTCAAACTCTATCCAAAACTAACACCGTCTCACTATTTCGGACATATCTTTTATTATATAAAATATTTTAATCTGATTCTAATTGGGTTATAAAGTAGACTTCAAGATATATCTAACGATATCTTATTCATCTTATTCCGATTTCTGGATCAAAAGATATGATAAAAACAAAAACCACAAAAACTGCAGTCTATCGAGTTTTATTCCGATTTAATTCGGATCTTATCTTAATTTTTCGACCCTTATTTTTTCTCTATAAATAGAGATCATATCACCCCTTTTCCAATGAACAAGATTCATGATCAAATACTTCTCTCTTTCTCTCTTTTACACCAAAAATCATTCTCTCTCTCTCTCTCCCATATTCTAAGCCTTAAACCTATATTCCTAATTACATCATTCTTTCCCTAAGCTTTCCAAGGAGTCTATACTTAACCCGAGGTTCCGTCCTTAAACCAAGGTGTGAAAGGTACACATAATTGAGGGTATTGACCAAATCAAATCTACATTTATTTAATTTAATTTTCATTTTATTTATATTTTTATTGAAGTTACTAACAGTTTATTCATGATGTAGCAATTCAAGGAAATGCAGAAAGTGAGTAATTATTCACTTAATTACTCTTATTTTTATTCTTGTTGCCAATATCATGATTAGATTATTTTATATTTGATTTGACTAATGTTATCATTGTTAAATTGCTTTCAATATTAATGTTTATTCTATTATTTTTTTGATCACCATATTGCATGTTAGGGAATATGTAATTGAAAATCACGCCTAATAAGATAATTTGGACAACCGGTTTAGGTTCCTTTTTAATCTTGTTATTTAATCAAGTGATCACTAATATTTTAGAATAATGTGTTGCATTAATATTAAACCAATTTAGCATAATAATAGTTTAGAGCAAATTGAATATTTTGTTTGTATGCCTTTGAGATCGCAGGAATCACTTTTCACTATAAGAATCGAGTAGAGGCCAATACGGGCGAATGTGACTCCATGACTCACCTCGTACCATCATCCCCGATCCTCCTTTCGTGGTTCCGAACCATATGGAGTTAGTAATCTCATGGATTATGAATGGGGTGTAACCTTCACGGGTCAATCGTTGTTGCCTATCGTTGTCCCTTTATTCGTGATTGCCTTAAATGATCCGTGGACGGTTTACAAGTTCCTTAAAAACTTGTTGGAGGCTCCCTACTTTCCTTGTACCTAATCGTATATGTCAATTCCTACTTCCTAAGAGTGCCAAGCATATTTACACATGCTTTTAACGTAGGCGCACTTCGAGCGACGCCTACAATTTGGCGACTCCACTGGGGAGGATTCTTGGTTATTTATCTATTTGAGTGATTGGTATTTAATTGAGATGAGTGGATGAGACTTGAAAGATTCTTGAATTGTATTCCTGCGATTTAATTGGCATTGTCACATATGCATATGCAAGTCACCTATTTTGCCACAACAGTACGTGTTCTACGTATGTGGCTAGCCCAGGGGATTTAAGCTCTATCAACCTGAAAAAGCTCATGGCAATAAGGGTTCATCCGAGTTTTTAAATCCACCAAAACCATGGAGTCGAGTTTGATTTCATCACGAACTCGCGGAGCCGCCCGTTGGCATACACCCTCAAGGGAGGATGCCTTGCTAACGCGTCCAAACTCTTAACCATGGTACCCTTTGACACTCAAAAGCTTGACCATAGTGGAACATAGATCTTGACTTTAGGTTGCAAACTTCATTGCATCATTCGTGACGATGTGCTTATGTGTGCATTTTTTTATTGATTTTTTTAATTTTTTTTTTATTAAACCCTTTTTTTTTAGAGTCGAGTCATAGATTTTTTTTAATTTTTGAGTCACCCGGATTTTTATTCCCGTATACTGCACAATAGTCAACTTGTTTTGGTCATATCTGGAGTTCTAGAAAGAGTTACGTGCCGTAAAAACTATGGATCTTTAGCCCCGAGTTTTATCTTTCATTTGGAGCTAGTTTCGTCCTAATCAGAGTCAGAGATCAAAAGTTATAACCGATATACTACAACCTGTCCAGTTTATGTGTCTTTTTAACGTTAGTCTTAGCCAAGTCCTTTAATCCGTGTCAACTCGTATAACATAGGATTACAGAATTTTTTATTTTTTTATTTTTTTATACCCATGAGTCATAACTCTTCTAGAATTCTAGTCCTCTTCCTAGTTTCTTGTGATCGATTTTTGTGTTAACCTTAACATGTGTTCTTTGTCTTTGATTGTGGTTGATCTTATTTATGACTAACGATTGTCAATGGACCGTTTTCACCTAGTAAATAGCATAAACATTAAAATTGGACAAAATTAATCAAGTTAGTTTATCTTTTAGTCTTCCATGCTATTTGGTTATTGGGTCCTTTGTTTTTCACAACGTCCTCATGTCTAGCCATGCGATCATACCACGAGTCTTAATAAACTCACCTAATCACACATGTTGAGTCATTGCACACACTTTGTCTTCGAGTAATGCACTATATTGTTTATGATCGTATACTAGGATCATGCATGCATCGCTTTCCGTCGTAATAGGGATGAGTGGAGTATTTCCCATCAGTTTTCAAAATTGTTTCATACACTCTTCCATTCCAAATCGAGTATTGAGTGAATGCATTAAGTGAGTTCATTCTTACACAATACTTGAGTCTAAAATCACTAGGCAATAGTTGGAAGAATAAGGGGAACATCACTCCTTCCTTCTTTCCTTCCAATCAAAACATCAACAACAAGAAACTTTTTTCCTCACCAGGTGGCAAGAAGTTACTCATCACAGCCATGAAGATAAAGCACAATGCAAGCTTCTCACCAAGATTTCATGTTTTCTTCTTCTTTTGTTTCAAACTCTTCCCCCTAAAAGTCTAGCATAGGTTCTCTTTATCCATGTGTCTATGTGTCACATTTCTTACCTTCTTCATAAATGAGCATCTCTTTCTTGCATTCGATCCCGTAATTATCAAAAAAAAAAAAATTGCCGAACTAAACACAAGGTACACCAATGACTTGAGGCACCTTTGGAACCCTGTCATTCCCTATTAACCATTCAATCACATATTCATTTCTTCGTCAACCACTTTGAGCCTCGTCTAACGATTGACCTTATTTATTCAACCTACATTCACTTAACCCTGGGATGGGAAAGTGTGCAATATGTGTAACAATAAGAAAACAAGTTCAAATAAAAAAAAAGAGAGAGAAAAGAATAAGTAAATAAAAAAAAATAAAAAAAAACAATGTCTAAAGGCAAGTGTTCCAATGTCTCCGATATGAACATGTCTCAAATTGCGTTTCTCATTGAGTGCTTGGTACCGTGCCTGAGAAACACGAATGCTAAGTGATTGAGTGATGGCGACTGCAAATTTGGTTTACAGATTGATTGGTTAGTTGCAAAATCATTAGTCTCAATAGTCGCTAATTTGTCACAAATAATTACTTTTGTAGTCGCAAAAGTTTGGTCTCGTAAGTAGTTGCTAATCCGTCGCGAAAAAAATTAGTCTCAGTAGTCGCAAATCTATCGCAATAAAACTAATATGTGTAGTCTCCCTGTCTCGTAGTTGCAAAAGTTTGGTCTTGTAGTCGCTAATCCGTCGCAAAAGTAGTCGTAAAACATTGGTCTCTATAGTTGCTAATCAGTCACAAATATTTTACGACGGACAATGATTTAATTAATTGCTAAAATTTGAAAGTTAGTCGCTAAATGGATGTTGCAAAGGCGTTGCAAAACCGTCGCTAAATTTGCAACTGCTCAAAAATTAGTCACAAAAATGGATTTGCGACGAGGTCTTTGGCAACTAACCAAAGTAGTCGCAAATCCGTTGCTAATCCTTTTTTGCGACGGATTTGCGACTACTTTGGTTGTTGCTAATTACCCTTTTTCTTGTAGAGTGTGACAAAGTTTTACTTGGATTGTTAATTTTGTAACTTAATTAGCTCAAGGATACATGTTACATTGCAATGTTCATTGGAAGTTCCATTTTAGTGACGAAGTAAATGTCAATTAAGAGAATGAGAAGATTTAAATTGATGATCCATTCTGTAGTGTAAATGAAAAAAATTTCCTCCAAACATGTTATGCACGCACTTTAGTGGAAATATTGTCATTTGTAACGGTCTATTTGTAACGGCCAAAGCTATGCTCGTTACATTAAATATATTCGTAACGGGCAGAATATTGCCGGTTACAAGTACTTATTTATTTATAAAGGTCACCATGTGTCCGCTACGAATACTATATTATTTATAACGGGCAAAATACTGCCCGTTACGAATACTGTATTATTTGAAATGGTCACCATATGCTCGTTACGAATACGTGGCCCATGAGAGGAGCCCATTACTTATTAGTGTGTATTAGAATTTTTTACTTCACTCTCCTTGGCTGTTAAACCCCTGTCCTTTTTCTCTCCTCCTCTTTCCTTTCTCATTTCCCTCAGTCAATCTCCCTATCTTCTCCTGATTCACCTCACTCCATTTACTCAGCCTTCTCCATTTCAGCACCCTAATGGCCTAATTCCCAAAGTTCCCCTCCTTCTCTCTTCTATAAATCGCATCAATGGATGAGGAATCAATTTAGATTGTCTTTTGTACGAATCATGTTACTAAGAAGTTGACATGGGGTGGTGATGATTCAGGGTCAAGAACATCGCAGTTATGGGTGGTTATTTCTCTTTGATATTTTCAAGCCAATTAGATTGAAGAAATTCGCTTCTTCGTTAAGAGAAAGCTAACAAACCATAGTTTTCTGTCCTATCATTAGCTAAATGAGTATTACCGTCCATCTCCATTCATTGGTTATCTTCAAGTTAAGCTTTAATAGCGGTTCAATTCGATTTTGATAATTTTTGTTTTTTATTTGATTTGGGGTGCGGCGTTTGTTGCAGGTATATCTCGTGATTTTATTCTCAATAGGCGTGCCTTTAGGTGCAGGAGCAAGGCTTGGAGGAAGAAGTGAAAGTAATTTTTCTTCTTTTTCTCGATTAATTTCAATTTATTCTTTTGGGTTTTGATATGAACATCTAAATTTTCGAGATTGAAATTCTAGGCTAGATTATTTTTTCTGTGCAATTGAATATTATTTATTGTTTGAGTAAGTTATTGTGAGATTTATGTTGCTGAAATGACAATTAAGTTGTGTGCTCCATAACGAGTTAAAACCTCTTTTGATTGATATAAAAGCTTGTTAAGGTATTGTCAGTTAATTAATTTCATATCAAATTGGATTATTAAAACCTAATTAAAATTGAAGAAAATTAGGTTACATGAATAATTTTGATTTAAATAATAAGTCGCGTTCTTAATTATTGGGGCTGTTATGATGTTGTGTGTTTAAACTCAAGTTTAGATATTATTAAGTGGACGTTTAGCTACTGTTGTTCGTTCTTAATTGTTTTGGCTGTTGTGATGTTAAGTACTTCAAGTCTTGTAGCGTTCGTGAATGGAGAATAACTTCAATAATGGACGAGGAAATTAATTGATCATCAACTCATCATCATTAAGTTTCACCACCAACTTGTCCACTTAGCAAGTATGCTAAAATTATTAGTATTTCAGAGAGTAATAAATTAGTACTTATAGATTTAATAAATAACTTTGGTGCTATTTTGGTATATCATGTGAGCTCCACTAATGTGTTAATCTGTTAAGATATTTTGTGTTATCTGTGGCACACTCTTTTTTGAATCTCATATCATGGTTTGAATCTCCTACTAGCTATTTCCTTTAAGGGATGATGTGAGGGTGAAGGTAATTAATAAATGGGCAATCAGAATTAAATAAATGGATGGTTCTTATTAGTAAATGGTTGATTGGGTTGAAGAACACAAATTAAAAAATTATCTGCCTAGAGTAATAAACTTCCGCTTCAGGATCATGGGCTACCTCCAATTACTTTCCTCGCCACTACATCCCTCACCTTAATCTATCAATTCCTTATTTTCAGACCCTTATATAACTGTTTGAGCCTTGGCTGAATTAGTTTATAGGTGGGTGAGATTGTATGGTCTGCTCATTATCAGTCTCTCTTTAAGCATTTTTATTTTCCTATGGTCTCTTAAATATTTGCTTGGTTTTGTAGGATGTGATTGATGGAAAACTATGCGAAAAATTTCCAACTTTACCTATGGATATGCAGAGGAAGATTGCAAATGAATTGCACAAAACTCCTGCAGAGATTCTATTGAAACTGGATGAGATTCAAAATAAGATTATTTGAGGCAGATGTTTTTTAGAAGGTATATAACAATATGCCTTTTTTTTATGTATCCTATATATTAGTGCCACTTCATTTTGAAATAGGGATATTCTTATCATCTCCTAGTTGGGTGTTGTACCAGCTTGTGATATTTTTTTTTGTAGTATATATATATTATAAATTAGTGCAGATTTGATTTGTTAGTCTAAATTTCCACCGGCTCTTATTAACCGTTGTACCCTGCCTCCTGCAAGAACCCCTGCGCATTTCTTATGATTTTTATATGCATTGAATTTTAAACTCTTAGAATTTGTCAAGTATGTTAGCTTTTAGATTCATCTTATGGTGATTGAATTTATATTGTCAAGTATCTTTGTTTAGTCTGGTATTCTGTTTATATATAAATGAAAGTGCAAATTGGAAATTATATTTTTAATCCTTGTTTATAGTTATTCTCCTTTTAATTTTAAGTTTTTGATCTAGGAAGAAGTACAGGATCTAATGGGAAACTAAATTGGCCTTTTAGATTGTTTTAGTCTAATTGAGCAGAGTATATATCTATTATGTGTTTTGTAGAGCTATGTCAGTTTCCTATTGCAGACACCTAAAAATGTATCCCGAAAACCAAACCCGATGATGAACACCTTTCACGACCGTTATTGGTCGGGTTGAGTATTTAATCTTTGGAGTGCTTAAATCCATGTTCTATCCAATATATTTCATGAAACAATCTAATTTCGAGCTCATTTACCTAAACCATAACCTATTTTCCACTTTTCGTGTCCACATCGCAAAACCGAGAGAAACTGATTTTTTAGTCTTATAATTTTGAACCAATTATTATTTGCTTGGATATACCTTGAAATAAGATTTCCAATCATATGTCATAAGCCCAATTTCGAACTATGACGAAAAAGACATGAGCAAAACACTAAACTCGGCTCAAAACCGACACCCTTCCACTAAAACGGCCATATAGTAAAATCTACTATTCATTTTGACCTGATTCTAATTGGGTTAGAAAGTAGACTTTATATGCTTTCTAATGATATATTATATGCCTTATTCCAAGTTACAGATCAAAAGTTATGATAATTTTAAAAACGGGTAAAAAACAGGAATTATCGCGCAGCAGCTAAAACGTCGCGACGCGGCAAATGCTGACGTGTCACGGGGCTTATTGCCGTGACACGGTGCCTTTTTTGTGTAATTCTGCACATTTAATCCACCGTGTCACGGGGTTTTGCATCGTGTCACGGGATTTTGCATCGTATCACGATGCAATTTATCGTTTCACGGTGCCCATTCCGCGACACGGGGATGTTTCGTGTAATTTTCGCGTACTTTTTTTTACCGTGACACGGTATACAGTACCGTGCCACGGTGGACAATGTCGTGTCATGGTACCTGTGCTGTGACACAGGGCATCTCCGTGTCCTTTCTGCGTAAACCCTTAACGCGTTTTCTCTCTCGTACCTTAATTATTTCCCGCGTCGAACTGTTTTCCACCGTGTCACGGGAGTTTGCCCCGACTGACGGTGCCTGGCACCGTGGCACGGTGTTCTCTGCCATGTCGCGGTGTTATTTTTTTAGGGTTTTTTTTTTTTTTTTTTTTTTTTTTTTTTTTTTTTATAATCTTTTTAGGGTTTTCGTGTGTTCCCTCTACTCATTTTCCCTATAAATACCCCCCTCCTTTCTGCAATTCGGGGCATCAAATTCTTTCTCTTCTTCTCTTTTACACCAAAAATTATTCTTCTCTCTCTCTCTCTCTCTCTCTCTCTCTCTCTCTGTCTCTCTCATATTCTAAACCTTAAACCTATATTTCTGATTACACCATTCTTCTCTTAAGAACTACATAGAGTCTATACTACACCCGAGGTTCCGTCCTTAAACCAAGGCGTGAAATGTATAAATAACTGAGGGTTTGGAGCAAATCAAATCTATATATATTTAATTTAATTTTCATTTGCTTTATATTTTTTTTAAATTTACTAACAATTTATTCATGATGTAGCAAGTTTAAGGAACGCGCGGAATGTTAGTAATTAATTAATTTAATTACTTATTTTATTTTAATATTGTTAGTACCATGATTAGGTCATTTTATATTTGGTTTGACTAACAATTTATTGTTGAATTGCTTCCAATATTAATGTTTATTTTATTATATTTTATGATCACCATATTGCATGTTTAAAGGGAATATGTAATTGAAAATAACGCCTAATAAGATAATTTGGACAACCGGTTTAGCTTCCTTTTTAACCTTGTTATTAATTCAAGTGATCACCAATATTTTAAAATTATGTGTTGCATTAATATTCAATCACTTTAGCTTAATAATAGATTGGAGCAAATTGAATATTTTGTTTGTATGCCTTTGGTATCGAAGGAATGCTTTTCACTATAAGAATCGAGTAGAGGCCAATACGGGCGAATGTGATTCCATGACACACTTCGTACCATCATCCCCGATCCTCCTTTCGTGGTTTCGGACCATATGGAGTTAGTAATCTCATGGATTATGAAAGAGGTGTAACCTTCACGGGTCAACCGTTGTTGCCTTCGTTGTCCCTTAATCGTGGTTGCCTTTGTTGTCCCTTAATCGTGGTTGCCTTTTTATGATCCGTGAACGGTTTACAAGTTTCTTAAAAACTTATTGGCGGCTCCCTATTTCCTTGTCCCTAATCGTATATGTCAATTCTCACTTTCTATGAGTGCAAAGCATATTCACACATGCTTTAACGTAGGCGCATTTCGGGCGACGCCTAAACCTATTATTCAGTAATTGCATCATTTTGTATTTTAATACTAGATTGGTCTAACTTAAGCTACTAGCTTAGATTGGTTTGGATTTTGTATTTGTTATGTGTGGCTTAAGGAGTTAAAATCTCTTTTGATTGAAAAAACTCTGCAAAATTACTGTGTTTATGAAACCGTCCATTGTGATCAGTCATTGAATTAACTCATAATATAATCATAAGCTACCTGATTGGCCATATATGCTTAATAGAAGTTCATTTTAATGTATCTAGTTTTATTTTTATGTATGTACTTAAATCACAATATGATCATTGACTTAGATCACAATTTGGTATAGAGTTATGCAGAAAAAAAAATTAGCGTTTCATTTTTATGTATCTAGTTTTATTGGAATAAAATTAACTAAACAATGACAAATAAGTAAAACATAATAGCATAAAGTATGTTTTGTATTGTCTTGAAGCATTATGCTCTCATGTATGTTATGCACAAGATGTAACCTTAAACTAGCTATTTTTTTTCTAGGTTTCTTGTAAATAAGGGCTGCATAAAGCCATTATGTGATCTTCTTTAGGTGAAGCTGAGAAGAATTTCGACACCACTAGAGATGTTATTTTTTTATGCGTAGATGTTGGATGAAGCCGAGGGATTGAAAAAGATTGAAAATCTTCAAATTTATGATAACAATGAGATTTATGAGAAAGCAGTGAAAATTCTCAAGACATAATTGTTGGAGTAAGAGGAAGAGGCTGCTTAATAGAAATTCATGATAACAATGAGATATAGAGAAATGAAGGCCCCTATGGTGGATTTAAGTTTAATTTGAATGAAGGTAGCGTAAATGTACAAAGAAAAATAAGTAAAACAAAAATGCCTTTAGAGAAAAATAAGTGTACTTGAGATTTGGTTTAGCTATTCTTTTAAGTTTTAGTTATTATTAATTGTATACTATATTTGTATAAAATATAAATGTCTTTCATTAAATGATAAATGGTGTGCAAGCAATCTAACAATTGCTGGATTTTTTTTAAAAAAAAAAAAAAAAAAAATAGATTACACACTATTTGTAACGGGGAGATGTTATGCCTGTTACATATAAATAGGTATTCGTAACGGGCAAAACATGTCCCGTTACAAATATCCCCATTATTCGTAACGGACGTTAGGATGACCGTTATAAATAACGGGATTATTTATGACGGAATTTGAAATGTCTGTTACAAATAACGTGGTTATTTGTAACGGGCACTTGTTTGGCCCATTGCGAATAACTACTTATTTGTAACGAGCACTTGTTTTTCTCGTTGCAAATAACTGCCCGTTGCAAATAACTACTTACTTCCTCCGTTCTATTAATATTGCAACAATGGACTTTTTGCACTATTCATCACTCTTGTTTGACCATATAATATGAGTTATACGTTAAGCAAAATATAGTCAAATGGGATCGTGTTGGATTCGTCTCATAAAATACTTTAACGATATCAACTTTTTATAATTTTTACTCTTACACAATTATAGATATTTAGCATATAAAAGGTGTTTCGGGATGCGTAATTTCCTCCTTGTTGCAATATTAACAGAACGGAGGAAGTATTTGTTACAAATAACATTTGCTATCCGTAACGACCACTACGTAACGGTCGTTACCTGTTACGGATGGTCAGTTTTTGCTCGTTACGGATAGATTTTTTTCCACTAATAGCAAGAATAAACAATAACCTCTTCCACTTGATGTGAACTCTAGTGGAGAACATGTTTGATTAACACATTCCATATGAACGGTGCCACAATACGTACTCCAGCTATTTGAAATGGTACACCAAATCTAATGCAGTTTAAAGCTTTGCTCCTATCTGAAAACTAGGTAAAACATGGTTGTTTGTAGATTCATTGTGACTGCTGGTTGTTTTTATGTTCCTCTTATGGGTGGGGTTATTTGTCTTGTTTATGTCTTGATTTTTTCCTGGCTTAAATTTCATGAAAATTTGGGTCTTTCCATTATTTATCTGAATTAGGATGCCATTAGAAATAAAGTTGGAGCGAGTAGAGATTAGAGCTAGATGTGTGTAATACCCGAATTTTCCTAACTTTATGATTCGGGACGAAACTTGTTTTTAGGAGGGTAGATTGTAATACCCGAATATATTATGATTTTATATAATATACTTTAAAGGAAAATTATTTATTTTTAATCATTAAATAACTTTCCTAAGCTCATATTTTTATTTTAGAGTCCGGAAGGTTTTAAAACACAATTTTAATTTAAGAATTCTATATTTCTAAGCATATATAAACTATTTTAACCCTAATAAAATTTCTACTTTAATATTAAAATTTGTTCTGTTCACCTTCTGTCCATGGGTTTATAGCAATATAATAACATATATTCATTAAATACTTATAATCTCCATGATATAATTGAGCAATCAATTACCTTCTCCCAACTTTCAAGTCATGTGCGTGAATTGCTTAATGTGAAGGTGGATTATCTTGCTTAATTTTTGCCAAATAACTATTACTTCTTCAGTTCTTTTTTACTTGACCTGTTTCTTTTATCACGCTTGCCAATGCAAAACTTTAACAATCAATAACTTAAATTCTCCGAAAGTAAAAATTTTAAAAGTTATATATTTTGATAGTATATATTGAGACGAATCCAAAAAGATCGTACATGAATATATTTTTCCTTACATATTATTCACAAAATACAGTCAAAGGAAGGGTGGTGAATAGTGTAAAAGTCAAAGCGGGTCAAGTAATAAAGAACGGAGGAAGTATAAGGTATTCACACTATATCAATTCATGCATTGGAATCTTATATTCATATATTTTTATATGTAATCACACGAAAATCGGAGATATATTTTTATATGTAATCACACGAAAATCGGAGATGTTTGCGTTATATTTATGTGTGATATGATTTATTATTTGTACTCTGTATATATGATTAATTATTATGATATTAGATGGTTTGATTGAATTTGAGTATCGTACATTTTTGTTGCATTGATTGACCGTGTTATTATTTTTCTATGGTTTTAATGTTGTTTTTGTAGGGAGTATTGTTTTATTGAGGTTTTCTGGTTATTAATGCACAATATTATTTTTTGGTTGAGAATGAATTATTTTGTTATTGGTTTGAGACTCGGCATTATAGACCTTAGTCTTTGGTATGTTGGTAATGAGATAATGATCATGAGTAAAAAATGAGGTATAATCTTTATTTATTATTTTTCTATGGTCCCCTACAGTGGGAATTGACCTGTATGGGGTCTAGTTCAAGGTGTTTTTCTGGTTATTGAGAGTATTCAAGTTTTTATACATGTTGGTTTGGTAAAGAACAAAGAGCACGGCACACTTATTGGGTATGAGTTAATTAATTTATATTTGAATTACTCATGTCCAAGGTTTGGTAAAGAACAAAGAGCATGTCACACTTATTGGGTATGAGTTAATTAAGTGAAGGATTGTATTTTATTCGAGGTTGGGCATAGTATAATGTTTTCAGCCCTTGAGGTGTATATATGTAATGTAGTTTTGAACTACATTGTTTAAGTGAGTTAATTATATGAATTATTCTATTGTTCTTTATATTTTGATATGTGATGATTACTCAGCTTTTTGCTGACGTATGTGTTGTTTGTTTTGTTCAGCTACTTGTATTTGCAGCCATGTATTTTTCTTATGGTGGGCCTGTGACGTTCTATTTGGGAATTTGTCCTTAATGGCGAGCAGTCAAGTTTGTATAAGCAGGTTTGATCAAGTGATCGTAGCTAAAGGAGTTCAAGTGATCGATTAGTATGCTATAATGAGTTTATAAATTTGTATAAATTTCTCACCTAATTTATTAGGTTGTACTTATTGGGATTTTGTAAGCCTTAACATTTGACAGGTTGTTGCATGTGGCGGTAATACCTCCGATTTAGGTGCTTTTGCAATTCTATTCCAAGGTTGTTTTTTTTTCTTTAATTTATTGTTCATTAATATTTAGTAAATCAGGGGTGTTACAAAATGGTATCAGAGTATAAGTGTGAAGAAGCATTCCAACTCTTGAAACAAAAGCTGGTTACAGCACTAGTGCTTACATTGCCAGACGATAGTGGTATGTATGATGTGCATAGTGATGCATCAAAGAATGGTTTGGGTTGTGTGCTTATGTAAAATGGGAAGGTGGTTGCATTCACATCAAGGCAGTTAAAGACCCATGAAGTGAATTACCCAACCGATGATTTAGAACTTGTTGCAATTATCTTTGCAGTAAAGATCTGGCGTCATTACTTGTATGGAGTGAAATGTAGAATTTACACAGACCATAAGAGCTTGAAGTACATTTTCACTCAAAAGGATTTGAAGTCTCGCTAAAGGAGATGGTTGAAGTACATGACATATTGTGACTTGGGCATACATTATCATGAAGGGAAAGCAAATGTAGTTATAGATGCTCTAAGTCGTAAGATCAGTCATGGATTGAATACTTTGATAGTGGCTGATGAGTTATGTAGGGAAATGAGTAAAATGAACATAAAAGTATTAAATGGGGAGTACCAACTGGAATTCTTGCGAATTTGACTATCTAACAAACCATATTTGATGAGATAAAGGAAAACCAAGCAGAAGATGTGAAATTGGATAGGATTCGTGAGAAAATAAAGCAAGGAAAAGCTACATATTTAAAAATTCATGAAGATGGAAGTTTAAGGTACAAAGGTCGATGGTGTGTACCTGAAAAGTGCGAGGAAGTGAAGAGAAAGCTAATGGAAGAAGGACATAATACACCCTATTCAGTGCACCCAAGAGGGGATAAGCTATACAAGGACTTGAAAAAGGTGTATTGGTGGCCAATAATGAAAAACAAAGTTGCAGAATTTGTGCAAAGTGTATGAATTGCCAAAAGGTGAAAATAGAGCACAAGAGGCCCCAAGGAACTGTGCAATCATTGGAAATTCTTGGACAGAATTGGGATTGCTTTTTAATGGATTTTGTCACTTACCTTCAAAAATTAAAGAGTAGAAATGATGCCATTTGGGTAGTGGTGGACAGACTTACAAAATCTGTGGTGTTTATACCAATGAAGGAGACTTGGAAGATGGAGCAACTTGCAAAAGATTACATAAAGAATGTTGTGAGGTTACATGGAGTTCCAAAGGATATTGTGTCTGACAAAGATTTCAGATTTCTTTCCAAATTCTTGAAAAACGTGCAGGAAAACTTTGTTACGACACTTAAGGTTAGTACTGCGTTTCACCCTACTACAGATAGGAAAACTGAGATAACCATTCAAACCTTGGAGGACATTTAGAGAGCTTGTGTTATAGACTTCGAAGGGGGATGGGAGGATAGCTTGGATTTGATTGAAATTTCCTATAATAATAGTTATCATGCGAGCATAAGAATGGCTCCATTTGAGGCATTATATGGGAGGAAGTGTCGTAGTCCAATTGGTTGGAACGACATAAGTGAAACAATGATTCTAGGGCCTCAAATGATTAAAGATACAGTGAACCAAGTAAGGGAAATTCAAGCTAAAATTCAAGCAGCTCAAGATTGCAAAAAGAGCTACGCAGATTTAAAGCGTAGAGAAGAGGAGTTTGAAGTTGGTGACAAGGTGTTATTAAAGGTATCACCAAAGAAAGGAGTAATGAGATTTGGAAAGAAATGAATACTGAGCCCAAAATACATTGGTCCATATGAAATTCTGCAAAGGATAGGCAAGGTAGCTTATAGGTTAGCCTTACCTTTGCAGCTAAGCAAAGTGCATGATGTTTTTCATGTTTCTCAATTAAGAAGGTATATACCTGATAAATCTCATGTGCTACAACTTGAAACCTTTGAGCTAGACCAAAGTTTAAGCTATGAAGAGAGACCTGCCAAAATTCTTTACAGTAAAGTGCGTAGTTCATGCAATAACAATGTTACGATTGTGAAAGCGCTATGGTCTAATTAAGAATATGAGGAAGCCAGTTGGGAGGCAGAAAAAGAAATAAAAAAGAAATACCCTGAGTTGTTTCAGGTATGTTGAGTTACGGGGAAATAACTCATTTTCTTTTAGGGGGATAGAATGCGGTAGAATTTCCCACTTTTTCCCTATATTTTCAGTTATTTTTGTATTGTTTTCACAATTTTAACGATTATTTTGAGTTATTGTGTTCTCAATGAGACACAAAAAGGTAAAGGTATGACAAAAAGTACAACAATATTATACTAAGTGAGGAAAAACTTTAATTTCGTTTTCCAAGTTTCGGGACGAAACTAGTTTTAAGGAGGGTAGATTGTAATACCCGAATTTTCCTAACTTTAAGTTTCGGGACGAAACTTATTTTGAGCAGGGTAGATTGTAATAGCCGAATATTTTGTGATTTTATATAATATACTTTGAAGAAAAATTATTTATTTTTATTTATTAAATAACTTTCCTAATCTCATATTTTTATTTTAGAATTCGGAAGGTATTAAAACCCTATTTTAATTTATAGAGGATTTTATATTTCTAAGCGTATATAGCTATTTTACCCCTAATAATATTTTTGCTACCATAAGTTTAAATATTAAAATTCGTTCTCTTCACCTTATGTCCTTGGATTTATAGCAATCCCATATATGTAATTAATACTTATAATCTCCATGATTAAATTGAGCAATCAATTACCTTCTCCCAACTTTCAAGTTATGTGCGTGAATAGCTGAATGTGAAGGTGGAGTACGTATCTTGCTTAATTTTTGCCTAATAACTATTATAAGGTAATCACACTATATAAATTCATGCATTGGAATCATATATTCATATGTTTTTTTTATATGTAATCACACGAAACTTGGAGATGTTTGCGTTATATTTCATATTATGTGTGATATGATTTATTATTCGTACTCTGTATATATAATTAATTATTATGATTTTATATGGTTTGATTGAATTTGAGTATCGTATATTTTTGTTACATTGATTGACCGTGTTATTATTTTTCTATGGTTTTAAAGGTCTTTATGTAGGGAGTATTGTTTTATTGAGGTTTTATGACTATTAATGTAGAGTATTATTTTTGGGTTGAGAAATAATAATTTTTGGGTTCTAGTTTTATTTCCTTAAGAGTTGAGATGTTTTTTTTAATCAAATTGCTACATTATTTGGGAATATGTGCCATTGTTGAGATAATATAAATTAGTTGTGCATGATTATTTGATCAATGTATGAGATCAAAAGGTTGAGAATATTATTTTGTTATTGGTTTGAGGGTCGGTGTTATAGACCTTAGTCCTTGGCATGTTGGTAATAAGATAATGATCATGAGTTAAGAATTAGGTATAATCTTTATTTATTAATTCTCTATGGTCCCCTATAGTGGGAATTGACCCGTATGGGGTCTGGTTCAAGGTGTTTTTCTAGTTATTGAGAGTATTCCAGTTTTTATCTTGTAGGTTTGTTATTTGAATTACTCATGTCCAAGGCTAGGTATAGAACAAAGAGCATGGTACACTTATTGGGTATGAGTTAATTCGAGGTTGGACATAGTATAAAGTTTTTAACCCTTGAGGTGTATATGTGTAATGTAGTTTTGAACTATATTGTTTAACAGAGTTAATTATATGAATTATTCTATTGTTCTTTATATATTGATATGTGATGATTACTCAGCTTTTTGCTAACGTGTGTGTTGTTTGTTTTGTTCTGCTAATTGTGTTTGCGGCCATGTCTTTTTCTTATAGTGGCTTGTAGACACCCAAATGTGTCTTCCCAAAACCAAATATAGTGATGAATACCTTTCACAACATTTGATTGTCGAACAAAGTGAAAGTGTGGAAAGTCTAGTGATGAGGATGCTTTTATTAAAATATATCTCTTTCTGTTTTCAAAAATATTTCTTTTCTTACTCCTATTTATGAAAATAGCCAGTCCAATATGGTTTGGTCCATAATAAGGGTCCAATAATAGTGTAGTTGGATTGGGCTCGAAAAGAGCTTTCCGATGAGATATTATAAGCCCAATTCCGATAAATTATGAGGAAGTTATGGATTAAATTAGATTAGGCCCAATGATCTAGAGGAGGGACTATTAATTATTATTTTTAAAAGATGTTTTATTTAAAATAAAATATATAAAATCTTATTTCAAAAACTGCTCGGACGCATAATTACCTGCAATCGGTGTTAAAGGTAATTACGCGTGGAAAATCGCGTTGGTTTTTGGACCAGCACGAGACGACTGAGTCGTTGCCAAGCGCTAACCTTCGCCGCCTGGCGACGAGCTTGTCTTTTGGCGCTGACTCTTGTCGTTTGTGACAGGAGGTATTTTATTCTGAATATGATTTTCTTCGATCTCGTGCTATTTTTTCCTATAAATAGGGTTATATCTCCCTATTTTAAAATCATCAATACCCACAATCATCTACAATCTCTCTCTCTCTAAAAGCTAGAAGCTTTCTCTCTCTCTCTCTCTCTTCTTTTTCTAAACCTTCCCTCTCTCAAAATTCCTTATACATTTGCTCTATAAACACCTAGCCAAAATTGAAGTTGTTTTCACCCTAGATGTGAAAGGTTGATAATTTCTGAGGGTTTGGTCCCAAATCCCTATTTCAATTATTTTATTTTATTATTTTTATTAGTTATTTTCCTTGAAGTTACTAACGTGTGTATTTTGTTTTATTGTTACGAGGCATCGAAGTAAATACTTTAATTGTTTTATTGATCTTTTGATATAGAAATCATGCTTAGATTATTTTATTGATTCCTAGTTTCATGTTAGAATGTTTTATTGCTTCCTAGTATCATGTTTAGGGCTAACTAATATTTCTAATATCAAGTATGATTATTATGATGCTTCCTATTTCGTTTTTAATATCATGTTAGGGCTAAAGCTTTGATCTTTGATGTTTAGTGACATGCTAGGGTTTGTTATTAATCTTGTTAATATCATGCCTAGGATCTTGCTATTAATACTATTATGCTTTAACATGATTATTTTGATTATGAATATTATTTTGATTATTATTATAATACTTGATATATTAATTGTTATTGCTTGATCACGCCTTTTATGCATGTTTAAAAGGAATTTATACTTGTAATCACACATAATAAGATAATTAATAATCTTGTTTAGGCTAATATGATTATAATTCAAGTGATCGCCAATAATATATTTGTTTGTTCATTAATATTCAACAAACATAGACTAAACAAGTTCAGGATTAACTTATTGATCGCATGTCAGCCAGAAAACGCACATGAATACGAGAAGAATAAAGAAGAGGCCTATTATTAGGGCAAGTTCAGTCTCTTTTAGGTTGGATTTGTATCTTCATCCCCGAACTTTAAGTCCTGGTTCTAGACCTATTGGTGTTAACGATCTCCTGGATCGTTAACGGGTGTAACCTTCACCCTGTGAACGGTTCACAAGTTCCTTAAACCTGTTAGCGACTCTTTTACTCTATCTTCTTTCCCTTTGGACGCCACCATGCTTAAGTGTATGATCACAGTGGGGCTTAAGTGTGGGATAGCTTGAAATATTCCCTACAGTTCTTTGGCGACAGCATTGGGGATGAATTTCTTTTTTAATTACTAAAATTTATTTTGGCAATTACTTAGAATGAGTGGATGAGACTCAAAAAGTTCAAAGTATTTCATCTGCGTAATTTTGATTAACATTATTGTCATAAGCATAGAAAGGTTTTCATTGGAAAGACCATCGGTAATGAGTCAAAAACATAGTAGGAATTTAGGGAAATATCTTTCACAGCTAAAATCGAAATAATGCTACGAAAAAAACTGGCAAAGTCAAGAATAGAATGCTGCTGAGGCATGTAGGAATTAGCGTTGAGAAAAACAGTGTCGGCGCCAAATGATGGCGCCTTCTCCTGGCGACAAGCTTGTCGTCTGGATACGGTGCCAGTGTCTGGTGATGACACTATTTTCTTGCGCAAAATTCTTCCACTACCGAGCAAGAAATCTACTTTCTTTTTTCGACTAGTTTTCTAGTACTGTTTGCTCGATTTTACTTCTTGATTGAGTTTTTCCCTTTTTTCTGAAACCCATATGTGTTCTACATATGGACATAACACTCTGGGAATTCATGCTCCATCTACCCAATCGAACGCTCCTGGCAACGAAGGGTACATCCGAGATTGTTGAATTCACCAAACCATGGAAGCAAGTTAAACTCGCGGGGTCCCATCCACACACGCCAACCCTTTCAAAGGTAAGGCTTCTGCGCGGTGCATCCAGACTCATAACCATGGACCTTCTTTGAGTAACCCATATCCTGAACTTTAGAGAACTAGAGCCATGGTTAGGTTGCAAACTCATTGCATCATATCGTGATAATATGACTACTTGTGCATTATTTGTTGTGCATATTATATGTGTTTCCCCTAACCATTTTTTTGACTTATGTATAAGTTAAATAAATAAAAAAATGACTTAAAGGACTTTGCTAATTTAATTAATTAATTGATAATGATTAAAGTCTAATAAATTGATCATCTTAGTAATACTTTTAGGCTAAATCCTTTACAGAAAAATATTGGAAACAATCCTAGGTCGATGTTCCATAATGGCACAAAGATTTGAACTGTGGCGCCGCACTCTAGTGTCCGGCGCCAGGCAACGACCTCGTCGTTTGGCGTTGGCTATCAGCGTCTGGCGACAGTGACGACAGCTTGTAATTTTGCTCGAGTCTGCATCACGAGAAAGGCTAATCTATTTGCTAAAACGATTTAATCAGTTTATTAATGGCAATAAATTAATTCAGTCCTTAATAGAGTCTAGGAACATAGTCCCATGGTCTCACAAAAGAGTCAAAGTATGTCACTAACATTTACTATTAAAGCACACACCTAATATGTCACATCTTGACCATGTCTAGAGAGTCTCGTAAGAGTCGTCTTTTTCGTCATTTGAGTTGGGGGTTGTAGGGAATAATTTCAAGCGTTAACCCCTAGATTGAACCCCACTGTGATCACACACTAAAGTACGGTGGCGTCCAAAAGGGAAGAAGATAGAGCAAAAGAGTCGCCAACAAGTTTTAGGAACTTGTAAACCGTAAATAGGATGAAGGTTACACCCCTTAACGATCCAAGAGATCGTCAACTCCATAAGGTCTAGAACCAAATAAGGGTTCGGGGATGAAGGTACAAATCCAACCTAAAAGAGATTGAACCTGCCCTAATAATAGGCCTCTACTTTATTCTGATCGTATTCATGTGCGCTTTCTGATTAACATGCAATCAATAGGATTAACCCTAAACCTGTTTATCTATGTTGGTTGAATATAAATGCACAGATAAAACTATTATTGGCGATCACTTGAATTTATAATCAAATTAACCCTAAACAAGATTATTAATTATCTTATTAAGCATGATTACAAGTACAAATTCCCTTTAAACATGCTTAAAAGGTGTGACCAAGCGATAAAAATAAATATCAAGCAACATAATAATAAATATAATCATCATTATAAAATTATAATCATAATCAAAACAATAATAATCATAAATAAAATAATCATCATAACAATATTAATAATAATCATAATCATCATAAATTATAACAATTATAATCATAATCATGTTCATGTTAATATTAAACCATAATAATAATAGCAAGATCCTAGGCATGATACTAACAAGATTAATAACAAACCCTAGCATGTCACTATGCAATAAAAATCAAATCTTTAACCCTAACATGATACTAACAATCATAAATATTAGGAAGAATATAGGAAGCATCGTACTTTTAATCATACTTGATATTAAAATTACCCTAGACATGATACTAGGAATCATAACAACAACCTAAGCATGATTTCTACATCATAATATCAATTAAAAAACCATTAAAGTACTTATTTTGATGCCTCGTACCTCTTTCTAATAACAAAATACACACGTTAGTAACTTCAAAGAAAATAATAAACAAACAATTAAATTAAATAATTGAAATAGAGATTTGGGACTAAACCCTCAGAAATTAAACCTTTCATGTCTAGGGCGAAGGCAACTTCGAATATGGTTAGGTGTTTCTAAATCTTGCGAATGCGGAATTTTGTATGTGAAAGAAACAAGGTTTAGAAAAGAGAGAGAGAGAGAGAAAATAATCAAGAAAATCTTGATGAGAGTTGGTGAATGATTAAGAGAGAATTAGAGAATTAATGATTGCGAATGAAAACTGATTGTAGGTGAATGAAAACGGAGTTTTTAATACATTATTTATAGAGAACTCAGCCAAAAAGATAAAATATCAAAACAGAGCACTTGGCGCACGTAAAACAAGATTGGCGCACGCAAAACAGAGCCGACCTAGCACAAGCTTATTGGCGCCAAGCGCCAATGGCTAGCACCAGGCGCCAGGCTTGATTCCAGAAATTCATGCATTTTTGTTTTTATCATATCTTTTGATTCGAAAGTCTAAATAAGGCATATAATATGTCGTTGGAAAGCTCATAAAGTCTACTTTCTAACCCAATTAGAATCAGATTAAAATATTTTGTAGATAAAAAGATATGTCCAAAATAGTGGAAGGATGTCAGTTTTGGATAAAGTTTCATGTCTCATTCATATCTTTTTCGTTGTAACTCGGATTTAATATTTTAATGTATCATTGGAAAGATAATTTCAACATCTATCCAACCATATAATATTTGGATAAATATTATGAGGCACGAAAATAAAAAATTGAATATATTCCACTTCGTACCAAAACAAGGATTCTTAAAAGGAGTAGTTTTATTCAATTTCAAACTCTTTAAAACATAATTATCAATCCTAACTCCATTAGGATTTAAAAGAACCTCCTAGAGTATTCTAAAAGACTATAATCAATCCTAATAGCTTTAGAAATGATAATTAATAATAGCCCCTCCTCTAGATCATTGGGCCGCATATAAAAACCAAATCGGGCCCAGTTTAGTATTTTGGCCATAACTTCCTCGATATTCATCGGAATTGGGCTTATAATATATCGTTGGAAAGGTCTTTTCAAACCCCATCCAACTACACCATTATTGGATCCTTATAATGGACCAACCAAACTAGATTGACTATTTTCTTAAAATAAGTTTTCAAAAACAGAGAGAAGAGAAATGAATTAAAACTATCCGCAACACTAAACTTTCCACACTTTCACTTCATTCGATTATGATTCGACGTGAAAGGTACTCATCACTGGGTTTGGTTTTGGGGAGTCACAAATGGGTGTCTACAGGGGTCCGCCTTATTACTAAAATTCTTCTATCATACTTTTTTTATGGTCTCCTCCCAACTATCGCATGTTGAATAGAGCTTGAGTCAAAAATGATAAACTTACCCTGAACTTCCCTTTCTACAGCACTTGGTCAAGGAGAGAAGGGCAATTAATTAAGGACAATACCTTTGTTCAAGTCTCACTTTTTGAAAAACCAATTACTTGAAAAAGAAAGGCTAAGAAGATAATGGCGTCTCAGGAAGAAGTTAGTGAACTCAAGAAGGATGTGGCCAACCTAACTTAATTAATGAAGAGTATAGCTCTTAAAGTCAATGACCCTGTAAGGCAACAATAAATGAAGCTCATGCAAGAAAGCTTGAGCAAAATATCCAATGACTATATATTTCAGGGCTGTAGCTCACAAGGGGTCTCAGTGGACAAGAAACTTCTTCAGCAAAAATTCAATGCCAGTGACATCCCTAAGTTTAAGCCAACTGAAAATCCTAACTTTCACTTAAGGGCCTTTGAAACTATAATGAATATTAAGGGGATTGATAAGAAGATTTTTCATTCTTTGTTCTCACTATCTTTAGAAACCGTTTGTCAACAGTGGTTCTTTTCTCTTGGAAAAGAGAAAACCTCTTCTTGGGATTCCATAACAAACGCTTTCGTAGATAGATATAAGTGCAACATCTAAGACGAAAAATACCACAGACAACTTGAGATGTTAAACAAAAAGAAAACGAAGGGTTCACTTCTTTCTTTAACAAATGGAGGGAAAATTCTGCTAATATGGTTAAGGTTCCTATCGAAAAAGAGTCTTTAAGGATGTTCATCAAGATCCTTTAAGAAAAATATGCAAAGAACTTACAATACCAACACAACTTGAATACTTTCAAGGCTGTGTATAATATAGGCATTGACATTGAAGATGACCTTCTGAAAGATAATAGTGCGAGAGGAAAGAAGAACGACCATCCTTCTTCTTCCTCTCCCACTAACAAAGTACATGCTACGAACACCTCTAAACCACAAATCCAAAGGTCGAAAAGAGTGTTCACTCCTCTTGGTATGAGTTACGAAACAACTTTCAAAAAGATACACAACAAAGGACTAGTCATGCCCATACGACCTATCAAAGACCAAGTTCTAGAAGCCAGGCCACCTAAGTGGGATCCTAATAAACACTTCAAATATCATCAAGGAAAGGGTCACGACACTGAGGAGTGTTGAAAACTCAAAGAAGCTATTTAAGACCTCATCGATGACAATAAAACTTCCAAGATTCTAGCCATCGCAGAAGATCAAACATCCTTTGATCCTTCACTCCTTATAGCACCTGTAGGTGAGCCCATGATCAAGATAGCTTATATAACCTCTATTGATGAAGTGGCCATGATTGTGGAGGATGAAAGAATTTTTCTTAGATAATACCGAGGAAAATTTGTCAAGTATAAAAGAAGACGTTAAAAAACTGCAAGATGTCATTGCCATGCTCTTGAATGTGGTAGAAGGACTAGCAAATCGGATGATAGTTACCGAACAAAATTTCAACCAAGGATTTAATGAAGGACTCAACGCTCCTAAGCCACTAGAAAAACGGACCATTGAAGAATACACACCAATAGAAATGACTTATGATGAAGCTATTGACTATTTTCATGGTCAAGGTCTCATTCATCCTGTTGGCCCAGTCAAGACCCACCACTTGAAAAAAGAATATCTCAATTGGGATCCAAACTCTTATTGTAAAAATCATAGAGGCCATAGTCACACCACCGAAAAGTGTTTTACCTTCAAGGATCACATTCAAGACCTCATTGATTCAAATAACCTTAATGTTCCTCCTAGCAACAAGAAGGCCAAGAATAATAATAGTGGCTGGAAAGGAAAGTAGAACAAGAATCCTTCTTCTTCAAAAACTACCCACTCAAACTACGTTAGCAAGTTTAACTTGGATGAGGTCCTTTCCATGAACAAACGAGAGCAAAAGAGAATCATTACACTTATTGGCATAAGTTATGACTGATGGGTGTCATAAATGGCACCCATTTGATGTGAATTTAGGTTTTTTTTACCCTCTTTTCATGGCTTTCATATTTAATAAATGCTTAGTTTTATGCTTTTGGTCTTAGTCTTACCTTTCCCCTCTTATTTTGTAGCTTTTGTGCATTTCTATGGTTTTCCTAGTCTTTTCTTCTTTATTTGCTCTATTTTCATGGTTGTAGGTATTATACAAGGTTCCGGTCTTGATACTGGTGATTTACTAAGGTGGAGGAAGCTTTTGGAGCAAGCTCATGGAAATTGGAAAGCTCAAGATGCAAGGAAGTGGATTCTCCAAGTTCTAGCTCTTGCGCTCTCAAGCATGTGCTTTTGGGGCTGCCTCACAATCATGTGCTTTTGGGACTGCCTCACTTAGTGTTCATCATCATCAAGATTGTGCGTTCATTCGAAGACCTTAGCGAACGCAAGAAGCCGCAAGAAGATCAAAAAAACCAAGGGATGCGCGGGCGCGCAAGGCTCAAGCGCGGGCGCGCCATCCTTGCAGCATGGGCGCGTCTCCCCTGAAGCGCGGGCGCACCTTCCTGGGTATTTGTTTGCTCGGTTTTTGTTTTCGCGCCTCTATAAATACCTTTGTAAACTCGATTTTTGGGGCAAGTTTAGAATACGTTTCATGCAGATTTTGATCATAATTTTAGCTTAGTTGAGAGCTTATCTCTCTAGTTTTAGGGTTAGTTTAGGAGTAGATTTTAGAGAGAGAGAGTGAGGAATTTCAATGGTGATTGACAAATTGAAGATTCAATGGTGACAATTGTGTTGGAGATCTTCTCTATTATCAATGATCATTTCTAAACTGTATCTCATTTATTGTTTTGTTTGATTTCATATTTGTTTGGTTTGATTTAGATGTTTGATTATTGATTAGTGTAGTTGTTCTTCATACATTGTTGATTCTTGATTTCTTTAGTTGTTAGTTGATTAGATGATGATGTTAGAGTAGTTGTTTGCTAGGAATTAGGTGAAACTTGTATGATTGATTGATTGTGCTTAATTTGGGGATTGTGTTGATTAATTGTTGAGATTAAAGTGATTAAAGTTTTCATGTGTGTAATTCGATTAGGCCTTGAGAATTATGCTAGGTTGAATTGTAGTTTCTAATGATACAGACAATTGATTTAGGAATTGCAATTGTCAATTGAGCTTGATTAGTGATGCTCCTAGTTAGAGTCTCTCGTAGTTGGCGCTAGTTTGACCTCTAGGAGATAGCTTGTTGACTCTTTTGATTGAGCTTTCCATTTGTCTTCACAACCATTGATTTACATAATGTTCCCGAGTTGCTACAATTTTCATGATTGCTTGTTGATCCCGTTCCTAGTGCTTTATTTGTTTGGTTTCTATGTGTGTTAGTTGTTAGTGTTCTCGTTTTATCCTTAGACTTCGACCTAGCCTAGGCGCATAATTGAGAGCGCTTGAACATTACCGTTCCTTTGGGTTCAACCTTTCACTTGCCTCTATACTTGTATATAGGTTTGTTAAGTGTTTATAAATTTAGTTTGACCGTGGGAGGATTAGTTTCAACAACCTAGTTCCACCCTTAGATGGGCGTTGATGTGTCTGACACCCCTAAGGGCTTATGAGCCCCTTGGATGGGCGATGATGTGTCTAACACCCCTTAGGGTTAATGAGCCCCTTCTAGATAGGCGATTAAGGAAAACTTTAATGCATTTGGCCCACCGAAATTGCGAAAAAGGCATCTAGTGCATGGTGAAAATGCCATTTTTCTGATGACGGTCTTATTTTTAGGCATGTCTCTGAACGGTGCTTGCTCGGATCACCCTATAATGAGCCCCTAGGATGGACGATGATATAATTGACGCTTTCTAAGAGCCTCCTTGTTGATAAATGTCTGTGAAGAAACATGTAGACTTATGTATTTGAAGCAACATCAATGAAGAAACAAATTGTTATGTCTAACTTATGTATAATTGTATTTATTGTTATGTTTGACTCCGTTTGGGGCGGCCAAGCCCCTTGGGTGTGGGGCAATATATGTTTTGTGCCCTTTCGGGATAATGAGCCCCTTGGATGGGCGATGATGTGCCTGACGCCCCTTAGGGCTAATGAGCCCCTTGGATTGGCGATGATGTGTCTCACGCCCCTTAGGGCTAATGATCCCCTTATATGGGAGATGATGTCTCTGACACCTCTTTAGGTTAATGAGCCCTTTCTAGATAGGCAATCATGGAAAACTTTGATGCATTCGGTCCACTGAAATTACAAAAAGAGGCCTTTAGTATGGTGAAAATGACATTTTTCTGATTATAGTCTCATTTTTAGGCATGTCTTTGAACAGTACGTGCTCGGATCACCCCATAATGATCCCCTAGGATGGGCAATGCTATAATTGAAGCTTTCTAAGAGCCATTTGGTTGACAAGTGTCGGTGAAGAAACATGCAGACTTATGTATTTGAAGCAACATCAATGAAGAAACAAATTGTTATGGCTAAGTTATGTATACTTGTTTTATAGGATAGCTCCCGCTGAACTATCGCCCAGCCCCCAGGGTGCGCACTTACTGCCGAGAAAGCAATTAAGGAGGGCTCATCAGCCCGGTGGAGTCAGCCCGCAGGTTAGACCAGGCTGAAATCTCCACGAAGGAGATGGTACGCCTATAAATAGAGGGTAAAGTACAACGGAAAGGAGGTTAGACACTCAAGTTATGATACTTTCTACATCTCACTAAGTACACTTTCTCTCTCTAAACACTCTCTAACTTAAGCTTCAGAGGGGGGTTCCTCGAGCCACCTCCGAGGGCATTTTACGTGCGGTGCCTTGTGTAGGTTGTTGACGGGACCCAGCTCACCCAGCAGAACCCTTGGATCCATACTTGGAACAATTGGCGCTAGAAGGAGGAGTAGGATCATCTAACCTGAGGTTCACCAACTGAGCTAGGGACTAGTTAACTAACCACCATGGCCGGAGAAGAAACTGTACTGAAACCCATGTCCAAAGCTAATGAGACCAACCAAACACCACAAAAAACACCCTCAGTAACGCTCGATCCAAAAGGATCCACCGAAAATCCCAAATCGACCATCTCTCTGAAATCCAACCCCATCGGATCGACATCGGCTGCAGCTAAAGCGACGTCGAAACCAGTCGATCCGGCAGGATCGAGTTCCATTTTCAAATACAGAATGTCGTTAACAGGCGCAAACAATGAGATCATTGTTTCAACACCTGTAACCCAAAAACCGCAGCCCGTAAATATGCAGGCCATCCTGGAGAACCTCTCAAAGTGCAGTAAGGAGCAGCTGGCAGCAATGCCGGCGTTCCTTACCAATATGGGTAAGGGGGCGAATCCTTCACCGACAACGGCAACCGTGGAGCCCGCAACAAAGAAGCCAGCTTCCCTTGCCCTCACCCCTGAGAAAAAGGAGCTCATTCAACTGAGGAAGAGGGTATTGGAGTTGGAAGCTTGTAATCTGAATCGAGAATGGAGCGTGGAGGAAATAACTCCAGCTCAGGTCAGCCCGGAGAAGCAGGTCCCCCACAGCAGGTCGCCAGCTTCAGAGCGGGGACCTAGCCTAGAGAGAGACAAACGAGCGCGAATCTAGGTTGTCCCATATGATTCCCCATTTTGCCGGAAGATTCTGGAAGAACCAATGGAGAAGGTAAAGATGCCGAGCTGCAGATACAACGGAACCAAAACACCCAAAAGCCACATGTCAGCTTTTGAGAACCACATGGTATTTTATACTATGACGGACTCAGTCTGGTGTAAGGCGTTCCCGCCAACCCTGGAGGGGCTTGCAGAGGAGTGGTATGAAGCTATTCCCAAATGTTCCGTATACTCGTATAACCAGTAGAAGAGAATGTTCATGGAGCATTTCATAACCCTGGTAGACCGAACTAAAATGCAACCGAGCTGATGTCATTAGTTCAAGGGAAAGACGAGCCCCTGAGGGAGTTTATCACCATATTCAATAAAGAGGCAGCAACCATCCCAAATATGAGTTAAGAGGTAGCACTACTAGCAATGCAGAGTGGCTTACTACCAGACTCACCATTTAGAGCATATATGGGGCGTAAGAGCCTCAAAACACTTGTTGAAGCGCTAGGTTAAGCGCACGAGTTCATCAAAGCAGACGAGACTGAAAGAGCAATGCTGAGTAGGAAGGCACCAGGTGACTTAGTTAAGAGGATAGAGGTCACCCAGGAAGAGAACACACCTAGGGCTGACTAGCCGAGCAGGGCCGAGCAAAGTCGCAGAGAAGCGGATAGAGTAGTGGGGGTGAGAAGGTCAGATCCAAAGAGAGGGCCAAGGCCTGGGAGGTTCGACCAATATACCCCACTAACCTACTCAAGGTCTCATATATTCAGTGTGAATAAAGATGGTGATAAGTGGCAGAGACCCCAAGGATGGTTAATAGGAACCGTGATACCAGCAAGTGGTGTGACTTCTACAAAGACCATGGCCACACCACTGTGGAATGCACACACTTGAAGGATAACATAGAAGATTTAGTCAGGAGAGGGTACTTGAATCAGTTTAAGTAGCGTGATGACCCTCCCAGAAGGAGGGACGAGGATTGAACATGCCGCGCTGACCGCAGAGGAGGTCATAGTGGTCCCGTTGGAGACGAAGATAGAGATGGAAAACCAGAAGGAAGGGTACATGTGATCACTGCGGGTCCAGTGCATAGAGGAACAGTTAGTAGAGCACGGGCTGACCTGCGGGAGATGATACATCAGATAAACGACAATGAGAAGCGTAGATGGCCACCTCTTCCCCCGCAGCAACGAGCCACGTTTGACGAGTATGACCAGAAGGGCATAATTTAGCCTCATGATGATCCAATGGTAGTGACAATGAGAATTACAAACTATGAAGTGGATAGGATATTGATAGATGGAGGCAGCTCAGCCAACATCATATACATCAGCGCGTTCAAGGAGCTGAAGTTGGACAAGAAAGATTTGAAGAGGGTGAGTTACAAAGTCACCGGGTTTAATGGATCAGGGCTAACCCTGGAAGGCATAATCGAGCTCTCAATCCGGGTGGGTGACAGATCAAGAAGGCATGATGTTCAAGCAGAATTCCTTGTGATAAACTCTCCTTCACCCTACAATGTGATCATGGGAAGACCACTCTTCCACAAGATATGCGGAGTGGTATCCACCTATCACCTTGCCATGGCCTACAAAACTAATGAGGGACGGTTAGCAAAGCTCAGGGTAAGTTAGAAGGCAGCTCAATAATGTTACTTAACTGCCCTAAAGCAGCCCGCAAAAACCAGACATCATCCTAGCTTAGAGAGAAGGGCCCCTGAGTAGGCTGAGAGGAAGTGAAGGAAAAGGAGGCGTGAAGAATATCACAAGGAAAAGGATAAACATAAGTTAGCAATGGAAAACTTCGAGCCTGCATAAGAGGAAATGGCTAGACCACTTCCCAGTGGGGAGCATGTCACAGTCGAGCTCACAGAAGGTGACCCCTCGAGAACGGTGAAAATTAGGAAAGACATTGATCATGGAGTAGGGTACACCTCGTAGAGCTGCTGAGGAAGAACAAGGATATTTTCGCATTTTTCGCTAATGAGATGCCCGGAATTGACCCTGCAGTCGTGGTACACCGGCTGAATGTGAAGGAGGACATTAAGCCAGTTAGGCAGAAAAAGCGAAGGTTCTTCACAGAGAAAAATCAAGTAATCCAGGAGGAGGTGGAGAAACTCTTGGAGGCAGGATTTATTGAACCTTGTGACTACCCAGAGTGGTTAGCCAACGTGGTCATGGTGAAGAAAGCAAATGGCCCGTGGTGAATGTTACGCGCTGCCACGGATCGATCAGCTGGTAGACTCCACCAGCGGGCACGCCTTGCTAAGATTCATGGACGCCTTCTCAGGGTACCATCAAATCCGCCTGCTGTAGGTGTCGCTCAAAGTGCGCCTACGTTAAATCATGTTGTGAATATGCTTGGCACTCATAGGAAGTAGGAATTGACATTACGATTAGGGACAACGATTAGGGACAAATAAAGTAGGGAGCCACCAACAAGGTTTTAAGGAACTTGTAAACCGTTTACGGATCATTATAAGGCAACCACGAAATGGGACAACGACAGGCAACAACGATTGACCCGTGAAGGTTACACCCCATTCATAATCCATGAGATTACTAACTCCATATGGTTCGGAACCACGAAAAGAGGATCGGGGATGATGGTACGAAGTGAGTCATGGAGTCACATTCGCTCGTATTGGCCTCTACTCAATTCTTATATTGAAAATCATTCCTGTGATCTCAAAGGCATACAAACAAAATATTCAATTCGCTCTAAACTATTATTTAGCTAAATTGGTTGAATATTAATGCACACATATAATTATCTTATTAGGCGTGGTTAAAAAGGATCCTAAACCGGTTGTCCAAATATGGTGATCATAATAAATATAATAGAATAACATCAATATTGGAAGCAATTTAACAATAGTTCCATCAATATAAGATCGTTAGAAAAATAATAGAAATAAAAGGAACATGATTCTTACTTTGATTCTGTTTGTTTGCAACTACAAAATAAGAAACGAGTTAGTAACTTCAAGGAAATAATAATAGTACAACAATTAAATTAAATTAAATAAAGTAGAATTGATTTGGGGCCAAACCCTCAAACATTTCTACCTTTCACGCCTTGGCTTAAAGACAGAACCACGAGTAAAGTATGGACCCGTTTGAGTACTTGAAGAAGGAATTTTGAAATGAAAAGGGTAGGCTAGTGTTTAGGCTAAAGCATAGAAGAGAGAGAAATGAACTAAAGAATTAATTGATGCCCTGTACATCAGAAATGAGGGGGTATTTATAGGGAAAATGTGCTGAGGGAGCACACGAAACCCTGAAATGATAAAAACCCTAAAAAATTATCCCGTGCGGCAAACTGTACCGTGACACGGGAAGTCCAACCGTCAGACGGCAAACTTTCCCGTGACATGGTACATTTTTAGTGTGACGCTGGAAATTTTCAGAAAACGGGAAAGAAAACGCGTTAAGGGTTTACACGGAAAAGACACGGAATGTCCCGTGTCACGGCAGACTTCCCGTGTCACGGGAAATCCCACCGTCAGACGGGAAGGATTCCCATGACACGGTGGCTGTCTACCGTGGCGCGGGAATTTCCAGCTCACTTTTCCGTCTAAATACATTTTTAACCCTAATTTCATTCGGCATTTTAAGTGCCGATTGATAATTTCGGGCCTTTTCTGACTTATTATTATTTGGGCTAAAATAAAAATAAACAAAAGGTTTGGGCCAAAATAAAATAAAAAAGGGTTTGGGCTAAAATTAAATAATAAGTTTGGGCTGAAATAAAAAATATGCTTTTACCAAACATCAAGACTAATCCATGGACCGTTCAAAAATATGAATTTAATCAAATACGATTTTTTAAACACTGTCGGGATTAAATACTTAACCCGACCAATAGTGGCGGTGAAAGGTTGTTCATCATCGGGTTTGGTTTTGGGGAGACATTTTTAGGTGTCTATAGAAGCCCCCACTTTGACTGAGTTTGTAGAAACGTCAGTTTCGAAAACGATAGTCAAAGTAGCCGATAGGGATGGAGAATGATTTAAGATGTTCTGCGATCCTAAATCATTCTGTATACGCTGATACCTGCAGAAAAATATTAGTTCTACAGATAAAAGGGTAAAAGGATAGAATACGTATCTAGCACCAGTGTATCGGTGACAAACGAATTTGGAAGCTTCCTATGCTTGAAGGAAATCCACCGAGTGACATTTGTTGAAACTTTTTCCATGCTTGAGGAAAGCCGACTGAAGAGTTTGGTAGTTTTCTAAGCCTGAAGAAACCTACCGGATAATACTTTCCGTTCCTGAGGAAAGACGACGAATGAATTTGGTGTCATTCTATGCTTGAAGAAGTCCACCGATAATTCCTTCCATCCTTGAGGAAAGCCGACAAAGGAATTTGGCGGTTTTCTATACTTGAAGAAAAATCCACCGATAACGCTTTCCATGCTTGAGGAAAGCCCACTTAGCGGTTTTCTATACTTAAAGAAAAATCCACCGATAACGCTTTCCAAGCTTGAGGAAAGCCGACCTGGCGGTTTTCTATACTTGAAGAAAAATCCGCCAATAACGCCTTCCAAGCATGAGGAAAGCCGACCTGGCGGTTTTCTATACTTGAAGAAAAATCCACCGATAACGTTTTCCAAGCTTGAGGAAAGCCGACGACTACTGTAATTGCTGAAATTTGCAAGTGTATGATGGTTCGATTATCCCTGAACGTGGGCCGCAGATGATTCACACCTTCAAGTTGATTAACCGACTATATCAGGTGTTTAAAATATCGACAAAATGACTTTAATGCTTCTAGGGGAAAAATAGTAATTTTGGTACCCTCTAACCATCAGTTAGAATTTTCTGCATAATTTTACCAAAGAATTAACTGTCCAATTTGTGCATAAAATCGTGCAGCTTTGATTTAAAATACCAGAAATATTCGCAGCTAGCTTGGAAAAAAAGATGCAAAGGAATATTCTGAACCCCGTGCCACGTGGAAGTATCCCGTGACACGGTAAGACTTTGCCGTCAGACGGGTTCCATTCTTGTGTCGCGGAGCAGCTCCCGTGACGCGGGAATCCTGTTGGCTGAAAACCAGTCAATTGGCATCTTTGACCAGTCAAAGCATGTGCACCACACAATATATGACCGTTATACGGGATGCTTTTCCTTGCTTTAAATTAAAGCTTTTTCTGCCATTTTGCCATTTCCGCATTCCTCTTTCTCCATTTTCCTTTTTCCTTCAGCTCAAACCACCGAGCCACGCCGAGCTTCACCGTCGCCCGGAACTGCTTTCCCGTCGGACGGTGATTTCCTCCCGTGTCATGGCGAAAATCTTTCTCTTTTCCTTTTTTTTGATTTTTTTGTTTTCGCTGAAACTTATCGTTGCTCGCTGCTGCTTACTATTGTTGCTGTCGCTTGAAGTGGCCGCTGGTGTCGCCGGAGCTCCGTCGTCGTCTCAGAGGCTCCGCGACACGTTAGATAGCAACCGTGTCGCGGCGCTGCTTCCCGTGTCGCGGTGAGTGAGCTGGTTGCTGGAGTTTTTTCGAGATTTTGTTGCTCGATTTTTTCACAAATTCACTCCAAAATTTTGCTATACTCCTCATATTCGAACCTCTACAAGGATCTATGTAAGTTCCTCTTAATTTTTGTCTCGAATTTGCTTCAAATGAGTAATTTCATGAAAAAACCTTATAAATCGATTTGGAGATTTTTGATTTTGAGGTTTTATGTTGAAATTCTTGCCATGATTTTACTTGTATATGTATGTATGTGTGTTTGTGAGAAATTTGAGACAAAAATTGCATGATTTGATGGAGAATTGAGCAAATCACCATTTTTGGGTACTACTTTTTGTGAAATGATGTTCATATTGTTCACCAGATTTTATTCCTCGACTTAACCAGATCATTACAAGGGATCCTGCTACGAACACCCTATGGGAATCGGCTGGTTTAATATATTTCTATACAGCATTTGTAGGGTTTCGCAGTCCCCGGGGTTGCGGTGCAACGGTCGTTCGCGCATTGTTGGAGTATTTTTGGGATACTACCAACACTTTTCATTTTGCTTGGGGGGAGATGACAGTGACCCCTCTGGACTTTAGTATGATTAGCGGGCTACGCTTCACTGACCGGGTCGTAGCTCAGATGTTTGATCTGTCTTTGGGATCAGCTAAGGCAGCCGATTTGTTAGGTCCGATCATTCAGCATATCAGGACCCGACCAGTGTCTCGAGGTGGTCTTAGGAGCGGGCGATTGGAGATGGCTTCAGTTCTAGCTTGTGGCTTCGACATGGAGGAGACATCGGCTGAGCAGCGAGTGCGGATCTTCATTCTGATTATGATCTCTATGACTCTTTCTCCTGATAGGAGTTCACACGTACTCCTTTGCCACCTCCCTTATTTGGTCTGGATCCATAAGATAGGATCCTATAGCTGGGCCAGCCTCGGATACGCCGACCTTCTCTTACCGCTACGTCATGGCTGTCGGCAGCTGAACGGCGAGTCTCCCATCACTATCAATGGTCTGTGGAGAGTCGTAGAGGTGATGATCTTTTCCTCTTCATGTTTCACTTTAAATTTGTTCGACTCTTGTGCTCAAAGATTACTTTTCATTGCAGCTATGGTTCTACGAGTACTTCCTAGGCTTGGCTCCTCACCGGCGTCGTAGAGCGGTTTATGATTTCCCTGTCGGGGCCAGTTGGCGTGATCGAGGAGAGTCACGGGTGGAGTCCGTCCCTGCACTGCGTGGGCTGCTACACCGTGACACCTTTTCTGTTGGCAGAAGAATTAGTTTTGTTGCCTGTATTTTCCTTCCTATGTTGTTTCCGGTGTTTCATGCCAACTTTCTATGGTTTTCAGGTTGCCATTGATTACCAGTATCGTCCTTGGGCCGGGATGACTGATTTACCTGAGGCCTTGCGTCTTTCAGCGCACCGCACCATTTTGGTTGGTACCGGACGCTTTGTCTGGTATTTGGGGGAGCGTGTCGTTCGTCAGCATATTGGCGATCGCTTGTGGTGCCCTCATCTCCACCAGAGTCGATGCTAGACTCGCGCTTGATTAGGGAGTTGATAAACAGGGGAGAGCGCTACACTTTTCCTTGGCAGGAGCTTGTGCACATGAAGGGTGATATGCGCAGGACATGCTTCCCTCTCTGGCTCCCCCACCCCGTCTTCCCGAGGTATGATTTCTTTTGTGGATCTTTGTCACTAGTCTCTGTTTTAAATAGTCGAATAACTTGATTATTCGATTATATTTTCAGACGACTATTCGCCCTGTGGGGAGGATCGAGATTCCGCCTCAGTCTGTCCGCTATCCAGGGCCGATTGGTATCACTAAGGACCATATTGCTGACGCGCCAGAGGGTTACAGACAGGCGCAGGAGTCTCTGCCCGAGGACTTTGAGCCGGTAAGTTTTTTGATGCATTATTCATCCTTTTAACACCACTTGTTACTGATTTTTCTTTGTTTTATCCTTAGCCTAACTACCCGGAGATGATGGGATTCATGAAGCTGGTTGACGCCCTAAATTACTGCATCATCAAGCTTCGTCGTGGTGCGAGTTCCTGGAGCTCTAGCGACGTTCTTGAGGTATCATTCATTTTTTTTTCACTTCTACCATTTGTTTTATTTTGCATTGTTAACACCTTTTGATGTTGTATCTTTCAGGAGCAACGGAGGTCCCGCTCGTGCTCGAGGCAAAGAGGCTCGGACGAGGAGGAGCTTGGTCGTGGTAGACGATCTCCTGAGATTCACCGGCGTTCTCATTCTCAGCGAGAGCCTCAAATTACTCAGCCGTTTCCGGAGGCTCAGTGGCAACAGCCTCAGTCTTCCCAGTGCTTTCTGAGCCAGAGTCAGGGGTAGCGGCAGTCGTTTTCACAGCCTCCACAGCCTGAGCTTGGGTCTGTTTTGACTCCCGTGGATCCTGGTTCATTTTCAGCTCCATTGTCTGGGATTCCTCCACCGGTGACGGGCTTGTTCTCAGTTCCGATGTATGGGACAATGCCTTCACCGACGATTCCCGCGTCTTTGAGTTAGTCTACACCGTTTGCCGGTTGGACGGGTCCTGCCTTGAGTTTGACTACTGCTGGGGTCACAAGGACTAGTAGGGATACTACTCCCCGTACTCGGATGATGGAAGGACTCTTTGGCTCACCGTTCCCATATTCACAAGGTGGAGATGATACTGATTCTGGTTCTAGAGACTTTTGACCGAGGGTTTTTATTTGTACATACTATGATGCCATTTGACACTGTTTATTTATTATGACTCTTTTGTACATTATTCACAGTTTATGTTTTTATTATTGTGTGTTAGTGTATGCTTGAGACTCATTGTGTGTGATCGTGTATTTATTAATGACGCGACAAAAAATGTAAGTGGAGTAATGGAGGGTACCGACCTTCCCCAAAAGAAAAAGAAATAAAAAGACAAATAAAAATAAATAGAATAAGTAAATAAAATGATAAAGAGAAAAATAAAAAAAAAATAAAAAAAAATAAAAAATAAAATATTAAAGTGATGAATAAATAAATAAAAAAAATAATAAAAATTAAAAAGTTGAGAATTTTATTAGAAATAAAACTCTCAGAAAACTTAAAAATAGACGGTGAAGATAAAATACTAAAAAAAAATCCGGATAGATATGGGAAAGGATGAAAAAAGAAAACGCGTGGGGTGTCGTGACACGACACTGTACAACGTGTCACGGCAAAAGCTGCCGTGTCGCGGCAAAAGTTCCCGTGACACGGTGGGATTTCCCGTGTTACGGTACGCGTATTCCGCAGCGGTGTGTTTTACGCGTATGAAAAGATAATTTCTGAGCAACTTCGAGCGCTTTTTCATATTTCATATGGATAATTACGAAACACAAAATAATTTAGAATTTCATATTTCAATAATCATGTCTCAGAATTTTGATAATACATTGCGCGACTAGTCTTATTCTTTGACCAATGCTGACAAAAGAGAGTTAGAATTATTTCATGTCAGGGGTTTTCTAGCCTTGCGACATGTAGCTATTGAACATGATTTTCTTAGGGCAGCATCAGATTATAGGAGTCCAGAAACACACTGTTTTAAATTTGATTATGATGAAATCTGTCCCCTGCCGGAGGAATTCGGTGCAATCTTTGGATTTCCTGCTAGAAATCTTATTGCCATGCCTACCCTACGTGAATATTATTACCAAGACTTTTAACGCCATGTGAATCTAACAGATCCAGATTTAAATAGAATTGTGTGTGGTAATGAGGTAGACTTAGAAAAACTTGCAAATTTATATTTTAATCGCCCTATCTCTAAGTCTTATCATATATATCGTAGAAGGGCATTTATTTTTTGCATGTTTAGTAAGTTTATATTTGCAAACGGTAGGGTAGGACATGCTTGTCTAGCGTCTGTGCTTGAACATGTCGAATCTGGAAGATCTCCTATGCCGACGTGCCTTGGAGAAACATTTCGTGGCCTTGACGAAGCAAAAGCTGACTGGAAAGCCATCAAGAAGGGCTCTCTGGTACTGCTGCAGGTAAAAATACTCTCCGAGTAGCCCCCGTGACACAAAACAGGCATCGTGTTACGGTGGGTGTCTTCCGTGTCACGGGAATCTCCAAATTTTTTTTTTGTTTTTGCAGATTTGGTTGATGGAGCGTTTAGAACTATTTGAAGCCCCCGACGATGTTGAAAAATATGGCCCTAACGACCTAGTCCGCAGAAAAAAGAATTACTTTGCGAACATGTCGTATGAAGACTGGAAAAATTTCTTTGCAAAGAGGGAATTTTCCATTCGTTGGGTGGTGCCTTGGTTGAGGCTTACTAGGATGGTTGGCACGAATGATACTCCATATTGCCGTGTTCCTAGTATCTCAAAACTGACTCTTTATTGTCCTTCTCGACTAATGCGGCATTATGGCCTTGAACAAGTAGTTCCACGCTATAACGATAGTCCTCGTGAAGTATCGTTGCATGAAAGTAACGTTCACAAATACGAGACTTACTGGATTGGAAGACCTTTGTGGACCGTTTCAACAAGTGACCAAGCCCCTCCTCCTTTATCTAGTGCATACAAGGCATGGTTGAACCCTAGAAGTAGGAGGGAACGATTCGGATCACGCAAGTCTGATGTGAAGAGTCGTCTTGGAAATAAGAAAGCCCTTCCTAAAGATCGTCTAGGTCCGAGAACACAAGGGATTGAGTTTAAGACTCCTATAATGCCGAAAAAGAAGAATTATGTGAAAGGGAAGGGTAAAGAAAAGATGGTCTATAGAGAGAAACAACCGAAGAATTTCAAGAAAGATGAAAGGGGTGAAAGTTAGACTAGGGGTGTGACGGTTCGGGCTACAAAAGACACATTAATGGTGATGGCCGACCTAATTGACCAAGAGGAGGATGTTCCTAAAGTGAAGAGAGATTAGATCAATGTTGCTTTGCTTTTTATGATTTATAATTTTTATTTAAAATAAGGCATATGATGCAAATAATTGTAGTCACATTTATTTCAATAATAATAGCATATTTATTTCAGCCTTAAATAAAAAATTACAATGACTTGTATTTATTATTTATTTATCCGAGTCAAGGAGTCGGACGCAATGGAAGAACGAAAATAAAAAAAACCTCGAACAAACAATGAATTCGCAACGAATGTGTCACTAAAAAAAATCGGAAAACCTGAAATTCCACCGTGTCACTGTGAAAAATCCCGTGACAATTCCTTTTTTTTTATTTTTTACTTTTTTATTTTTTTTACTCAGGTCTACCGCGCCACGGTGGACTGTACCGTGACACGGTGGAATGTCCCGTGTCGCGACAAAAACCCTTTTTTTTTTGTCGTGACGCGCAATGCTGAACTGACGCGTATATTTGATCGACAGAGGGAGGATTTTTATTTTTTAAAGTGGTTGGGCCCCCTTGAGGGGTTGCCTACGTATCCTAAAAAGGAATCAGGCCAAACGTAGCTCTATTAGGTCATGAACCCATGCGACTAGGCATAGAATTTCTTGAGTTGATCCAAGTTGGTTAAATTGTGGAAGCCGTTAGCGTCCATGTCTACCAATTGTGCCGCTCCGCCAGACAGTATGGCTTTAACAATGTACGGGCCTGACCAATTCAGTCTAAATTTTCATCTTGAATCTAACACATTTTTACGAAGTGCCTTAAGCACCAGGTCACCTCTTTGATGTTCCTAGTCTTGACTTTTTTATTTAAATGTCGCGCCATACGCTGTTGGTAGATTTGGACATGATGCAAAGCTGCCAAGCGTTTTTCATCAAGTAAGACTAGTTCATCATATCTTGCTCTAATCCAGTCGACTTCATCTAATTGGCTTTCCAATGCGATTCGAAGAGAAGGGATTTCGAGTTCTATTGGTTGTACAACTTTAACTCCATAGACCAAAGAGAAAGGAGTAGCCCCCGTTGATGTACGAAGAGAGGTTCGATATCCCCAAAGGGCGAAATGTAGCTTACTTGGCTAATCCTTGTAATTTTCTGTCATCTTTTCGATGATAGTTTTCACATTTTTGTTAGCCGATTCGACTGCACCATTTGTTTGTGGTTTGTAAGATGATGATTTGTGATGCTTGATATGATATTTCTGTAATAATTCCGCGCATTTGGCTTGGAAATGTGTTCCATTATCACTGATCATCTCATGTGGTACCCCATAGCGGCATATGATATTTTTCTCAATGAATTGAGCTACATATTTCGCCGTCAGCTTAGCATATGAGGCAGCTTCGACCCATTTGGTGAAATAGTCGATTGCTACGAGAATGAATTCATGCCCCCTTTTCCTGGTGGTGTTATTTTTCCAATGATGTCGATGCCCCAAGTGGAGAAAGGCCATGGAGAAGTATATGTGTAGAGAAGCGAAGGTGGAACATGCTGTAAATTTGCGTGGACTTGACACTTCATACATTTCTTGACGTATTCGTGACAATCTCTCTCCATAGTAGTCTAATAGTAACCTTGTCGTTGAATCTTTTGGACTAACATCTTTGCATTCATGTGTGTTCCACATATACCGGCATAAAGGTTTTCCATGGTTTTATGTGCTTCTTTTTTGGCTATGCATAAGAGATTTCTTCCCATTGCAGTTCTCTTGTGGAGTTCTCCCCTGATGAGCACATATTGTGAGGCCAAGAGCCTCAAAGCACGGCGTGCCCTTTTATCAGTATTAGGAGGGTATTCTCCTCTTGTCACATAATTAAGGATATCTGTATACCATGGCTCTTCATCTTCTTCTTGTGGTTCTTGTTCATCATCGAGTGCGTGAACATAAGCCGGCTCATATCTTCTTTCTATGGTCAGTGGCATTCTGATTGTATCAGTTGGAATTCGCACCATTGATGCTAATTTAGCTAGTGTGTCGGCGAATTGGTTTTCTTCTCTTGGAAAATGCGTATATTCCACTTCATCTAGTTGCTCCATGAGAGTTTCTAAATGAGCTTGATACGTAGCGAGACTTCACTTCTCACTTTCCATCTCTTGGAGATTTGGTTAATGATTAGTTAAGAATCACCGTAGATTATAAGCTTCTTAATTCCCAAGGCGACAACTGTTTCTAACCCCAAGATACAGGCCTCGTACTCTGCGGCATTGTTGGTGACATCAAAGTCGAGCTTCATGGAATGGGATGTGCTCTTCATTAGGTGATACAAGCAAGACTCCTACACCACATCCTCTTTGGTTTGAAGCTCCATCGAAATAGAGCGTCCAACTATCATCTTCAGTCATGTGTAAATCTTCGTCGGGGAAATCGTAATCATCTTCTTATTTTTCAACTTCTTCTAGCGGAAAGTCTGCTAAGAAGTCAGAAACCGTAGAACCTTTGATGGCTTTTTGTGGAACAAATCTCAAGTAAAACTGAACAAGATTGACTATCCACCTTGATAATCTGCCATTGAGAGTCGCTTTTTCGAACAAGTATTTGAGAGGATCCATCTTGGACTCGACATACACCGTATGAGTGAGCATGTAATGTCTTAGTTTCTGTGCGGCCCACACAAGTGGGAGACACAACTTTTCAAGTGGTGTGTATCGCGTCTCATATCCTTGAAGCTTCTTACTCAAGTAGTAGATTGCATTCTCCTTGTTTTCGATCTCTTGTGCTAGCATTTCCCCCATCGTTTATCTTGTGACCGAAAGGTAGAGTCGAAGGGGAAAGTCAGGTATTCCTAGCGCTAGCACGGGTGGGTTTGCCAAGTACTCTTTGATTTTGTCGAAAGCTTTTTGGCAATCGTCATCCCATGTGACTGGTACATTTTTCTTAAGCTTCTTGAATATAGGTTCACATATCGCTGTGAGCTTTGATATGAACCTACTTATATACTGCAACCTTCCAATGAAACCTCGAATCTCCTTCTCATTTTTGGGCGGTGGCATGGCCAGGATCGCCTTTACTTTTGTAGGATCTATTTCAATCCCTCGAGAACTGATCACGTATCCAAGTAACTTACCTGACGTGACTCCGAATGCACACTTTGCTGGATTTAATCTCATGTTGTACTTGCGGAGTCTTTCAAAAAACTTGCGAAGTGCAATAATATGGCCTGGGCGATCTTTAGACTTAACAATCATATCATTGACATAGACCTCCACCTCTTTGTGCATCATGTCACGTAACAACGCTGTAGCTGCTCTTTGGTAGGTGGCAACCGCGTTTTTCAACCCGAATGGCATTACCGTATAGCAATATGTACCCCATAGCGTGATTAATGTGGTTTTATCCATGTCTTCTTCGGCCTTCAATACCTGATTATATCCGGCGTAACCGTCCATGAATGATAGGAGTGCATGGTTTGTCGTGTTATCGACCAGAATGTCAATGTGAGGTAGAGGGAACCCATCTTTTGGGCTTGCGTTATTAAGATCCCTGTAATCAACACACATTCTGACCCTTCCATCCTTCTTTGGGACTGGAACCACATTTGCTTTCCATTTTGGATATTTGGATACTCTGATGAAACCTGCGGCCAACTGCTTCCTGATTTCTTCCTTGATTTTGAGAGCCACATCCGGTTTCATACGGCACAACTTTTGTTTAACAGGCTTCATACCTGCAATGAGTGGTATCGTATGCTGAGCTATATCCCTGTCAATTCCTGGCATATCTTGGTATGACAAAGCAAATACATCAACAAATTCACTAAGCAAGTTAATTAGCTCTTTGCGTTCATCTTGACTTAGTGTTAATTCAATTTTTACTTCTTTAACAGCCGTATCATTGGAAATGTTAACTGTTTCTGTATATTCGATAACTGCTGTTTTATTTCGTGTTCTTCCATTGCTTTTATTATTTCTTTGTCATTTTTATCATTAGAAAAGCAATATTGATCAGGGCTAGGGAATGACACGCATCGTAAGAAAAGGTACACATTTTATTGAATTCATTGGCTAATACATCAAGAGGGGCTAGGTCGGCAGCGACCTCACTAGAATTATTTGGACTAGAAAGAGAGGACTCAACAAGAGACTCAGGATTGAACTCTATAGCAGAAAGAGGGTCGGCCTCAGACTCTAAGGACTCGTCTATAGACTTAGACTCAGACTCGGACTCGGACCTAGACGACTCAGACTCATCAAACATAGGACCTTCGCCAGCGGTTATTTCCAACTTCTCTCAATTTGGCGTAGTGATCCTCAATGTCTTGCGCCATCCCCTTGAAATATTGTCAGCTTGGACGATTAACTCGGAGGGATCAAAATCCTTGTTTGCTATGACAGTTTGAACGAGCTCAGAGTTATCATTGCAGACGGGCTTAGACTCATTCTTTTCCATTCCAAAAAGTAGGTTGATGCCTAGATCATCAGAACTCGGGCTAGCTGGCTTATCGGTTTTGAAGAGCTCTTCGTCTTCATCAACAAAGTCACAATCGAGGAATATCTTGAATCCTGGTTCACTCTTCCCATTGTGGACGAATGGCTCAGGGAATTCATAGCATGGGAAGTCTTCCCCTTCTTTGATGTACTGGCCATTGAGGGTGAACGGATATGGATCCATGGCCATTTCCGTCTTCGTGATTCGAGCATTATTGCGAGCCTTCATCTTCAATAAAGCTTGTTTCACATCATCTTTTGTTGGCTTGAATCTATCCTTCTTGAGTGCACCAGGATGGCCCCAAGATTCAGCCATTTTCTTCTTGAGGCTTAGGGTCGTTTCAGGGAAATGACCTTGCTTCTTCAGAATGGCATTGATGTTGGTGTTTGAATAGGGATCGAAGTCGAGATGGCACTTTTCCTCCTTTTCAATCACGAGAACATCATCTAGTGAAAACCTCTAAAGATCTTCATCTTCTTTGTCATGTTCAACATGGACGATAGGAGTGTCGATAACTTGAATGTGCATAGGAGAGGCATCAATGGTAATTGGAACCCCTCCAACTATGGCTTTCACTTTTTGGTGCAGCGATGATGGAATCGCCTTTAGCTCATGAAGCCAAGGGCGTCCTAACGACAGATTGAAAGAGGCCTTAATGTCCACCACCTGAAACATAGTGCGACGTTCAATGGCCCAGTAGTTATGTTCAGTATGATAGTACCCACGGCATGACGGCGAGTATTATCATAAGCGCGAATCCCTTGAGTGGAGGGAGTCAGTTCTTCATTCTTTATGCCCAACTTCTTTGCAGTACGGAGTGGGCACACATTGATTGCAGAGCAATTATCGACAAGGCTCATAGGTACATTCATCTGCCTACACACCACAGTGAGGTGTAAGGCCTTATTATGTTGGTCCCCTTCCGGGGGCAGATCCTTGTCAGAAAACGAAACCAGATTGCTAGTACATGGCAATTTAGTAGTGAGAAAGTTGACCAGTCCTTGAGGAGTCATGTCATCATCAACTCCTATTTTCACCAGAGCATTAATCACAGCCTTTTGATGCTCGTGGGAGGTGGCCAAAAGCTTTCATACATTCATCTCCACCTTGGTCTTTTGCAATTGTTTGACCACTTCCGGCAGAGGTTCATTCACAGGTTCAATGAGTATTGAAGGATCAAAAGAGACTTCATCTCCCATGATAGCCAAAGCATCAGAAAGAGGACCTGTTTGAATGTTAGGCTTCTTGCCCCCTGGAGGGACAGGAAGTTGATTAGCATCAATCAGGTCTTGGATTGCATCCTTCAGCCTCCAACACTTCTCAGTATTATGACCCTTGCCTTGATGAAACTTGCAATAAGCATTTGGGTCATAGCTAGCGGTCCTATTCTCTGGTCGAGGTTCTGGAAATGGTCCAATTGGCATAATCAGTCATTGACCATGCAAGCGGTCATAAGCAGCATCATAAGTCATTCCTAAAGGCGTGTAAACCCTCCTTTGCCTTTGGAATCTTTGGGAGGAGGAGCATTAAGGGCCAGCACATCATTGATATTGATATTGTTGGTAGCATTATTGGGCTTAGAAGACAAAGAAGAAGGAGTGTCGTTCTTCTTGTTTTTCCAAGTGCTGTTATTATTGTTGCTACCAACAACCTTCATTAGTTCGTCTTCGATATTGATTCCAATATCATATACAGCTTCAAAGGTACTCAGAGGCAGAAACTTTAAGTGTTGCTTGTACTTATGAGTCAGATTGGCAATGAACAAGCGAACCATTTCTTTCTCCTTGGGGGGATCCACCAGGAGCGCAACTGTTTCCCTCCACCTGCTTAAGTAAGTGGTGAAGCCTTCATTCTCTTTCTGTTTGAGAATGGAGAGTTCACGTTCAGAAGTGTTGGCCTGAATGTTACATTTGTAACGATTCATAAAGCTTTCAGCAACATCCTCCCAGGTCGCGACATGTTTGGATTCCAAAGAATAGAACCACTGTTGACAGGCATGTTCCAAGGAAAGAGGGAACACCGTAGGGAAAAGTGTCACATCTACTCCCTTAAGAGCCATAGTTGTAGAAAAAGCCTTCAAATGGAAAAGCGGATTGTCAGTAGGCTTGAATTTGGGAATGTCAGCAGTGGAAAACTTCTCAGGAAACTTGTCTCTTATGGACAAAGAGGTGACAGGTTGTTCCACATAAGTGAATTCTTCAGAAATCTTGCTCATCTGTTCCTTAATCTTGTCCATTGCAGCAGTAGTGACATTGTTTTGACTGTCTTGTTCTACCGTGCTGACTCTAGTGGTAAGTGTCTGCATCATGTTAGACAACCTTTCAATTGTCTTATTGAGGTTCTCGATGTCTTCCTTAGTAGCCAATGGTTGAAAGTAGACTGGAGATGGGTCTTGTGGAGATGATTGAGGTGGTTTCATTGTACGCCTCTTTGGTATAAGAGGTTGTTGAGGTATTGACTCGAACCGTAACAATCTACCCCTGCTTCTTGACCAAGTGCTGTGACACCGAAAAAAACACACCTTTAATGACCAAACTTAACCTTAACCCATCCGGATTAAAAAAAAAAAGAAAATTCTTTTTTTTATTATTTATTAAAAATCTATAATTTTGAAATGCTACTTGTTTATTTTTTTAGTAAAAAAATATGGAAGGATACCATCCGACTTACTCCGAAAAAAAAAAACGACACAAAAACAAGACTACCTTAAAATACGGTCAAAAAGTAATGCACGACTTAAAGAAAAAAGTGTGTGAACACGATATGTGAATGATTAGGTGAGGTTATGGACGCGTGTTTTGACCGTACAGCTAGACATGACACCAAACTAGACACAGCATCCGCACAAAAATCGAAAAAAGACTGACAAGACACTTTATTTGGGCACCGTGTCACGGTGCAGACTGTCGTGACATGGCGCAGTCTACCGTCAGACGGTAGAGAGCCCTGTGTCACGACACTGTTCACCGTGGCGCGGCAGAACATGCCGTGACACGGTGCCCCGTTTCAGTTCAGTTTTGTGATTTTTCCAGATTTTAACCGATTTTAGGTCCGTAGTAATTACTATGTGAGAATAAAAACCCTCAGTCATGGGTTAAACAAAAGAGAAAACACATGAAGGTTAGCACCAAAAAACCATATAGCATTTAGGCACTATGATGTAAAAAAAAGTTCGCAACCTAGAGTCAAGATTTATGTTCAACTATTGGTCAAGATTTGGGTGTGAAAAGGGTACCATGGTTAAGAGTTTGGACGCGTTAGCAAGGCAGCCTCCCTTGAGGGTGTATGCCAACGGGCGGCTCTGCGAGTTCGTGATGAAATCGAACTCGACTCCATGGTTTGGGTGAATTTAATAACTCGGATGAACCCTTATTGCAATGAGCATTTTTGGGTCGATAGAGCTTAAATCCCCCGGGGCTAAGACGCATGTAGAACACATACGTTTTTTCAGAAAAATCGAAGGAAGTTGATTGTGAGGAAAGAAAATAAGCCACCGGACTGATTTTAAGACTGCCGTGACACGAATAAAATTCCTGTGCCACGGTATTGTGCACCGTCAGACAGTACACTGTATCGTGACACGACAGACTTTGCTGTGGCACGGCAGTCAGAAGATCTAACTGGTGCCCTGTTTTCCTTCGTGCGCAACCAAGTTATCCAATTTTTCCTACGGGACAGACATGAATGCGACGTTAAAACGTCTATGCAGATGCAAAAATGCCAAATTAATCACAGGAATATTTTTTCAAGAATCTTTCAAGTCTCATCCACTCATCTTAATTAAATACCGATCACTCAAATCGATAAATAACCAAGAATCCTCCCCAGTGGAGTCGCCAAATGGTAGGCGTCGCTTGAAGTGCGCCTACGTTAAAGCATGTTGTGAATATGCTTGGCACTCATAGGAAGTGGGAATTGACATTACGATTAGGGACAACGATTAGGGACAAATAAAGTAGGGAGCCGCCAACAAGTTTTTAAAGAACTTGTAAACCGTTCACGGATCATTATAAGGCAACCACGAAAAGGGACAACGATAGGCAACAACGATTGACCCGTGAAGGTTTCACCCCATTCATAATCCATGAGATTACTAACTCCATATGGGTCGGAACCACGAAAGGAGGATCGAGGATGATGGTACGAAGTGAGTCATGGAGTCACATTCGCCCGTATTGGCCTCTACTCGATTCTTATATTGAAAATCATTCCTGTGATCTTAAAGGCATACAAACAAAATATTCAATTCGCTCCAAACTATTATTTAACTAAATTGGTTGAATATTAATGCACACATATAATTCTAAAATATTTGTGATCACTTCAATTAATAATAAGATTAAAAAGTATCCTAAACCGGTTGTCCAAATTATCTTATTAGGCGTGATTTTCAATTACATATTTCCTTTAACATGCAATATGGTGATCATAATCAATAAAATAGAATAACATCAATATTGAATGCAATTTAACAATAGTTCCAACAATATAAAATTGTTAGAAAAATAATAGAAATAAAAGGAACATGATTCTTACTTTGATTCTGTTTGTTTGCAACTACAAAATAATAAACGAGTTAGTAACTTCAAGGAAATAATAATAGTACACCAATTAAATTAAATTAAATAAAGTAGAGTTGATTTGGGGCCAAACCCTCAAACAGTTCTACCTTTCACGCCTTGGCTTAAGGACAGAACCACGAGTAAAGTATGGACTCGTTTGAGTACTTGAAGAAGGAATTTTGAATTGAAAAGGGTAGGCTAGTGTTTAGGCTAAAGCATAGAAGAGAGGGAAATGAACTAGAGAATTAATTGATGCCCCGTACATCAGAAATGAGGGGGTATTTATAGGGAAATTGTGCTGAGGGAGCACACGGAACCTTAAAATGATAAAAACCCTAAAAAAGTATCCCATGACACAGTACATTTTTAGTGTGACGCGGGAAATTTTCAGAAAACGGGAAAGAAAACGCGTTAAGGGTTTACGCGGAAAAGACACGGAATGTCCCGTGTCACGGTAAACTTCCCGTGTCACGGGAAATCTCACCGTCAGACGGAAAGGATTCCCGTGATACAGTGGCTGTGTACCGTGGCGCGGGAATTTCCAGCCCACTTTTCCGTCTAAATACATTTTTAACCCTAATTTCATTCGGCATTTTAAGTGCCGATTGATAATTTCGGGCCTTTTCTGACTTATTATTTTTTGGGCTAAAATAAAAATAAACAAAAAGTTTGGGCCAAAAATAAAATAAAAAAGGGTTTGGGCTAAAATTAAATAATAAGTTTGGGCTGAAATAAAAACTATGCTTTTACCAAACATCAAGACTATCCATGGACCGTTCAAAAATATGAATTTAATCAAATACGATTTTTTAAGCACTCTTGGATTAAATACTAAACCCGACCAATAGTGACGGTGAAAGGTTGTTCATCATCGGTTTTGGTTTTTGGGAGACATTTTTAGGTGTCTACGCATGCATGAACCAGACCGGCAGAAAACCGCATTCATCACCGAAGGGGGAGTGTACAATTACATAGCTATGCTCTTCGGGCTGAAGAATGCTGGGGCAACTTTTAAGAAGTTAATGGATAGGGTATTCCTACACCAGAAGGGTAGAAATGTTGAAGTATAAGTTGACAACTCAATTGTTAAGAGCGTCACACAGGCAGGGCATATCATGGATCTGGAAGAAACATTTGCCACCCTGAACAAGTATAAAATCAAACTCAACCCGAAGAAATGTGTCTTTAGAGTGAGCTCAGGAAAGTTCTTAGGTTTTTAGATCAGCGAGAGAGGGATAGACGCAAATCCAGAAAAGGTCGAAGCAGTCTTAAGCTTGCCTGAGCCTAAGTGCATCAAGGATATCATGCGGTTGACGGGCAGAATGGCCGCGCTGACCAGGTTCATCAGCAAGTCAGCGGATAAGGCTCTACCGTTCTATAAGCTACTGAAAGGGAACAAAGAATTTAAGTGGGGAGCCAAAGAAAAAGAAGCCTTTGAGGGTAGTAAGGAGCATCTGACTAAACTCCCAACAATGATCGGCCCGGAGCTGAGGGAAAAGTTGCAACTGTACATCTCTGCGTCAATACAGACAATCGTAGCCGTTCTGCTTGTGGAAAGACAAAAGTAGCAGAGGCCAATATACTTTGTGAGCCATGTACTGACTGCGGTAGAACAAAGGTACCCATTGGTAGAGAATCTGGCCTTCGTAGTGGTCACCACAGCAAGGAAACTAAAACCATATTTTGATGCGCATGTAATATAAATCCTCACAAATCACCAACTGGAAAAAGCGTTACAGAAAATGGATGCATCAGGCAGACTCCTAAAGTGGGCAATTGAACTTTCTAAGTACGAACTCGAGGTCAAACCTTGGGCAGCCATCAAGGCACAAGCCTTAGAGGAATTCATAGTAGAAGCCTCCTATGAGGAGAAAGAGGATGATATTGGGGTCTTGAAGGTGGAAGTAGATGGATCCTCAGCCCAAACGGGAAGTGGAGCAGGAGTCATAATAACATCTCCAGAGGGAAATATATTCAAATACGCCATAAAGTTCAAATTCAAAGCATCAAACAACGAAGCAGAGTACGAAGCAACGCTAGCAGGCCAACGTATGAGCATCGCAGCGGGAGCCCGCAAAGTAAATCTGCAAACTGATTCTCAACTCGTCACCAGCCAATTGCAGGGAGCGTACGAGATTAGAGAAGCCCGCATGCTGAAATATGTAACTAAAGTAAAGGAGCTGGCAACTCAACTAGTCCACTTTCAGATAGACTTAGTTCCCAGAGTAGGAAATTCCTAAGCTGACGCTTTATCTAAGTTAGCCAGTTCCACATTACAGAGCCTCACAAGGACAGTGATGGTTAAAGTCCTAGAGGATAGTAGTATTACCGAAAAGGAGCAGGTAAACTGCATTGGAAAGTAGAGGGATTGGTTTTCAAACATTCTGGCGTACAAAGTTCATGGCTCGCTGCCCGATGACGAAGTACAAGCTAAGAAGGTGAAGAAGGAAGCCAATTAGTATGTGGTGATGAATGAGGAGCTCAACAAGAAATGCTTCTCAAAACCACTGCTGAGGTGCATCCCAGAGTGGGAGCAGGAAGTCATTATGGAAGAAGCCCACTTGGGAATATGCGCTAACCACATTGGTGGAAAGGCATTGGGAGTAGAAGTCCTCAGAAGGGGGGCATACTGGCTAACTCTCACGCAAGACGCGCTAGCATCTTAAACGACGCGATGCGGCAAATGCTGACATGTCACGGGGCTTATTGCCGTGACACGGTGCCTTTTTTGTGTAATTCTGCACATTTAATCCACCGTGTCACGGGGTTTTGCATCGTGTCACGAGATTTTGCATCGTATCACGATGCAATTTATCGTTTCACGGTGCCCAATCCGCGACACGGGGATGTTTCGTGTAATTTCCGCGTACTTTTTTTACCGTGACACGGTATACAGTACCGTGCCACGGTAGACAATGCTGTGTCATGGTACCTGTGCTGTGACACAGGGCATCTCCGTTTCCTTTTTGCGTAAACCCTTAACGCGTTTTCTCTCTCGTACCTTAATTATTTCCCGCGTCGAACTGTTTTCCACCGTGTTACGGGAGTTTGCCCCGACTGACGGTGCCTGGCACCGTGGCACGGTGTTCTTTGCCATGTCGCGGTGTTATTTTTTTTAGGGTTTTTTTTTTATAATCTTTTTAGGGTTTTCGTGTGTTCCCTCTATTCATTTTCCCTATAAATACCCCCCTCCTTTCTGCAATTCGGGGCATCAAATTCTTTCTCTTCTTCTCTTTTACACCGAAAATCATTCTTCTCTCTCTCTCTCTCTCTCTCTCTCCCATATTCTAAACCTTAAACCTATATTTTTTATTACACCATTCTTCCCTTAAGAACTACATAGAGTCTATACTACACCCGAGGTTCCGTCCTTAAACCAAGGCGTGAAATGTATAAATAACTGAGGGTTTGGAGCAAATCAAATCTATATATATTTAATTTAATTTTCATTTGCTTTATATTTTTCTTAAATTTACTAACAATTTATTCATGATGTAGCAATTTTAAGGAACGCGCAGAATGTTAGTAATTAATTAATTTAATTACTTATTTTATTTTAATATTGTTAGTACCATGATTAGGTCATTTTATATTTGGTTTGACTAACAATTTATTGTTGAATTGCTTCCAATATTAATGTTTATTTTATTATATTTTATGATCACCATATTGCATGTTTAAAGGGAATATGTAATTGAAAATCACGCCTATTAAGATAATTTGGACAACCGGTTTAGGTTCCTTTTTAACCTTGTTATTAATTCAAATGATCACCAATATTTTAAAATTATGTGTTGCATTAATATTCAATCACTTTAGCTTAATAATAGATTGGAGCAAATTGAATATTTTGTTTGTATGCCTTTGGTATCGCAGGAATGCTTTTCACTATAAGAATCGAGTAGAGGCCAATACGGGCGAATGTGATTCAATGACTCACTTCGTACCATCATCCCCGATCCTCCTTTCGTGGTTGCGGACCATATGGAGTTAGTAATCTCATGGATTATGAATGAGGTGTAACCTTCACGGGTCAACCGTTGTTGCCTTCGTTGTCCCTTAATCGTGGTTGCCTTCGTTGTCCCTTAATCGTGGTTGCCTTTTTATGATCCGTGAACGGTTTACAAGTTTCTTAAAAACTTGTTGGCGGCTCCCTATTTCCTTGTCCCTAATCGTATATGTCAATTCTCACTTTCTATGAGTGCAAGGCATATTCACACATGCTTTAACGTAGGCGCATTTTGGGCGACGCCTAAACCTATTATTCAGTAATTGCATCATTCTGTATTTTAATACTAGATTGGTCTAACTTAAGCTACTAGCTTAGATTGGTTTGGATTTTGTATTTGTTATGTGTGGCTTAAGGAGTTAAAATCTCTTTTGATTAAAAAAATTCTGCAAAATTACTGTGTTTATGAAACCGTCCATTGTGATCAGTCATTGAATTAACTCATAATATAATCATAAGCTACCTGATTGGCCAGATATGCTTAATAGAAGTTCATTTTAATGTATCTAGTTTTATTTTTATGTATGTACTTAAATCACAATATGATCATTGACTTAGATCACAATTTGGTATAGAGTTATGCAGAAAAAAAATTACTGTTTCATTTTTATGTATCTAGTTTTATTGGAATAAAATTAACTAAACAATGACAAATAAGTAAAACATAATAGCATAAAGTATGTTTTGTATTATCTTGAAGCATTATGCTCTCATGTATGTTATGCACAAGATGTAACCTTAAACTAGCTATTTTTTTTTCTAGGTTTCTTGTAAATAAGGGCTGCATAAAGCCATTATGTGATCTTCTTAAGGTGAAGCTGAGCAGAATTTGGGCACCACTAGAGATGTTATTTTTATACGTAGATGTTGGATGAAGCCGAGGGATTGGAAAAGATTAAAAATCTTCAAATTTATGATAACAATGAGATTTATGAGAAAGCAGTGAAAATTCTCAAGACATAATTGTTGGAGTAAGAGGAAGAGGCTGCTTAATAGAAATTCATGATAACAATGAGATATAGAGAAATGAAGGCCCCTATGGTGGATTTAAGTTTAATTTGAATGAAGGTAGCGTAAATGTACAAAGAAAAATAAGTAAAACAAAAATGCCTTTAGAGAAAAATAAGTGTACTTGAAATTTGGTTTAGCTATTCTTTTAAGTTTTAGTTATTATTAATTGTATACTATATTTGTATAAAATATAAACATCTTTCATTAAATGATAAATGTTGTGCAAGCAATCTAACAATTGCTGGATTTTTTTTAAAAAAAAAAAAAAAAAAAAAATAGATCACACACTATTTGTAACGGGAAGATGTTATGCCTGTTACATATAAATAGGTATTCGTAACGGGCAAAACATGTCCCGTTAAAAATATCCCCATTATTCGTAACGGACGTTAGGATGACCGTTATAAATAACGGGATTATTTATGACGGGAATTTGAAATGTCTGTTACAAAAAACGTGGTTATTTGTAATGGGCACTTGTTTGGCCCATTGCGAATAACTACTTATTTGTAACGAGCACTTGTTTTTCCCGTTGCAAATAACTACCCGTTGCAAATAACTACTTACTTCCTCCGTTCTATTAATATTGCAACAATGGACTTTTTGCACTATTCATCACTCTTGTTTGACCATATAATATGAGTTATACGTTAAGCAAAATATAGTCAAATGGGATCGTGTTGGATTCGTCTCATAAAATACTTTCACGATATCAACTTTTTATAATTTTTACTCTTACACAATTATAGATATTTAGCATATAAAAGGTGTTTCGGGATGCGTAATTTCCTCCTTGTTGCAATATTAACAGAAAGGAGGAAGTATTTGTTACAAATAATATTTGCTATCCGTAACGACCACTACGTAACAATCGTTACCTGTTACGGATGGTCAGTTTTTGCTCGTTACGGATAGATTTTTTTCCACTAATAGAAAGAATAAACAATAACCTCTTCCACTTGATGTGAAATCTAGTGGAGAACATGTTCGATTAACACATTCCATATGAACGGTGCCACAATACGTACTCCAGCTATTTGAAATGGTACACCAAATCTAATGCAGTTTAAAGCTTTGCTCCTATCTGAAAACTAGGTAAAACATGGTTGTTTGTAGATTCATTGTGACTGCTGGTTGTTTTTATGTTCCTCTTATGGGTGGGGTTATTTGTCTTGTTTATGTCTTGATTTTTTCCTGGCTTAAATTTCATGAAAATTTGGGTCTTTCCATTATTTATCTGAATTAGGATGCCATTAGAAATAAAGTTGGAGCGAGTAGAGATTAGAGTTAGATGTGTGTAATACCCGAATTTTCCTAACTTTATGTTTCGGGACGAAACTTGTTTTTAGGAGGGTAGATTGTAATACCCGAATATATTATGATTTTATATAATATACTTTAAAGGAAAATTATTTATTTTTAATTATTAAATAACTTTCCTAAGCTCATATTTTTATTTTAGAGTCCGGAAGGTTTTAAAACCCAATTTTAATTTAAGAATTCTATATTTCTAAGCATATATAAACTATTTTAACCCTAATAAAATTTCTACTTTAATATTAAAATTTGTTTTGTTCACCTTCTGTCCATGGGTTTATAGCAATATAATAACATATATTCATTAAATACTTATAATCGCCATGATATAATTGAGCAATCAATTACCTTCTCCCAACTTTCAAGTCATGTGCGTGAATTGCTTAATGTGAAGTTGGATTATCTTGCTTAATTTTTGCCAAATAACTATTACTTCTTCTGTTCTTTTTTACTTGACCTGTTTCTTTTATCACGCTTGCCAATGCAAAACTTTAACAATCAATAACTTAAATTCTCCGAAAGTAAAAATTATAAAAGTTATATATTATGATAGTATATATTGAGACGAATCCAAAAAGATCGTACATGAATATATTTTTCCTTACATATTATTCACAAAATACAGTCAAAGGAAGGGTGGTGAATAGTGTAAAAGTCAAAGCGGGTCAAGTAATAAAGAACGGAGGAAGTATAAGGTATTCACACTATATCAATTCATGCATTGGAATCTTATATTCATATATTTTTATATGTAATCACACGAAAATCGGAGATATATTTTTATATGTAATCACACGAAAATCGGAGATGTTTGCGTTATATTTATGTGTGATATGATTTATTATTTGTACTCTGTATATATGATTAATTATTATGATATTAGATGGTTTGATTGAATTTGAGTATCGTACATTTTTGTTGCATTGATTGACCGTGTTATTATTTTTCTATGGTTTTAATGTTGTTTCTGTAGGGAGTATTGTTTTATTGAGGTTTTCTAGTTATTAATGCACAATATTATTATTTGGTTGAGAATGAATTATTTTGTTATTGGTTTGAGACTCGGCATTATAGACCTTAGTCCTTGGCATGTTGGTAATGAGATAATGATCATGAGTAAAAAATGAGGTATAATCTTTATTTATTATTTTGCTATGGTCCCCTACAGTGGGAATTGACCTGTATGGGGTCTAGTTCAAGGTGTTTTTCTGGTGATTGAGAGTATTCAAGTTTTTATACATGTTGGTTTGGTAAAGAACAAAGAGCATGGCACACTTATTGGGTATGAGTTAATTAATTTATATTTGAATTACTCATGTCCAAGGTTTGGTAAAGAACAAAGAGCATATCACACTTATTGGGTATGAGTTAATTAAGTGAAGGATTGTATTTTATTCGAGGTTGGGCATAGTATAATGTTTTCAGCCCTTGAGGTGTATGTATGTAATGTAGTTTTGAACTACACTGTTTAAGTGAGTTAATTATATGAATTATTCTATTGTTCTTTATATTTTGATATGTGATGATTACTTAGCTTTTTGCTGACGTGTGTGTTGTTTGTTTTGTTCAGCTACTTGTATTTGCAGCCATGTATTTTTCTTATGGTGGGCCTATGACGTTCTATTTGGGAATTTGTCCTTAATGGAAAGCAGTCAAGTTTGTATAAGCAGGTTTGATCAAGTGATCGTAGCTAAATGAGTTCAAGTGATCGATTAGTATGCTATAATGAGTTTATAAATTTGTATAAATTGCTCACCTTGTTTATTAGGTTGTAATTATTTGGATTTTGTAAGCCTTAACATTTGACAGGTTGTCGTATGTGGCGGTAATACCTCCGATTTAGGTGCTTTTGCAATTCTATTCCAAGGTTGTTTTTTTTCTTTAATTTATTGTTCATTAATATTTAGTAAATCAGGGGTGTTACCAAATGGTATCAGAGTATAAGTGTGAAGAAGCATTCCAACTCTTGAAACAAAAGCTAGTTACAGTACTAGTGCTTACATTGCCAGACGATAGTGGTATGTATGATGTGCATAGTGATGCATCAAAGAATGGTTTGGGTTGTGTGCTTATGTAAAATGGGAAGGTGGCTGCATTCACATCAAGGCAGTTAAAGACCCATGAAGTGAATTACCCAACCGATTATTTAGAACTTGTTGCAATTATCTTTGCACTAAAGATCTGGCGTCATTACTTGTATGGAGTGAAATGTAGAATTTACACAGACCATAAGAGCTTGAAGTACATTTTAACTCAAAAGGATTTGATGTCTCGCTAAAGGAGATGGTTGAAGTACATGACATATTGTGACTTGGGCATACATTATCATGAAGGGAAAGCAAATGTAGTTATAGATGCTCTAAGTCGTAAGATCAGTCATGGATTGAATACTTTGATAGTGGCTGATGAGTTATGTAGGGAAATGAGTAAAATGAACATAAAAGTTTTAAATGGGGAGTAAACAACTGGAATTCTTGCGAATTTGACTATCTAACAAACCATATTTGATGAGATAAAGGAAAACCAAGCAGAAGATGTGAAATTGGATAGGATTCGTGAGAAAATAAAGCAAGGAAAAGCTACATATTTAAAAATTCATGAAGATGGAAGTTTAAGGTACAAAGGTCGATGGTGTGTAGAAAGCTAATGGAAGAAGGACATAATACACCCTATTCAGTGCACCCAAGAGGGGATAAGCTATACAAGGACTTGAAAAAGGTGTATTGGTGGCCAATAATGAAAAACAAAGTTGCAGAATTTGTGCAAAGTGTATGAATTGCCAAAAGGTGAAAATAGAGCACAAGAGGCCCCAAGGAACTGTGCAATCATTGGAAATTCTTGGACAGAAGTGGGATTGCTTTTTAATGGATTTTGTCACTTACCTTCAAAAATTAAAGAGTAGAAATGATGCCATTTGGGTAGTGGTGGACAGACTTACAAAATCTGTGGTGTTTATACCAATGAAGGAGACTTGGAAGATGGAGCAACTTGCAAATGATTACATCAAGAATGTTGTGAGGTTACATGGAGTTCCAAAGGATATTGTGTCTGACAGAGATTTCAGATTTCTTTCCAAATTCTGGAAAAACGTGCAGGAAAACTTTGTTACGACACTTAAGGTTAGTACTGTGTTTCACCCTACTACAGATAGGAAAACTAAGATAACCATTCAAACCTTGGAGGACATTTAGAGAGCTTGTGTTATAGACATCGAAGGGGGATGGGAGGATAGCTTGGATTTGATTGAAATTTCCTATAATAATAGTTATCATGCGAGCATAAGAATGGCTCCATTTGAGGCATTATATGGGAGGAAGTGTCGTAGTCCAATTGGTTGGAACGACATAAGTGAAACAATGATTCTAGGGCCTCAAATGATTAAAGATACAGTGAACCAAGTAAGGGAAATTCAAGCAGCTCAAGATTGCAAAAAGAGCTACGCAGATTTAAAGTGTAGAGAAGAGGAGTTTGAAGTTGGTGACAAGGTGTTATTAAAGGTATCACCAAAGAAAGGAGTAATGAGATTTGGAAAGAAATGAATACTGAGCCCAAAATACATTGGTCCATATGAAATTCTGCAAAGGATAGGCAAGGTAGCTTATAGGTTAGCCTTACCTTTGCAGCTAAGCAAAGTGCATGATGTTTTTCATGTTTCTCAATTAAGAAGGTATATACCTGATAAATCTCATGTGCTACAACTTGAAACCTTTGAGCTAGACCAAAGTTTAAGCTATGAAGAGAGACCTGCCAAAATTATTTACAGTAAAGTGCGTAGTTCATGCAATAACAATGTTACGATTGTGAAAGCGCTATGGTCTAACTAAGAATATGAGGAAGCTAGTTGGGAGGCAGAAAAAGAAATAAAAAAGAAATACCCTGAGTTGTTTCAGGTATGTTGAGTTACGGGGACATAACTCATTTTCTTTTAGGGGGATAGAATGCGGTAGAATTTCGCACTTTTTCCTTATATTTTCAGTTATTTTTGTACTGTTTTCACAATTTTAACGATTATTTTGAGTTATTGTGTTCTCAATGAGACACAAAAAGGTAAAGGTATGACAAAAAGTACAGCAATATTATAATAAGTGAGGAAAAACTTTTAATTTCGTTTTCCAAGTTTCGGGACGAACTAGTTTTAAGGAGGGTAGATTGTAATACCCGAATTTTCCTAACTTTAAGTTTCGGGACGAAACTTATTTTGAGCAGGGTAGATTGTAATAGCCGAATATTTTGTGATTTTATATAATATACTTTGAAGAAAAATTATTTATTTTTATTTATTAAATAACTTTCCTAATCTCATATTTTTATTTTAGAATTCGGAAGGTATTAAAACCCTATTTTAATTTATAGAGGATTTTATATTTCTAAGCGTATATAACTATTTTAACCCTAATAATATTTTTGCTACCATAATTTTAAATATTAAAATTCGTTCTCTTCACCTTATGTCCTTGGATTTATAGCAATCCCATATATGTAATTAATACTTATAATCTCCATGATTAAATTGAGCAATCAATTACCTTCTCCCAACTTTCAAGTTATGTGCGTGAATAGCTGAATGTGAAGGTGGAGTACGTATCTTGCTTAATTTTTGCCTAATAACTATTATAAGGTAATCACACTATATAAATTCATGCATTGGAATCATATATTCATATGTTTTTTTATATGTAATCACACGAAATTTGGAGATGTTTGCGTTATATTTCATATTATGTGTGATATGATTTATTATTCGTACTCTGTATATATAATTAATTATTATGATTTTATATGGTTTGATTGAATTTGAGTATCGTATATTTTTGTTACATTGATTGACCGTGTTATTATTTTTCTATGGTTTTAAAGGTCTTTATGTAGGGAGTATTGTTTTATTGAGGTTTTATGACTATTAATGTAGAGTATTATTTTTGGGTTGAGAAATAATAATTTTTGGGTTCTAGTTTTATTTCCTTAAGAGTTGAGATGTTTTTTTTAATCAAATTGCTACATTATTTGGGAATATGTGCCATTGTTGAGATAATATAAATTAGTTGTGAATGATTATTTGATCAATGTATGAGATCAAAAGGTTGAGAATATTATTTTGTTATTGGTTTGAGGGTCGGTGTTATAGACCTTAGTCCTTGGCATGTTGGTAATAAGATAATGATCATGAGTTAAGAATTAGGTATAATCTTTATTTATTAATTCTCTATGGTCCCCTATAGTGGGAATTGACCCGTATGGGGTCTGGTTCAAGGTGTTTTTCTAGTTATTGAGAGTATTCCAGTTTTTATACTTGTAGGTTTGTTATTTGAATTACTCATGTCCAAGGCTAGGTATAGAACAAAGAGCATGGTACACTTATTGGGTATGAGTTAATTCGAGGTTGGACATAGTATAAAGTTTTTAATCCTTGAGGTGTATATGTGTAATGTAGTTTTGAACTATATTGTTTAACAGAGTTAATTATATGAATTATTCTATTGTTCTTTATATATGGATATGTGATGATTACTCAGCTTTTGGCTAACGTGTGTGTTGTTTGTTTTGTTCTGCTAATTGTGTTTGCGGCCATGTCTTTTTCTTATAGTGGCTTGTAGACACCCAAATGTGTCTTCCCAAAACCAAATACAGTGATGAATACCTTTCACAACATTTGATTGTCGAACAAAGTTAAAGTGTGGAAAGTCTAGTGATGAGGATGCTTTTATTAAAATATATTTCTTTCTGTTTTCAAAAAATTTCTTTTCTTACTCCTATTTATGAAAATAGCCAGTCCAATATGGTTTAGTCCATAATAAGGGTCCAATAATAGTGTAGTTGGATTGGGCTCGAAAAGAGCTTTCCGATGAGATATTATAAGCCCAATTCCGATAAATTATGAGGAAGTTATGGATTAAATTAGATTAGGCCCAATGATCTAGAGGAGGGACTATTAATTATTATTTTTAAAAGACGTTTTATTTAAAATAAAATATATAAAATCTTATTTCAAAAACTTCTCGGACGCATAATTACCTGCAACCGGTGTTAAAGGTAATTACGCGTGGAAAATCGCGTTGGTTTTTGGACCAGCACGAGACGATTGAGTCGTTGCCAAGCGCTGACCTTCGTCGCCTGGCGACGAGCTTGTCTTTTGGCGCTGACTCCTGTCGTTTGTGACAGGAGGTATTTTATTCTGAATATGATTTTCTTCGATATCGTGCTATTTTTTCCTATAAATAGGGGTTATATCTCCCTATTTTAAAGTCATCAATACCCACAATCATCTACAATCTCTCTCTCTCTAAAAGCTAGAAGCTTTCTCTCTCTCTCTTTCTTCTTTTTCTAAACCTTCCCTCTCTCAAAATTCCTTATACATTTGCTCTATAAACACCTAGCCAAAATTGAAGTTGTTTTCACCCTAGATGTGAAAGGTTGATAATTTCTGAGGGTTTGGTCCCAAATCCCTATTTCAATTATTTTATTTAATTATTTTTATTAGTTATTTTCCTTGAAGTAACTAACGTGTGTATTTTGTTTTATTGTTACGAGGCATCGAAGTAAATACTTTAATTGTTTTATTGATCTTTTGATATAGAAATCATGCTTAGATTATTTTATTGATTCCTAGTTTCATGCTAGAATGTTTTATTGCTTCCTAGTATCATGTTTAGGGCTAACAAATATTTCTAATATCAAGTATGATTATTATGATGCTTCCTATTTTGTTTCTAATAACATGTTAGGGCTAAAGCTTTGATCTTTGATGTTTAGTGACATGCTAGGATTTGTTATTAATCTTGTTAATATCATGCCTAGGATCTTTCTATTAATATTATTATGCTTTAACATGATTATTTTGATTATTATTATAATACTTGATATATTAATTGTTATTGCTTGATCACGCCTTTTATGCATGTTTAAAGGGAATTTATACTTGTAATCACACATGATAAGATAATTAATAATCTTGTTTAGGCTAATATGATTATAATTCAAGTGATCGCCAATAATAGATTTGTTTGTTCATTAATATTCAACAAACATAGACTAAACAAGTTCAGGATTAACTTATTGATCGCATGTCAGCCAGAAAACGCACATGAATACGAGAAGAATAAAGAAGAGGCCTATTATTAAGGCAAGTTCAGTCTCTTTTAGGTTGGATTTGTATCTTCATCCCCGAACTTTAAGTCCTGGTTCTAGACTTATTGGTGTTAACGATCTCCTGGATCGTTAACGGGTGTAACATTCACCCTGTGAACGGTTCACAAGTTCCTTAAACTTGTTAGCGACTCTTTTACTCTATCTTCTTTCCCTTTGGACGCCACCATGCTTAAGTGTATGATCACAGTGGGGCTTAAGTGTGGGACACCTTGAAATATTCCCTACAGTTCTTTGGCGACTCCATTGGGGATGAATTTCTTTTTTAATTACTAAAATTTATTTTGGCAATTACTTAGAATGAGTGGATGAGACTCGAAAAGTTCTAAGTATTTCATCTGCGTAATTTTGATTAACATTATTGTCATAAGCATAGAAAGGTTTTCATTGGAAAGACCATCGGTAATGAGTCAAAAACATAGTAGGAATTTAGGGAAATATCTTTCACAGCTAAAATCGAAATAATGCTATGAAAAAAACTGGCAAAGTCAAGAATAGAATGCTGCTGAGGCATGTAGGAATTAGCACTGAGAAAAACAGTGTCGGCGCCAAATGATGGCGCCGTCTCCTGGCGACAAGCTTTTCGTCTGGATACGGTGCCAGTGTCTGGTGACGACACTATTTTCTCGCGCAAAATTCTTCCACTACCGAGCAAGAAATCTACCTTCTTTTTTCGACTAGTTTTCTAGTACTGTTTGCTCGGTTTTACTTCCTGATTGAGTTTTTCCCTTTTTTCTGAAACCCATATGTGTTCTACATATGGACATAACCCTCTGGGAATTCATGCTCCATCTACCCAATCGAACGCTCCTGGCAACGAAGGGTACATCCGAGATTGTTGAATTCACCGAACCATGGAAGCAAGTTAAACTCGCGGGGTCCCATCAACACACGCCAACCCTTTCAAAGGTAAGGCTTCTGCGCGGTGCATCCAGACTCATAACCATGGACCTTCTTTGAGTAACCCATATCCTGAACTTTAGAGAACTAGAGCCATGGTTTGGTTGCAAACTCATTGCATCATATCGTGATAATATGACTACTTGTGCATTATTTTTTGTGCATATTATATGTGTTTCCCCTTACCATTTGTTTGACTTATGTATAAGTTAAATAAATAAAATAATGACTTAAAGGACTTTGCTAATTTAATTAATTAATTGATAATGATTAAAGTCTAATAAATTGATCATACTTAGTACTACTTTTAGGCTAAATCCTTTACAGAAAAATATTGGAAACAGTCCTAGGTCGATGTTCCATAATGGCACAAAGATTTGAACTGTGGCGCCGCACTCTAGTGTCCGGCGCCAGGCAACGACCTCGTCGTTTGGCGTTGGCTATTAGCGTCTGGCAACAGTGACAACAGCCTGTAATTTTGCTCGAGTCTGCATCACGAGATAGGCTAATCTATTTGCTAAAACGATTTAATCAGTTTATTAATGGCAATAAATTAATTCAGTCCTTAATAGAGTCTAGGAACATAGTCCCATGGTCTCACAAAAGAGTCAAAGTATGTCACTAACATTTACTATTAAAGCACACACCTAATATGTCACATCTTGACCATGTCTAGAGAGTCTCGTAAGAGTCGTCTTTCCGTCATTTGAGTTGGGGGTTGTAGGGAATAATTTCAAGCGTTAACCCCTAGCTTGAACCCCACTGTGATCACACACTAAAGTACGGTGGCGTCCAAAAGGGAAGAAGATAGAGCAAAAGAGTCGCCAACAAGTTTTAGGAACTTGTAAACCGTTCATAGGATGAAGGTTACACCCCTTAACGATCCAAGAGATCGTCAACTCCATAAGGTCTAGAACCAAATAAGGGTTCGGGGATGAAAGTACAAATCCAACCTAAAAGAGATTGAATCTGCCCTAATAATAAGCCTCTACTTTATTCTGATCGTATTCATGTGCGCTTTCTGATTAACTTGCAATCAATAGGATTAACCCTAAACCTGTTTATCTATGTTGGTTGAATATAAATTCACAGATAAAACTATTATTGGCGATCACTTGAATTTATAATCAAATTAACCCTAAACAAGATTATTAATTAACTTATTAAGCATGATTACAAGTACAAATTCCCTTTAAATATGCTTAAAAGGTGTGACCTAGCGATAAAAATAAATATCAAGCAACATAATAATAAATATAATCATCATTATAAAATTATAATCATAATCAAAACAATAATAATCATAAATAAAATAATAATCATAACAATAATAATAATATTCATAATCAATATAAATTATAACAATTATAATCATAATCATGTTCATGTTAATATTAAACCATACTAATAATAGCAAGATCCTAGGCATGATACTAACAAGATTAATAACAAACCCTAGCATGTCACTATGCAATAAAAATCAAATCTTTAACCCTAACATGATACTAACAATCATAAATATTAGGAAGAATATAGGAAGCATCGTACTTTTAATCATACTTGATATTAAAATTACCCTAGACATGATACTAGGAATCATAACAACAACCTAAGCATGATTTCTACATCATAATATTAATTAAAAAACCATTAAAGTACTTACTTTGATGCCTCGTACCTCTTTCTAATAACAAAATATACACGTTAGTAACTTCAAGGAAAATAATAAACAAACAATTAAATTAAATAATTGAAATAGAGATTTGGGACCAAACCCTCAGAAATTAAACCTTTCACGTCTAGGGCGAAGGCAACTTCGAATATGGCTAGGTGTTTCTAAATCTTGCGAATGCGGAATTTTGTATGTGAAAGAAACAAGGTTTAGAAAAGAGAGAGAGAGAGAGAAAATAATCAAGAAAATCTTGATGAGAGTTGGTGAATGATTAAGAGAGAATTAGAGAATTAATGATTGCGAATGAAAACTGATTGTAGGTGAATGAAAACGGAGTTTTTAATACATTATTTATAGAGAACTCAGCCAAAAAGATATAATATTAAAACAGAGCACTTGGCGCACGTAAAACGAGATTAACGCACGCAAAACGGAGCCGGCCTAGCACAAGCTTATTGGCGCCAAGCGCCAATGGCTAGCACCAGGCGCCAGGCTTGATTCCAGAAATTCACGCATTTTTGTTTTTATCATATCTTTTGATTCGAAAGTCCAAATAAGGTATATAATATGTCGTTGGAAAGCTCATAAAGTCTACTTTCTAACCCAATTAGAATCAAATTAAAATATTTTGTAGATAAACCGATATGTCAAAAATAGTGGAAGTATATCAGTTTTGGATAAAGTTTCATGTCTCATTCATATCTTTTTCGTTATAACTCGGATTTAATATTTTAATGTATCATTGGAAAGATAATTTTAAGATCTATCCAACCATATAATATTTGGATAAATATTATGAGGCACGAAAATAAAAAATTGAATATATTCCACTTCGTACAAAAACAAGGATTCTTAAAAAGAGTAGTTTTATTCAATTTCAAACTCTTTAAAACATAATTATCAATCCTAACTGCATTAGGATTTAAAAGAATCTCCTAGAGTATTCTAAAAGACTATAATCAATCCTAATAGCTTTAGAAATGATAATTATTTGTGATTATTTGTTAACCTTATATTGATTAAGGTTATATTTATTTGTAGGGTGTTTTTGATCAAGCTACTTGAGAGTTCTTTTGAAGTGTTGTTGGCTAAGTGAAGATCAAGGTACGTTAGGTGGCTAGATACCTTGAAAGTGATCGATTTAAATAACATGTTTGAATGATTTTATGATGAATTGAATTAAATTGAATTGAGTTATGGTTTATTAATTAAAAGTATGTTTAAAGGATTGGTTTTAATAATAAAATTGGAGTATTGATTTTTATAACATGTTTTGATTAATTAATTTATTATCCATGTTTGAAAAGGATTAATTTTGAAAGCAAGTTGGATTTACTGAAAAGGAGTTTGGATTGTTATTATTAAAGGTTGAATTATTGGATTTAAAAGAGGATTTATTGAATCATGGATTCATTATTATTTAGGCTTTATAAGCATGTTGGTAATCCCACTATGCAGATTTGGTTTATTGATAAGGCCTTGGACTTTGCATGACCGAGTCTTTCCTCAAGAATAGCCTTGTAACATAAGGAAACTAGCTTGGGGGGTGTGCACACTTGGGAGAGGAATTGGTTTTAATATGAGGAATTGGTTTTTAAATAATTGGAATTGGTTTTATTGACTATTGATATTGGAATTATTGAGAATTGGTTTTAAACCATGAGTTTGGAATTATTGGATTATTTATTGGAACTTGGTTTTAAAGCATGTTTGCGAATAAATTGAGTTTAATTATCTTGCACTTATCGTACTTAGCATATTTTGCTAACCCGTACTTCTTATTTGTTTTGGTTCGCCCTGTTTACCGTAATGGTAAGCAGTGTTGCTTATTTTCAGGTTGGAGACAATAAATGATGCATTAGAGTCCCGGGATTGGTTTTCACTAAATTAGGAATTTGGTGTTGTATCTATTTAGAGTACTCATAACATTGGTTACTATTATGGTTTTTATTAATAAATAAGAGTATTGAAGTTTCCGCTGCAAAGTATTGTTATTTTTAGTAAGTTGAGTATCCTTGCGTAATCACGCGGCGGTAATACGCCTAAGTCTATCTCTAAAGTATAATATTACGTATTATACTTGTATTTCCGTAGAGGGAGATTTGGGGGTGTTACATCCCCCACTTGAGAAGAGATTGCATAGTTGGAACCCAAATGTACGCTGCAAGTACCATCAAGGTAGGGGTCATACTACTAAGATCAATTGGAAGCTAAAGGAAGCAATCCAATATTTGATCGACAATAATGGGCTTCCAATACCTCTAGTCGGCAAGAACACCAAGTGATTATTAGCCAAGGGACAAGAGGCAAGCTTCAACGACAATATTTCATGATCTTTTTTCTATTTTTTATTTACCATTTCCCCAATAAGTCTAGCATAGACACCTTTCTTTTCCCTTAGATTAATTTTGTAGATTCTTTCTTTTCACTTTTAATAAAATGAGCATTTATTTTCTTGCATATGATTGTTTCACTCTATTGCATTAAAAAAAATCCATGTCAAACTAAGCACAAGGTATACCAATGATTTGAAGCACCCCTTGTAGCCACATCTTATCACCTTTCACCCTTTAAATATGCAATCCTTTCTTCATAAACCACTTTGAGCCTCGTCTAACGATAGACCTTTCAGTTTTCAACCTACATCTACCTAACTTTGGGATGGGATGGTGTGCAACTTATGCAATTTTCAATTTCATAAAAAGCTTGAGTGACTTCAAAATATTAAAATAGCAAAAAATAAGCAAAAAAAAAAATAAAAGTGTACAGAAGGGCAAGTGTTCAAATGTCTTTGATATGAAAATGTCTTCGATAAGAACACGTCTCAGATTGCGTCTCTTATTGAGTGCTCGGTACCGTGCCTGAGAAACATGAATGCTAACTGAGTGATAGACCGCATAATCAGGACCGCCCAGACTTATAAAAATAAAAAATTTGCAAAAGCAAAAAAAAGAGAGCAAAAATATAAAAGGAGAATTCAAAAGTGAAAAACCTCAAGCGTAATAATACAAGGATTTAAATGCAAGGTTTCACATCTTAGGGGCTTATCTAGGGTCTTGAACCATTATCCCCTTCTTCTTCAACCTTTAGCCTAACCACGTTACAACCCTTAAAAAGACCTTTTTCAGATATACACACACTTGTGCGAGGTTCGGCTAGAGCTACGTTTGGCCTAATTCCTAATGGATACATAGGCAACCTCACAAGGGGGTGCATTCGTAATAAACATGCATTCATATTCACATTCACACATCATGATCATATCAAGGGATCCCCTATGCTCAATCCTATTTACTTAGAGCTAGATTTGGGAGCTAGATCCTTATATCATTAGCTTACCCAGCCTAAAAGTCACCTTCATTTGACTCTTTTCAATATATTTTCCCCACTTAGCCCATGCGACCTAACTTTAGTATCCCTTTCACACACTTCACAGATACATGACAAAATATACTTCCCTTAGGAACCCTTTGTCATGATATCTTAACACAACATTGAAGCATACTTTGTCATATCAAGATCAATCATCATTGCATCACAAAGTATAAAGTACTTAGCCTCCACGCCTAAGTACTTTCATTATCGAGTCAACTAGGATAGTGTAAGCTGTTACAATCCTTGTACTCTGAGAGACAACATTTGATTAAGCTCATTCAACATGCACCTTCTAAAACTTCGCTTCTTTCTTTTTCGCGTCTTTCTTTTTCGGGAGAAAGTCGGTACCCTCCATTAAAATGATGGAAAATTTTTTCTTCTTTGCTTTTTCGAGTCGCACGATCAGAACACACACGGGTCATGAGTCACACGTGTCATTTCACTTCGAGTCGAGTCAATCTCGAGTCAATCACAGCGAGCCAAGTTTATACCTTGAGTCGTGTCAAGTCAATGAGACAAGCGACATTAAACCTTAGGTCAACCCTAAAATAATTAAAGAGATTAGCAAAGTCCTATAGTAAAAAATAAATACAGGTGCATCCCAACAGCAGCAAGAGCAGAATATGGAATACCCGATTCCAGCGCCACACGGAAACATCTAGCCTCTGGCAACAGATTTCAGCGCCTGGCACTAAATCCTAGCGTCCTGCGACAGAGCCAATTCTTGGCACAAGATATATTTCAGCAGCGACATAGCTCAACCACTCAAAGCAGTTCTTTCAACCTCTTTCAGCAATTTCGGGTTCCTTGATACGCCATTTAGCCCCTCTAAGCAATTTGACATGATTAAGTAGTCGGCTTGATTACAATCGTAATAAGTGATCGACCTGACGAAAGATCGTCTCATTTAGCTTAAAGCGCCTAAACATTTTCTCTACACAAGACACCGACATACTGGTTCAAAAAAAACAGCAAAGACACTAACGTACTTGTAGGGAATAATTTCAAGCGTTAACCCCTAGCTTGAACCCCACTGTGATCATACACTAAAGTACGGTGGCGTCCAAAAGGGAAGAAGATAGATCAAAAGAGTCACCAACAAGTTTTAGGAACTTGTAAACAGTTCATAGGGTGAAGGTTACACCCCTTAACGATCTAAGAGATCGTCAACTCCATAAGGTCTTGAACCAAATAAGGGTTCGGGGATGAAGGTACAAATCCAACCTAAAAGAGATTGAACCTGCCCTAAAAATAGGCCTCTACTTTATTCTTATCGTATTCATGTGCGCTTTCTGACTAACATGCAACCAATAGGATTAACCCTAAACCTGTTTAATCTATGTTGGTTGAATTTAATGCACAAATAAACTATTATTGGCGATCACTTGAATTTATAATCATAATTAACCCTAACAAGATTATTAATTATCGTATTAAGCGTGATTACAAGTACAAATTTCCTTTAAACAGGCATAAAAGGCGTGATCAAGCAATAAAGAATAAATAATGTATCAAGCAACATAATAAATAATCAATATCATGAATAATAATCATCATCAAAAAAATTATTTAAAAAGTAAAGGGTAAAAATCAAATTCTAAGAAATAAATTCAAGGAGGGTGAAGGGTGCCTATGCTAGACTTATTGGGGAAAGGGTTTGAAAAGAAGAAAAAGAAAGCATGAAATCTTAGTGAGAAGCTTGCCTTGTGTATTTGTTTCATCATTACCCTCATTTTTTTTTTGTCAATCACATGACTCAAAATCAATTCAACATGCATGTATGAAAGAAGGTAGGAAGAATGAAGATTGTGATGTGAAGAAAAATGATGTAGATGGAGAGATATGAAGAAATTAGGAATAGAAGGTACCCCCAACTCAAATGACGGAAAAAAAAAACCGACTCATGCATGAACCTAAGATATGGTCATGGTGACATATACTCAAAGTGTGTTCTAAGACTAGTGAGTGTAGGTGACATGTTAAGACTCGTGTCATGACCATGTGGCTAGACTATGTAACAAGACTTGAACAAAGACTAAGTTAAGACTTCACGTATATGCATTAAACTGGATAGACTGTTGTATTTTAGTCATAACTTTTGATCTGTGACTCTGGTTGGGATGAAACCAACGCCAAATTAAAAATAACACTCGGGGCTATAGATCCATAGGCTATTCAACTCGTAGTTCTTTCTAGAACTCTGTCTGTGACCAAAACAAGTTGACGTTTGTGCAGTATACTTGAATAAAAATCAAGGTTGACTTAAAGGGACTATGACTCGATTATAGACATATTTATTAGCCCAAATAAATTAGTTAATTAATTAAACAAAGTCCTTTAGTCATTAATCAGTTTATTTAGTCTTAACACAAGTCAAACAAACGGTTAGGAAAAACACATAGAATATGCACAACCAATACTGCACAATTAGTCAAGTAGGGATGATATGATGGAATGAGTTTGCAACCTAACCATGGTTCTAGTTCTCTAACGTTCAGGATATGGGTTAGTCAAAGAGGGTCCATGGTTAATTTTCCGGATGCACCGCGCGAAAGTCTAACCGTGAAGGGTTGGCGCGAGTGGATAGGACACCGCAAGTTAAAAACTCGCTTCCATGGTTTAGTGAATTCAACATTCTCGGATGTACCCTTTATTGCATAGAGCGTTCAATCAGGTAAATGGAGCATAAATTCCCAGAGGGTTATGTCCATATGTAGAACACATATGGGTTTTAGAAAAGTGAGAAAAACTCAATCAGGAAGTAGGATCAAGCAAACAGTGCTAAAAACTGGTCAAAATTAGAACGCATATTTCTGGCTCAGTATTGGAAGAACTTAGCACCAGCGAACAAAGGTCGGCGCCAACGATTTGGCTTTAGCGCCTGGTGACAGAAGCTGTCGCCTGGCGCCAGAGTAAAATCAGTGGCGCTAAAGTTTGTTTTATGACGCTAGTTTCTACATGCCTCAGCAGCTTTCTGTGCTCGATAAAATTTTCCTGTTTCGCACAGCATTCTTTCGATTCTAGTTGTGAAAGATATTCCTTAAATTTACTACGTGTGAAAATCCTATGTTTGTAACTCATTAGGATGGTCTTTTCAATGAGATATTTTTTTATGCATATGACAATAATGTTAATCAAAATTACGCACATTAAATACTTAGAACTTTTCGAGTCTAATCCACTCGTTCTAAATCATTGCCGAAATAAATTTCAGGAATTAAAATTGAAATTCTCCCCAGTGGAGTCGCCAAAAACTATAGAGAATATTTCAAGCATTATCCCTAGCTTGAACCCCACTGTGATCATACACTAAAGTACGGTGGCGTCCAAAGGAAAATAAGATAGAGCAAAAGAGTCGCCAACAAGTTTTAGGAACTTGTAAACCGTTTACGAGGTGAAGGTTACACCCCTTAACGATCCAGGAGATCGTTAACTCCAATAGGTCTGTAACCATGACTGGTAGTTCGGGGATGAAGGTACAAATATAACCTAAAAGAGATTGAACCTTCCCTAATAATAGGCCTCTACTTAATTCTGATCGTATTCATGTGCGCTTTCTGACTAACATGCAATCAATAGGATTAGCCCTAAACCTGTTTATCTATGTTGGTTGAATATTAATGCACAAATAAATCTATTATTGACGATCACTTGAATTATAATCAAATTAACCTTAACAAGATTATTAATTATCTTATTAAGCGTGATTACAAGTACAAATTCCCTTTAAACATGCATAAAAGGTGTGATCAAGCAATAAAAATAAATATAATCATAATAATAATAATAATCATTATCATAATAATAATCACGATTAAAGTAATCATGATAAAGCATAATAATAGCAAGATCCTATGCATGATACTTAAAAGATTAATAATAAACCCTAGCGTGTCACCAAACAATAAAGATCAAATATATAGCCCTAACATGATAAAAAAATGAAAATTAGCAAGAAAATTGGAAGCATCGCAGGAATCACAATTGTCATATTTGATATTAAAATTATAGTTATTACCCTAAACATGATACTAGGAAGATCAAAACACCCTAACATGACATTAGGAATCATAATAACAACCTAGACATGATTTCTATATCATAATATTAATAAATCAATTAAAGCACTTACCTGGATTCCTCGTACCTCTTTCTAATAACAAAATACACACGTTAGTAACTTCAAGGAAAATAATAATCAAAACAATTAAATTAAATAATTGAAATAAAAATTTGGGACTAAATCCTCAGAAATTAAAACATTTCACGTCTAGGGCAAAGGCAACTTCGAATTTGGCTACTGGCTAGGTGTGTCTATTCCTAATGTATGAGGAATTGTATTTGTAAAAGGGTTGGCTAGAGTGAGAGAGATTCAAGAAATTCTTTAAGAGAGTTGGTGAGAAGAAAGAATTAGAAAGAATAAGAATGGATGAGAATTGATGATTGTTGAGAATTGATAAGAATTGATGATTAAAAACAGAATTTTATGAGGTTATTTTTAGAGAAAATCAGCCAAACGAATAGAAAAACGAATCAGAGTATCGACGAGAATAAAACACGATTAGCGCCAGGCGCTGAAGGTTAGCGCCAGGCATTAATAATTAGTTTCACGCGTTTTTGTTTTTATCATATCTTTTGATCTGGAAGTCCGAATAAGGCATATAATATGTTGTTGGAAAGTTCTTGTAGTCTAATTTCCAATCCTATTATAATCAGATTAAAATCTTTTGTAGATAAAAAGATATGGCCGAAATAGTAGGAAATTGTCAGTTTTGGATAGAGTTTTGTATCTCATTCATATCTTTTTCGTTATAACTCGGATTTAATATTATAATATATCATTAGAAAGATAATTTCAAGATCTATCCAACCACATAAAATTTGGATAAAGATTATGAGGCACAAAAATAAAATCTGAATATATTCCACTTCGCACAAAACAAGGATTCTAAAAAGGAGTAGTTTTATTCAATTTCAAACTCTTTAAAACATAATTATCAATCCTAACTCTGTTAAGATTTAAGATCTAAAATATACTAGAAGAATATAATCAATCCTAATAGCTTTAGGAATGATAATTAATAATAGGCCCTCCTCTAGATCATTGGGCCGCATATAAAAACCAAATCGGGCCCAGTTTAGTATTTTGGCCATAACTTCCTCATTATTCATCGGAATTGGGCTTATAATATATTGTTGGAAATGTCTTTTCAATCCCTATCAAACTACACTATTATTGGACCCATATCATGGACCAAACTAAATTGGAATGCACGTTTTTCATAAATAAGGTAAGAAAAAAAAAAATTTCAAAAACAGAAAGAACAGATATTTTAATAAAAACATCCTCATGACTAGACTTCTCACACTTTCTCTTTGGTCGATAATCAAATGATATGAAAGGTATTCATCACTGGGTTTGGTTTTGGGGAGACACATTTGGGTGTCTACATTAAGGAAATGTACTACATCACAAGAAGACATGGCAAATAATGAAGAAAATTGAAAAACACCATTAGCATCCACTTGAGCATGTAGTTCATCAGCATGAACAAAAGAGGAAATAGAATCAAAAGCACTTGTTCTTGGTTCACTCATGGGATCATTTGAAAATTCATGGGAATTCATGCTAATGTAAGAAGAATCAAGACAATGCACATCAATATTAGGATCATGAATACCACTATTATAAGCATTCCTAGCAAACCAAACTTAAAAAAACCAAGCATCATCAATTGACAATGCTCTAAATCTACCATTATGCATGCATTCAACTTCATTCCTAGTTTTTTCATTCAAAATAACAAATCTCACAAGCCTCCCAAAGACTACAACAATGATAGTCAAGAAATCCCTCAAGTCTATGGAAATATTCACAAAAAGGCTCATTATCATATTGAGGAAAATATAGACATGCCATTTTTTTTAAATAAAAATAAACAAAAATCAAATAAAAGAAAACTATATACAAAGACCTAGACTCAAGAAATCAAAAACACTCAAACATAGACACCATTCCCCGTCAACGACGCCATTTTGACGTGGGGTGGAACTAGGTCGTTGAAACTAATCCTCCCTCGGTCTAAATAAATTTATAAACACTTAACAAGCCTATATACTAGTACAGAGGCAAGTCAAGGGTTGAACCCAAAGGAACGGTAACGTTCAAGCGCTCTTAATTATGCACCTAAGCTAGGTTGAAATCTAAGGATAAAAGGAGAACACTAACAACTAACACATAAAGAAACCAAACAAATAAAGCACTAGGAACGGATTCAACAAGCAATTATGATAATTGTAGCAACTCAGAAACAATTTGCAAATCAATGGTTGTGAAGACTAATGGCAAGCTCAATAAAAAGAGTTAACAAGCTATCTCCTAGAGGTCAAACTAGCGCCAACTACGAGAGACTCTAACTAGGAGCATCACTAATCAAGCTCAATCGAAAATTGCAAGCTACAAATCAATGGTCCGTATCAATGTAGACTCACAATGCAATCTAGCATAATTCTCAAGGCCTAATCAAATTACACACATGCAAACTTCCATTAATCACTTTAATCTCAACAATTAAACAACATAATTCCCAAATTAAGCACAATCAATTAATCAAACACGTTTTACCCAATTCCTATCAAACAACAACACTAACATCATCATCTAACCAACAAACAACTAAAAAAATCAAGAATCAACAATCTATGAAGAACAATTACACTAATCAACAATCAAACATCAAAATCAAACCAAACAAATATCAATACCCGAACCTTGCATCTTGAGCACATGATTGCTGGTTCAACACCCCATATTCAAGAGAGCACGGCTTGAGAGCGCAAGAGCTAGAACTTGGAGAATCCACTTCCTTGCATCTTGAGCTTTCCAATTGCCATGAGCTTGCTCCAAAAGCTTCCTCCACCTTAGTAAATCACCAATATCAATACCCGAACCTTATACAATACCTACAACCACGAAAATAGAGCAAATAAAGGATAAAAGACTAGAAAAACCATAGAAATGCACAAAAGCTACAAAATAAGAGAGGAAAGGTAAGACTAAGACCAAAAGCATAAAACTAAGCGTAAATTAAGCATGAAAGCCATGAAAAGAAATTAAAAGCAACCTAAATGCTCATCAAATGGGTGTCATTTATGACACACATCAAAATGACAAAGCTAGCGCGTCACGACAAGCCTATCGCAGAGCAGCAGGAGCGTTAGGCGTCGCGCTGGACCCTGTCGTTCTGCGACAGGGCAATTTTAATCCTTATAGGATTTAGACTTTTTCTGATCGTTTCCAAGCAATTCTCTCTATAAATAGAGTCGGGCTCCTCCATTTTTATTCATTCACAATCATATTCACAATCACATCCATTTTTATCAACAATATTCCATTTTTTTCTTTCTTAAGCTAATAACTTATTATTTCTCCCTCTTTCTAAGCCTTACCTTTTCAAATAAAATACCATATTCACAAGTCTTTGACACACCTAGCCAAGCTCTAAATTGTCTTCCTCCTAGACGTGAAAGGTGGATAATTTCAAAGGGTTTGGTCCTAAATCTCTATTTTAAAATATTTAATTTAAATGTTTGATTTAATATTTTCCTTGAAGTTACTAACGTTTGTATTGTTTTGATAGAAAGAGATACGAGATATCATAGTAAGTAACTAGATTGCTTCTTAATCATTCTTTTGATATAGAAATTATGTTTGATGTATTCTATTAATTCCTAGTATCATGTTAGGATGCTTTTATTTCTTTATGGTATCATGTTTAGGTTGCTTCTTGTAGGGAATATTTCAAGCATTACTCCAAACATGAACCCCACTGAGATTATACACTTAAGCATAGTAGCGTCAAAAGGGAAGGAAGCTAGAGCAAAAGAGTTGCCAACAAGTTTTAGGAACTTGTAACTCGTTAACAGGGTGAAGGTTTCACCCCGAAACGATCTAAGAGATTGATAACTCCAATAGGTCTAGACCAAAACTGGAAGTTCGGCGATGAAGGTACAAATCCAATCTAAAAGAGAAAGAACCTACCCTAATAATAGACCTCTACTTTATTCTCCTCACATTCATGTGCGCTTTCTGACTAACATATAATCAATAGGTTTACCCTAAACCTGTTTAGTCTATGTTGGTTGAATATTAATGCACAAACAAAGCTATTATTGGCGATCACTTGAATTATAATCATATTAACCTAAACAAGATTATTAATTATCTTATTAAGTGTGATTACAAGTACAAACATGCATGAAAGGTGTGACCGAGAAATAATAATAAATATCAAGCAACATATTAATAATCATAATAATAATAATAACAACAATTATAATAATCATCATAACAATAATTATGACAATTATAATCATAAATTATAAAAATAATCATAATCATGTTAAAGCATAATAATAATAGCAAGATCCTAGGCATGATACTTACAAGATTAATAACAAACCCTAGCATGTCACTAAACAATAAAGATCAAATCTTTAGCCCTAACATGAAACCAACATGGTATAAAGAAAGAAAATAGGAAGCATCACAGAAATCTTAATTGATATAAGGAACTATTCTTTACCCCAAATATGATACTATTTAAAGCATCCTAACATGATACTAGGAAAAGCACCCTAAACATGATACTAGGAATCAAAATAACAAGCTAAACATGATTTCTATATCATAATATCAATTAAACAATTAAAACACTTACTTGCATGCCTCGTATCTCTTTCTAATAATAAAATACACGCGTTAGTAACTTCAAGGAAAATATAAAATTAAAGAGTTAAATTAAAGAATTGAAATAGAGATTTGGGACCAAACCCCACAAAAATATCAAACCTTTCACGTTTAGGGCGAACGCATCTTCGAACTTGGCTAATTGTGTCTAGTGCTAATGTATGAGGAATTGTGTTTGTAAAAGGCTAGGCTAGAAAGAGAGAGAGAGAGAGAAAATAAGCTTTAGCTTAGAGAGAGAGAAAAAAATTAGAGAATTCTAGGTGAGAGTTCGAAAAGGAATAAAACACGCCTCTATTGCCAGGCGATAGGGTCTGTTGCCAGGCGACAAAACTTGTAGTTTGGTGCTGGAATACAGTTTTTGAGGATTATGTTTTTATCATATCTTTTGATGTAAAAGTCCAAATAAGGCATAAAATATGTCGTTGGAAAGCTCTTAAAGACTACTGTAGATTAGTATCTTTTGTAGATAAAAAGATATGGCCAAAATAGTTGAAGGGTGTCAATTTTGGATAGAGTTTCGCATTATATTCATATCTTTTTCGTTTTAACTCGGGATTAATATTATAATATATCATAGGAAAGATAATTTCAAGATTAATCCATGAATGTAAGATTTGGATACAGATTATGAGGCACAAAAATAATATCTGACTGTAGTTGGATTGGGCTTGAAAAGAACTTTCCATTGATATGTTAAAAGCCCAATTCCGATTAATAATGAGGAAGTTATGGCCAAATTACTAAACTGGGCCCGATTTGGTTTTTATATAAGGCCCAATGATCTAGAGGAGAGCCTATTATTAATTATCATTCCTAAAGCTATTAGGATTGAATATAGTCTTCTAGAATATTCTAGAAGGTTCTTTTCAATCCTAATGGAGTTAGGATTGATAATTATGTTTCAAAGAGTTTGAAATAAAATAAAACTACTCTTTAGAATCCTTGTTTTGTACGAAGTAGAATATATTCAGATTTTATTTTCGTACCTCTTAATCTTTATCCAAATTTTATATGGTTGGATAGATCATGAAATTATCTTTCCAATGATATATTATAATATTAATTCCACTATTTCGGCCATATATTTTTATCTACAAAATATTTTAATCTGGTTCTAATTGGTTTAGAAAGTAGACTTCAAGAGCTTTCCAACGACATATTATATGCCTTATTTGGACTTCCGGATCAAAAGATATGATAAAAATAAAAAAAAAACGCGTGAAATTGATTATTAGCGCCTGACGACAAGCATTAGCGCCTGGCGCTAATATCCTTCGTCTGGCGCTAATTGTGTTTTATTCTCGTTGAAACTCTGATTCCTTTTTTTATCCATTCGACTGATTTTCTCTATAAATAGCCTCTTAAAATTCTGTTTTCAATCATTAATTCTTCTCACCAACTCTCATCATGAATTTCTTGATTCTCTCTTTTTCTAGCCTAGCTTTTTACAAACACAATTCCTCACACAATAGCATTAGATATACTTAGCATAGTTTGAAGTTGCCATCGCCCTAGACATGAAAGATTTTAATTTCTGAGGGTTTGATCCCAAATCTCTGTCTGAATTATTTGATTTAATTGTTTGTTTATTATTTTCCATGAAGTTACTAACGTGTGTATTTTGTTATTAGAAAGAGGTATGAGGCATCCAAGTAAGTGCTTTAATTGATTTATTGTTATTATGATATAGAAATCATGTCTAGGTTGTTATTTTGATTCCTAGTATCATGTTAGGATGTTTTTCTTAATTTGATGTTTAGAATGACAACAATAAGTTCCTAGTATCATGTTTAGGCTAAAGAATATAATGTCAATTATGATTTCTATGACGCCTTTTAATGTCTTTCCTAATAGTATCATGTTAGGGCTATATATATGATTTTTATTTTTTAGTGACATGCTAGGGTTTGTTATTAATCTTGTTAGTATCATGCCTAGGATCTTGCTATTAATATTATGCTTTAACATGATTATTATAATTATGATTATGATTATAATTATTATTATGTTGCTTTATGATTATTATTGTTATTGCTTGATCACACCTTTTATGCATGTTTAAAGGGAATTGGTACTTGTAATCACGCTTAATAAGATAATTAATAATCTTATTTAGGGTTAATATGATTATAATTCAAGTGATCGCCATTAATAGATTTATTTGTGCATTAATATCCAACAAACATAGATAAACAGGTTTAGGGATAATCCTATTGATTGCATGTTAGTCAGAAAGCGCACATGAATACGATCAGAATAAAGTAGAGGCCTATTATTAGGGTAGGTTCAATCTCTTTTAGGTTGGATTTGTACCTTCATCCCCGAACTACCAGTCATGGTTCCAGACCTATTGGAGTTGACGATCTCCTGGATCGTTAAGGGGTGTAACCTTCACCCAGTAAACGGTTTACAAGTTCCTAAAACTTGTTGGCGACTCTTTTGCTCTATTTTCTTTCCCTTTGGATTCCACCGTACTTTAGTGTATGATCAAAGTGGGTTCAAGCTAGGGATAATGCTTGAAATATTCCCTACAGTTTATGGCGACTCCATTGGGGAGGATTTCTATTTTAATTCCTGAAATTTATTTCGGCAATGATTTAGAATGTGTGGATGAAACTCGAAAAGTTCTAAGTATTTGCGTAATTTTGATTAACATTATTGTCACATGCATAAAAAAGATCTCATAGGAAAGACCATCCGTAATGAGTTAAAACATAATATTTTTACACGTAGGAAATTGTAGGAATATCTTTCACAACTAGGACCGAAATAATGCTGCGCGAAACTGGAAAATTTTATCGAGCACAGAAAGTTGCTGAGGCATGTAAGAAGTAGTGTCAGAAAACAAAGTTTAGCGCCACTAATTTGACTCTGGCGCCAGGCGGCACTTTCTATCGTCAGGCGCCAAAGCCAAATCGCGGCGCTGGCCTCTGTTCGCTGGCGCCAAGTTCTTCCAATACCGAGCCTGAAATATGCGTTCTAACTTTGACCAGCTTTTAGCACTGTTTGCTCGATCCGACTTCCTGATTGAGTTTTTCTCACTTTTCTGAAACCCATATGTGTTCTACATATGGACATAAACCTCTGGGAATTCATGCTCCATCTATCTGATTGAACGCTCTGTGGAACAAAGGGTACATCCGAGAATACTGAATTTACCAAACCATGGAAGCGAGTTTTTGTTTAGATTCGCAGTGTCCTATCCACTCGCGCCAACCCTTCACGTTTAGGCTTCCGCACGGTGCATCCGGACAATTAACCATGGACCCTATTTTACTAACCCATATCCCGAAATTTAGAGAACTAGAGCCATGTTTAGGTTGAAAACTCATTGCATCATATTGTGCCTACTTGACTAATTGTGAATTATTTGTTATGCATACTCAATGTGTTTTTTCCTAACCGTTTGGTTTGACTTGTGTTTGTCAATTGACAGGGTAAAGTCGTATCCCCTAATCAAAAGTAATTACCTAAGTCCACTTACTAAAGTAGATAAGGAAGTAGGGTCGAATCCACAGGGAAACAAGTCTTTCTACTCCTAATTAATTATTATAATCTAAATTATCGAGGTAACCAATATTGTTGTAAATAAAGTCTATACTACGAAGAATAAGATCGGAGGAAATAAAATAGGGAGAAATTAAATATTAAAAGACCTAGGGCGTAGGTTCACTAATAAACAATAAGCCAGGGCAAATAAGCAATCATCAATCATTGATTAATCAGACTATAAAGGGCTTTCGCTACGTATTATAATCACAGAGTTAATTTACCGGTATTAAATTTCAACTGTCGAATCTTGACTTAACCATTTATAAATTAGTCCGCCTATTGAAACTAAGCCTAAACATCAATTCTCATCTGTCGAATCTCGAATTAATATTGTTAAACTCATACAATTAAATCTGGCCAAACGTAATTGCATAGCATTAAATCAATCAATAGGAAATCAACCAAGCATTGATAATCAACAATCACAAATTTACCCCTTCATAATATTTATTATATCCCCATAAACCCTAGATTTATAATATTCATAAGATCGGAGGAAATAAAATAGGGAGAAATTAAATATTAAAAGACCTAGGGCGTAGGTTCACTAATAAACAATAAGCCAGGGCAAATAAGCAATCATCAATCATTGATTAATCAGACTATAAAGGGCTTTCGCTACGTATTATAATCACAGAGTTAATTTACCGGTATTAAATCTCAACTGTCGAATCTTGACTTAACCATTTATAAATTAGTCCGCCTATTGAAACTAAGCCTAAACATCAATTCTCATCTGTCGAATCTCGAATTAATATTGTTAAACTCATACAATTAAATCTGGCCAAACGTAATTGCATAGCATTAAATCAATCAATAGGAAATCAACCAAGCATTGATAATCAACAATCACAAATATACCCCTTCATAATATTTATTATATCCCCATAAACCCTAGAAATAAAACTACTAAAGCATCATCATAACTAAACTAATCAAATAAATAATGCAAGACATAATCAAAGAAGTAAATTAAATAACTGAAATTAAAAGAGAAGAAATTGTTACCAAAAGAAATCTGGATTAATGAAAGTAATTATGAACAAAGTTAAGAGAGAATTTAAGAGAGAGAAAATATCCTAAGTAGAGAGAGAAAATCTAAAAAAGAAGGTAATCAGAATTTACGTACATAATTCGTACTTAAACCCTCCTAAAACAAAAACTAAAACAAAATTAATCAGCTCTATGAAAAACACGAGCCCGATCAGGCGAAGGGCCGCCCGATCAGGCCTGCCTTTTTACTTGCCCTTGCTTGGTATGCCGTGCCCGATCGAGCTTCCACTCACCCGATCGGGCGTGCCTCTTCCTTGAGGTTACTTTTGCGCGCATCCGCCCGATCAGGCGTATGCTTGCCCAATCGGGCCCAACTTCTTCTTCGAGGCTTGGATTTCGATTGGGCTGGATTCCTCGGCCCAATCTGGATTTCCTCATCGGGTCATGATTAATTGATCCAATAGCCCCGGTATCTCATACCGATCCCCTAATCACTGGGTCTCACCAATCTTGGGCTTCAAGAGTGGTCGTGTCCTTCTAGCTTCCGTAGTTGATCCATAAAAACCCGGGAAAATGCTCCAAAAGTGCAATTTCCAATAAAACTCAACTAAAACTACGAAAACACTAGAAAACACAAATTAGTAACAAAAGTGGCCCTAAAGAGCCAAAAACAATACTAATAATGACCACGGGACGGGGGTATAACACTATATAAATTAGAACTCCCCTTAGCCAAACCTTTGCTTGTCCCTAAGCAAAGAGCTCATGAATGAACATATAAAACATGCCTCATCCCAATAAAAACAATCAAGGGCAAACGATTCAAGATAAATCTAATGAACATGCTTCCATGTCAATCAATCTCATTCATCTAATTATCCTTCATCCCCCAACAATTGTCAAGTAAAGCAAACCACATGATCATATATATTTCAAGACTAGTGCTCACACACTCCACTCTCATTTATGTGGCGAGTAAAAGATGTACTCGATCACTCTCTAACCAACCCCTTTATTTGTGAGCAATGCCCTCCCATCTCACACTCTCGTGTGTTCAAAACAATGAACGCTCAACCTACTAGTCGACTCAAAATATGTCACGTCATAACTTGCATTGATAAAAAACACTTTCACATACATACAACTCTATGCACAAAGGTCGGAAGGTCCTTAAAGCTTGTAATGTAAGGCTAGGGTAAAGGGTAGGATAAATTTAGGAAAATATGAGAGTAAAGCCATGCTTAAGGGAGCCATATCCTAATAAAACCTAAGGTCACAACAAGTGATGACCAAAACATCTTTAATCACAACTCAACTCCACAAAAGTTCACCAAACAATCATATATACAACACAACCCCAACACATACATATTCACTCACAAAGTATGATAATATGGAATAAAGTGAATTAAAACAAACTTTGAACCACTTATTCTTTTTCTTTCTTTTTTTTCAAACATGAACTCTTTTTTTTCTTTTTTTTTCCTAGAACAACCTTCAAATAGAACATTTGAACATATGAAACAACTTTTTTCTTTGCTCTTTTTTTCTTTTCTTTTTACCTCATATTGGAAATTTTAAACTTTGAAACACAAAATATCAATATTTTCCAATCATAAATCAAAGAACAATCACTCTTCTATTTTTCCCACATTGTGCAAATAATGTGCACACCACAACTCCCTCACCTCACCAACTAATAGCTCCCCCAAGCCAAGCATGGGACTAGTAACCAATGGGGCTCATATAGGCTTGTAATGTGGTTAAATAAACAATAAAAGGGCACAAGCAACAACATGGATAACAAGAAGGGAACAAATGTATCTAATATTTTCTGAAGGCTTCCTAAGAGAACAAATGCCTTCGTCCTCCTCAATGTACATAATATTGAGCTATATAAACATTACTAATAGTTGCAAACCAATACTCAAATTCATTAACATACCAGGAACTAACACACATTCCTAACCAAATCAACTAGTCAAGCACTATATTCACAAATAGTTGGCAAAATTGGCGTATGTTTAGGAATCCAAACAATTAAACTTCAAATCATGATCAACAAATTCACAAAGCTCATTATCATATACCAAGAATCAAAATAATATTTTCTAAGTATGGGACACAGTGAAGCATGATTTACAATTCATTGGAACGTTTTTTTTGAACTTTTTTGTTTTTCAAATTTTTTTGTATTTTTTTCATAAAGGAAAGCTATAACAACTACACTAGGAAAGCAATAAATAGAGAAGAGAGAATTAGAGTTACCATATATACAAGAAATCTCCCCCAAGCCAAATCAAGCAATTCCCTCATTGACTTGGAAAGGTAGCTAGGAGAAGCTACTCCTCATCATCATCCATCCTCTCGTACCCTCCTCCATAGCTCGAGCCGGCACCACCTTGGTTCGTTCCAGCGCCACCATAACCCGAACGACCGGCAAAGTAGTTAGGGTTCACACCCATACCCCCTAAAGGAGCATCAAAATTATGGACTGAAGAATAGTCCACATAAGTAGTCCACATAAGTACCAAATGCTCCGGGGGTGAAATATCCTTCTTAGGGGTATTGGAACCAGTCGGGAACTAATGCCTCGGGGGGAATAGCCCCTCGACGTGCATAGACATCATACACGGGTTATAGACCCCTCCCAAGGTTCCTCTCTATATGACCTACCCGACTATCCAAGGTGCTTAACCTAGAATCTAGGTTTTGCACCATGCCCTCTACTCTCCCTTTCCCCATCTCTATACGGTCCAATTGGCTCCTATAAGCCGAAAAGTCATAAGGGGCATTGGGGTAGACGTTATAATCGATCGAGGAGGTGGGTATGCCATAGGTGAAGGGTGGAGGTGGTGGGTAGTGTGGTGAATGGTGTTGGGAAGAATGGTCTTGGGGAGATTGATGGGGTTGTGGTGAAGGGTGAGGTACTTGAACCTCGCCTTGACCGTTAATCTCAAATGTGTAAGAAGGCTTCCCCTTCTCAAATTGGGTCAAGGTGGGGTTGGGCAAGGTAAAGGCTTGGTCTCTCCTACCCAATTATCGGTGGACTATCCACCAAGTGTCACCTCCCACGGGTTGCACCCACTTTAGGCTCCCTAAATAAGCTAGGTCCATGAGGTTTGAGCCCACTACTTTCCTATGCTTATCCGGGTTCCAACCTAGGTGTTTGATGGCAATGTGGGTCACTAACCCCCAAAATATATAGGTGCCCTAGACCTACCAACTTCGGCCGCATTGGCCACCCTTTGAAAGTGATTGGCAATCCTATGGGGTATGTTTAATTTTTCAGCATTAGGGATTACATAGGAAGCCAATAATTCTAATTCATCCCTCCTCACATTTGCTGGTTCATGCCTCCCAAAAATAGTGAGGCCGGCAAACCTTTGCCAAAACTTTGGGACGGGGTGTTGAATCCACGTCCCTTTGGCGTGTTAGAGGTTAGCCAAACCCTCCCCAGTTAGTCTCTTGTAGACCACGGCAATGTGGTCTTGGGAGGGTTCGATAGGTTTATCCGATTTCAATTCAAACAACTTCCCAAATTCTTTAAGAGTTAATCGCACATTGTTATTCAATAATCGGAATTGCATATGAGTGATTATAGCATTCATTTTAATAACATTAAAACTAGAGATAAATTCTAATGTTAAATAATCATATGTATCATGGAAAATTTGAAAGAAACCACTCATGCCTATACCCTTAAACAAATTTTCTACATATTTATCAAGACCTAATCTAGATAATGTAGGATGATGAACAAAGCGGGTTGAGATTACCTATCTAAAGATGAGATTTAGCATCCTTGCCGGTTGTTCCGCCGAGGTGATAACAACCTCCTCCCATCCCGGTACTTGAAGCTTCGGGTCGACAATTGGTTGTTTTTGCCTCGAACTTTCGCCCCTTTGTTGCCTAGAAAGTTTTGAAGCCATATGTAGGTGGAAAATTGGGTATTGAAGCTTTCTCTCTCTAAGGGTTAGAAGAAATTATGAGAGAAAGTGGGAGAAAGTGGGTGGAAAATGTAGAGGAAGGTGTGAGAATTAAGAATATGTGAAAATTTTAAGGTTTTGATGGGTGAATTTGAGGGGATCTTGGATTGAAAGTGAAGTTGAAGGTTTGAAAATGGAGGTTTTAGAGAGAGAAAGTGTGAAAAAGAAAGAAGAAGTAAGAAAGAAAAAGAAAAGAGAAAGGGAGAAGGAGGATTTAATCCTTCGGGTAAATAGGCGCGCCCGATCGGGTGAATTTGGTTCTTGCTGAAATGTAAAGTGCGAGCCCGATCGGGCGCGAACACGAACCTGGAAATCGCCATTTTGGTCGCCCGATAGGGGGAGCTTCGCCCGATATTTCTTTTTAGATAAAACCGTTTCCCCGGGCATAAGATCGGAAGTAGGGTCGAATCCATAGGGAAACAAGTCTTTGTACTCCTAATTAATTATTATAATCTAAATTATCGAGGTAACTAATATGGTTGTAAATAAAGTCTATACTACGAAGAATAAGATCGGAGGAAATAAAATAGGGAGAAATTAAATATTAAAAGACCAAAGGCATAGGTTCACTGATAAACAATAATACAGGGCAAATCATAATAAGCAATCATCAAGCATTGATTAATCAGACTATAAAGGGCTTTCGCTACGTATTATAATCACAGAGTTAATTTACCGGTATTAAAATCTCATCTGTCGAATCTCGACTTAACCATTTATAAACTAGTCCGCCTATTGAAACTAAGCCTGAACATCAATTCTCATCTGTCGAATCTCGAATTAATATTTCTAAACTCATACAATTAAATCTGGCCAAACCTAATTCATTAGCATTAAATAAATCAATAGGAAATTAACCAAGCATTGATAATCAACAATCACAAATTTACCCCTTCATAATATTTATTAGATCCCCATAAACCCTAGAAATAAAACTACTAAAGCATCATCATAACTAAACTAATCAAATAACTAAAGCAAGACATAATCAAAGAAGTAAATAAAATAACTGAAATTAAAAGAGAAGAAATTGTTACCAAAAGAAATCTAGATTAATGAAATAAATTAAGAACAAAGTTGAAAGAGAATTTAATAGAGAGAAAATATCCTAAGTAGAGAGAGAATATCTAAAAAAGAAGGTAATCAAAATTTACGTACATAATTCGTACTTAAACAATCCTAAAACAAAAACTAAAACAAAACTAATCAAGTCTATGAAAAACACGCGCCCGATCGGCAAAGGGCCGCCCGATCTGGCCCGCCATTTTACTTGCCCTTGCTTGGTATGCCTTTCCCGATCGATCTTACACTCACCCGATCGGGCGCGCCTCTTCCTTGAGGTTACTTTTACGCGCATCCGCCCGATCGGGCTTATGCTTGCCCGATCGGGTCCGGCTTCTTCTTCGAGGCTTGGATTTCGTTTGGGCTCGATTCCTCGTCCCAATCTGGATTTACTCATCGGGTCTTGAATAATTGATCAAATAGCCCCGGTATCTCATACCGAGCCCTTAATCACCGGGTCTCACCGATCCTGGGCTTCAAGAGTAGTCGTGTCCTTCTAGCTTCCGTAGTTGATCCATGAAAACCCGGGAAAATGCTCCAAAAGTGCAATTTCCTGTAAAACTCAACTACAACTACGAAAATACTAGAAAACACAAATTTGTAACAAAAATGGCCCTAAAGAGCCAAACACTACTAATAATGACCACGAGACGGGGGTAAAACACCATATAAATTAGACATATCATAAATAAGTCTTAATAAACTAATTAATGACTAAAGGACTTTTCTTAATTAATTAGTTTGAGCTAATAAATATGTCTAAAAATCGAGTCATGGTCCCTTTAAGTCAACCCGGTTTTTTATTCCCTTTAAGTCCCACAGCTTGTCCTGTTTAATGCGTATACGTGAAGTCTTAACTTAGTACTTTGAGGGTACGGGGAAATCATGCGCTCCTGCACAGTAAACCTGCGCGCCCGAAATGAAGCCGCACGATAGGTCGAGCAAACTCTCTGGTTTGGCTCTGTTTCTTCAGCCTGGCTGCGCGGGTTCTAACATGTATGCGCGCCCGCACAGCAGCCGTACAGCACCCCGCACAGAACAATTTGCTTGGCTCCTACAAAACAAAAGCATGGAAATCAAATAAAACTAAGGCGAGAAGACTAAGAAAGGGAAGATAAAGGAGAAACGGAAAGAGGAAGCAAAACTAGGTAAAAATTCTTAGAAAAACGGCCTAACAAGTGCAAATGAGGGGAGAATCCTTAGAGAAAAAGGATAAAAGAGTGGCATAAATTCCACTCATCAATTACAATCGCAATAAGTGATTGACCTAACGAAAGATTGTCTCACTTAGCTTAAAGCGCTAAGCATTGGCTCATCGCAAGACACCGACATATCATCAAAGATCTTTTGTTCAGAGACGCGTGGACATATCATCAAAGATCTTTTTTCAGAGACACGTGGACATTTCATTCAAGCTCTTTTGTTCGGAGACGCGTGGACATTTCTTTCAAGCTCTTTTGTTCAGAGACGCATGGACATTTCTTCCAAGCTCTTTTGTTCAGGGACGCGTGGACATGTATTTCAAACTCTCCTGCTCAGAGACGCGTGGGCATCCTATTAAAACTCTTTTGTTTAGAGACGAGTGAACAATCCTAAAAAAAAGCTTTATTTTTCAAAGACATGTGAACATCAAAACAATGAGATGGCGTTCCCTAGATTGTGGAAGGTTATGACAAACAACAACAAATCGGTTACTTTAGAGACGTGTGCTCGATAGTGCAAGTTACGCGCTTCTTAACTCTCTTATCTGTTTAACTAACGCTAGTTTGCAGGTATCAGCGTTACAAGAATGGTTTAGGATCGCAGAATGTTCTGAATCATTCTCCGTCCCTATCAGTACTTTGACTTTTGTTTTCGAAACTTGCATTTCTCCAAACCTAGTCAAAGTGGGGGCTTCTATAGACACCCAAATGTGTCTCCCCAAAACCAAACCCAGTGATGAATACCTTTCACATCATTTGATTATCAAACAAAGTGAAAGTATGAAAAGTCTAGTGATGAGGATGTTTTTAATAAAATATATCTTCTTTCTGTTTTTGAAAATATATCTTCTCTTACCGTATTTATAAAAAAAGGTGCATTCCAGTTTAGTTTGGTCCATGATATGGGTCCAATAATGGTGTAGTTGGATAGGGCTTGAAAAGACCTTTCCAACGATATGTTATAAGCCCAATTCCGATTAATAATGTGGAAGCTATGGTCAAATTACTAAACTGGGCCCGATTTGGTTTTTATATGCGGCCCAATGATGTAGAGGAGGGCCTATTATTAATTATCATTCCTAAATCTATTAGGATTTATTATAGTATTCTAGAATATTCTAGAAGGTTCTTTTCAATCCTAATGGAGTTAGGATTGATAATTATGTTTCAAAGAGTTTGAAATAGAATAAAACTACTCCTTTTTAGAATCCTTGTTTTGTACTAAGTAGAATATACTCAGATTTTATTTTCGTACCTAATAATATTTAACCAAATTTTATATGGTTGGATAGATCTTTAAATTATCTTTCCAATGATATATTATAATATTAATTCCGAGCTATAACGAAAAAGATATGAAACTTTGTCCAAAACTGACACCCTTCCACAATTTCGGCCATATCTTTTTATCTACAAAATATTTTAATCTGATTCTAATTGGGTTGGAAAGTAGACTTCAATATATTTCCAACTACATATTATATACCTTATTTAGACTTCCGGATCAAAAGATATGATAAAAACAAAAAACATGTGAAACTGATTATTAGCTCCGGACGACAAGCATTAGCGCCTGGCGCTAAGGCTTGGACTGCGCTAGCCTTCAGCGCCTAGCGCTAATATCAAGCGTATGGAGCTAATCGTGTTTTATTCTCGTTGAAATTCTGATTCGTTTTTTTATCATCTCGACTTATTTTCTCTATAAATAGCCTCTTAAAATTCTGTTTTCAATCATCAATTCTTCTCACCAACTCTCATCAAGAATTTCTTGATTTTCTCTCTCTTTCTAGCCTATCTTTTTACAAACACAATTCCTCACACATTAGCACTAGACACATCTAGAAGAGTTCGAATTTGCCTTCGCCCTAGACGTGAAAGATTTTAATTTCTGAGGGTTTGGTCCCAAATCTCTCTTTCAATTATTTAATTTAATTCTTTGTTTATTATTTTCCTTGAAGTTACTAACGTGTGTATTTTGTTATTAAAAAGAGGTACGAGGCATCCAAGTAAGTGCTTTAATTGATATATTGTTATTATGATATAGAAATCATGTCTAGGTTGTTATTTTGATTCCAAGTATCATGTTTGGCTAAAAAATATAATGTCAATTATGATTTCTATGATGCCTTTTATTGTCTTTCCTAATAGTATCATGTTAGGGCTATATATATGTTTACTGTTTAGTGACATGCTAGGGTTTGTTATTAAACTTGTTAGTATCATGCCTAGGATCTTGCTATTAATATTATGCTTTAACATGATTATTATAATAATAATTAGGAAAATTTTTAAATTACCACCCAAAAATAATGCAACCATTTTTGAACTAACCATCCGTTTAATTTTTTATTTTAAATTACCACCCCTTAAATTAAATAAATGCTCAAATTACCACCCATTTAAAAAACCCGGTGGATTTTCCGTCTGTGGGCCCTACCTAACGCTTATTTTAACCCTTTTGATTGATTTTTTTCCCCGATTTTTCTCTTTAAAAACACTCTCCTAACTTCAATTCCCATTTTTCTCTTTGACATTTGTTAGAATTTACTGAATGAAATGCGAAATAAAGTTTAGAGAGCGTTTTTAAAAGAAAAAATCGGGCAACAAAATCATTTTAAAAGGTCAAAATAAGTGTTAGGTGGGGCCTACAGACAAAAAAACCATCGGATTTTTGAAATGGTTGGTAATCTGAGCATTTATTTAATTTAAGGGCTGGTAATTTAAAAAAAAAAATTAAACAGGTGGTTAGTTCGAAACTGGTTACATTTTTGAGTGGTTATATAAAAATTTAACCTTATGAATATGATTATAATTATTATTATGTTACTTGATGATTATTATTGTTATTGCTTGATCAAACATTTTATGCATGTTTAAAGGGAATTGGAACGTGTAATCACGCTTAATAAGATAATCAATAATCTTTTTTAGGGTTAAAAAGATTATAATTCAAGTGATCGCCAATAATAGATTTATTTGTGCATTAATATTCAACCTACATAGATAAACAGGTTTAGGGTTAATCCTATTGATTACATGTTGGTCAGAAAGCGCACATGAATACGATCAGAATAAAGTATTGGCCTATTATTAGGGCAGGTTCAATCTCTTTTAGGTTGGATTTGTAACTTCATCCCCGAACTACCAGTCATGGTTCCAGACCTATTGGAGTTGAAGATCTCTTGATCGTTAAGGGGTGTAACCTTCACCCTTTGAACAGTTTACAAGTTCCTAAAACTTGTTGGTGACTCCTTTGCTCTATTTTCTTTCCCTTTGGACGCCGCCGTACTTTAGCGTATGATCACACTGGGGTTCAAGCTAGGGATATTGCTTGAAATATTCCCTACACTCTCTTACTTCTCTCCTCAAGATGCTCCTCACTCTTTTTTATCACCTCCAATTGACTTCTCATAGAATTAAGAATCGATTCCTTATTAGGCACAAACTCATTATCAAGCTTAATGCACCTAATTTGATAATCGAATATATCAACAAGAGATTCAAAAGATGTAGAAGGTTGAGGCTCAACAAGAGAAGGAGAAGTACAACCAAGATTGGAAGAATCAACATTGAAATCATGAGCATATACATCACATTGGGGAGTAGGGGCACAATCAAACATATGACATTCGTTATTAGGAGTAAGGAATATTTCAAGCATTATCCCTAGATTGAACCCACTGTGGTCATACACTAAAGTACGGTGGCGTCCAAAGGGAAAGAAGATAGAGCAAAAGAGTCGCCAACAAGTTTTAGGAACTTGTAAATCGTTCACGAGGTGAAGGTTACACCCTTTAACGATCCAGGAGATCAGTAACTCCAATAGGTCTGGAACCATCACTGGTAGTTGGGGGAAAAAGGTACAAATCAAACCTAAAAGAGATTGAACCTGCCCTAATAATAGGCCTCTACTTTATTCTGATCGTATTCATGTGCGTTTTCTGACTAACATGCAATCAATAGGATTAGCCCTAAACCTGTTTATCTATGTTGGTTGAATATTAATGCACAAGTAAATCTATTATTGATGATCACTTGAATTACAATCAAATTAACCCTAACAAGATTATTAATTATCTTATTAAGCGTGATTACAAGTACAAATTCCCTTTAAACATGCATAAAAGGTGTGATCAAGCAATAAAAATAAATATAATCATAATAATAATAATCATCATAAAAATAATAATCATGATTAAAATAATCATGTTAAAGCATAATAATAGCAAGATCCTAGGCATGATACTAACAAGATTAATAATAAACCCTAGCGTGTCACTAAACAATAAAGGTCAAATATATAGCCCTAGCATGATACTAACATGAATATTAGGAAGAAAATAGGAAGCATCGCAGGAATCACAATTGTCATATTTGATATTACAATTATAGTTATTACCCTAAACATGATACTAGGAAGATCAAAACACCCTAATATGACATTAGGAATCATAATAACAACCTAGACATGATTTCTATATCATAATATTAATAAATCAATGAAAGCACTTATTTGGAAATTTAAACCTTTCACGTCTAGGGCGAAGGCAACTTCGAATTTGGCTAGGTGTGTCTAGTGCTAATGTATGAGGAATTTTGTTTGTAAAAGGGTTGGTTAGAAAGACAGAGAGAATCATAAAATTCTTTATGAGAGTTGGTGAGAAGAAAGAATTAAAAAGAATAAGAATGGATGAGAATTGATGATTGTTGAGAATTGATAAGAATTGATGATTAAAAACAGAATTTTAGGAGGTTATTTATAGAGAAAATCAGCCGAACAGATAGAAATACGAATCAGAGTTTCGACGAGAATAACACACGATTAGCGCTAGATGTTGGTCATTAGCGCCAGGCACTGAAGGTTAACGCCAGGCGCTAATAATCAGTTTCACGCATTTTTTTTTTATCATATCTTTTGATCCGGAAGCCCAAATAAGCCATATAATATGTTATTTGAAAGCTCTTAAAGTCTACTTTCCAACTCAATTGGAATCAGATTAAAATCATTTGTAGATAAAAGATATGGCCGAAATAGTAGGAGGGTGTCAGTTTTGGATAAAGTTTTGTATCTCATTCATATCTTTATCGTTATAGCTTTGATTTAATATTATAATATATAATTAGAAAGATAATTTCAATATCTATCAAACCATATAAAATTTGGATAAATATTATGAGGCACGAAAATAAAATCTGAATATATTCCACTTCGCACAAAACAAGGATTCTAAAAAGGAGTAGTTTTATTCAATTTCAAACTCTTTAAAACATAATTATCAATCCTAACTCAATTAGGATTTAAGAGAATCTTCTAGAATATTCTAGAAGAATATAATAAATCCTAATAGCTTTAGGAATGATAATTAATAATATGCCCTCCTCTAAATCGTTGGGCCGCATATAAAAACCAAATCGGACCCAGTTTAGTATTTTGGCCATAACTTCCTCATTATTCATCGGAATTGGGCTTATAATATATCGTTGGAAAGGTCTTTTCAATCCCTATACAACTACACTATTATTGGACCCATATAATGGAACAAACTAAACTGGAATTCATGTTTTTCATAAATAAGGTAAGAAAAGTAATATTTTCAAAAATAGAAAGAAGAGATATTTTAATAAAAACATCATCATCACCAAACTTTTTACACTTTTTCTTTGCTCGATGATCTAATGAAATGAAAGGTATTCATCACTGGGTCTGGTTTTGGGGAGACACATTTGGGTGTCTACAGAAGCCCTCGCTTTGACTGAGTTTGGAGAAACGCAAGTTTCTAAAACAAAAGTCAAAGTATTGATAGGGACGGAGAATGATTCAGAATGTTCTTTGATCCTTAATCATTCTTGTAACGCCGATACATGAAAAACTAGCATTAGTTAAAACAGATAACAGATTTAAGAAACGTGTATCTTGCACCCGAGTACACGTCTCTAAGGGTAACCGATTTATTGCTGCATTGTTGTTGCGACAACTTTCCACAATCTAGGGAACACCATCTTGCTTTTTTAATGTTCACTCGTCTCTAAACAATAGATCTTTTTTCGATAGGTTCACGCGTCTCTGAACAAAGAGCTTCTTTTGATAGGTTCACGCGTCTCTGAACAAAGAGCTTTTGAATGATATGCCCACGCGTGTTTGGAGCAAAAGAGCTTGATAATAGGATGCCCACGCATCTCTGAGAAAAAGAGCTTGAAAGAAATGTCCACGCGTCTCTGAACAAAAGAGCTTGAAAGAAATGTCCACGCGTCTCTGAACAAAAGAGCTTTGATGATATGAATGTTTGTTGTGATTCTATTCTGAATAAAACTTCTGAAGAAAAACGCTTGTCGATCTTTAAAGCTCGCTTGAACTTTGCACCCGCTATGCCAGTATGTCGGTGCTTTTGCTTCTTATGAACCATTATATCGGTGCCACTTTTGTTTATGAACCAGTATGTCGGCACCTCTGTTGTTTATGAACAAGTATGTCGGTGCCTCTGCTGTTTATGAACCAGTATGTCGGTGTCTTGTGATGAGCCAATGCTTAGGCGCTTTAAGCTAAGTTAGACGATCTTTCGTCAGGTCGATCACTTATTGCGATTGTAATCAAGCCGACTACTTAATCATGTCAAATTGCTTATAGGGTCTAACTGGCGTCAAGGAACCCAAAGTTGTTGTACAAGGTCGAAATAACCGTCTTGAGAGGCTTCAAGCTTTATCGCTGCTGAAATATCTCTAGCGCCAAGAATTGGCTCTATCGCCAGACGCTAGGATCTAGCGCCAGGCTCTGAAACCTACTGCCAGACGCTAGATGTCGTTGTCTGGCGCTAGAGTAGGGTCTTCTCTATTCTGGACTTACTGCCGATGTTGCTTGATTTCACTTTGAACTTTGAACTTGGTCGTTTCCTTTCAACCAAATCCGCTCAAATCTTTTGTAAATTAAAGTTGTTCATCTCTAATTTACCGATCAATGTAACTCCTCTTATCTTTGAGGAATCTCCTGTACTCGCGGTTTTTTCAAAAAAATTCGTGAATGTCCTCACTTGCTGGGATGCACCTGCTTTTATATCTTTGAGTATAGGACTTTGCTTATCTTTCTAATTATTTTATGGTTAACCAAAGGTTTGATGTTACTTGACTCATTGACTTGACACGACTAAACATGTAAACTTTACTTAATGATGACTCACTCGAGGTGAATTGACACGTGTGACTCATGACCCGTGTGTGCATTGTATTGTGATCGTGCGACTCAAAAATGCAAAAAAGCAAAAATTTTCCGTCATTTTTGTGGAGGATATCGACTTTCTCCCGAAAAAGAAAGACACGAAAAAGAATCGAAGTTTTTTAAGGTGCATGTTGAATGAGCTTGGTCTGGTAACATTGTCTCTCATAGTACAAGGATTGTAACGTCTTAGGGCTTGTTCTCTTACGTTGAAATTCAGTTCAGTTCAGCTTAGTTTAGTTCAGTTCAGTTCAGCTCAGTTTAGTTCAGTTCAGTTCAGTTCAGCTCAGTTTAGTTCAGTTCAGTTCAGTTCAGCTCAATTCGATTCAGTTCAGTTCAGCTGAGTTCAGTCAATGAGAACATGCCCTTTGATTATCCTAGTTGACTCGATAATGAAAGTATTTAGGAAACTTAGGCGCGGAGGCTAAGTACTTCATACTTTGTGATGAAATGATGATTGACGAAGTATACTTTAATGTTGTGTTAAGATTTCATGACAAAGGGTTCCTAAGGGAAAGTATATTTGGTCATGTATCTGTGTGGTGTGTGAAAGTGATACTAAAGTTAGGCCGCAAGGGCTAAATGTGTGGAAAAAGATTATTTCAAGAAGAGTCAAATGATAATGACTCTTCAGGCTAGGTCAGCTAATGATATAAGGATCAAGCCCCCAAGTCTAGCTCTAAGTAGTTAGGGATGAGCATATGGGATCTCTTGATATGATCAATTATGAATGTAAATATCAATGCATGTTTATTACGGCCACACCCCCTTTGTGAGGTTGCCTACGTATCCGTTAGGAATCAGGTCGAACGTAGCTCTAGCCGAACCTCTCAAAAGTATGTGTATACCTCAAAAAGGTATTTTTAAGGATTGTAACGTGGTTAGGCTAAAGGTTGAAGAAGAAGGGGATAAAAGGCTCAAGACCCTCGATAAGCCCCCAAGGTGTGCAACCTTGCTTTTGAATCTTTGTATTATTGTGCTTGAGGTTTCTCACTTTTTAGCTATTTCTTTTTTTTTATTTTTGCTCTTTTTTTTTTCTTTTGCAATTTTTACTTTTATAAGTGTGGGCAAATACGATCATGCGGTCTATCACTCACTTGGCATTCATGTTTCTCAGGCACGGTACCAAGCACTCGATAAGAGATGCAATCTGAGACGTGTTCATATCAAAGACATGTTCATGTCAAAGACATTGGAACACTTGCCCTTTTGTACACTTTTATTATTATTATTATTATTATTATTATTATTATTATTATTATTATTATTATTATTACTATTATTATTATTCTTATTATTCTTATTATTATTATTATTATTATTATTTTATTTTTTGCTATTTTAATCTTTTGAAGTCACTCAAGCTTTTTATGATATTGAAAACTGCATAAGTTGCACACTATCCTATCCCAAAGTTAGGTATATGTGGGTTGAAAAAATGAAGGGTTTATCATTAGACAAGGCTTAAAGTGGTTTACCAAAAAAAGGATTGCGTATTTGAAGGGTGAAAGGTGATATGATGTGGCTACAAGGGGTGCCTCAAGTCATTGGTATACCTTGTGCTTAGTATGACATGGATATTTTTTTTTTTTGAATTGCTATGATCATATGTAAGGAAATAAATTCTTATTTTATTTAAAAGTAAAGAGTAAAAATCAAATTCTAAGAAATAAATTCAAGGAGGATGAAGGGTGCCTATCCTAGACTTATTGGGGAAAGGGTTTGAAAAGAAGAAAAAGAAAGCATGAAATCTTAGTGAGAAGCTTGCCTTTTGTATTTGTTTCATCATTACCCTCATTTTTTTTTTTGTTTTTCAATCACGTGACTCAAACTCGATTCAACATGCATGGATTGAAGAAGGTAGGAATAATGAAGATTGTGATGTGAAGAAAAATGACGTAGATGGAGAGATATGAAGAAATGAGGAATAAAATGTACCCCCAACTCAAATGACGAAAAAAAAAACCGACTCATGCATGAACCTAAGACATGGTCATGGTGACATATAATCAAAGTATGTTCTAAGACTAGTGAGTGTAGGTGACATGTTAAGACTCGTGTCATGACCATGTGGCTAGACTATGTAACTAGACTTGAACAAAGACTAAGTTAAGACTTCACGTATATGCATTAAACTGGATAGACTGTGGTATTTTAGTCATAATTTTTTATCTGTGACTCTGGTTAGGATTATACCAACGCCAAATTAAAGATAACACTTGGGGCTATCGATCCATAGGCTATTCAACTCGTAGTTGTTTCTAGAACTCTGTCTATCACCAAAACAAGTTGACGTTTGTGCGGTGTACAGGAATAAAAATCCGGGTTGACTTAAAGGGACTATGACTCGATTATAGACATATTTATTAGCCCAGATCAATTAGTTAATTAATTAAACAAAGTCCTTTAGTCATTAATCAGTTTATTTAGTCTTAACACAAGTCAAACAAACGGTTAGGAAAAACACATAGAATATGCACAACCAATAACGCATAATTAGTCAAGTAGGGATGATATGATAGAATGAGTTTGCAACCTAACCATGGCTCTAGTTCTCTAACGTTCAGGATATGGGTTAGTCAAAGAGGATCCATGGTTAATTTTCCGGATGCACCGCGCGAAAGCCTAACCGTGAACGGTTGGCGCGAGTGGATTGGACACCGCAAGTTAAAAACTCGCTTCCATGGTTTGGTGAATTCAACATTCTCGGATGTACCCTTTGTTGCATAGAGCGTTCAATCAGGTAAATGGAGCATGAATTCCCAGAGGGTTATGTCCGTATGTAGAACACATATGGGTTTTAGAAAAGTGAGAAAAACTCAATCAAGAAGTAGGATCAAGCAAACAAAGCTAAAAACTGGTCAAAAGGTATTGGAAGAACTTGGCACCAGCGAACAGAGGCTGGCGCCAACGATTTGGCTTTAGTGCCAGGTGACAGAAGCTTTCGCCTGGCACCAAAGTCAAATCAGTGGCACTAAACTTTGTTTTCTGACGCTAGTTTCTACATGCCTTAGCAGCTTTCTGTGCTCGATAAAATTTTCCAATTTCGAGCAGCATTATTTCGATTCTAGTTGTGAAAGATATTCCTCAAATTTACTACATGTGAAAATCCTATGTTTGTAACTCATTACGGATGGTCTTTCCAATGAGATCTTTTTTATGCATATGACAATAATGTTAATCAAAATTACGCACATGAAATACTTAGAACTTTTCGAGTTTCATCCACTCATTCTAAATCATTGCAGAAATAAATTTCAGGAATTAAAATAGAAATCCTCCCCATTGGAGTCGCCAAAAAGTATAGGGAATATTTCAAGCATTATCCCTAGCTTGAACCCCACTGTGATCATACACTAAAGTACGGTGGCGTCCAAAGGAAAATAAGATAGAGAAAAAGAGTTGCCAACAAGTTTTAGGAACATGTAAACCGTTTACGAGGTGAAGGTTACACCCCTTAACGATCCAGGAGATCGGTAACTCCAAAAGGTCTAGAACAATGACTGGTAGTTCGGGAATGAAGTTACAAATCTAACCTAAAAGAGATTGAACCTGCCCTAATAATAGGCCTCTACTTTATTCTGATCGTATACATGTGCGCTTTCTGACTAACATGTAATCAATAGGATTAGCACTAAACCTGTTTATCTATGTTGGTTGAATATTAATGCACAAATAAATCTACTATTGACGATCAGTTGAATTATAATCAAATTCACCTTAACAAGATTATTAATTATCTTATTAAGCGGGATTACAAGTATAAATTCCCTTTAAACATGCATAAAAGGTGTGATCAAGCAATAAAAATAAATATATAATTAGAATAATAGTCATCATAATAATAATAATCATAATAATCACGATTAAAATAATCATGATAAAGCATAATAATAGCAAGATAATATGCATGATACTAACAAGATTAATAATAAACCCTAGCGTGTCACTAAACAATAAAGATCAAATATATAGCCCTAACATGATACTAAAATGAATATTAGGAATAAAATTGGAAGCATCGCAGGAATCACAATTGTCATATTTGATATTAAAATTATAGTTATTACCCTAAACATGATACTAGGAAGATCAAAACACCCTAACATGACATTAGGAATCATAATAACAAACTAGACATGATTTATATATCATAATATTAATAAATCAATTAAAGCACTTACCTGGATGTCTCGTACCTCTTTCTAATAACAAAATGGACACATTTGTAACTTTAAGGAAAATAATAATCAAAACAATTAAATTAAATAATTGAAATAAAAATTTGGGACTAAATCCTCAGAAATTAAAACCTTTCACGTCCAGGGCAAAGGCAACTTCGAATTATGCTACTGGCTAGGTGTTTCTATTTCTAATGTGTGAGGAATTGTATTTTTAAAAGGGTTGGCTAGAAAGTGAGAGAGATTCAAGAAATTCTTTCAGAGAGTTGGTGAGAAGAAAAAATTAGAAAGAATAAGAATGGATGAGAATTGATGATTGTTGAGAATTGATGATTAAAAACAGAATTTTACGAGGTTATTTTTAGAGAAAATCAGCCAAACGAATAGAAAAACGAATCAGAGTTTCGACGAGAATAAAACACGATTAGCGCCAGACGCTGGTGATTAGCGCCAAGCGCTGAAGGTTAGTGCCAGGCGCTGAAGGTTAGTGCCAGGCGCTAATAATATGTTTCACGCGTTTTTGTTTTTATCATATCTTTTGATATAGAAGTCAAAATAAGGCATATAATATGTTGTTGGAAAGCTCTTTAAGTATACTTTCCAACCCTATTAGAATCAGATTAAAATCTTTTGTAGATAAAAAGATATGGAAGAAATAGTAGGACGGTGTAAGTTTTGGATAGAGTTTTATATCTCATTCATATCATTTTCGTTATAGCTCGGATTTAATATTATAATATATCATTAGAAAGTTAATTTCAATATCTATCCAACCACATAACATTTGGATAAAGATTATGAGGCACAAAAATAAAATCTGAATATATTCCACTTCGCACAAAACAAGGATTCTAAAAGGAGTAGTTTTATTCAATTTCAAACTCTTTAAAACATAATTATCAATCCTAAGTCCATTAGGATTTAAGAGAACCTTCTAAAATATTCTAGAAGACTATAATCAATCCTAATAGCTTTAGGAATGATAATTAATAATAGGCCCTCTCCTAGATCATTGGGCCGCATATAAAAACCAAATCGGGCCCAATTTAGTATTTTGGTCATAACTTCCTCATTATTCATCGGAATTGGGCTTATAATATATTGTTGGAAAGGTCTTTTCAAGCCCTATAAAACTTAACTATTATTAGACCCATATCATGGACCAAACTAAACTGGAATGCACGTTTTCATAAATAAGGTAAGAAAAGAAATATTTTCAAAAACATAAAGAACAAATATTTTAATAAAAACATCCTCATGACTATACTTTTCACACTTTCTCTTTGCTCGATAATCAAATGACATGAAAGGTATTCATCACTGGGTCTGGTTTTGGGGAGACACATTTGCGTGTATACATTAAGAAAATGTACTACATCATAAGAAGACATGGCAAATAATGAAGAAAATTGAAAAGCACCATTAGCATCCACTGGAGCATGTAGTTCATCATCATGAACAAAAGAGGAAATAGAATCGAAAGCACTTGTTCTAGGTTCACTCATGGGATCATTTGAAAATTCATGGGAATTCATGCTAATATAAGAAGAATCAAGACATTGCACATCAATATTAGGATCATGAATACCCCTATTATAAACAATCCTAGCAAACCAAACATAAAAAAACCAAGCATCATCAATTGACAATGCTCTAAATCTACCATTATGCATGCATTCAACTTCATTCCTAGGTTGTTCATTCAAAATAACAAATCTCACAAGCCTCCCAAAGACTACAACAATGATAGTCAAGAAATCCCTCAAGTTTATGGAAATATTCACAAAAAGGCTCATTATCATATTGAGGAAAAGATAGACATACAATTTTTTTTTAAACAAAAATCAAATAAAAGAAAACTATATACAAAGACCTAGACTCAAGCAATCAAAAACACTCAAACATAGACACCGTTCCCCGGCAACAACGCCATTTTGACGAGGGGTGGAACTAGGTCGTTGAAACTAATCCTCCCTCGGTCAAAATAAATTTATAAACATTTAACAAGCTTATATACTAGTATAGAGGCAATTCAAGGGTTAAACCCAATGGAACGGTAACGTTCAAGCGCTCTTAATTATGCACCTAAGCTAGGTTGAAATCTAAGGATAAAAGGAGAACACTAACAACTAACACATAAAGAAACCAAACAAATAAAGCACTAGGAACGGATTCAAAAAGCAATTATGATAATTGTAGCAACTCAGAAACAATTTGCAAATAAATGGTTGTGAAGACTAATGGCAAGCTCAATAAAAAGAGTTAACAAGCTATCTCCTAGAGGTCAAACTAGCGCCAACTACGAGAGACTCTAACTATGAGCATCACTAATCAAGCTCAATCGAAAATTGCAAGCTACAAATCAATGGTCCGTATCAATGTAGACTCACAATGCAATCTAGCATAATTCTCAAGGCCTAATCAAATTACACACATGCAAACTTCCATTAATCACTTTAATCTCAACAATTAAACAACATAATTCCCAAATTAAGCACAATCAATTAATCAAACACGTTTTACCCAATTCCTATCAAACAACTACACTAACATCATCATCTAACCAACAAACAACTAAAAAAATCAAGAATCAACAATCTATGAAGAACAATTACACTAATCAACAATCAAACATCAAAATCAAACCAAACAAATATGAAATCAAACAAGGCAATAAAATGAGATAGAGTTTAGAATGCTCATTGATAATAGAAAAGATCACCAACACAATTGTCACCATTGAATCTTCAATCTCTCAATAACTATTTAAATTCCTCACTTTCTCTCTCTAAAATCTACTCCTAAACCAACCTTAAAACTAGAGATAGAAACTCTCAACTAAGCTAAGAATAAAATCAAAATCTAAAATAAAACTTGCTTCTAAAGCTCCTTTCAAAAATCGGGTTACAAAGGTATATATAGGAGGGGCGAACAAAAACCGAGCAAGGAAGTACCCAAAGAGGCGTGGCCGCGCAAGTAGGGGTGGCGCTCCCGCACACAGGGGCTGCGCGCCCATGCATCTCTGGGTTTCTCCAACTTTCTCACGGATTCGTGCGTTCACTAAGGTCGCACGATATTGATGATGATAAACACTAAGTGAGGCAGTCCCTAAAGCACATGATTGCTGGTTCAACACCCCATATTCATGAGAGCACAACTTGAGAGCGCAAGAGCTAGAACTTGGATAATCCACTTCCTTGCATCTTGAGCTTTCCAATTGCCATGAGCTTGCTCTAAAAGCTTCCTCCACCTTAGTAAATCAAAAATATCAATACATGAACCTTGTACAATACCTACAACCACGAAAATAGAGCAAATAAAGGAGAAAAGACTAGAAAAACCATATAAATGCATAAAAGCTACAATATAAGAGAGGAAAGGTAAGACTAAGACCAAAAGCATAAAACTAAGAATTAATTAAGCATGAAAGCCATGAAAAGAAAGTAAAAACTACCTAAATGCTCATGAAATGGGTGCCATTTATGACACACATCAAAATGACAAAGCTAGCGCGTGACGACAAGCCTATCGCAGAGCAACAGGAGCGTTAGGCGTCGCGCTGGACCCTGTCGTTCTATGACAGGGAAATTTTAATCCTTATAGGATTCAGTCTTTTTCTTATTGTTTCCGAGCAATTCTCTCTATAAATAGAGTTGTATTCCTCCATTTTTATTCATTCACAATCACATTCACAATCACATCCATTTTTATCAACAATATTCCATTCTCTTCTATCTTAAGCTAATAACTTATTCTTTCTCTCTCTTTCTAACCTTACCTTTTCAAATAAAATACCACATTCACAAGTCTTTGACACACCAAGCCAACCTCTAAATTGTCTTCGCCCTAGACGTGAAAGGTGGATAATTTCAAAGGGTTTGGTCCCAAATCTCTGACAAGCGCACATTAGGGCGCGCTTTAAGGCATTTAAATGGGTGATTTTGGATGTATTTAGGCCCGTTTTGGTCGTTTATTTCCTTGTTACACTCGTTTACTTCATATTACGTGCTTCACGGGTTTCGGTCTGTTTTTGGTGTGTTAACAGGTATAGTTGACCAAGTTATGTCGAGTCCCGAACCATTGGTGCATAATCAGGCTATTATCGATCCTAGTCCACCAAGCTAAGGCTTTGTTGCGGTTCTCAAGGCCTTGAAAGGCAAGTTAAGTAGCAGGCAAGGCAGAACAGTTCACAAATATGACACCTGTTCACTATTTTGCTCACAACTTTCGGTATACAAATGATAATGGAGTGATTCCAATTGCATTGGAAAAGAAGACTTGACGAGCTTTCCAACGATATATTGCACGCCTTAAACGGAGCCCTGGATAAGAGGTTGTGACTGTTTTAAGAAGACCAAAGTGCCTGCAACCTTCCTGCCTATGCTGCACGGGCGTGCCAGGCATTAGCACGGCCGTGCCAAGCCAATTTCCATGCCCGTGCCAGTGCCAGATTCAGCACGACCGTGCCAGATTCAGCACGGCCGTGCCAGGCCTTAGCACGGCCGTGCCAAATTCAGCACGGCCGTGCCAAATTCAGCACGGCCGTGCCATAATTGAAGATATTGCGGATCAGCTACTGCCATGCTTGCACGGCCGTGCCACTTCCAGCACGGTCGTGCCGATTCACAAAGGGCAGCCTGCGATTTACTTTCCGATTTAAAACATATATATATAGCCCGATTGTAAGGGTTAAGAGACAGTTTTAGAGATAGTTTGAGAGCCTTTGTAGAGAGTTATTGGAGAACGTTCTTAGTATTAGAGATTCATTAGTTTTCTTAGAGATATTTCTAGAGATTTTAGTTTTCTTGAATTGATTTGAAGCAAGATTTGCGAAGATTCTTTGTATTATTCATTGACGACGGATATCAAAGTTCTGAACTTTTCCATTGATTCGCATCAATACAATTGGTATTATTCATTCTTGTTTATTAATCAAGCTTTATTATTCCTTAATCAGAATTCATGTTTATATCTATTATGCTTTTGGAATTCATTATTGCTTTGATTATGAATATGTGTGAGTAGTCTCCTAGCTAGGGTTTCAGAATGAAACCCGGCCTAGGTAATCTATGTAATTGAGGATTGATTTTGATAAACGGATTGTGATTAAATTGATTATATGCGTTTGCATGTTAATTCATTATAATAGGAGTAGCTAACCTAGAATCTTGAATTTGATTGCATGATATCCTTGATTTGAACAAGAGATAGTGAATTGAGTATTTCATTATTGAATGTGGTTTGATTATGTATCGAGTAATGTTAAGTGCATGAGAAATCCAAGCTTAGTATTGCCCGTTGTCTTCCTATCACATGATATTGATCAGACATATAGTCTTTGCATATCCCGTTTGTCTCTCTGATTCCTTGTTGCTTAGTTACCAATGGTTAGGCGGATTCCCGTTCTCCCTAGTGTCTTAGTTTATTGATTTATTCCATCTTATTAGTAGTATTTTAGAACACCATTTTCCATTGATTTCGAACTAGCTTAGGTTTAAGATTGATATGTAATTACTCTCGTTCCTCGTGGACCGAACCTTTATTTGCCATTGTACTTGGTTATAGGGTGTTCGTATAAGTATTGCTTGATTGAGAGTTAGATTGTAGCGACCGATTTAACCCTTGTCAAAATGGTGCCGTTGCCGGGGAACGGTATTTGTTAATTGCTTTTTGATTTCTTGAGTCTAGTTCATCATAAAAAAGCACAAAACGATTTTTCCCTTTTGGCTACACTTGTAGCCCTGCTATTTAATTGGTTTGGTTAGTGTGTATGCGCAGGTCTAAACAGAGAGAATTAATACCCTTCGATCCAGAAATTGAAAGAACTTTGAAGAGCAATCGTAAATCTCGATTGACGTCATCAAACTCTCAAGGAAAGGAACACAACACACAACAGGTTCCAATGGCAGACATACCGCGCCAACCCAATCGGCCAGCACCACGACCCCTTAAGGAGTTGGGATCTCCTGGGGCGTATAGAGCTTCAAGTGGGATTGCTCCACCCACTACTGAGGCCAATGATTTTGAGATCCGGTCGGCTATGATCACCCTCATCGAGAGAAGGCAGTTTAGTGGTGCCAAGCATGAGAGCCCTTTGGCTCATTTGAACGAATTTGAGAAGTACTGCAATACCATCAAGGTTAATGGGGTGAATCAAGAGTTCGTGAGATTGAAGCTTTTCCCCTTTTCACTTATTGGGAGAGCTCTCGAATGGTTAGAGAAGGAGGTGAAGCCGAACTCTCTACACACTTGGGATGATGTCACGACAGCATTCTTGGGAAGATTTTATTCCCAAAAGAAGACGGCCGATGCTAGAGCTTTGATCCAGGGATTTCGGCAAAGGAGTGGGGAGTCGATCTATGAAGCATGGGAAAGGTACAAGGAGTACCAAAGAGAGTGCCCACACCGCGGAATCCAAACATATCAAGTTTTACAGATTTTCTATGGAGGATTGAGTCCTCAAGGGAAGACCAGTTTGGATGCGGGAGCAGGTGGCCCAATAATGAACAAAACTTAAGAGCAAGTCATAGATATTATCGAAGATGTGGTACGACACCACATGGATTGGCAAGACGGCGAGCGAGATGCTGTGAACAAGAGTGGAGGAGCGGTCTATTCAGTGGACCACCTCAATGCCATTAGCAACCTGACATCACAAATTACGAACCTCGGGAAGGAGATGTCAGTGATTAAAGCCAAGCTCGATTCCGTGCCATTGCAAGATCTTCCCTCCCAATCTAAGGGGAGAGGTATGAATCCTAATCCTTCCGTTTCTAATATGCCTGTAGGATGTATTTTTTGTGAAAACTGTGGGTCTTATGATCATTATACTAATGCTTGTAATTTTGATCCCTCATATGATCCTAATAATAATGATGGTAATAGATATAATAATGAACAGGTCAATGTTATGTCTTATGATAACGGACCTAGGAATGACAATAATAAATAGCTGCCACCTAATCAAAGAGGGAACAATTATAATCAGGGAGGTAATGATTTTGCTTATCAAAACTAGTGGGGAAATAGGGGCCAAAGGGACCAAAATTCCCAAGGACCCTATAATCAACATGGTGGTTTTGGAAATCAAAACCAATACCAACAGGGTAATCAAATGAATCATAATTCCCAAGGGCAATTCAATCAAGGGGGAAACGACATTAATAACAGGGGAAACTGGAATAATAATAAGGGGTACTCTAATCAAAATCTCCAACAATCTAATGTGCGTGGTTCCCGAGCTACAAATGATAATTATTATGCTCATGGACCACCACAGAGATCTAGCTTGGAGGAAATGATGGAGTCCCAGGCCAAAATTTTCAACACTTTTATGTCCACCACTGATAAAAAGTTTAGTGAAGTGATGACACATAATAAAATGCTTGAAACCCAGATTTCTCAGTTGGCTAGTGCTATAAAGGATGGGGTTGGAGTGTCAAAACTCCCACCTCAAGGTATTAACCCTAAAAACTCTGTAAATGCTATCACCACTAGGAGTGGAAAGACATTGAGGGGGAGCGATGAAGTAGTACCCCCTAGGAGTCAATCTGTGACTACACCTACCACTGATACTGTTGTAGGAAGTGAGGATGAGAGGACCAGAGAAAAAGATAAAATTAATGAGGTCCCAAAGGAACAGGTGGGAGCACAAACCAATGAACCCGACCTATTACATAGACTCCCCTACCCCCAAAAATATGTAAGACATAAGCTAGATGCCCAATTCGGGAAGTTTTTAGAGACCTTGAGAGAAGTCCACCTTTCTATACCATTCACTGATGCTATCAAGCAAATGCCTAACTATACTAGGTTTTTAAAAGATATATTGAGTGGTAGAAGAAACTTTGAAGGGGTAGAAACTGTTAACCTCACTGAACACTGTAGTGCTATAATAATGAACAAAATGCCTCCTAAGTTAGGAGATCCGGGTAGCTTTTCAATCCCTTGTGCTATAAACAAAATGAATATTGATAATGCTTTGTGTGATCTTGGAGCTAGTGTTAGTCTCATGCCATATTCTGTTTATCAACGATTAAATATAGGAGAACTTCTTCCCACTAACATATCCCTTCAATTAGCCGATCGATCGATCAAATTTCCAAAGGGTAAAGTGGAAGATGTTCCCCTAAGGGTGGGGAAGTTTGTCATACCTGTTGACTTTGTGGTCCTAGATATAGATGAGGATGTTCATATACCTATAATTCTAGGACGTCCTTTCCTAGCTACTTCGGGGGCCCTTATTGATGTAAAGGGTGCCAAGATTTCATTGAAAGTAGGAAAGGAGGTTTTAGATTTTGATTTAAATAAAACTATGAAATATCCTTGTTCTAATTCTGATAATTGCATGATGGTTGACACTGTTGATTCCATTGTCTCTGATATGCGTAACGAATTATTCTATACTAATCATGATTTTGAGTTGAATGAGAACAAGGAAAACAGGGACATGGAGGAGCAATTTCTAGATGCATTAGATGTGGCCACTGCAAAGGAGGCTAATGAAGCACCAAAGGTAAAGCTTAAACCCCTTCCAACACATCAAGGAAGGGTTTCCCCTGTGTTTGTAGTACCTAAGAAAGGGGCGGTGACTATTGTCAAGAATAAGAATGGTGAGCTTATCTCCACTACAATGGCAAGTATTGATTATGGGTAACATGTAATCCATGTGTTGCGTCAAGCTAATGACGTTAAAGAAGCGCTTCCGGGAGGCAACCCGAGACCCAGTCAATGAGGTACTTTTCTCTTTCCCTTTTTGCCTTCTAGGTAGTCTCTCGATGCCTGACATTGAGGACAATGTCTATACTAGCTTAGGGGGGTGAATGGTTTCCTTGTTGATTTTCCCTTGTTTTTCTTCATATTCCTATAAAAAAAAAAAACGAGTTTCTTTTGGTTTCGTTTTGGTTTGTTTCTATCTAACCTGTGCAGATATGAAGACTCATGGAGGTAGCATTAGGAGCTTCGCCGCATCTCATGTTGTCTTAGTGTGTTTTCAAGAAGCATTTGGTGAAATCTTTCCCTTTTTCCTTAAGTTTTTTGTTTTTGTGTGCTTAGGATAGTTTAGTTTAGGAAGAAGTTGAATGGTTCGAGGATGTTTGATCGGTTTTAAAGAACCTGGGATCATTGATGTTGATATCAATTGATCGCTTGTTTGTCGATTGGGATTATTATGTGATTTTCATGCCTCTATATGAGCCATTTAGCTTGTTTAAATTACTTAGTTGTTTATATATGTGTGCAATATAGGAAAAGCTTCTGTTATGAGGATGTGTAGTCTAGTTTATATGATTTGCCTTATAGTCTTTTCCTATATTTTTGGATCGTGATAAACTTTTCTAATTGCATAAACTTTTGGAATAATGCTCATATTTGGATTCGAAATGTGAATGAATGTGTATGGAATGTCTATTTCCACTTAAGCCAGTGATGAATACACAGTTCTAGTCTATTGTTGATCAATGTAGACGAGTCTAGGCGAAGGGTAGGGATAGAACACTTTTGTCATGTGAAACTCTATGCCTTTGGGCTGTGGTAAGATGGAGTCGCTTCCCGGTTGTGGATTTGACCCCCTTGATTGGTAGTTGCTTTATTTGTTAGATCCCGTGAGGTTTATTTGTTCTAGACTTCATCATTCTTATTGAGTGGCATATTTGGATCCTTGATTACGCATTTTTCGATCTTTGTGTTGACTAGTAGCTCCCGAGACCGACTTGACACTTTTAAGGGAGGAAGAGGGCACCTTTTTCATTTTTCTTATTTTGTTCCTTTTGTTTTGTTACAAATTGATTTTCTTTTTACATCATCTTACTTTCAAACCATGTTGAGCTTTAATTCCATTCTTGGTTAACCGTGTTACAAACCCGATGGCCAATGTTTTACCAACCCTTAGTTGTGAAGCGTTTACCTAGATAGGTTTGTTGAGCTTATTGTTTACTAATCAAGAAATAAAGTTTGATAGTTGGTTTGAGCAGGTGTGAAAGTGAGCCTAATTGTAAATATGTAATGTGAAAGTCATTTTGCCATCAATAAAAAAAAAGAAAAAAAAAGGAAGAAGAGAAAAGTCGTCCGAATTGTGAAAAAGGCAAGGACACATAAATAAAGTTTTGAAGTTTGAAAGAGGTCATTTGAGTGTGTATTATATGGATAATTTGGGATGTGTAAGAATGTGAATCAATGTTTATTGTGGAATGTGAATTGCATCTTTTGAACTATTGTTTTTGAGAATTGTGATTCTTGCGCTTCATTTAGGAATTAACCCCATTTTTTAAATTGTTTTCACCTACCTTACCCATTGCCAATACATTACAACCCTTTAAGACCCTTAGACTTTAGAGGTGTTCGGTTCTCAAACGGTGGAGGGAGATACCTTTCAACCCTATGGAAAGATTATGCGTAATCGAGATGTCGGGATACCTTTGTTATTTCCTCAAAATATCACTTTTTCCGGTTTCTTCGAGGAATCACGAGGGGCCAATTAGGGTGGTGATTTGAAGCAAAAGGGGAGGACGTGGGCGGTTTGGTTGGGTTTAGAGGGAAGCATGACTTCTTTGTTCTCTATGCTTGGTTTAGGTTTTGTTTGCATTTTGATCAACGATACCTTGGATTGTGTGTCTCGTTGCTTGTTTGAGTGAGTTTTCATTCCGTGCATGGTTGTTCTAAGTAGGATACATTGACTTCATTCCGTGCTAAATTGGATTTATATGTAATGGCAATAGTTTATTTGATCATGTGTGTGTTTGTATCCCTTAGTTTTTCTCGAGGACTAGCAAAAGTGTAGCTTGGGGGATTTTGACAAGCGCACATTAGGGCGCGCTTTAAGGCATATAAATGGGTGATTTTGGATGTATTTAGGCCCATTTTGGTCGTTTATTGCCTTGTTACACTCGTTTCCTTCATATTACGTGCTTCACGGGTTTCGGTCTGTTTTTGGTGTGTTAACAGGTATAGTTGACCAAGTTATGTCGAGTCCCAAACCATTGGTACGTAATCAGGCTATTATCGATCCTAGTCCACCAAGCTAAGGCTTTGCTGCGGTTCTCAAGGCCTTGAAAGGCAAGTTAAGTAGCAGGCAAGGCAGAACAGTTCACAAATATGACACCTGTTCACTATTTTGCTCACAAATTTCGGTATACAAATGATAATGGAGTGATTCCAATTGCATTGGAAAAGTAGACTTGACGAGCTTTCCAACGATATATTGCACGCCTCAAACGGAGCTCCGGATAAGAAGTTGTGACTGTTTTAAGAAGACCTAAGTGCCTGCAACCTTCCTGCCTATGCTGCACGGCCGTGCCAGATTCAGCACGGCCGTGCCAGGCATTAGCACGGCCGTGCCAGATTCAGCACGGTCATGCCAAGCATTAGCACGGTCGTGCCAAGCCAATTTCCATGCCCGTGCCAGTGCCAGATTCAGCACGGCCGTGCCAGATTCAGCACGGTCGTGCCAGGCCTTAGCACAGCTGTGCCAAATTCAGCACGGCCGTGCCATAATTGAAGATATTGCGGATCAGCTACTACCATGCTTGCACGGCCGTGCCACTTCCAGCACGGCCGTGCCACTTCCAGCACGGCCGTGCCGATTCACGAAGGGCAGCCTGCGATTTACTTTCCGATTTAAAACATATATATATAGCCCGATTGTAAGGGTTAAGAGACAGTTTTAGAGATAGTTTTGAGAGCCTTTGTAGAGAGTTATTGGAGAACGTTCTTAGTATTAGAGATTCATTAGTTTTCTTAGAGATATTTCTAGAGATTTTAGTTTTCTTGGATTGATTTGAAGCAAGATTTGCGAAGATTCTTTGTATTATTCATTGACGACGGATATCAAAGTTCTGAACTTTTCCATTGATTTGCATCAATACAATTGGTATTATTCATTCTTGTTTATTAATCAAGCTTTATTATTCCTTAATCAGAATTCATGTTTATATCTATTATGCTTTTGGAATTCATTATTGCTTTGATTATGAATATGTGTGAGTAGTCTCCTAGCTAGGGTTTCGGGATGAAACCCGGCCTAGGTAATCTATGTAATTGAGGATTGATTTTGATAAACGGATTGTGATTAAATTGATTATATGCGATTGCATGTTAATTCATTATAATAGGAGTAGCTAACCTAGAATCTTGAATTTGATTGCATGATATCCTTTGTTTGAACAAGAGATTGTGAATTGAGTATTTCATTATTGAATGTGGTTTGATTATGTATCGAGTAATGTTAAGTGCATGAGAAATCCAAGCTTAGTATTGCCCGTTGTCTTCCTATCACATGATATAGATCAGACATATAGTCTTTGCATATCCCGTTTGTCTCTGTGATTCCTTGTTGCTTAGTTACCAATGGTTAGGCGGATTCCCGTTCTCCCTAGTGTCTTAGTTTATTGATTTATTACATCTTATTAGTAATATTTTAGAACACCATTTTCCATTGATTTCGAACTAGCTTAGATTTAAGATTGATTTGTAATTACTCTCGTTCCTCGTGGACCGAACCTTTATTTGCCATTGTACTTGGTTATAGGGTGTTCGTATAAATATTGTTTGATTGAGAGTTAGATTGTATCGACCGATTTAACCCTTGTCAATCTCTATTTTCAAATATTTAATTTAAATGTTTGATTTAATATTTTGCTTGAATTTACTAACGTTTGTATTGTTTTGATAGAAAGAGATACGAGGCATCATAGTAAGTAACTAGATTGCTTCTTAATTATTCTTTTGATAGAGAAATTATGTTTGATGTATTCTATTAATTCCTAGTATCATGTTAGGATGCCTTTATTGCTTTCTGGTATCATGTTTAGGTTGCTTCTTGTAGGGAATATTTCAAGCATTACCCCAAACATGAACCCCACTGAGATCATACACTTAAGCATAGTGGCGTCAAAAGGGAAGGAAGCTAGAGCAAAAGAGTTGCCAACAAGTTTTAGGAACTTGTAACCCGTTCACAGGGTGAAGGTTACACCCCTAAACGATCTAAGAGATTGATAACTCCAATAGGTCTAGAACATACCCTAATAATAGACCTCTACTTTATTCTTCTCGCATTCATGTGCACTTTCTGACTAACATATAATCAATAAGTTTACCCTAAACCTGTTTAGTCTATGTTGGTTGAATATTAATGCACAAACAAAGCTATTATTGGCGATCACTTGAATTATAATCATATTAACCGAAACAAGATTATTAATTATCTTATTAAGTGTGATTACAAGTAGAAACATGCATAAAAGGTGTGATCGAGCAATAATAATAAATATCAAGCAACATATTAATAATCATAATAATAATAATAACAATTATAATAATCATCATAACAATAATTATGACAATAATAATCATATATCATAAAAATAATCATAATCATGTTAAAGCATAATAATAATAGCAAGATCCTAGGCATGATACTTACAAGATTAATAGCAAACCCTAGCATGTCACTAAACAATAAAGATCAAAGCTTTAGCCCTAACATGATACCAACATGGTATAGAGAAAGAAAATAGGAAGCATCACATAAATCTTAATTGATATAAGGAACTATTCTTTACCCTAAACATGATACTATTTAAAGCATCCTAACATGATACTAGGAAAAGCACCCTAAACATGATACTAGGAATCAAAATAACAACCTAAACATGATTTCTATATCATAATATCAATTAAACAATTAAAACACTTACTTGCATGCCTCGTATCTCTTTCTAATAATAAAATACACGCATTAGTAACTTCAAGGAAAGTATAAAATTAAAGAGTTAAATTAAAGAATTGAAATAGAGATTTGGGACCAAACCCACAGAAAAATCAAACCTTTCACGTCTAGGGCGAAGGCATTTTCGAACTTGGCTAAGTGTGTCTAGTGCTAATGTATGAGGAATTGTGTTTGTAAAAGGCTAGGCTAGAAAGAGAGAGAAAGAGAGAATAAGCTTTAGCTTAGAGATAGAGAGAAGAATTAGAGAATTCTAGGTGATAGTTCGAAAAGGAATAAAACACGCCTCTATCGCCAGGCGATAGGGTCTGTCGCCAGGCGACAAAACTTGTAGTTTGGCGCTGCAAGATAGTTTTTTGCGGATTATGTTTTTATCATATCTTTTGATGTAAAAGTCCAAATAAGGCATATAATATGTCGTTGGAAAGCTCTTAAAGACTACTGTAGATTAAAATCTTTTGTAGATAAAAAGATATGGCCAAAATAGTTGAAGGGTGTCAATTTTGGATAGAGTTTCGCATTCCATTCATATCTTTTTCGTTTTAGCTCGGAATTAATATTATAATATATCATTGGAAAGATAATTTCAAGATTTATCCATGTATATAAGATTTGGATATAGATTATGAGGCACAAAAATAATATCTGACTGTATTTGAATATCTTTAAATTCGAATAGAACTAGGATTTAAAAAAAGTAAAGTTTTATTCAATTTCAAACTCTTTGAAACATAATTATCAATCCTAACTCCATTAGGATTATAAAACCCTTCTAGAGTACTTTAGAAGCCTATAATCAATCCTAATAGCTTTAGGAATGATAATTAATAATAGTCCCTCCTCTAGATCATTGGGCCGCATATAAGAACCAAACCTGGCCCATTTTAGTATTTTGGCCATAACTTCCTCATTATTCATCGGAATTAGGCTTATAATATATCGTTGGAAAGGTCTTTTCGAGCCCCATTCAACTTTGGCTATGACCAAAACAAGTTGACGCCTGTGCAGTATACGGAAATTAAAAAACCGAGTTGACTATGACTCGATTTGAAGCATATTTATTAGTTTAAATTAATTAATTAAGGAAAGTCCTTTAGTTATTAATTAATTTATTTAACTCATTCACAAGTCAAACAAATGATTAGGGGAAACACATATAAGATATGCACAACAAATGATGCACAAGTAGTCAGAACATGATGAAATGAGTTTACAACCTAACCATGGCTCCAGCTCTCTAAAGTTCAAGGATATGGGTTAGCCAAAGAGGGTCCATGGTTATGAGTCTGAATGCACCGCATGGAAGCCTTACCTTTGGAAGGGTTTCCGCGTGTTGATGGGACCCTGCAAGTTAACTCGCTTCCATGGTTTGGTGAATTTAACATTCTCGGATGTACCCTTTGTTGCTCAGAGCGTTCAATCGAGTAGATGGAGCATGAATTCCCAGAGGGATATGTCCATATGTAGAACACATATGGGTTTCAGAAAAGAGAGCAAAACTCAATTAGAAAGTAGAATCGAGCCAAAAGTGCTAGAACTAGTTAAAAAAAGAAGGCAGATTTTTTGGCTCGGTAGAAAATGGCTTTGTCGCCTACTAGGCGACAAGGCCATTTTTAAGGCGACGACCGTTGTTTTCTAGACGCTAGTTCCTACATACCTTAGCAGCTTTCAGTATTCTTAGAATTTTCAAGTTTTCGCAGTATTATTTCGATTCTAGTTGTGAAAGATATTCCTCAAATTTCCTACGTGCAAAAATCCTATGTTTTTTATTCATTACGGATGGTCTTTCCAATGAGAACCTTTTTTATGCAAATGACAATAATGTTAATCAAAATTACGCACATGAAATACTTAGAACTTTTCGAGTCTCATCCACTCATTCTAAATAATTGCCAAAAAAATTTTAGGAATTAAATAGAAATCCTCCCCAGTTGAGTCGCCAAAAACTATACGGAATATTTAAAGCATTACCCCAAACTTGAACCCCACTGTGATCATACACTTAAGTAGGGCTGGCAAACAGATCAGGTCGGGTTGGGTTCGTGTTTGGGTTAGCTGATTTTGGGTCAGCTTCCCCCCAACCCGAACCTGATCCAAATAAGTTTTCGGGTTGAGATTCCTAACCTAAACCTGATAATTTTGGGTTCGGGTCAACCCGAAAATAACCCGATTTGGCCTGTTTTTTTTTTTTTTAAGGGTTTAAATCAGGTTTTAACCTGAAAAATGACTTGATATTATCCGGTGTAGGTCAACTTGAAACGTGATTGTTTGTTTTGGTTTAAGATATTGGCCTAAACAACCTTAAGTTTTTAAATTTGATTTACTTCTCTTAATTAAATTGATATTTTAAACCACTTAATAATTTCAACCTGATATTCTCAATTACATAAAGAGATCAATATAGCAATTACATAGGGAGTACAAAAATAAAGTATGTCCTGAATTACAAATTTTATTTTAAATAGACTTTATATAATGTAGTTCTTGGGACAACTTCTGTCTAGGCGTGTCATCCTTTCACACTTCTGGATAGATCCATATTTGCTGCAAAAAAAAAAATATTGAAAGCAAGTTAACATCAAGTTAAAATAAGCAGGAATAACAAGAGCATATAATTAGCAGCAGAAATTAGCTTTAATATCAAATATTATTCTAAAATTAGCATGTAAAAACCGAAAGTAAACAAAAGCATGTAAAAAAAATTAAGAACAGATGAAAATTATCGAAGATTAGCATGAAAAAAACGAAAGCATCTAAAAAATTAAGAAAGAAAATACTTTTATTGATTAAGGAGAGGATTAAAGGAAGTGAGGAAGGCGTGGAATCTTCACTCGTGGAGGACTGATCTGAAGAGTTTTGATGAAGAAGCAAAATGAGGATCAGAATGAAACTGAAAAACTCCTTCAAAACAAATGAAAGTGAGAAACGGCTGACATAATTGTAAGAATGTTATGGTTTTAGTATTTATATGGTTAAGAGAAATGATGATTTGATTTGGGCTTGGGCTTACAAACCAGTGATTTCTGTTTCTTTTGGTTTTTTTTTTTATAAATTTATTTGCACCAAATTTATTTTTGGTTAAGATTTGTCGTTTTCTGAATGAAAGTTTCAACCTTAACCTAACCCATTTAATTTTCAGGTCGGGTTTGTGTTGACCCATTTAAGTTTTCGGGTCAAAAATCTCAATCCTAACCCGCTATTTTCGGGTCGGGTTCATGTCGTGTTATTGGGTCGAGTCAGTTTTTGCCAGCCCTACACTTAAGCATGGTGGCGTCCAAAGGGAAGGAAGCTAGAGCAAAAGAGTCACCAACAAGTTTTATGAACTTGTAAACCGTTCACAGGGTGAAGGTTACACCCCTTAACAAACCAAGAGATCGTTAACTCCAATAGGTTTGGAACCAAAACTGGAAGTTCGGGGATAAATTTACAAATCAAATCTAAAAGAGAAAGAACCTACCCTAATAACAGGTCTCTACTTTATTCTTCTCGTATTCATGTGCGCTTTCTGACTAACATACAATCAATAATATGTTTACCCTAAACATGTTTAGTCTATGTTGATTGAATATTAATGCACAAACAAAGCTATTATTGGCGATCAGTTGAATTAAATCATATTAACATAAAAAAGATTATTAATTATCTTATTAAGCGTGATTACAAGTACAAATTCCCTTTAAACATGCATAAAAGGCATGATTAAGCAATAACAATAAATATCAATCACCATAATAATAGTCATTGCACATTGAAGTATGAAGTGCTTAGCCTCCGTGCCTACTTACATCATTGAGTCAACCATTGAGATAGTCTAGGATGGATTAATCCTTGCACCTTGAGAGATACTACCAAACAACATTTGACTAAGCTCATTCAACATGCATTCGGAAACTTTGATTCTTTTTTTGCGTCTTTCTTTTTTCAGGAGAAAGTCGGTACCCTCCACAAAAATGACGGAAAATTTTTGCTTTTTTGCATTTTTGAGTCGCACAATCAACACTATGCACACACGGGTCATGAGTCACATGTGTCAAACACTTCGTGTCGAGTAAACCTCGAGTCAATCACAGAGAGTCAAGTTTATACCTTGAGTCATGTCAAGTCAATGTGTCAAGTGACATTAAAACCTTAGGTCAACCCTAAGATAATTAAAGAGATTAGCAAAGTTCTATAGTCCAAAATAAATACAGGTGCAGAAGAACAGGGAAGACCCTATTCCAGCGCCAGATGACAACATTTAGCGTATGGAAATAGCTTTTAGCGCTTGGCGCTATATCCTAGCGTCTAGCGACAGAGTCAATTCTTGGCGCCAGAGATATTTCAGCAGCGACAGAGCTCAAAGCCTCTCAGAACAGCAATTTCGGGTTCCTTGGTACGCCAGTTAGCCCCAATAAGCAATTTGACATGATTGAGTAGTCGATTTGATTAGCACCACAAATAAGTGATCGACCTGATGAAAGATCGTCTCACTTAACTTAAAGCGCCTAAGAATTGGCTCGTCACGGAGTCACCGACATACTGGTTTTAGCGGAAGCAAAGTTCAACGCAAGCTTTAGAGATCGGAAAGCGTTGGTCTTCGGTAATTTTCTTTGGAATATTATCGCAACAACTGAGGATGACTTCAAGTAAAGTTATTTTCGACAGCGTTTGCTAAGATTGTGGAAGTTGTCACCAAAGATTTGAGAAGATAGCACGAGATGGGCGGTCTTCGACAGCGTTTGCTAAGATTGTGGAAGTTGTCACCAAATATTTGAGAAGATAGCACGAGATGAGCGGTATTCGACGGCATTCGCTAAGATTGTGGAGGTTGTCACCCAATATTTGAGAAGATAGCACGAGATGGGCGGTCTTCGACGGCGTTCGCTAAGATTGTTGAGGTTGTCACCAAGATAAGAGAAGAGCGATTCATGATGAGGCGGTCTTCGATGACTTTTGCTATGATTGGAAAGGTTATCATTATGATTCAAGAAAAGGCTCGAGATGTAGCAACATTGATCGACCGCGTTCCCTAAATTGAGGAAGATCGTCAAAACAAGTAGCAAGATGGCGTTCCATAGATTGTGGAAAGTTGTCAAAAAGCAACTGAAGGTGATTTCAGGCGAAGTTGTCTTCGATAATATTTTCTTGGACGTGGAATATTATCAATGCGGATGGGGATTGTTTCAAGCGAAGCAATCTTCGATGGTATTCCCTTGGACGTGGAATATTATCATAATGGGAGAGGATCGTTTCAAGCGAAGCAGTCTTCTATATTGGAAGCAGTTACAAGCGTAGCGGTTTTTAAGCGGGATGCCATTCTCTAGCTTGCAGGAGGTCCTCAAAACAACAGTAAAGCAGCAACAAATCGGTTACCTTCGGCGACGTGTGCTCGACGGTGCAAGATACGCGTTTCTTAACTCTTTTATCTGTTTTAACTAACGCTAGTTTGCCGGTATCGGCGTTACAAAAGTGATTCAGGATCGCAGAACGTTCTGAATCATTCTCCGTCCCTATCGATACTTTGACTTTCGTTTTAAAAACTTGCGTTTCTCCAAACTCAGTCAAAGTGGGGGCTTCTGTAGACACCCATTTGTGTCTCCCCAAAACCAAACCCAGTGATGAGTACCTTTCACATCGAATCATAATCGAATGAAGTTAAAGTGTGGAAAGTTTAGTGTTGCTGATAGTTTTAATTTCTTTTCTCTTCTCTTTGTTTTTGAAAATTTATTTTAAGAAAAAAGCCAATCCATTTTTGTTGGTCCATGATATGGATCCAATAATAGTGTAGTTGGATGGGGCTTGAAAAGAGCTTTCCAACGATATATTATAAGGCCAATTCCGATGAATATTGAGGAAGTTATGGCCAATTTACTAAACTGGGCCCGACTTGAGCATTATTTGCGGCCCAATGATCTAGGGGAGGGCCTAATGTGATTTATCATTCCTAATGCAATTAGGAATGGTTTTAGTCTTCTAGATTCTTCTAGCAGGTTATTTTCATTCCTAATTCAATTAGCATTGATAAATTGACTTTTTGTTGACTTTTTCAGAGTTTTTATTAAAATCAAAGAGCATTTTTGCGGAAAAAATACGATTTTATCTTCCTGTACGGTAATTTTTATCTGATTTTCAGAAAACGCGTGATTTTCTGAAATAAGCGCCAAACGCCAGCTGTAGCGCATGGCGCCAACAACCAGCGTTGGCGCTGGTTCGTTTATTTGGGCGCCAGACTCTGTTTGGTTTATTTTATCTTTTTGGCTGATTTTCTCTATAAATAACGTACTAACAACTCCGTTTTCATTCACCAGATTTCACCTACAACCAATTCGCATTCACAATTATCAATTCTCTCTCATTCTCTTTAATCATTCACCAACTCCGTTTTCGTTATTTATCTATATTGGTTGAATATTAATGTACAAACAAATCTATTATTGGCGATCACTAGAATTATAATCAAATTTACCCTAACCCAAGATTATTAATTATCTTATTAAGCGTGATTACAAGTACCAATTCCCTTTAAACATGCATAAAAGGTGTGATCAAGAAATAACAATAAATATAACCAAGCAACATAATAATCATAATCCAAGTAATTATAACAATAATCATAACAATTATGAAAATAATCATGACAATAATCATAACAATCGTGTTAAAGCATAATAATAGCAAGATCCTAGGCATGATACTAACAAGATTAATAACAAGCCCTAGCATCTCAATAAACATTAAAGATCAAAGCTTTAATCCTAACATAATACTAACATGCTATTAGAAAAGAAAATAGGAAGCATCATAGAAATCATAATTGATATAAGGAACTTATTGTTGTCACCCTAACATCATACTAAGAAAAGCATCCTAACATGATACTAGGAAAAACATCCTAAATATGATACTAGGAATCAAAATAACAATTTAAACATGATTTCTATACCATAACATCAATTAAATAATTCAAGTACTTACTTGGATGCCTCGTATCTCTTTCTAATAACAAAATACACACATTAGTAACTTCAAGGAAAATATAAAATTAAACAATTAAATTAAATAGTTGAAATAAAGAATTAAGAAAGTTTATACTAGATTTGGGACCAAACGCTCAGAAATATCAAACCTTTCACGTCTAAGGAGAAGGCAACTTCAAATTGGGCTAGGTGTGTCTAGATCTTGTGAATTCAGAATTTTGTTTGTAAAAAGTTGGTTTAGAATAAGAGAGAGAGAGAGAGAGTAAGCTTTAGCCTAGAGAGAGAAGAGAATTAAAGAGTTTTGGTTGAGAATTGATTAAAAATGGAGGTCTAAGAACGCTATTTATAATGAAAACATTCCGGATTATGATAAAAAAAATCGGAGTTTGAAGAGGAATAAAACACGTCGTTGTCGCCGCAACAGCCCTTGTCGCTGTGCGACAGGCTGCAGCGCCACGCGACAGACCTATCATCCGGCGCTCCAAGACAATTTTTGCGGATTTTGTTTTTATCATATCATTTGATCCAAAATTCAAATAAGGCATATAATATGTCGTTGGAAATATCTTGAAGTCTTCTTTCCAACATAACTAGAATCAGATTAAAAAATTTTGTAGATAAAAAGATATGGCCGAAATAGTGGAAGGGTGTCAGTTTTGGATAGAGTTTCATATTCCATTCACATCTTTTTCATTATAGCTTGGATTTAATATTATAATATATCATTGGAAAGATAATTTCAAGATATATCAAACTATATAAAATTTGGATAAAGATTATAAGGCACGAAAATAAAATTTGAATATATTCCATCTCTTACAAAACAAGGATTCTCAAAAGGAGTAGTTTTATTCAATTTCAAACTCTTTGATACATAATTATTAATCCACACTCCATTAGGATTTAAGAGACCCTTCTAGAGTGTTCTAGAATACTATAATAAATCCTAATAGCTTTAGTAATGAAAATTAATAATAGGCCCTCCTCTAGATCATTGGGCCGTATGTAAGAACCAAACCAGGCCTAGTTTAGTATTTTGGCCATAACTTCCTCATTATTCATCGGAAATTGGGTTTAGAATATATCGTTGGAAAGGTCTTTTCGAGCCCCATCCGACTACACTATTGTTGGACCCATATCATGGACCAAACTAAACTGGAATGCACGTTTTTCATAAATAGGGTAAGAAAAGAAATATTTTCAAAAAACAGAAAGAAGAGATATTTTAATAAAAACATCCTCATCACTAGAATTTTTACACTTTTGCTTTGTTCAATAATCAATGACATGAAAGGTATTCATCACTGAGTTTGGTTTTGGGAAGACACATTTGGTGTCCACAGAAGCCCCCACTATGATTGAGTTTGGAGAAACGCAAGTTTCGAAAATAAAATTCAAAATATCGATAGGGACGGAGAACGATCGAGAACGTTCAATAGTCTTAAAACATTCTTGTAACGCCGATACATGCAAACTAGCTTTAGTTAAAATAGATAAGAGAGTTAAGAAATGTGTATCTTGCACCGTCGAGCACACGTCGCAGGGAGTAAGCGATTTTTTGTGTTTGCTGTTGTGACAACCTTCCACAAGCTAGGGAACGCCGTCCTGCTGCTTTGACAATTTTCCTCAAGATAGGGGATACCTCCTGAAGACTGCTACGCTTGTAACTGCCTCCATTTTCCACGGTGATAGTCTTCTGCAAGCCAGAGAATACTATCGAAGATTGCTTCGCTTGAAACAATCTTCTACTGCCTTGTGACCATCTTTCACAAGCCAGGGAATATGATCGAAGATAACTTCGCTTGCAATCACCTCCAGTTGTTTGTGACAACCCTCCGCAAGTTAGGGAACGTCGTTGATCAATGCTGCTACATCTCGAGCCTTTTTCTTAAATCATAGTGACAACCTTCCCAATAATAGCAAAAGTCGTCGAAGACCGCCTCAACACAAACCGCTCTTCTAAAATCTTGGTGACAACCTCCACAATCTTAGCGAATGCCGTCGAAGACTGCCCATATCGTGCTATCTTCTCAAATTTTAATTATAACCTCCACAATATTAGTGAATGTCGTCGAAGATAACTTCTCTTGAAACCATCCTCGGCTTTCTAACAACCTTCCATATCCTAGGGAACGCTGTCAAAGACATCTTCGCTTGAAGTCATCCTCATTTGTTGCGGCAATACTCCAAAAAATATCACCGAAGATAAACGCTTGTTGATTCTTTAAAAGTTCGCTTGAACTTCTACTTTCCGCTATGCCAGTGCGTCTGCGCTTTTGCTGCTTGTGAACCATTATGTCGTTGCTTCTACTGTTTATGAACCACTATGTCGGTGCCTTTCCTGTTTATGAACCATTATGTTGGTGCCTTTTCAATGATCCAATGTTTAGGCGCTTTAAGCTAAGTGAGATGATCTTTTATCTGGTGGATCACTTTATGTGATTGTAATTGAGCCAATTACTAAATCATGTCAAATTGCTTAAAGGGGCTAACTAGCGTACCAGGGAACTCGAAAATTTTTGCACTAGGTCCGCATAATCTAATATGGGGGCCATGCATTGTGTCAACGCACCAGCGCCTGCTTGGAAAATGTGTCGCCGCACTTCGCTTCTGTCGCCAGGCGGCAGCCTTGTCATCTAGCGCTGGAGTCGGGTCTTCCTTATTTTGCTCTTGTTGCTGCTGTTCATTGCTAGGTTTTGTTCCGACCTTGAACTTGGTCGTTTCGTTTCCTTTCAACCAAATCCGCTCAAATCTTTGTAAACTAAAGCTCTTCATCTCTAACTTATGATCTATGTAACTCCTCTCATCTTGGAAGAATCTCATGTGTTATATTCGCGGTTTTTCGAAAAAATCCGGGAATGTTCTTATTTGTTGGGATGCACCTGCATTTTAATTTTAGGCTATACGACTTTGCTTATCTTTCTTTAAGGTTGACCTAAGACTTAGTGTTGCTGGACTCGTTGACTTGAGGTTGGCTCAATGTGACTGACTAACTTGAGGTTGACCCAAGGTGAGTTGACACGTGTGACTCGTGACTCGTGTGTGCATTGTATTGTGATGTTCTTGACTCAAAATTTAAAAAAGAAAAAATTCAAAAATTTTCCGTTATTTTTGTGGAGGGTACCGACTTTCTCCCAAAAAAGAAATACGTGAAAAAGAAAGAATCAGAGTTTTTGATGGTGCATGTTGAATGAGTTTAATCCGTTAACGTTGTCTCTCACAGTACAAGGATTGTAACATCTTATACTATCCTAGTTGACTCAATAATGAAAGTATTTAGGTAACTAAGGCGCAGAGGCTAAGTACTTCATATTTTGTGATGCAATGATGCGTGATGAGTGATTTTGTTATGACAAAGTATGCTTTAAGATTTCATGACAAAGGGTTCCTAAGGAAATGACTATTTAGTCATGTATTTGTGATGTGTGTAATAGTGACACTAAAGTTAGGCCACAAGGGCTAAGTGTGTGAAAAAAACAATATATTAAAAAGAGTCAAATAATGGTGGTGACTCTTAGGCCGAGAAGGCTAATAATGTAAGGATCAAACCCCCAAGTCATGCTCTAAATGAATAAGGATGAGCATAGGAGATCCTCTTGATATGGTAAATTATGAACGTAAATATGAATGCATTTGTATTACGGCCACACCTCGATGTGAGGTTGCCTACGTATCCGTTAGGAATTAGGCCGAACGTAGCACTAGCCGAACCTCGCACAAGTGTGTATACCTCAAAAAGGTATTTTGAAAGGTTTTAACGTGGTTAGACTAAAGGTTATAGATAAAGAAGAAGATAAAGGCTCAAGACCCTAGATAAGCCTCCAAAGTGTGCAACCTTGCTTTTGGATCTTGGTATTACTATGCTTGAATTTTCTCACTTTTGAGCTCTTTCTTTTATTTATTTTTGCTCTCTTCTTTTTGCTTTTGCATTTTTTAATTTTGAACCTTTTTTGATAAGTGTGGGCAATCCCGATCATGCGGTCTATCACTCACTTGGCATTCATGTTTCTCAGGCAAGGTACCGAGCACTCGATAAGAGACGCAATCTGAGACGTGTTCATATCAAAGACATTTTCATATCGATGACATTGGAACACTTGTCTCTTTGTACACTTTTATTGTTTTTTATTTTTATTTTATTCTTTTGAGATTAATCAAGATTTTGTAATTTGAAATTGCATAAATTTCACATCGTCCCTTCCCAAGGTATGGTAGATGTGGATTGAAGAAAGAAAGGTCTATCGTTAGACGAGGCTCAAAGTGGTTTATCAAAAAAGGATTGTATATTTGAAAGGGTGAAGATGATATGATAGGCTACAAGGGGTGCCTCTAATCATGGATTCATGGGTATACCTTGTGCTTAGTTCGGCATGGATTTTTTTTTAATGTGATGCAATGATCATATGCAAGAAATAAAATGTTCATTTTATTGAAGGAGAAGAAATAATGATCCTACAAAATAAATCTAAGGGGAATAAAAAGGTGCCTATGCTGGACTTATTGGGGAAGGGATAAATAAAAGAAATATAAAAAAAGAGGTCACAAAATCTTGTCGTTGAAGCTCGCCTTGTGTCGTTTTCTTTATCATCACTGGCTATTCTTGCTAGCTGGAGGTATGGGAAGCTTGTTATTATCGATCAAATGTTGGATAGCCTCTTTTATCTTCCAACAGCTCTCAGTAGTATGACCCCTACCTTTATAGTACTTGCAATGTGCATCTGGATTCCAACTAAGAAATCTCTTTTCAGGTGCGGGATCTTGAATAGGTCCAATAGGAGTAATGAGTCCCTTAGTATGGAGTCGATCGAAGGCAGCATTGTAGCTCATCCCAATGGAGGTGAAATCTTTCCTTAGTTGCTTCTTAGATCCTTGGTTATCCATGGCTAAAACTTCACTGAGATCAAAGGTTCTAACATTGTTACTAGAGTGGGCGTTTTTGGAAGAAGAAGGATTGTCATTCTTCTTTTCTTTCTGGCCACTATAGTTACTATTGTTAGTAGCTTTTTGCTTTGCGAGGTCATCTTCGATCTTGATGCCTATGTCGTAGACAACCTTGAAAGTATTTAAGTTGTGTTGATATTTTAAGTGCTTTGAATACTTTTCTTGTAATTTTTTGATGAACATCATCACGGATTCTTTTTCAGTAAGGACTTCGATCATGTTAGCGGAACTTTCCCTCCAGCTGTTAAAGAAGGTGGTGAACCCTTCGTTTTCTTTTTGTTTTAGCATCTCAAGTTGTCTATGGTCGGTTTCAATTTGAATATTACACTTATATCAATCAATTAAAGCATTTTTTATCCCATCCCAAGTAGAGGTCTTCTCTTTATCAAGGGAGAAGAACCAATATTGACAAATTGTTTTAAGAGATAGCGAGAATAAAATTCTTATCAATCCCTTTAATGTTCATTACAATTTCGAAGGACCTTAAATGAAAGTAAGGATTGTCATTTGGCTTAAACTTAAGGATGTCATTGGCATTGAATTTCTGCGGAAGAAGCTCCTTGTCCACTGAAACCCCTTGTGAGCTTATGCCCCGGAATCTATAGTCATTGGATATTTTGCTCAAGATTTCTTGCATGAGCTCCATTTGTTGTTGTTTAACAGGGTCATTAATTTGAAGGGTTAAAGCCTTCAACACCTTAGTCACGTCTGCCATTTGCTTCTTAAGCTCATTGACTTCTACTTGACTTGCCATTATCTTCTTAGCTTTTCTCTTTTGACGAATCGGTTTATCAAAAATTTGAACTTGAATAAAGGTGTTGTCTTTGGTTGATTGCCCTTCCTTTCTTGACCACGCGCTGTAAAGTAAACCATTTTTTATTTTTATGACTTGACTTAAATTGACTTTGACTTTACAAGTTTATAAAGAAAAAGAAAAAAACAAAAATAGGGTGATATTTTTGGGAATCAAGTATATGGTTTCAAACAAGTGGTTTAATTGGAGGATTAATATCCGACTTACCCCCTAAAAACAATTGACGGAAGAACACGCGCAAACAAGACTCTCTAGACATGGTCAAAGTGTATATATATATTAGTGTGTGCTTTATTTGTGAGTGTAAGTGTCATGCTTTGACTCTTGTGTCAGTCCATGGGATTAAGTGCCTAGACTCAATTAAGAACTAAACAAGGGTATTGTTATTAACAAAAAAGTCGAACTAATTAGCAAACTGTTAAATTAGACTCATCGTGATGACTCGAGCAAAATCCTGAACTGTTGCCAAAGCAACAGGACTGTAGCCGCCCACTGCAGTGCAGCGCCAGACTACAGGGTTGTCGCTCGGCGTTGCACAACAACGTGTGGTGCTGTAACCCAAATTTTTGCGCCATTACTGGAGCATTAATCTGGGATTGCTTACAGTATTTTTACTCTACGGGACAGGCCTAAAGTCGTACTAAGTCAATTCTGATTTATTCAACTTTAATTACCCAAATTAATTAATTAATTAATTAGGCAAAGTCCTTTTAGTCATTAAATAATTTATTTAAGGCTTAAACACAAGTCAAACAAACGGTTAGAAAAACACAGAGAGTATGCACAACAAATAACGCACAAATAGTGAAGTAGGCATGTAGGCGTCGTTCGAAGTGCGCCTATGTTAAAGCATGTGTGAATATGCTTGGCACTCTTAGGAAGTGGGAATTGACATATACGATTAGGAGAAAATAAAGTAGGGAGCCGCCAACAAGTTTGTAAGGAACTTGTAAACCGTTCACGAATCATAAAAAGGCAACCACGAATAAGGGACAACGAAGGCAACAACGATCGACCCGTGAAGGTTACACTCCATTCATAATCCATGAGATTACTAACTCCATATGGTTCGGAACCACGAAACGAGGATCGGAGATAATGGTATGAAGTGAGTCATGGAGTCACATTCGCCCGTACTAGCCTTTACTCGATTCTTATAGTGAAAAACATTCCTGTGATCTCAAAGGCATACAAACAAAATATTCAATTCGCTCCAAACTTTTATTTAGCTAAATTGGTTGAATATTAATGCACACATTATTCTAAAATATTGGTGATCACTTGAATTAATAACAAGATTAAAAAGGAACCTAAACCGGTTGTCCAAATTATCTTATTAGGCGTGATTTTCAATTACATATTCCCTTTAAACATGCAATATGGTGATCAGCAAATATAATAGAACAACATTAATATTGGAAGCAATTTAATCACAATTCCAACAACATAAAATCGTTAGAAAAATAATAGAAATAAAAGGAACATGATCCTTACTTTGATTCTGTTTGTTTGGAACTACAAAATAATAAACGAGTTAGTAACTTCAAGGAAATAATAAAACGATGATTAAATTAAATTTAATAAAGTAGAGTTGATTTGAGGCCAAACCCTCAAACAGTTCTACCTTTCACGCCTTGGCTTAAGGACATAACCACGAGTAAAGTATGGGCTCCTTTGAGTACTTGAAGAAGGAATTTTGAAGTAGAAAAAGGTAGACTAGTGTTTAGGCTAAAGCGTAAAAGAGAGAAAAATAAATTCGAGAATTAATTGGTGCCCTGTACATTAGAAATGAGGGGGTATTTATAGGGAAAATGTGCTGAGGGATCACGCGGGACCCTAAAATGATAAAAACCCTAAAAACGTATCCCGTGACACGGAAACTGTACAATGACACGGAAAGTCCCACCGTTAGACGACACACTTTCCCGTGTCACGGTACATTTTTAGTGTGACGCGGGAAATTTTAAGAAAACGAGATAGAAAACGCATTAAGGGTTTACGCGGAAAAGACATGGAATGTCCTGTGTCACGGCAGACTTCCCGTGTCACGGGAAATCCCACCGTCAGACGGGAAGGATTCCCGTGACACGGTGGGTACCTGCCGTGGCGCGAGAATTTCCAGCCTGTTTTTCCGTCTAAATACATTTTTAACCCTAATTTCATTCGGCATTTTAAGTGCCGATTGATAATTTCGGGCCTTTTCTAACTTATTATTATTTGGGCCAAAATAAAAAAATAAATAAAACTAAATAAAAGGTTTGGGCCAAAAATAAATAATAAAACAATAAAATAAAAAAGCTTTGGGCTAAAATTAAATAATAAGTTTGGGCTGAAATTAAAACTATGCTTTTACCAAATATCAAGACTAATCCATGGACTGTTCAAAAATATGAATTTAATCAAATACAATTTTTAAGCACTCTCGGGATTAAATACTGAACCCGACCAATAGTGGCGGTGAAAGGTTGTTCATCATCGGGTTTGGTTTTGGGGAGACATTTTTAGGTGTCTACAGAAGCCCCCACTTTGACTGAGTTTTTAGAAACGTCAGTTTTGAAAACGATAGTCAAAGTAGCCGATAGAGACGAAGAATGATTTAAGACGTTCTGCGATCCTAAATCACTCTGTATACGCCGATACCTTCAGAAATATGTTAATTCCACAAATAAAAGAGTAAAAGGATAGAATACGTATCTGGCACCACTGTATCGGTGACAAATGAATTTGGTAGCTTCCTATGCTTGAAGGAATCCACCGGATGACATTTGTTGAAACGCTTTGCATGCTTGAGGAAAGCCGACTGAAGAGTTTGTAGTTTTCTAAGCCTGAAGAAACCTACCGGATGACACTTTCTATGCTTGAGGAAAGTCGACGTATGAATTTGGTGTCATTCTATGCTTGAAGAATTCCACCGATAATGCCTTCCATGCTTGAGGAAAGCCGACAAAGGAATTTGGCGGTTTTCTATACTTGAAGAAAAATCCACCGATAACGCTTTCCATGCCTGAGGAAAGCCGACTTGGCGGTTTTCTATACTTGAAGAAAAATCCACCGATAACGCTTTCCATGCCTGAGGAAAGCCGACTTGGCGGTTTTCTATACTTGAAGAAAAATCCACCGATAATGCTTTCCAAGCCTGAGGAAAGCCGACGATTGCTGAAATTTGTAAGTGTATGATGGTTCGATTATCCCCGAACGTGGGCCGCAAACGATTCACACCTTTAAGACGATTATCCGACCATGCCGAAAAATAGACTTTGATTCTTGCTAGGGATAAATTGGTAATTTTAGTCCCCTTTAAGTATCAATTAGAATTTTCCACGTAATTCAAGCGAAAAATAATTGTCCAATTTACGCGAAAAATCGTGCAATTTTAGTCAAAATGTCAGGAATATTTGCAAATAACTGTACAAAGCCACCGTGTCACACAAAAATATTCCCGTGACACGGCATGGGTCCCCGTCACGCGGAGCTGCTTCCCGTGGCACGGGAATCTAGCGGCTGAAAAAGACGGTCAAATGGCATCTTTGACCAGTCAAAGCTTATGCACCACACAAAATCTGACCGTTACGTGGGAACGGGGTCCGTTGCACGGAATTTTTGGTATTAAATACCAAACATTTTTCTCATTTTGCTCATTCTCTTTCTCGTCCAATTCTCACCCAAAAAGCTCAAAAAAATTTTGCTCGGTTTGCCGTGTCTCGGCGACTTCTCACCGGCGCTCGGATTTCTTTCTCGTCGGCCGACGTTCATCACCGTGTTATGGCGGTCTTGCTTCCTCTCTTTTTTTAAAAATTTTTGCTTTTGCTGCGACTTGCTGCTGTTCACGGGATTCTTCTTTTGCTCGTTGGTGCTGTTGCCTGAAGCTGCCGTCGGTGTTCGCCGGAGATCCGTCGGTTCTGAGGCTCATCGTGACACGGGACACACTCACCATGTCACGGCATTAAGCGACCGTGTCGCGGCGGTCTGCTGGGTTGTCGGAGTTTTTCGAGCTTTTGTTATTCGATTTTTCACCAAACTCACTCCAAATTTTTGCCATACTCATCATATTCGAACCTCTACAAGGATCTATGTAAGTTCCTCTTAATTTTTGTCTCAAATTGTTTTTAAATGAGTAATTTCATGAAAAAAAACCTTAAAAATCAATTTGGGGATTTTTGATTTTGAGGTTTTATGTTGAAATTCTTGCCATGACTTTACTTATATATGTATGTATGTGTGTTTGTGAGATTTTTGAGACAAAAATTGCATGATTTGATGGAGAATTGAGAAAATCACCATTTTTGAGTACTACTTTTGTGAAATGATGTTCATGTTACTTCTTTGCACTTGAAATGGTGAAAATATGGTGGTAAACCTTGTAAAATATTTCATGATGTGTTGATTCATTGTTTTTGTGCAACTTCGAAACACATTTTGCGTATGTACTACATTGTCATGGAGAACATAGTATCATGCGGCTAGGAGAACTGTAGTATTAGTTTATCATGGAGAAACTAAATACCATAACTTTGCCAATTTTTAGCCTGGAGGTAAAAATTTAGTGTATAATTCGATAAATAACTAATTAACTTAGGAAATGATGCTAAGTATTTAGATCTTTATTTTTATAAAAATGCAACTTGAATTAAATGTCTTAGGAAATGATGCTAAGCATTTAGATCTTTATAATAGCATGCCTAGGCGACGGGATCGCGATCTCTCTACCCAGGGCCGGCGTCAGGCTTTTCGGAAGGACACTCCCACTATTCCTGAGGGTATGGACGACGATGCCTTAGATTCCAAGCCTCGGGCTTCTACGTGTAGAGGTAGGTGGGTTCCACCTTCGTGGACTCCAGACCAGTTGGTTTTCTGTTGTGAAAACCATGTTTCTCATCACCCACTCTCCGGCATAGTCGACGGCACGCTTCGCCACCACGGTTCTGGAGCCGGTGATTAGATTCCTCGACTTCACCAGATCATTACGAGGGATCCTGCTACAAACGCCCTTTGGGAATCGGCTGGCTTAGTGATTTCTATACGGCGGTTGTAGGGTTTCGCAGCCCCCGGGGTTGCGGTGCGACGGTCGTTCGCGCATTGTTGGAGTATTTCTGGGATACTACCAACACTTTTCATTTTTCTTGGGGGGAGATTACAGTGACCCCTCTGGACTTCAGTATGATTAGCGGGCTGCGCTTCACCGACCGGGTCATAGGTCAGATGTCTGATCTTTCTTGGGGATAGGCTGAGGCAGCTGATTTGTTAGGTCCGATCGTTCAGCATATCAGGACCCGACCAGTATCTCGAGGCGGTCCTAGGAGCGGGCGATCGGAGCTGGCTTCAGTTTTAGCTCGTAGCTTCGACATGGAGGATACATCGGCTGAGCAGCGAGTGCGGATCTTTATCCTGATTCTGATCTCCATGACCCTTTCTCCTGATTGGAGTTCACGGGTGGAGTCTGTCCCTGCACTGCGTGGACTACTATGCCGAGGCACCTCTTCTGTTGGCGTAAAAATTAATTTTGTTGCTTGTTATTTTCCCTCTGACGTTAATTCCGTTGTTTCACGCCAACTTTTTATGGTTTTCAGGTTGCCATTGATGTCCAGTATCGTCTTTGGGCCGGGATGACTGATCTTCCTGAGGCCTTGCGTCTTTCAGCGCACCGCACCATTTTGGTTGGTACCGGACGCTTTGTCTTGTATTTGGGGGAGCGTGTCGTTCGTCAGCATAGCGGCGATTGCTTTGTGGTACCTTCATCTCCACCAGAGTCGATGCTGGACTCACGCTTGATCAGAGAGTTGATAAACAGGGGAGAGCGCTATACTTTTCCATGGCAAGAGCTTGTACACATGGAGAGTGACTATGCGCAGGACTTGCTTCCCTCTCTGGCTCCTCCACCTCGTCTTCATGAGGCATGATTTCTTTTGAGGATCTTCGTTACTAGTCTCTGTTTTAAATAGTCGAATAACTTGATTATTCGATCATATTTTCAGACAACTATTCGCCCTGTGGGGAGGATCGAGATTCTGCCTCAGTCTTTCCGCTATCCAGGGCCGATTGGTATCATCGAGGACCATATTACTGACGCGCCAGAGGGTTACAGACAGGCGCAGGAGTCTCTGCCCGAGGTCTTTGAGCCAGTAAGTTTCTTGATGCATTATTCATCCTTTTAATACTGCTTGTTACTGATTTTTCTTTGTTTTAACCTCAGCCTAACCGCCTGGAGATGATGGGACTCATGAAGCTGGTTGACGCCCTGAAGTATTGCATCATCAAGCTTCGGCGTGGTGCGAGTTGTCGGAGCCCTAGCGACGTTCTTGAGGTATCATTCATTTTTTTTTACTTTTACCATTTGTTTTATTTTGCATTGTTGACACCTTTTGCTTTTGTATCATTCAGGAGCAACGGAGGTCCCGCTCGCGCTCGAGGCATAGAGGCTAAGACGAGGAGGAGCTTGGTCGTGGTAGACGTTCTCCCGAGATTCACCGTCGTTCTCATTCTCGGCAAGAGCCTCAGACGAGGAGGAGGCTCAGTGGCAGCAGCCTCAGTCTTCCCAGCGCTTTCCGGGCCAGAGTCATGGGCAGCGACAGTCGTTTTCACAGCCTCCGCAGCCTGAGCTTGGGTTTGTTTTGACTCCCTTTGATCCCGGTTCATTTTCAAATCCATTGTCCGGGATTCCTCCACCGGTGTCGGGCTTGTTCTCAGTTCCGATGTATGGGACGATGCCTTCACCGACGATTCCCGTGTATTTCAGCTAGTCTACACCGTTTTCTGGCTGGAAGGGTCCTGTCTTGAGTTTGACTACTACTGGGGTCATAGGGACTAGTAGGGACACTACTCCCCGTACCCAGATGATGGAGGGACTCTTTGGCTCACCGTTCCCATATTCGCAGGGTAGAGATGATACTGATTCTGGCTCTAGAGACTTTTGGCCGAGGATTTTTATTTGTACATACTATGATGACACTTGACATGTTTATTTATTATGACCCTTTTGTGCATTATTCATAGCTTATGTATTTATTATTGTGTGTTAGTGTTTGCTTGAGACTCATTGTGTGTGATCGTGTATTTATTAATGGCGCGACAAAAAAAATAAGTGGAGTAATGGACGGTACCGACCTTCCCCAAAAGAAAAAGAAATAAAAAGACAAGCAAAAATAAATAAAATGATAAAGAAATAAAATATTAAAGTGATGAATAAATAATTAAATAAAATAATAATAATAATAATAATAATAATAATAATAATAATAATAATAATAATAATAATAATAATAATAATAATAATAATAATAATAATAATAATAATAATAATAATAATAATAATAATAATAATAAAAATAATAATAATAATAGAGATAAAAAATTTGAGAATTTTATTAGAAATAAAACTCTCAGAAAACTGAAAAATAAACGGTGAAGATAACATACTAAAAAAAAATCCGGATAGATACGGGAAAAGATGAAAAAAGAAAACGCGTGAGGTGCCGTGACACGGCACTATGCACCGTGTCACGGCAGAACTTGTCGTGTCGCGGCAAAAGTTCTCGTGACACGATGGGACTTTCCGTGTCACGATACGAGTATTACTCAGCGGTGTGTTTTACGCATATGAAAAGCTAATTTCTGGGCAGTTTCGAGCACTTTTGCTATAAAATAAGACCAATTTATTCATGATATGCATAATTACGAAACACAAAATAATTTAGAATTTCATATTTCAATAATCATGTCTCAGAATTTTGATAATACATTGCGCGACACATTCCGTGGCCTTGACGAAGCAAAAGCTGACCGAAAAGCCATCATGAAGGGCTCTCTGGTACTGCTGTAGGTAAAAATACGCTCCGAGTAGCCCCCGTGACACAAAACAGGCACCGTGTCATGGTAGATGTCTGCCGTGACATGGTGAAACCTGCCGTGTCACGGGAATCTGCAAATTTTTTATTTTTTTTAATTTTTTTTAACGACTAATTTGTAGATTTTTTTTTTTTTTTTTTTTTTTTTTTTTTTTTTTTGCAAATATGGTTGATGGAGCGTTTAGAATTATTTGAATCCCCCGACGATGTTGAAAAATATGGCCCAAATGACCTAGTCCGCAGGCAAAAAGAATTACTCTGCTAACATGTCGTATGAAGATTGGAAAAATTTCTTTGCAAAAAGGGAATTTTCCATTCGTTGGGTGGTGCCTTGGTGGAGGCTTACTAGGATGGTTGGCACGAATGATACTCCATATTGTCGTGTTCCTAGTATCTCAAAACTGACCTTTTATTGTCCTTCTCGACTGATGCGGCAGTATGGACTTGAACAAGTAGTTCCACGCTATAACGATAGTCCTCGTGAAGTATCGTTGCATGAAAGTAACGTTCATAAGTACGAGACTTATTGGGTTGGAAGACCTTTGTGGACCATTTCTGCAAGTGACCAAGCTCCTCCTCCTTTATCTAGTGCATAGAAGGCATGGTTGAACCCTAGAAGTAGGAGGGAACAATTCGGATCACGCAAGTCTGATGTGAAGAGTCGTCTTGGAAATAAGAAAGCCCCTACTAAAGATCATCTAGGTCCGAGAACACAAGGGATTGAGTTTAAGACTCCTATACTGCCAAGAAAGAAGAATTATGTGAAAGGAAAGGGTAAAGAAAAGATGGTCTATAGAGAGAAATAACCAAAGAAATTCAAGAAAGGTGAAAGGGGTGAAAGTTCGACTAGGGGTATGACGGTTCGGGCTACGAAAGACACATTAATGGTGAAGGCCGACCTAATTGACCAAGAGAAGGATGTTCCTAAAGTGAAGAGAGGTTAGATCAATAGTGCTTTGCTTTTTAATTTTATAATTTTTATGTAAAATAAGGCATATGATGCCAATAATTGTAGTCGCATTTATTTCAATAATAATAGCATATTTGTTTTAGCCTTAAATATAAAAAAAATTACAATGACTTTTATTTATTATTATTTATCCGAGTCAAGGAGTCGGACACAATGGAAGAAAGAAAATAAAAAAACCTCGAACAAGTAATGAATTCGCAACAAATGCGTCACTAAAAAAAACGGAAAACCTGAAATTCCACCGTGTCACGGTGAAAAATCCCGTGTCACGGTAAAAATTCCCGCGTCACGACAATTCTTTTTTTTACGCTCAGGTCCACCGCGCCACGGTGAACTGTACCGTGACACATTGGAATGTCCCGTGTCGCGGCAAACCCCCCCCCCTTTTTTCGTGACGCAATGCTGGACTAACGCGCATATTTGATCAACAAAGGGAGGTTGTTTATTTTTTTAAAGTGGCCGGGCCCCCTTAAGGGGTTGCCTACGTATCCTAAAAAGGAATCAGGCCAAACGTAGCTCTATTGGGTCATGAACCCATGCGACTAGGCATAGAATTTTTTGAGTTGATCCAAGTTGGTTAAGTTGTGGAAGCCGTTACCGTCCATGTCTACTAATTGTGCCGCCCGCCAGACAGGATGGCTTTAACAATGTACGGGCCTGACCAATTCGGTCTGAATTTTCCTCTTGGATATAATACATTTTTACGAAGTGCCTTAAGCACTAGGTCACCCTCTTTGATGTTCCTGGTCTTGACTTTTTTATTAAAATGTTGCGCCATATGCTGTTGGTAGGTTTGGGCATGATGCAAAGCTGCCAAGCATTTTTCATCATGTAAGACCAGTTCGTCGTATCTTGCTCTAATCCAGTCGACTTCATCTAGTTGGCTTTCCAATGCGATTCGAAGAGAAGGGATTTCGAGTTCGATTGGTTGTACAACTTCAACTCCATAGACCAAAGAGAAAGGGGTAGCCCCCGTTGATGTACGAACAGAGGTTCGATAACCCCAAAGGGCGAAATGTAGCTTATTTGGCCAATCCTTGTAATTTTTTGTCATCTTTTCAATGATAGTTTTCACATTTTTCTTCGCCATTTCAACTGCACCATTTGTTTGTGGTCTGTAAGGTGATGACCTGTGATGCTTGATATGATATTTATGTAATAATTCCGCGCATTTGGCTTGGAAATGTGTTCCATTTTCACTGATCATCTCATGTGGTACCCCAAGCGGCATATGCTATTTTTCTCAATGAATTGAGCTACATGTTTTGCCGTCAGCTTAGTATATGAGACAGCTTCGACCCATTTGGTGAAATAGTCGATTGTTACGAGAATGAATTTATGCCCCCCTTGTCCTGGTGGTGTTATTTTTCCAATGATGTCAATGCCCCAAGTGGACAAAGGCCATGGAGAAGTATATGTGTAGAGAAGAGAAGGTGGAACATGCTGTAAATTTGCGTAGACTTGACACTTCATACATTTCTTGATGTATTCGTGACAATCTCACTCCATAGTAGTCCAATAGTAACCTTGTCGTTGAATCTTTTAAACTAACATCTTTGCATTCATGTGTGTTCCACATATACCGGCATGAAGGTTTTCCATGGTTTTATGTGCTTCTTTCTTGGCTATGCATAAGAGATTTCTTCCCATTGCAGTTCTCTTATGGAGTTCTCCCCTAATGAGCACATACAGTGAGGCCTGGAGCCTCAAATCACGGCGTGCCCTTTTATTAGTATTAGGAGGGTATTCTCCTCTTGTCACATAATTAAGGATATCTGTATACCACGGCTCTTCATCTTCTTCTTGTGGTTCTTGTTCATCGTCGAGTGCGTGAACATAAGCCGGCTCATATCTTCTTTCTATGGTCAATGGCATTCTGATTGTATCAGTTGGAATTCGCACCATTGATGCTAATTTAGCTAGCGCGTCGGCGAATTGGTTTTCTTCTCTTGGCCAATACTTATATTCCACTTCATCTAGTTTCTTGATACGTAGCGAGACTTTTACTTCTCACTTTCCATCTCTTTGAGATTTAGTTAATGATTAGTGAAGAATCACCGTAGATTATGAGTTTCTTAATTCCCAAGGCGACAACTGTTTCTAACCCCAAAATGCATACTTCATATTCTGCGGCATTGTTGGTGACATCAAAGTCGAGCTTCATGGAAATTGGGATGCGCTCTTCATTGGGTGATACAAGCAAGACTCCTACACCACATCCTTTTTGGTTTGAAGCTCCATCAAAATAGAGCGTCCAGCTATCATCTTCGGTCATGAGTAAATCTTCGTCAGGGAAATCGTACTCATTTTCTTCTTTTTCAACTTCTTCTAGTGGAAAGTCTACTAAAAGTCAGAAACCGTAGAACCTTTGATGGCTTTTTGTGGCACAAATCTCAAGTCAAACTGATCAAGATTGATTATCCACCTTGATAATCTGCCATTGAGTGTTGCTTTTTGAACAAGTATTTGAGAGGATCCATCTTGGACACGACATGCACTGTATGAGTGAGCATGTAATGTCTTAGTTTCTGTGCGGCCCATACAAGTGAGAGACACAACTTCTCAAGTGGTGTGTATCGCGTCTCATATCCTTGAAGTTTCTTAGTCAAGTAATATATTGCATTCTCCTTGCTTTCGATCTCTTGCGCTAACATTGCCCCCATCGTTTCTCTTGTGACCGTAAGGTAGAGTCGAAGAGGAAAGTCAGGTATTGCAAGCGCTAGCACGGGTGGGTTTGCCAAGTACTCTTTGATTTTGTCGAAAGCTTTTTGGCAATCGTCATCCCATGTGACCGGGACATTTTTCTTGAGCTTCTTGAATATAGGTTCACATATCGCTGTGAGCTTGGATATGAACCTACTTATATACTGCAGCCTTCCAATGAAACCTCAAATCTCCTTCTCATTTTTGGGTGGTGGCATGGCCATGATCGCCTTTACTTTTGTACGATCTATTTCAATCCCTCGAGAACTGATCACGTATCCAAGTAATTTGCCTAACGTGACTCCGAATGCGCATTTTGCTGGATTTAATCTCATGTTGTACTTGCGGAGTCTTTCAAAGAACTTGTGAAGTGCAATAATATGGCCTGGGCGATCTTTAGACTTAACGAACATATCATCGACATAGACCTCCACCTCTTTGTGCATCATGTCATGTAACAATGTTGTAGCTGCTCTTTGGTAGGTGGCACCCGCGTTTTTCAACCTGAATGGCATTAATGTATAACAATATGTACCCCATTGCGTGATGAATGTGGTTTTCTCCATGTCTTCTTTGGCCATCAATACCTGATTATATCCGGCGTAACCATCCATGAATGATAGGAGTGCATGGTTTGTTGTGTTATCGACCAGAATGTGAATGTGAGGTAGAGGGAACCCATCTTTTGGGCTTGCTTTATTAAGATCCCTGTAATCAACACACATTCTGACCCTTCAGTCCTTCTTTGGAACCGGAACAACATTTTCTATCCATTCTGGATATTTGGATACTCTGATGAAACCTACGGCCAACTGCTTCCTGATTTCTTCCTTGATTTTAAGAGCCACATCTGGTTTCATACGGCGCAGCTTTTGTTTGACAGGCTTCATAACTGGAATGAGTGGTATTGTATGCTGAGCTATATCCCTGTCAATTCCTGGCATATCTTGGTATGACCAAGCAAATACATCAATAAATTCACTAAGCAAGTTAATTAGCTCTTTGCATTCATCTTGACTTAGTGTTAATCCAATTTTTACTTCCTTACATTCGTATCATTGGAAATGTTTACTGTTTCTGTATCTTCGATAACTGCTGTTTTATTTTCGTGTTCTTCCATTGCTTTTATTATTTCTTTGTCATTTTTATCATTAGCAAAGAAATATTGATCAGGGCTAGGGGAATGACATGCATCGTAAGCAAAGGTACTCGTTTTATTGAATTCATTGGCTAATACATCAAGAGGGGCAAGGTCGGCTGCGACCTCACCGAAATTATTAGGACTAGAAAGAGAGGACTCAACAAGAGACTCAGGGTTGAACTCTATAGCAGAAAGAGGGTCGGCCTGAGACTCTAAGGACTCGTCTACAGACTTAGACTCAGACTCGGACTCGGACCCAGACGACTCAGACTCATCAAACATAGGACCCTCGCCAGCGGTTATTTCCAACTTCTCTCCACTCGGCGTAGTGATCCTCAATGTCTTGCGCCATCCCCTTGAAATGTTGTCAGCTTGGACGATTAACTCGGAGGGGTCAAAATCCTTGTTTGCTATGACAGCTTGAACGTGTTCAGAGTTATCATTGCGGACCGTCTTAGACTTATTCTTCTCCATTCCAAAAAAGCAGGTTTATTCCTAAAGCTGGCTTCTCGGTTGTGAAGAGCTCTTCGTCTTCATCAACAAAATCACAATCGAGGAACATCTCCTTCTTTGATGTACTGGCCATTGAGGGTGAACGGATATGGATCCATGACCATTTCCGTCTTCGTGATTCGAGCATTATTGCGAGCCGTCATCTTCAATAAAGCTTGTTTCACATCTTCTTTTGTTGGCTTGAATCCCAAGCCAAAAGTATCCTTCTTGAGTGCACCAGGATGGCCCCATGATTCAGCCATTTTCTTCTTCAGTCCAAGGGTCATTCTAGGAAAATGACCTTGCTTCTTCAGAATGGCATTGATATTGGTGTTTGAATAGGGATCGAAGTCGAGATGGCACTTTTCCTCCTCTTCAATCACGAGAACATCATCGAGTGAAACCCCCCAAAGATCTTCATCTTCTTCGTCATGTTCAACATGGACGATAGGAGTGTCAATAACTTAAATGCGCATAGGAGAAGCATCAATAGTAATTGGAACCCCTCCAACTATGGAATTCACTTTGTGGTGCAGCGATGATGGAATCGCCTTTAGCTCATGAAGCCAAGGGCGTCCTAACAACAGATTGAAAGAGGCCTTAATGTCCACCACCTGAAATTTGGTGCGACGTTCAATGGCCCCAGTAGTTATATTCAGTATGATAGTACCCACGGCATGACGGCGAGTATTATCATAAGCGCGAATCCCTTGAGTGGAGGGAGTCAGTTCTTCATTCTTTATGCCCAACTTCTTTGCAGTACGGAGTGGGCACACATTGATTGCAGAGCCATTATCAACCAGGCTCATAGGAACATTCATATGCCTACACACCACAGTGAGGTGTAAGGCCTTATTATGTTGGTCCCCTTCCGGGGGCAGATCCTTATCAGAAAACGAAATCAGATTGCTAGTACTAGGCAATTCAGTAGTGAGAAAGTTGACCAGTTCTTGAGGAGTCATGTCATCATCAACTCCTATTTTCACCAGAGCATTCATCACAGCCTTTCGATGCTCGTGGGAAGTGGCCAAAAGCTTCCATACATTCATCTACACCTTGGTCTTTTGCAGTTGTTTGACCACATCGCTGTTCATAGGGTTGATGGGATCAACTATCGGATGTGATTGTGGTGGAGGTTGAGGTGGATTTGTTTGTTGCAACCATCCACTTCTGGTGATGACCTTGACCTCAAAGTCCCCCCAAACATCGTCACTCGTGCCAAGAGATGAGCAGGCTATATCCTTGAGATTGACGTCTTCATCGTCACTATCCCAAATTCCATTGACTTCTTCACAACTCGAGACAAATACAACTTTTGGCAGAGGTTCATTCATAGGTTGAATGAGTTTCGACGGATCAAAGGAGACTTCATCTCTCGTGATAGGCAAAGCATCAGAAAGAGGACCTGTTTGAATGTTAGGCTTCTTGCCCCTGGAGGGACAGGAAGTTGATTAGCATCAATTAGGTCTTGGATCGCATCCTTCAACCTCCAACATTTCTCAGTGTTATGACCCTTGCCTTGATGAAACTTGCAATAAGCATTGGGGTCATAGCTAGCGGTCCTATTTTCAGGTCGAGGTTCTGGAAATGGTCCAATTGGCATAATCAGTCCTTGACCATGCAAACAGTCATAAGCAGCATCATAAGTCATTCCCAAAGGCGTGTAAACCCTCCTTTGCCTTTGGAATCTTTGAGGAGGAGTATTAAGGGCCAGCACATCATTGATATTGATATTGTTGGTAGAATTATTGGGCTTAGAAGACGAAGAAGAAGGAGTGTCGTTCTTCTTGTTTTACCAAGTGCTGTTATTATTGTTGCTACCAACAGACTTCATTAGTTCATCCTCGATATTGATTCCAATATCGTATACAGCTTCAAAGGTACTCAGAGGCAGAAACTTCAAGTGTTCCTTGTACTTATGAGTCATATTGGCAATGAACAAGCGAACCATTTCTTTCTCCTTGGGGGGGATCCACCAGGAGCGCAGCTGTTTCCCTCCACCTAATTAAGTAATTGGTGAAGCCTTCATTCTCTTTCTGTTTGAGAATGGAGAGTTCACATTCAAAAGTCTTGGCCTAGATGTTACACTTGTAACGATTCATAAAGCTTTCAGTAACATCCTCCCAGGTCGTAACATGTTTGGATTCCAAAGAATAGAACCACTGTTGACAGGCATGCTCTAAGGAAAGAGGGAACACCGTAGGGAAGAGTGTCACATCTACTCCCTTAAGAGCCATAGTTGCAGAAAAAGCCTTCAAATGGAAAAGCGGATTATCAGTAGGCTTGAATTTGGGAATGTCAGTAGTGGAAAACTTCTCAGGGAGCTTGTCTCCTATGGACGAAGAGGTGACAGGCTGTTCCACATAAGTGAACTCTTTAGAAATCTTGCTCATCTGTTGCTTAATCTTGTCTGTTGCAGCAGTAGTGACATTGTTTTTATTGTCTTGTTCTACCGTGTTGATTCTAGTGGTGAGTGTCTGCATCATGTCAGACAATCTTTCAATTGTCCTGTTGAGGTTCTCGATGTCTTCCTTAGTGACCATTGGTTGAAAGTAGACTGGAGATGGATCTTGTGGAGATGATTGAGGTGGTTTCCTTGTACGCCTCTTTGGTGTAAGAGGTTGTTGAGGTATGGACTCGGACCGTAACAATCTACCCCTTCTTCTTGACCAAGTGCTGTGACACCGAAACAAACACACCTTTAATGACCAAACTTAACCTTAACCCATCCGAATTAAAAAGAATAAAAAAGAAATTTTTTTTATTAAAAATCTATAATTTTGAAATTATACTTGTTTATTATTATTATTTTTTTTAAAAAAAACATATGGGAGGATACCATCCGACTTACTACGAAAAAAAAACGACACAAAAACAAGACTTCCCTAAAAAACGGTCAAAAAGTGGTGCACGACTTAAAGAAAAAAGTGTGTGAACACGATATGTGAGTGATTAAGTAAGGTTATAGACGCGTGTTTTGACCGTATATCTAGACATGACACCAAACTGGACATAGCATTCGCACAAAAATCGAAAAAAAGACTGAAAGGACACTTTCCCGGGCACCGTGTCACGGTGCAGACTGTCGTGACATGGTGCAGTCTACCGTTAGACGGTAGACAGCCCCGTGTCACGGCACTGTTCATCGTGGCGCGGAAGAACATGCCGTGACACGGTGCGCAGTTCCAGGTCAGTTTTGTGATTTTTCCAGATTTTAACCGATTTTAGGTCCGTACTAATAACTATGTGAGAATAAAAACCCTCGGTCATGGGTTAAACAAAAGAGCAAACACATGAAGGTTAGCACCAAACAACCACATAGCATTTAGGCACGATGATGTAAAAAAAGTTTGCAACCTAGAGTCAAGATCTATGTTCAACTATTGGTCAAGCTTTGGGTGTCAAAAGGGTACCATGGTTAAGAGTTTGGACGCGTTAGCAAGGCAGCCTCTCTTGAGGGTGTATGCCAACGGGCGGCTCCGCGAGTTCGTGATGAAATCGAACTCAACTCCATGGTTTGGGTGGATTTAATAACTCGGATGAACCCTTATTGCCTTGAGCGTTTTTGGGTCGATAGAGCTTAAATTCCCCGGGGCTAAGACGCATGTAGAACACATACGTTTTATCAGAAAAATTGAAGGAAGTTGAATGTGAGGAAAGAAAATAAGCCACCGGACTGATTTTAGGACTGCCGTGACACGGCAAAAATTCCCGAGTAACGGTATTGTGCACCGTCAGACGGTGCACTGTACCGTAACACGGCATATTTTTCCGTGGCATGGCAGTTAGAAGATCTGACTGGTGCCCTATTTTTCTTCGCGCGCAACCAAGTTATCCAATTTTTCCTACGGGACAGACCTGAATGCGGCGTGAAAACGTCTATGCAGATGAAAAAATGCCAAATTAATCACAGGAATATTTTTTCAAGAATCTTTCAAGTCTCATCCACTCATCTTAATTAAATACCGATCACTCAAATCGATAAATAATCAAGAATGCTCCCCAATGGAGTCGCCAAATTGTAGGCGTCGTTCGAAGTGCGCCTACGTTAAAGGATGTGTGAATATGCTTGGCACTTTTAGGAAGTGGGAATTGACATATACGATTAGGGACAAATAAAGTAGGGAGTCGCCAACAAGTTTTTAAGGAACTTGTAAACCGTTCACGTATCATAAAAAGGCAACCACGAATAAGGGACAACAAAGGCAACAACGATCGACCCGTGAAGGTTACACCCCATTCATAATCCATGAGATTACTAACTCCATATGGTTCGGAACCACAAAAGGAGGATCGGGGATGATGGTACGACGTGAGTCATGGAGTCACATTCGCCTGTACTGGCCTCTACTCGATTCTTTTAGTGAAAAACATTCATGTGATCTCAAAGGCATACAAACAAAATATTCAATTCGATCCAAACTTTTATTTAGCTAATTGGTTGAATATTAATGCACACATTAATCTAAAATATTGGTGATCACTTGAATTAATAACAAGATTAAAAAGGAACCTAAACCGGTTGTCCAAATTATCTTATTACCCGTGATTTTCAATTACATATTCCCTTTAAACATGCAATATGGTGATCAATAAATATAATAGAACAACATTAATATTAAGCAATTTAATCACAATTCCAACAACATAAAATCGTTAGAAAAATAATAGAAATAAAAGGAACATGATCCTTACTTTGATTCTGTTTGTTTGCAACTACAAAATAATAAACGAGTTAGTAACTTCAAAGAAATAATAAAACGATGATTAAATTAAATTAAATAAAGTATAGTTGATTTGAGGCCAAACCCTCAAACAATTCTACCTTTCACGCCTTGGCTTAAGGACTGAACCACGAGTAAAGTATGGACTCCTTTGAGTACTTGAAAAAGGAATTTTGAAGTAGAAAAGGGTAGACTAGTGTTTAGTCTAAAGCATAGAAGAGAGAAAGATAAATTCAAGAATTAATTGGTGCCCCGTACATCAGAGACTAAGGGGGTATTTATAGGGAAAATGTGCTGAGGGAGCACAAAGAACCCTAAAATGATAAAAACCCTAAAAAAGTATCATGTGACACGGAAAACTATACCGTGAGACGGGAAGTCCCACCGTCAGACGGCACACTTTCCCGTGTCACGGTACATTTTTAGTGTGACGCGGAAATATTCAGAATACGGGATAGAAAACGCGTTAAGGGTTTACGCGAAAAAGACACGGAATGTCCTGTGTAACGGAAGACTTCCCGTGTCACGGGAAATCCCACCGTCAGACGGGAAGGATTCCCGTGACACGGTGGGTACCTGCCGTGGCGCGGGATTTTCCAGCCTGTTTTTCCGTCTAAATACATTTTTAACTCTAATTTCATTCGGCATTTGAAGTGTCGATTGATAATTTCGGGCCTTTTCTAACTTATTATTATTTGGGCTAAAATAAGAAAATAATTAAATAAAAATAAATAAAAGGTTTGGGCCAAAAATAAATAATAAAACAATAAAATAAAAAAGGTTTGGGCTAAAGTTAAATAATAAGTTAGGGCTGAAATTAAAACTATGCTTTTACCAAACATCAAGACTAATCCATGGACTGTTCAAAAATATGAATTTAATCAAATACAATTTTTTAAGTACTCTCGGGATTAAATACTGAACCCGACCAATAGTGGCGGTGAAAGGTTATTCATCATCGGGTTTGGTTTTGGGGAGACATTTTTGGAAGGGTTGGCGCGACTGGATGGGACCCGACCAATACTGAACCCGACCAATACTGAACCTTTGGAAGGGTTGGCGCGACTGGATGGGACCCCGCGAGTTAAACTCGCTTCCATGGTTTGGTGAATTCAACATTCTCGAATGTACCCTTCATTGCTCAAAGCGTTCAATCAGGTACATGGAGCATGAATTCCTAGAGGGTTATGTCCATATGTAGAACACATATGGGTTTCAGAAAAATGAGAAAAACTCAATCAAGAAATAAAATCGAGCCAACAATGCTAGAACTAGTCGAAATTAGAAATCATATTTCTGGCTCGGTATTGGAAATATGTAGCGCCAGCCAATGAAGACTTTCACCGAGACATAGCCCTGTCGCCTAGCGACAAAGCCATATCTTCGGCGACAGGCTTTGTTTTCTAGACGCCATTTCGTGATGAGTGTAATTTATGGAACTTTTAGGGTAGTCTTTTAGGATGATTTCATCCCATTTTCATGCTTTCTTCTCTTATTTTTTGTCCTTTTGTTTTAGTTCCTCTTTTCCTTCTTTCTTTGTGTTTTTTTGTGTTTTCTTCGTGTTTTCCTTTTATTTAGCTATCAAACCTCTACCATCACACCTTAGGTATGAATTTTTGTTTGATGATAAATGCTTGGAGGGGTTTAATAGGTTGAAGAAGGCCCTAATCTCTACTCCCATTGTTCAAGCCCCAAGATGGGATCTACCCTTTGAGTTGATGTGTGATTCTAGTGACTGGGCAATTGGAGGTGTTTTAGGACAACGCGTGGATAAGAAGCTTCATGTGATTTACTATATGTCCAAGTGATGAGTGTCATTTATGGCATTCATTTGGCCTCTTTTAGGATGATATTCATGCCATTTTATAGCCCTTTTCCTTAGCTTTTCCTTAATTTTGTTCTTTATTTCGTAGTTTGTGCTTTCCGTAGTTCTTTTCCTTGTTTTGTGCATTTCTTTGTTTATTTGTTCTTTTTTCCTTTTATTTGTTTGTTTTCAATTGTTTTTAGGTTATGATCGTGTTTCCAAGGAATCCCGAGCCTTCCTCTTATATTTCTCATCAACTTTGATACCTCATGTTCGTCTTTTGGAACTTTATGTTTAAAGGAACTTAAAGAGCAAGTCAAGAGATCGGTGCACGTATGCGGTGGGGGCGTCATCTTTGCCATGAACCCACCAAAATGGCCTTCTCAAGACTGCCCACCTTGGTGTTCATCATCATCATAAAGTCGAGCCCACGAGGATGAGCTTGGACGAAGAAGAGGGGGGCTCCCCTGCAGCCAGGTGCGGGCGCGCACGAAGGTGGTGCGGCCGTGCACTTGGGTGGTGTGGGCGCGCCTAGTGCGGGTGCGGGCGCGCCTGCAAGGGCCCCTGTTCCGTACCCTTTTACCCGCGGTCGCGCCTCTCCTCTGTTGCGACCGCGCCTTCCGAGGTTTCTTTTGGGACGATCTAACTAACTTTTCTTTTGTATCTTTCCTATATAGATAATTTTTCCTTCTATTTTGAGGAGGAGAGAATTAGAATAGAATTAGAGTTAGTTTTAGATTATTAGAGAGAGAAACTCTAGATTTTTAGAGAGAGAATTTCATGGTGGATTGTTATTGATTGAAGATTTCTCCATTTCCTTTGATCTTTGATCAAGTTTGTAAGGATTCCTTGTCTTTAATTCAATCTTTAGTTCGATCTTTAGTTTGATTTCAATTTTTTTGTTGAAATTTCAAGTTTAATTGATGTTTGATTGATTTGTGATTTGATTTTAGCTTGTTTAATTTGATCATGATAAATTTGTTGTTTAGCCTTGTTTTGATCTTGATTTCAATGGCTAGTGAGTAGTTTGCGTGCTAGGGTAATGGTGAAGCATGTATGAGTAATAGATTGATGTTAATTTGGGGAAATTGATGGAGTTTATGAGGTGACTAAATTGGTTAATTGATTATGTGCATGTGTGTGTTTGATTTAGGCTTGATCACCCTAGTTATTCACACTAGATTGCATTATAGGTTCACATTGATATTGACCATTGATTTGTGGCTTGCATTTAACGATTGAGGTGTCTTGTGACATTCCTAGCTAGAGTTTATCGTAGTTGACGCTAGTTAGACCTCTAGGAAAATAGCTTCATATGCTTTTTTGGTTACATGATTGGTTTTCCCTTGCATCACTCGACTTAGTCAATTCTTTCCCAATTAGCGGAAACTGTTACAAGTATATGTGGATCCCGAGCCCTAGTGTTCATTACATTCGTCAAAACTTAGCTTGACTAGTTGTTTCGCATTCACACCCTTACCTAACCTTTCCGGAATAGCTTGACTTGGCAATATAAGATCACTCTCCATTCCTTAGTGGTTCGACCCTCTAATTACCATTATACTTGTATAAGGGTGTGTTGAGAGATTACAAATTTTGTTTGGCCTTGGGTAGGAGTAAGTTTCAACGACCTAGCTTCAACCCTCGTCAAAATGGCGCCGTTGCCGGGGAATGGCGTTGTGATTTTGTATTGTCATTGAGTCTATTCCATCTTATTCAAAAATACAAAATGATTTTTCTTCTTTCTTTTAGGCTACATTTGTAGCCGTGTTACTAATAATTTTGTATGAGATTGTGTGTGCAAGTGAACATGGAAGAAGCTCATAGAGTGACATTGAAAGAGTTAGGCATTTCGGGTGCTTACAAGTATGAGAGTGGGATTGTTCCATGGTTGGTTCCGGATAATAATTTTGAAATCAAACCGGCTATGATTACCTTGATCAAGAGGAAACAATTCGGTGGTACAAAAAGTTAAAATCCTCTCAATCATCTCAAAGATTTTTAGAAGTATTGTAATACAATTGTGGTAGCCGGAGTTTCTCAAGAGTATATTAGGCTTAAGTTGTTTCCCTTTTCTCTTATTGGAAGAGCTTTAGAGTGGTTGGACAAGGAGGTCAAACCAAGGTCCCTAAGGAAATGGGATGAAGTTACCAAGTCTTTCTTATCTCGCTTTTTCCCACAAAAGAAAACGGCGGAATCTAGGGCTTTGATCCAAAATTTCAAGCAAGGGCCAAATGAGAGTCTCTATGAAGCATGGGAAAGGTATAAGGAGTATCAACGAGAGTGTCCACATCATGGAATTCCTACGTACCAAATTATACAAATATTCTATGGTGGGTTGAGTTCTCAAGGAAAACTAAGCTTAGATGTCGGAGCCGGAGGCCCAATAATGAACAAAACGAAAGAAGAAGTGGTGGATGCAATAGATGAAGTGGTGAGACATTTAATGAATTGGAAAGAGGTGGAAAAGGAGCCAACTAGCAAGGGGTGCTCGATCAAACAATTCAATGCCATCAACGATTTGACCACTCTAATTTTGGATTTAGGGAAAGAAGTCGTATCCCTCAAGGCCAAGCTTGAGAGTCCTCCTTCGCAAGCTCCGATTCTTCCCTCCCAAAATAAGGGGAGAGGTACACCTTCTTATTCTAACACTTTTACTTTTTCTTGTTGCATGATTAGAGAATGTCGGCCTTGTGATTTATGTGGAATGAATGATAATGATGCTTTTATGTGCCCCAATGTTCCTTGTGAAGAATGTGATGGAATTGAAAATGAGCATGTGAATTATGTTGGTAATCATAATTTTGAACCTAGATTTGATGTTCAAATAAATGTTGGAAATAGGAATTATCACAACCAAGAAAACTATGATAATTATAATCAAAGTGGTGGTTGTGGAAATCTTGTAGTCCAAGAGATTCGTGGTGGCTATAACAATCATGGTTATAATAGTCAAAGTCACGACTGAGGGCATGGGGATCATAACCGAATCAAGCTAGAGGTAATTGGAATAATCAAAGTAGGGGAAATTTTTAACCTAATGTTCAAAGAGGGACCCCACATGGATCCATTCCAAATACTCAACGCCCAAGTGATAATTTCCATAATCAACCATTTTCTTCTAGGAGTTTCTTGGAAGAGGTTTTTGAGAAACAAGCCAATTTGCTAGAATCTTACATGGACATGAATGATGAGAAGTTTAATGACATGTTGATTCAAAATAAGGAATTAGGAAACCGACTTTCTCAATTGGCTAGTGACTTTAAGGAATTTAAAAATTCTTCTTCTTCTTTGACTTCAATGAACTTAGATTCTAAGAACCCCTATGGATGCAATTGTCACTAGGAGTGGTAGGGTCCTTGAGAGTGGAGTACCTAAGAAGAGTGATGCTAGAGAGAGTACTAGCAAGAGCCCTATTGAGATTGAGGGAGATGAGGGTCCCATAATTGAGAAAATTGAGGAGGAACAAGTAGAAAGAGTGAAAGAGAAAGAGAAAGAACTTTACAAGCCCAAACTCCCTTATCCCCAAAAGTATAATAGGCACAAATTGGATGAGCAATTTGGAAAATTCATAGAGATGCTTAAGCAACTTCATCTTACTCTTCCTTTAACCGATGTGGTAGAACAAATGACAAACTATGCTAAGTTCCTTAAAGAAATATTGAGTGGAAAGAGGACATGTGATATGGCGAAGACGGTTACCCTAACCGAGAATTTTAGTGCAATCCTAATGAATAAGATGCCACCTAAGTTGAAGGATCCCGAAAATTTCTCTATCCGTTGTGCTATTAATAAGATGCAATTTGATAATGCCTTATGTGACTTAGGTGCTAGTGTTAGCCTTATGCCATATTCGGTCTATCAAAGACTAGAGCTAGGGGAACTTTTACCTTCAAAGATTACATTGCAATTACCCGATAGGTCGATCAAGATCCCAAAAGGTAAGATAGAAGATGTTCCCTTGAGGGTGGGGAAATTTGTCATTCCAGTAGATTTTGTTGTGTTGGATATGGATGAAGATGCTACTATCCCTATCATATTAGGTAGACCATTCCTTGCTACATGGGGGGCAATGGTTGACGTCAAGAGTGCTAAGATAACTCTTAAGATAGGAGAGGAGGTAGTTGATTTTGATTTGAATGAAGGTATGAAATACCCCTCTTCTTCCTTTGAAAATTGCATGAGTGTTGAAGTTCTTGATAATATTGTGCAATCCATGCATGAGCAATTTCTCACATCTAATGATCCTCTTGAGTGTGTTTTGCTGAACAACGAAAAGATAGGTGCTCCTAGCAAGGAACTAAAATTGTATGAAGATTTGCTTGATGGAGAAGAAAGCGATGAACAAATTTGCGTGGGGATCTTAAATCAAGATACTTTACTAGTAGCCTCGACCAAAGAAGGTAAAGGTGTGCCTATGGTAGAGCTCAAACCTCTACCATCACACCTTAGGTATGAATTCCTACGCCTAAATTCTACTTATCCCGTAATTGTTAGTGCATCCTTGAGTGAGAGCCAAGATCAAGCGCTATGTGATGTTTTGAGAAAGCATCAAGGTGCTTTGGGATATACCATTGATGATCTCAAAGGTATAAGCCCCGCTTTGTGTACGCATCATATAACGCTTGAGGAAGGCACCCTTCCCTCTATTGAACGACAACGTAAGCTACATCCTCAAATGGGGGAGGTAGTAAAAAAGGAGATCACCAAGCTTTTGGATGCGAGAATCATATTCCCCATCTCAAGCTCTAGGTGGGTGTCTCCCGTTCATGTCGTTCGAAAGAAAGGGGGTATGACCGTAGTCAATAATGAGAAAGGTGAGCTCATTCCGACTGGAACGGTCACCGGTTGGCGTATGTGTATAGACTATAGACGTCTAAACACATCCACCAAGAAGGATCACTTTCCCCTTCCGCTCATTGATCAAATGCTTGAGAGACTAACAAGGCACAAGTTTTATTGTTTCCTTAATGGTTACTAGGGATTCTTTCAAATCCTAATTCACCCCGATGATCAAGAGAAGACAACGTTCACATGCCCTTATGGAACCTTCGCCTATAGGAGAATGTCGTTTAGTCTTTGCAATGCTCCCGCAACTTTCCAAAGATGTATGTGATAAGTCTATTTTATATATATATTTATTCCTTGTCCCACGGTCATATTTGTGCTTATTTGGGCTCTACGGAGCTATTTTTATTACTAATATACGTTTTCTAGTGTTTTGTAGAGTTGGTATTTTTTTGTAGGAATTTGAAGAATTATGACAATTCCCGAGCTTATTGAGCCACTATGAAAATATTAGAGATGATCGTACCTTATGACGAGTTTTTGAAGCCCAAGGTCGAGCTAATTAAATTTGGTTCGATGATTAAGGGCTCGGTTTGGTCGGAGTATTAATTTTGTTGCAAGTCCAAGATAAATTAAGAATAAGAAAATTTCAGCCCAAGTGAAAAAGGCCCAATTCAAAGTTGTTGCTGGGCGTGTTGATTAGCGGGCCCGATCGGGCAGCCCATGGCCCGATCGGGCGAGTGATGATTGCTGCTACCTTGATTCTGTTGGGCCTTGTTGCAAAATAAGCCCAATAGCTTTGTTCTTACGAAGGGCGTGGTTTCTAGAACTTTATCTAGGACTTAGTTGATAGGAGTTCTGTTGTTAGTGGGATTGATGGCCCATTAGCTTTTCTTATTTAAGGAGTAGTAGTTTTAGTTTTACGGAAGTTTTTTTATTTCATTAGTTAGTTTTAGTTTTTAGTTTTTAGTTTTTAGTTTTCTTTTTTTAGTTTAGTTTTTCTTCTCTCTTTATCTCTCTAACTTTTCTCTCTCTCCCTTAATTAAACTCTTAGTATTATTTTCTCTCTTGTTTCTCTCTCTACAACTCTTTGTTTAATCTCAGTTATTTATTTTATTTCTTCTATCATGTCTTGTTTAATTTTTTGTTTAGTTTATATTTAATTATGTGTGAGTAGTTTAATTTCTAGGTTTTATGGGGATCTAATAAATAATATGAAGGGGTAAATTATTGTTGTTGATTATCAATGCTAGATTAATTTCCTAGTGATTGATTTAATGCTCTGTGACTACATTAGGCCTATCTTTTATGCATGAGTTTGACAATATTGATTCAAGAATCGAGAGATGAGAATTAATGTTTAGGTCTAGTTTCAATAGGCAAGTTAATTTATAAATGGTTAAGTTAAGATTCGAGAGATGAGATTTAATACCGATGAATTAATTGTGTGATTGTAATATGTAGCGAGAGCCCTTTACAATCTGGTTAATTGATGCATTGATGATTGAGTATTATTGATTATTGGTATTGCATGATAATTTCTTATTGGATTGTTTTAATGTTTTACAATTGCGGCTTGTAAAAGTATAGCAATATTAAATTGATGAATCGAGCAGATGTTAATTTGATATTATAGGCTATTTTCAATAAGGACTTAGATCTAATAAATTGCGAGAGCCTGTTAGATCTATGTTGATTAATAAATTGTGAGAGCCTGTTAATCATGTTATTTATGCAATGTCAATGATTGATTACTATGTTTTACCCTGGAGTATTATTTATTGGTGAACCTATGCCCTAGATCCTTTCATATATTGTTTTCTTCCTATTCTCAACCTTAGTAGTTAGTTTGTTGCTTAATCATAAATATTGGTTACTTAAATAATTTATATTATAATAATTAATTAGGAGTAAAAAGACTTGTTTCCCTGTGGAGATCGACCCTACTTCCCTATCTACCTTAGTTAGTGATTTAGGTAATTATTTTTTATTAGGGGATACGACTTTACCCTGTCAGTATGATGAACATTTTTGGAGATATGTTGGAGGAAGAAATGGAGGTTTTTATGAATGATTTCTCCGTAGGGGGGGTTTCGTTTGAGGATTCCTTGAGAATCTTGGAAAATGCTTAGCAAGATGTGAGAAAGTGAACTTAGTGTTGAATTGGGAAAAATGCCACTTCATGGTGGAGGAAGGAATAGTTCTTGGACACAAAATCGCTCATAAAGGAACAGAAGTGGATAAGGCCAAGATCGAGGTTATTGAAAAGCTTCCTCCCCCGGTGAATGTAAAGGGAGTGAGATCATTTTTGGGGCATGCGGGGTTCTATAGGAGATTCATCAAGGATATCTCACTCATTGCCAAGCCCCTCAATGACCTTCTCCAAAAAGATGTTGATTTTGTGTTTGATGATAATTGGTTGGAGGTGTTTAACAAATTGAAGAAAGCTTTGACTTCCACTCCCATTGTCCAAGCCCCTAGGTGGGATTTTCCTTTCGAGCTTATGCGTGATGCTAGTGATACGGCTATTGGGGGAGTGTTGGGTCAAAGGGTTGATAAGAAGCTCCATGTCATCTATTACATGTCAAAGACCCTTAATGATGCTCAAAGGAATTACACAACAACGGAAAAGGAGTTCTTAGCAATTTTTCATTCCTTCGAAAACTTTCGTTGTTACTTGTTGTGGTCCAAGACTATTGTGTTCATCGATCATGCGGCTTTGAAATATCTCTTTGGGAAAAAGCAATCTAAGCCAAGGTTAATTTGTTGGGTTCTTTAACTTCAATCTTTTGATCTTGAGATTAGAGATAAGAAAGGAGCGGAAAATGTGGTTGCAGACCATTTATCTAGACTTGATGATTTTCAAGTCCAAGATGATGGTTCCCCTATTGAAAATAGAATTTTGGACGATTTCTTGTATTCTATAAATGTGAAGGAGCTCCCATGGTTTGCCGATTTGGTTAATTACCTTGCTTGTGGGGAGTTTCCTCCTTCTTTTTCCAAGAATCGTAGAAAGAAGCTTAAGAGAGAAGCTAGGCACTATGTTTGGGATGAGCCAATTTTGTATAAAAGAGGTGTTGATGGTTTGTTACGTCGATGTGTGCTAAATGAGGAAATACCAAATGTGTTGAAGATGTGCCACTCGGATCCTAGTGGTGGACATATGGGTTTTTCTAGAACGGCTTCTAAGGTGCTTCAATGCGGTTGGTTAGGTGGCCAAACCTCTTTAAGAACACTTGGGAATTTTTCAAAAGTTGTGACCAATGTCAAAGGACCGGGAACATTTCAAGGAGAAATCAGATGCCCCAACAACCCATCCTTGAGTTGGAAATTTTTGATGTTTGGGGAATAGATTTCATAGGTCCTTTTCCTTCTTCATATGGGAGTCAATTCATTCTTGTTGCCGTCGATTATGTGTCAAAATGGGTTGAAACCATTGCTTCTCCAAAAAATGACCATAAGGTGGTAATGAAGTTGTTTAAAAAGATAATCTTCCCAAGGTTTGGCAGTCCCAAGGCGGTTATAAGCGACAACAGGTCTCATTTTGTGCATTGTGCTTTCTGGAAAATGTTGAAGAAACATGGGGTAAACCAACGTTTTGGACTCCCTTACCATCCTCAAACTAACGGGCAAGTTGAGGTGTCCAATCATCAAATCAAGTTGATACTTGAGAAGATGGTTGCAAGAAATAGGAAGGATTGGTCGAATAAGATTTATGATGCCTTGTGGGTATATAGAACGGCCTTTAAAACTCCTATTGGTACCACCCCTTACCGCTTGGTTTATGGTAAATCTTGCCATCTCTCGGTTGAACTTGAGCATCGTACTCATTGGGCTATAAAGAAGATCAATTTTGATTTGGCAAGTGCGGGTGAGCAACGTTAGTTAGATCTCCACGAGTTGGAAGAGCTTCGTTTGGATGCTTATGATTGTGCTAGTTTATATAAAGCTAGAGCCAAAGAGGTGCGTGATAAGCTAATTGAGAAGAAGGAGTTCAATCCCGGAGATAAGGTGCTCCTTTACAATTCAAGAATGGGACATTTTCCCGGAAATTTGATGTCCCGTTGGACCAGTCCATTTGTTGTTCAAGAGGTCTTCCCGAATGGTCCTATTGAAATTTCTCATTTGGAGCTTTCAACGACTTTCAAGGTCAACGGGCATAGGCTTAAGCGTTACTATGAGGAAGTTTTTGTCGGGGTCGTTCATGATATGACTCTCTATGATCCACCTTGAAGGGCGGAGAACGTCAAGCTAATGACGTTAAACAAGCGCTTATCGGGAGGCAACCCGAGTTTTTAACCCTTTTCTCATTTTTCTTTGATTTTCCTTTGATGCCTTTATTCTTTTTTTTTATCTTGTTTTCTTTTGTGTTGTAGGTGGTTTTGTTTTGATATCCAACAATCTTGGTGCCAATTTTGAGGTAGAAATGTCCAAATTCATGAGTTGGAAAATGTGTAAGTATGGAGATTGGTGGGTTCTTATTGTGGGTTCATGAAATTCTAGTTTTGAACCCACTAAAATGGAGTTTTTTTACTGCCTATGTTGGTTTTTATGATCATCATAAATTTTGTGCCCACCTTTGTGCGCATTTAAAAAGGAAAAGAGAATGGTAAGGTTTAATACCCAGGGAGGTGCGGGCGCGCACGAGCCAGGTGCGGCCGCACCCCTGCTCGTCTTCCCCCCTTAAACCCCACCGATTCTCTTTCCTTCTCTCTCTCTCTTACCTTACTTTCTCACTCATGTTTTATTTGGTCTTTGCTCAAGCATCATTTTCACCTCCATCATCATATAGTCATTGAAATTTAATCAAAATTCATAATCATCTAGTTTATTATTGCTCTTAGTCTCAACTTTTGCACTTTCATGGTGATTTTCTCTCTCCTAAATTGAGGTTTTTGGTACGCTTTGATTGAAGTTTTGAGTTTTGCAATTTGGGGTTGCTAGTGTGTAATAGTGCTCTGTGTTCCATTTCTTTGTGATTTCTCATGAATTAAAGATGGCGTCCTTTCATCGTGCTAAAAAGGAGAAAGGCTCTACTCATAGGAAGGTGGTTTCTCCTCCATCTTACATCACGGAGACATATGGCATCGAGTTCACCAAGCGAGAGCATTGGGACAACTTCTACAACTTGTCACCTCGACAACTCTTTTTCACAAGATTCTATGATAGGGAGACAACAACTTTGCTTGGAGTTGATGAGGATGTTAGGATGTTGGCTTGGAACTTAGGGCTTGAGGCTTTCATTGATCTTAATGCACCAACATTTGCCCGCATTACATTTAAGTTCCTCGCTTCTCTTGAGGTTCATGAGGATGAGTATGGTGATTCGCCTCCAACCCTATCCTTCCAAGTATTTAACAATGATCATTCAATTCCACTATCTTTTCTCAATGAGGCATTTCATTTTCCGAAGCCATTTGATGGGACATCGTATATCTATCCGGCCTTCGAAACTTTGTAAAAAGATCGTAAGTATTGTGAGGATGCTTGGTGGAATCACATAGCTAATGAAGAGGCTTATCGACCACAATACTCAAAGTCGGCCTCGATTATTCACGCGGCTATGAGGTATTTTAGTCGTACCCTCACCTATGCTTTCTTCTCTAAGAAATCCCTCGGTGCCATATCCCGAGAAGAGTTAAGTTGGCTTTGGCTTGCGGGTAAGCCATGGGAAGAAGGATGGGAAGTCATAGATTTTGCCTCTCATTTGCTTGATCAGTGTACCGATATTCGTGATGGGGTTTTCCTCTCGGGTAGCATTCAAATATGCAGCATGATCACCATCTTAGTGCTTTCACTTGACAAGAAATATGGGCCTATGCTTAACTCCCATGAGCCCATTCATGATAAGAGGGAGAAGACCCCTTCCCGTCTTCTAAGCATCTATGCTTTTATCAATCAAAGTTTTTTGGAACGCACTACTAAAAAGAATTTTTTTTGTTTGGAAAGTGTGTTGGACTACGGATTGGTGTCTCATTCCTCTTCCCGAAGCTATGGTCCGTGATTTGATATCAAAATTGCCTTGGCGGAAAAACATGATGGCTATTGATCGTTCTATTCATAAGGTTCCTTTTCCTAACCTTCGTCTCAAGCGTCGTGTTCCCCCAAATTCTCGGGGAGGTACTTCTAACTCTTCTCCGTCTTCTTTTTCTCATTCTATTGATTTGTCTAGCTTGCATGATAAGCTTGATGCTATTTCCCTTTCCTTGTCTTCCCCTTATTTGGGTAATGATTTTGACGGGGGTTATGATTACCATGCTAGGAGAATCTATGATTTTTATGTTTCTAAAGGAGATATTGAACCATATTTGAACTACCCCTACCTTCCGGTCCAAGAGGGACCAATTCCTCAATGGGAACCGTACGATGAGACCATAGAACCACGCTTTTGTTACCCCTATTAGGAGGGGCCCCATGTGGCACCTAGTGCTATCCGCGGGACTACCCGAGGGGACTATGATTATAAGAGGGCGGGGGTGTGATTTTGCTTACGATCCGGGAAACCCTAATCCTTTTCTTTCGCCTGAGACCGATAGGAGGTGGGTACTCTCGGGTCCACCTATTTTGGATGATTGGTCGCATTTCTTGCTTTAGATTTGCTTAGGAATAGGTTTAGGACCAAAGGGAAGAGTGCTTTAGCTACAGACGATGTGGTTCGCCGTGTTGTTACTGATAATGTTGAGGGGAGCTCTCAGTCTACCCCTTACCATAGTGCCTAGTGAGACTGACTTGGCTACCCCCCTTATTGCTTGATTTTCTCCAGTTCTGCTTTTTCATGCTTTATTATTGGTTTAGCTTAGGGGGGGTAGCTCATGGTAAGCTTGGGGGTGCTTTTTATACTTGTTTGTGCTTTACATGATTCCCCCTTGCTTTGATGGTTCTCTATGGCTTTGTGTTCGGACTTCCTTTCTGCTGCTATCTATTGATGATGATATTCTTCTTTTAATGATTTTCTTACAATTTCTACCGTGATTCTGCCAATGATGAGTGAAATTTGTTTGTCTTATCAATGATTTTCTGATGTTTTGCTGATGATGTTTCTCTATCTCTGATTCTTCGCCTTTATTTTGATTTCTTTTCTTTTCTTATCTTTTGGTTTTGTTTGGATATAGTTTTCTTTATTTCTTTTGCTCTCTTCCGGCTATGATTGTCCTGCTTCTATTTTGGAGTTTTATTCGGTGACTCTTATATTCACTCTTTATTCTCGGCTATGCATGGATTATCCGGTGAGATCTTTCCTTTTTATTTCTTTTATTTTCTTGGTTGCTTAGATTAGGAATAGTATAGGGGAGATGAATGGTTCGAGGATGTATGTGTTTAACACCTTGCGTGTTTGGGATCTTTTGGTTTGCTGCCATTAGATTACTTGTATTACGATTAAGATTTATGTGTTACATGTGCATTCTTGTTCTTTTCTTCATTTCTCGCTTATCTTATTTCTTTGTTCTTCCCTTTTCCTTTATTTTTCTTTTCTTTATCTTCCTCTAGCTTTGTTTATAGTTTTAAGGCTTTTTCTTTTATTCTCTTTTATGATTTGGACTCCATATCACTTCACTTTTGCCTTTGAATGATTCACTTCCTAAATAATAGAGGTTTGCACATTTTGAGATTATGTTCGGTTGATTTAAGAAATAATTCATGCTAAGGTAGTTGGTTAGAACTAAGAGGATCATGAAGCCGGATTCTACTTGTTTGTGGCTTGTTGGTAGTTGCTCCCTATGGTTGATTTGATGCTAATAGTGAGTTTTTGCTACATCTGTGTGAGGTTCATTGTTTTTCAAGCCTTCTACATATATTTGCATGAGCAGCATGGATCCTTGACTTTTGCAAACCTAATCTAAAAACTTGACTCATAGTTCTTGAATCCGAGACCGAACTATTTAGGGAGGACAAAGGCATCTTTTCGGGGTGGTATATTTTGTTTTTCTAGGAATTGTTATTTTCAATTTTTGTTCCTTTTGGGTCTACATTTGCCTTCTTACTATCCATTTGAGCCTTTTCCCTTTTTTTCAAGCCACATCTTTAGATTCTTGTGCCTTTTGTTTCTGTTTGTTCCATTTTTTTTTGGTTTTTGTGAAGCAAATGGTCATATTTTGGTGATTGTGGTGTATAAGTTTGGTTATTGGTTCGACAATGAAAGCAAGTTCGTGTTTTGTGTATATTTTGTTAATAATGGCAAGTGAATAAATGAAAGAGTCGTCCAATATAAAAAGGCAAGGACAAAGGAAGTGCAAAGTTCAAAAGCCGTCCAAAGTTAGAAGAGGCAAGGACAAAGCATTACAATAAGAAAAAAATTGTGATATGAAAATCCAAAAATATTTTGTTGTTTTCTTTTCTCCTTCTATGCATTGAGGACAATACTTCTTTTTAGCTTGGGGGAGGAGCGTTTACGCCTTTTGTGTATATGTTTGTGAATGTTGCTTTCAATAAGCTTGGGGGTATAAGGTGTATGTATTTTTGTTTGGTTTGGTGACTACTTGATTATGATCCTAAGAATTGGCCATTCTTTTGCTTCATTGATTAGGAAAACCACCAATTTTAAATTTTTGGCCTACCTACACCCTTTCTCGCCCTTGCATTACAACCTTTGGGAAAGCCCTTTTGACCTAAGTGGTTGAGTCATTCTTCGGAGGAGAGGAATGTGAGTTTAAGCCTAAGGAGTGAGGATTCAAAGTCAAGATGTCGAGTAGCTTAAAATTTTTTTTTTCGGTTCCTTCGAGGAATCATTGGGATGCTCACTAGAGGTTGATATGAAGCTAGTAGGGAGAACGCGGTAAGATTGAACGGGATGAAAGTGTAGTGTGATACTTAGTTCTCTATGCTTAGCATGATTTATTCTTTTATCAACCTTGGATATCTTGAAATGTGCACACCTCTATTTATTTGAGAAAGTTTTTCATTCATTTGAATTGTAGTCATGATGAAAAAGCCCAACTCGTAGAGTTTTCTATCTTTCTGTTTTCTTTTCTTTTGATTTTGCCTTTTTTTTTTTTTGCCTCATGTTCTCTTTATGAGAGTTATAGGTAAGCTCTTAGAAAACCTTTACGAGACCTCACTCGTCCGCATAGGCAACTTTGGGGTGTACAGGGCTTGTTGTAGCTAAAAACAACCGTGATTCCTACGACAGTGAGTCTTAGTGTATATTCTCATCTTGAGTCTTTCTTTTTCTTTTTGAATAAGTTTTTCATCCTTATTATTTCTTGCTTTGTTTTGCTCGAGGACGAGCAAAATTTTAGCTTGGGGGAATTTGATGAGTGTCATTTATGGCACTCATTTGGCCTCTTTTAGGATGATATTCATGCTATTTTATAGCCCTTTTCCTTAGCTTTTCCTTAATTTTGTTCTTTATTTCGTTAGTTTGTGCTTTCCGTAGTTAGTTTCCTTGTTTTGTGCATTTCTTTGTTTATTTGTTCTTTTTCCCTTTTATTTGTTTGTTTTCATTTGTTTTTAGGTTATGATCGTGTTTCCAAGGAATCCCGAGCCTTCCTCTTATATTTCTCATCAGCTTTGATGCCTCATGTTCGCCTTTTGGAACTTCATGTTTAACGGAACGCAAAGAGCAAGTCAAGAGATCGGTGCACGTATGCGGTGGGGGCTTATATTTGCCATGAACCCACCAAAATGGCCCTCTCAAGACTGCCCACCTTGTTGTTCATCATCATCATAAAGTTGAGCCCACGAGGATGAGCTTGGACGAAGAAGAGAGGGGCTCCCCTGCTGCCAGGTGCGGGCGCGCACGAGGGTGGTGCGGCCACGCACCTAGGTGGTGCGGGTGCGCCTAGTACGGGTGCGGGCGCGCCTGCAAGGGCCCTTGTTCCGTACCCTTTTTCCCACGGCCGCGCCTCTCTTCTGTTGCGACCGCGCCTTCTGGGGTTTCTTTTGGGACGATTTAACTAACTTTTCTTTTGTATCTTTCCTATATAGATAGTTTTTCCTTCTATTTTTAGGAGGAGAGAATTAGAATATAATTAGTGTTAGTTTTAGATTTTTAGAGAGAGAAACTCTAGATTTTTAGAGAGACAAATTCATGGTGGATTGTTATTGTAGATACCCATTTGTGTCTCCCGAAAACCAAACCCAGTGATGAGTATCTTTCACGTCGAATCATAATCGAATGAAGTGAAAGTGTGGAAAGTCTAGTGTTGCGGATATTTATAATTTCTTTTCTCTTCTCTCTGTTTTTGAAAACTTATTTTAATAAAACAGCCAATACAGTTTGGTTGGTCCATGATATGGGTTCAATAGTAGTGTAGTTGGATGGGGCTTGACAAGAGCTTTCCAACGATATATTATAAGCCCAATTCCATTGAACAATGAGGAAGTTATGGCCAATTTACTAAACTGGGCCCGGTTTGAGCCTTATATGCGACCCAAAGATCTAGAGGAGGGCCTAATATGATTTATCATTCCTAATGCAATTAGGAATGGTTTTAGTCTTCTACATTCTTCTAAAAGGTTCTTTTCATTCCTAATTCAATTAGCATTGATAAATTGACTTTTGTTTACTTTTCGGAGTTTTAATTAAAATCAAAGAGCATTTTTGAGGAAAATATACGATTTTATCCTCCTGTACGGAAAAATTTATCAGATTTTAGAAAACGCGTAAAAAAACAAGATTGGCGCCTGGCGCCAATGGCCAATGGCTGGCGCCGATCTCGTATTGCGTGCGCCAGACTCTGTTTTGTTAATTTTATCTTTTTGGCTGATTTTCTCTATAAATAACGTATTAAAAACTTCGTTTTCTTTCACCAATTCTCATCAACATTCATTAATATTTCATACAATCAGTTTTCATTCGCAATCATTAATTCTCTTATTCTCTTCTCATTCACCATCTCTCTTCCTTTCTCTTTTCCTAAACTTGCTTTCACATACAAAATTCCGCATTCACAAGATCTAGAAACACCTAGCCATATTCGATTTTGCCTTCTCTCTAGACGTGAAAGGTTTAATTGTTAGTGCATTTTTAAGCGAGAGCCAAGCTCAAGCGTTATGTTGTGTCTTGAGAAAGCACCAAGGTGCTTTGGGCTATACTATCGATGATCTTAAAGGTATAAGCCCCGCTTTGTGTACGCACCACATAACTCTAGAGGAAGGCACCCTTCCTTCTATTGAACGACAAAGAAAGCTACACCCTCAAATGGGAGAGGTGGTGAAAAAAGAGATCACCAAGCTCTTGGATGCGGGAATCATATTCCCCATCTCAAGCTCTAGGTCGGTTTCTCCCGTTAATGTCGTTCCTAAGAAGGGGGGTATGACCTTAGTCAAGAATGAGAGTGGTGAGCTCATTCCAACTAGGACGGTCACCGGTTGGAGGATGTGTATAGACTATAGAAGTCTAAATATATCCACCAAAAAGGATCACTTTCCCCTTCCATTCATTGATCAAATGTTAGAGAGACTAACAAGGCACAAGTTCTATTCCTTCCTTGATAGCTATTCGGGATTTTTCCAAATTCCAATCCACCCCGAAGATCAAGAGAAGACAACATTTACATGCCCCTATGGGACCTTTGCCTATAGGAGAATGCCCTTTGGCCTTTGTAATGCCCCCGCAACTTTCCAAAGATGCATGATGAGCATTTTTGGAGACATGTTGGAGGAAGAAATGGAGGTGTTTATGGATGATTTCTCCGTAGGTGGGGTTTCATTTGAAGAGTGCCTAGTTAATCTTGAGAAATGTTTGGCTCGGTGTGTAAAGGTTAATCTTGCCTTGAATTGGGAGAAATGCCATTTCATGGTGGAGGAAGGGATAGTGCTTGGGCGTAAGATCTCTCATAAAGGAATAGAGGTGGATATGGTCAAAATTGAGGTTATTGAGAAGCTTCCACTTTTGGTGAATGTCAAGGGAGTGAGATCATTTTTGGGTCATGCGGGTTTTTATAGAAGATTCATCAAGGATTTCTCACTCATTGCCAAGCCCCTTAATGATCTTCTTCAAAAAGATGTTGAGTTCGTTTTTTATGATAAATGATTGGAAGCATTTAATAGATTGAAGAAGGCCCTAATCTCTACCCCCATTGTTCAAGCCCCAAGATGGGATCTACCCTTTGAATTAATGTGTGATGCTAGTGATTGGGCGATTGGAGGTGTTTTGGGACAACGTGTGGACACTATAACCTTGATTGTGAATAGGAATTTTCAATTATTTCCTCCAAATTGGTCCTAGAAGAAGATTGTGAATAGGAATTTTAACCTTGAGTCTTTGGAACAAATCCGGGTGGGGGACCTCTTTGAGAATTATTTTGAAAATTTCCCCTACCTTGATTGTTCCAATTACCCCTATTTTGATTTAGACCATAACCTTGATTATGGTTTCCACCACCTTGGTTATGATTTCCATAACTTTGGTTTTGATTACCATATTTTTAGTTTTGATTTTGACTACTATAACCTTGATTATTATAGTTGCCACGAGAACTTTGGTTCCCTTGGTTCCTATAACCACCACCTTGGTTACAGTTGTCAAAATTACCTTGGTTTTGGTAATTCCTATTCCATTGACCTCTTTGATTATCAAACCTTTGCACATTATTATTTGACACATAATTCACATGCTCACTCTCACTATTATCAAAATCATCACCACATTCCGGAGAAGCATGAGGACAATTACAAGAGTCATGATCATAAGATCCACATGCATCACAAAACAAGCAACCACTAGGCATATTATTTATAGAGCGAGGGGGTTGAGAGTTAGAAAAGGTACCTCTCCCCTTAAATTGGGAGGGAGAATTTGAAGCTTGAGAAGGAAAGGAACCTTCCAACTTGGCCTTGATTGCGGTCATTTCTTTCCCCAAGTTTGTTATTTGTGAGGGTAAGTTGTTGATCGCATTTAGATGGTCTATAGAGTACACCGAAGAACCACTCTTGGCAGTTGAATCCCTCTCACCATCTTGCCAATCTTTATAGTACTTAACCACGTCCTCTATAATGTCCACCACTTCCTCTTCCGTCTGATTCATTATGGGACCTCTGGGACCCCAATCAAGGCATGATTTGCCTTGAGGACTTAGGCCACCATAGAAAATTTGAATGACTTGATAGGTAGGAATTCCGTGGTGGGGACATTCCCTTTGATACTCTTTATACCTCTCCCATGCTTCGTAGAGGCTTTCATTAGGTCTTTGCTTGAACCCTTGAATCAAAGCTCTAGCCTCCGCCGTTTTCTTTTGTGGGTAGAATCGGGACAAGAATTCCTTGGTGACTTCGTCCCATGTTCGAAGGGAATTTGGCTTTACCTCCTGACAAGGGTTAAATCGGTTGCTACAATCTAACTCTCAATCAAACAATACTTATACGAACACCCTATAACCAAGTACAATGGCAAATAAAGGTTCGGTCCACGAGGAACGAGAGTAATTGCAAATCAATCTTAAACCTAAGCTAGTTCGAAATCAATGGAAAATGGTGTTCTAAAATAATACTAATAAGATGGAATAAATCAATAAACTAAGACACTAGGGAGAACGGGAATTCACCAAACCATCGGTAACTACGCAACAAGGAATCACAGAGACAAACGGGATATGCAAAGACTATATGTCTGATCAATATCATGTGATAGGAAGACAACGGGCAATACTAAACTTGGATTTCTCATGCACTTAACATTACTCGATACATAATCAAACCACATTCAATAATGAAATACTCAATTCACAATCTCTTGTTCAAATCAAGGATATCATGCAATCAAATTCAAGATTCTAGGTTAGCTACTCCTATTATAATGAATTAACATGCAATCGCATATAATCAATTTAATCACAATCCGTTCATCAAAATCAATCCTCAATTACATAGATTACCTAGGCCGGGTTTCATCCCGAAACCCTAGCTAGGAGACTACTCACACATATTCATAATCAAAGCAATAATGAATTCCAAAAGCATAATAGATATAAACATGAATTCTGATTAAGGAATAATAAAGCTTGATTAATAAACAAGAATGAATAATACCAATTGTATTGATGCGAATCAATGGAAAAGTTCAGAACTTTGATATCCGTCGTCAATGAATAATACAAAGAATCTTCGCAAATCTTGCTTCAAATCAATCCAAGAAAACTAAAATCTCTAGAAATATCTCTAAGAAAACTAATGAATCTCTAATACTAAGAACGTTCTCCAATAACTCTCTACAAAGGCTCTCAAAAACTATCTCTTAACCCTTACAATCGGGCTATATATATATGTTTTAAATCGGAAAGTAAATCGCAGGCTGCCCTTCGTGAATCGGCACGGCCGTGCTGGAAGTGGCACGGCCGTGCAAGCATGGCAGTAGCTGATCCGCAATATCTTCAATTATGGCACGGCCGTGCTGAATTTGGCACGACCGTGCTAATTCCTGGCACGGCCGTGCTAATGCCTGGCACGGCCGTGCTGAATTTGGCACGGCCGTGCTGAATCTGGCACTGGCACGGGCATGGAAATTGGCTTGGCACGGCCGTGCTAATGCCTGGCACGACCGTGCTAATGCCTGGCACGGCCGTGCTAATGCCTGGCACGGCCGTGCTAATGCCTGGCACGGCCGTGCAGCATAGGCAGGAAGGTTGCAAGCACTTTGGTCTTCTTAAAACAGTCACGACTTCTTATCCAAAGCTCCGTTTGAGGCGTGCAATATATCGTTGGAAAGCTTGTCAAGTATACTTTTCCAATGCAATTGGAATCACTCCATTATCATTTGTATACCGAAAGTTGTGAGCAAAATAGTGAACAGGTGTCATATTTGTGAACTTTTCTGCCTTGCCTGCTACTTAACTTGCCTTTCAAGGCCTTGAGAACCGCAGCAAAGCCTTAGCTTGGTGGACTAGGATCGATAATAGCCTGATTACGCACCAATGGTTCGGGACTCGACATAACTTGGTCAACTATACCTGTTAATACACCAAAAACAGACCGAAACCCGTGAAGCACGTAATATGAAGGAAACGAGTGTAACAAGGCAATAAACGACCAAAACGGGCCTAAATACATCCAAAATCACCCATTTATATGCCTTAAAGCGCGCCCTAATGTGCGCTTGTCAAAATCCCCCAAGCTACACTTTTGCTAGTCCTCGAGCAAAACTAAGGGATACACACACACACAGGATCAAATAAACTATTGCCATTACATATAAATCCAATTTAGCACGGAATGAAGTCAATGGATCCTACTTAGAACAACCATGCACGGAATGAAAACTCACTCAAACAAGCAACGAGACACACAATCCAAGGTATCGTTGATCAAAATGCAAACAAAACCTAAACCAAGCATAGAGAACAAAGAAGTCATGCTTCCCTCTAAACCCAACCAAACCGGCCACGTCCTCCCCTTTTGCTTCAAATCACCACCCTAATTGGCCCCTCGTGATTCCTCGAAGGAACCGGAAAAAGTGATATTTTGAGGAAATAACAAAGGTATCCCGACATCTCGATTACGCATAATCTTTCCATAGGGTTGAAAGGTATCTCCCTCCACCGTTTGAGAACCGAACACCTCTAAAGTCTAAGGGTCTTAAAGGGTTGTAATGTATTGGCAATGGGTAAGGTAAGTGAAAACAATTTAAAAAATTGGGTTAATTCCTAAATGAAGCGCAAGAATCACAATTCTCAAAAACAATAGTTCAAAAGATGCAATTCACATTCCACAATAAACATTGATCACACTTTTACACATCCCAAACTCTCTATGTTATACACACTCAAATCACCTTTTTCAAACTTCAAAGCTTTTATTCATATGTCCTCGCCTTTTTCACAATTCGGACGGCTTTTCTCCTTTTTTTTTTTGATTTTCTTTTCTTTTTTTTTTCTTTTTTTTTCAAAAACAAATTTTCATATTACATATTTACAATTAAGCTCACTTTCAAACTTGCTCAAACCAACTATCGATCATTATTCTTGATTTATACACAATAAGCTCAAACAAACCTTGCGAGGTAAACACTTCACAACTAAGGGTTGGTAAAACATCGGCCATCGGGTTTGTAACATGGGTAACCAAGAATGGAATTAAAGGCTCAACATGGTTAGCAAGTAAGATGATGTAAAAAGAAAATTAATTTTTAACAAAACAAAAGGAACAAGAATAAGAAAAATGAAAAAGGTGCCCTCTTCCTCCCTTAAAAGTGTCAAGTCGGTCTTGGGAGCTACAAGTCAACACAAAGATCGAAACATGCGTAATCAAGGATCCAAATATGCCACTCAAGAAGAATGATGAAGGCTAGAACAATAAAACCTCACGGGATTCAAAAACAAAGCAACTACCAATTAAGGGGATCAAATCCACAAATGGGAAGCGACTCCATCTTACCACAACCCAAAGGCATAGAGTTTCACATGACAAAAGTGTTCTAACCAACTACCTTCGCCTAGACTCGTCTACATTGATCAACAATAGACTCAAACTGTGTATTCATCACTGGCTTAAGTAGAAATAGATATTCCACACACATTCATTCACGTTTCGAATCCAAATATGAGCATTATTCCAAAAGTTTATGCAATTAGACAAGTTTATCACGATCCAAAAATATACGAAAAGACTATGAGGCAAATCATATAAACTAGACTACACATTCTCATAACAGAAGCTTTTCCTATATTGCACACAAAAACAAAAAAAACTAAAGGAAAAAGGGAAAGATTTCACCAAATGCTTCTTGAAAACACACTAAGACAACATGAGATACGGCGAAGCTCCTAATGCTACCTCCATGAGTCTTCATATCTGCACAGGTTAGATAGAAACAAACCAAAACGAAACCAAAAGAAACTCGGTTTTTTTTTTTTATATAGGAATATGAAGAAAAACAAGGGAAAATCAACAAGGAAACCATTCACCCCCCCCCCCAAGCTAGTATAGACATTGTCCTCAATGTCAGGCATCGAGAGACTACCTAGAAGGCAAAAAGGGAAAGAGAAAAGTACCTCATTGACTGGGTCTCGGGTTGCCTCCCGGAAGCGCTTCTTTAACGTCATTAGCTTGACGCAACACATGGATTACAGGTTACCCATAATCAATACTTGCCATTGCAGTGGAGATAAGCTCACCATTCTTATTCTTGACAATAGTCACCCCCCCTTTCTTAGGTACTACAAACACAGGGGAAACCCTTCCTTAATGTGTTGGAAGGGGTTTAAGCTTTACCTTTGGTGCTTCATTAGCCTCCTTTGCAGTGGCCACATCTAATGCATCTAGAAATTGCTCCTCTATGTCCCTGTTTTCCTTGTTCTCATTCAACTCAAAATCATGATTAGTATAGAATAATTCGTTACGCATATCAGAGACAATGGAATCAACAGTGTCAACCATCATGCAATTATCAGAATTAGAACAAGGATATTTCATAGTTTTATTTAAATCAAAATCTAAAACCTCCTTTCCTACTTTCAATGAAATCTTGGCACCCTTTACATCAATAAGGGCCCCCGAAGTAGCTAGGAAAGGACGTCCTAGAATTATAGGTATATGAACATCCTCATCCATATCTAGGACCACAAAGTCAACAGGTATGACAAACTTCCCCACCCTTAGGGGAACATCTTCCACTTTACCCTTTGGAAATTTGATCGATCGATCGGCTAATTGAAGGGATATGTTAGTGGGAAGAAGTTCTCCTATATTTAATCGTTGATAAACAGAATATGTCATGAGACTAACACTAGCTCCAAGATCACACAAAGCATTATCAATATTCATTTTGTTTATAGCACAAGGGATTGAAAAGCTACCCAGATCTCCTAACTTAGGAGGCATTTTGTTCATTATTATAGCACTACAGTGTTCAGTGAGGTTAACAGTTTCTACCCCTTCACAGTTTCTTCTACCACTCAATATATCTTTTAAAAACCTAGCATAGTTAGGCATTTGCTTGATAGCATCAGTGAATGGTATAGAAAGGTGGACTTCTCTCAAGGTCTCTAAAAACTTCCCGAATTGGGCATCTAGCTTATGTCTCACATATTTTTGGGGGTAGGGGAGTCTATGTAATAGGTCGAGTTCATTGGTTTGTGCTCCCACCTGTTCCTTTGGGACCTCATTAATTTTATCTTTTTCTCTGGTCCTCTCATCCTCACTTCCTACAACATTATCAGTGATAGGTGGAGTCACAGGTTGACTCCTAGGGGGTACTACTTCATCGCTCCCCCTCAATGTCTTTCCACTCCTAGTGGTGATAGCATTTACAGAGTTTTTAGGGTCAATACCTTGAGGCGGTAGTTTTGAAACTCCAACCCCATCTTTTATAGCACTAGCCAACTGAGAAATCTGGGTTTCAAGCATCTTATTATGTGTCATCACTTCACTAAACTTTTTATCAGTGGTGGACATAAAAGTGTTGAACATTTTGGCCTGGGACTCCATCATTTCCTCCAAGCTAGATCTCTGTGGTGGTCCATGAGCATAATAATTATCATTTGTAGCTCGGGAACCACGCACATTAGATTGTTGGGGATTTTGATTAGAGTACCCCTTATTATTATTCTAGTTTCCCCTATTATTAATGTTGTTTCCCCCTTGATTGAATTGCCCATGGGAATTATGATTCATTTGATTACCCTGTTGGTATTGGTTTTGATTTCCAAAACCAACATGTTGATTATAGGGTCCTTGGGAATTTTGGTCCCTTTGGCCCCTATTTCCCCACTGGTTTTGATAATCAAAATCATTACCTCCCTGATTATAATTGTTCCCTCTTTGATTAGGTGGCAGATATCTATTATTGTCATTCCTAGGTCCGTTATCATAAGACATAGCATTGACCTGTTCATTATTATACCTATTACCATCATTATTATTAGGATCATATGAGGGATCAAAATTACAAGCATTAGTATAATGATCATAAGACCCACAGTTTTCACAGAAAATACATCCTACAGGCATATTAGAAACGGAAGGATTAGGATTCATACCTCTCCCCTTAGATTGGGAGGGAAGATCTTGCAATGGCACGGAATCGAGCTTGGCTTTAATCACTGACATCTCCTTCCCGAGGTTCGTAATTTGTGATGTCAGGTTGCTAATGGCATTGAGGTGGTCCACTGAATAGACCGCTCCTCCACTCTTGTTCACATCATCTCGCTCGTCGTCTTGCCAATCCATGTGGTGTCGTACCACATCTTCGATAATATCTATGACTTGCTCTTCAGTTTTGTTCATTAATGGGCCACCTGCTCCCGCATCCAAACTGGTCTTCCCTTGAGGACTCAATCCTCCATAGAAAATCTGTAAAACTTGATATGTTCGGATTTCGTGGTTTGGGCACTCTCTTTGGTACTCCTTGTACCTTTCCCATGCTTCATAGATCGACTCCCCACTCCTTTGCCGAAACCCTTGAATCAAGGCTCTAGCATCGGCCGTCTTCTTTTGAGAATAAAATCTTCCCAAAAATGCTGTTGTGACATCATCCCAAGTGTGTAGAGAGTTCGGCTTCACCTCCTTCTCTAACCATTCGAGAGCTCTCCCAATAAGTGAAAAGGGGAAAATCTTCAATCTCATGAACTCTTGATTCACCCCATTAACCTTGATGGTATTGCAGTACTTCTCAAATTCGTTCAAATGAGCCAAAGGGCTCTCATGCTTGGCACCACTAAACTGCCTTCTCTCGATGAGGGTGATCATAGCTGGCCGGATCTCGAAATCATTGGCCTCAATAGTGGGTGGAGCAATCCCACTTGAAGCTCTATACACCCCAGGAGTTCCCAACTCCTTAAGGGGTCGTGGTGCTGGCCGATTAGGTTGGCGCGGTATGTCTTCCATTGGAACTTGTTGTGTGTTGTGTTCCTTTCCTTGAGAGTTTGATGACGTCAATCGAGATTTACGATTGCTCTTCAAAGTTCTTTCGATTTCTGGATCGAAGGGTATTAATTCTCTCTGTTTAGACCTGCGCATACACACTAACCAAACCAATTAAATAGCAGGGCTACAAGTGTAGCCAAAAGGGAAAAATCTTTTTTGTGCTTTTTTTTTATGATGAACTAGACTCAAGAAATCAAAAAGCAATTAACAAACACCGCTCCCCGTCAACGGCGCCATTTTGACGAGGGTTAAATCGGTCGCTGCAATCTAACTCTCAATCAAACAATACTTATACGAACACCCTATAACCAAGTACAATGACAAATAAAGGTTCGGTCCACGAGGAACGAGAGTAATTGCAAATCAATCTTAAACCTAAGCTAGTTCAAAATCAATGGAAAATGGTGTTCTAAAATAATAATAATAAGATGGAATAAATCAATAAACTAAGACACTAGGGAGAACGGGAATTCACCAAACCATCGGTAACTACGCAACAAGGAATCACAGAGACAAACAGGATATGCAAAGACTATATGTCTGATCAATATCATGTGATAGGAAGACAACGGGCAATACTAAGCTTGGATTTCTCATGCACTTAACATTACTCGATACATAATCAAACCACATTCAATAATGAAATACTCAATTCACAATCTCTTGTTCAAATCAAGGATATCATGCAATCAAATTCAAGATTCTAGGTTAGCTACTCCTATTATAATGAATTAACATGCAATCGCATATAATCAATTTAATCACAATCCGTTCATCAAAATCAATCCTCAATTACATAGATTACCTAGGCCGGGTTTCATCCCGAAACCCTAGCTAGGAGACTACTCACACATATTCATAATCAAAGCAATAATGAATTCCAAAAGCATAATAGATATAAACATGAATTCTGATTAAAAAATAATAAAGCTTGATTAATAAACAAGAATGAATAATACCAATTGTATTGATGCGAATCAATGGAAAAGTTCAGAACTTTGATATCCGTCGTCAATGAATAATACAAAGAAACTTCGCAAATCTTGCTTCAAATCAATCCAAGAAAACTAAAATCTCTAGAAATATCTCTAAGAAAACTAATGAATCTCTAATACTAAGAACGTTCTCCAATAACTCTCTACAAAGGCTCTCAAAAACTATCTCTAAAACTGTCTCTTAACCCTTACAATCGGGCTATATATATATGTTTTAAATCGGAAAGTAAATCGGAGGCTGCCCTTCGTGAATCGGCACGGCCGTGCAAGCATGGCAGTAGCTGATCCGCAATATCTTCAGCTGATCCGCAGTAGCTGAATTTGGCACGGCCGTGGTAATGCCTGGCACGACCGTGCTAATGCCTGGCACGGCCGTGCTGAATCTGGCACTGGCACAGGCATGGAAATTGGCTTGGCACGGCCGTGCTAATGCCTGGCACGGCCGTAATAATGCCTGGCACGGCCGTGATAAAAGTGGCACGGCCGTGCAGCATAGGCAGGAAGGTTGCAGGCACTTTGGTCTTCTTAAAACAGTCATAACTTCTTATCCAAAGCTCTGTTTGAGGCGTGCAATATATCGTTGGAAAGATCTTCAAGTCTACTTTTCCAATGCAATTGGAATTACTCTATTACCATTTGTATACCGAAAGTTGTGAACAAAATAGTGAACAGGTGTCATATTTGTGAACTGTTCTGTCTTGCCTGCTACTTAACTTGCCTTTCAAGGCCTTGAGAACCGCAGCAAAGCCTTAGCTTGGTGGACTAGGATGGATAATAGCCTGATTACGCACCAATGGTTCGGGACTCGACATAACTTGGTCAACTATACCTGTTAACACACCAAAAACAGACCGAAACCCGTGAAGCACGTAATATGAAGGAAACGAGTGTAACAAGGCAATAAACGACCAAAACGGACCTAAATACATCCAAAATCACCCATTTATATGCCTTAAAGTGCGCCTTAATGTGCTCTTGTCACCTCCTTATCCAACCACTCCAAGGCTCGGCCTATGAGAGAAAATGGAAACAACTTTAGCCGAATGAATTATTGAGAAACTTCGTTCACTTTGATAGTGTTGCAATACTTTTCGAACTCCTTGAGATGGTTCAACGAACTCTCATTCTTAGCTCCGCCATATTGTCTCCTTTCGATCAAAGCAATCATAGCCGGCCTAATTTCGAAGTCATTCGCCGGTGTTGTAGGTGGATCAATTCCACTCTCAAACTTGTACGCACCGGGAATTCCCAATTCTTTCAAAGCAACTCTTGGTAGATCTCCCATGCTTAGTTCCTCTTCAAATCCTTTTTCTCTTGAAGAACTAAATTCAAAGGATCGACTAGCAACTCTTCTCCTCGAAAGAGTCCTTTCGATTTCTGGGACAAAAGGCACAATGGATCGATCACGAGCTCTATGCATGCAAAACTCAATGAAAATATTAGTAGCACGGCTACAAATGTAGCCTTAAGAAACAAAATCTTTTTGTATTTTTTTTTCAATTAAAATGAAATAGACTTAACAACTAAAGCTAAGCACCAATTTCACTCCCCGGCAACGGCGCCATTTTGATAGAGGAATAAACTAGTCGTTAATAGCCTACCCCAAAATCAAACACTATTTATAAAATCTTAAACAAACCTAAAACAAGTATATGTAAGTATAGGGTCGAACCCAAAGGAGTTAGTTTGTGTAATCTTTAGCCTAAATCAAGCTATTTCGGAGATTGAAGAGAGAAAATGATTAGTGTTATGATAGCAAAATTAGACTAATCAAGTAATTCAAAAGGCTTAATGCTAGGGATATTGGTTCCACATGCTAATTCAATAATCATGCTAATCGACAATTTCTTCATTTGATTCAAACATTGCAAAGGAAAAACAATAGTAGCAATCAAGAGAGTTTAAGAGCTATCTCCTAGAGGCCAAACTTGGGGTCACTATGAATGGCTAATCAAGGAAATTCACAATCAAACTCAATCAATTAAAGCAAATCTCAAATTGATTGGTCATGTCATTAAGAAATGCAATGCAATCTAGATTAATCTTATAGGTTGATCATTCCTAATCTAATTAATCACATGCATAACTATGTCAACCAATTTAATTGCAACAATTTAATCAATCAAAGATCATCAACTAGCACAAATTATCAATCAAGCATGCTTCCCCTTCTCCCTAACAACTAATCTACTCACTAATCATGGTGTAACTCAAGAACAAATCACTAGACTTAGCATTGATCATCATTCTAAACCAAAATCAAGAGAAAGCAATATCAACTACAATATCCAATTCAAATCCAAGCAATACAAACAATCAAAGATGAAACTAAATCAATCAAGTAAGAGATGAACTAGAAGGAGAAAATCTTACTAACATTAATGACTGAAAAAGAAGAAATCCAAGCTCAATTGATCCAATGTTGAAATACAAATCCAATACCAAGAACTTCTCTCTAACTTCTCTCTCTAAAATTTAGCTAATGAAAATTATCTAAAAGTTATCCTAAAAAAAAGAATTACAAATGTATTTATAGGCAAAGAAGAAAAACGGGATTCCCGCGCCCTTTCCAATAAACCCCGCGCCCGGGGAAAAATGGGTACGGAACCCATTAAAAATTCCGCAGGCTTCTTGGGCAACACCCGCGCTCGCGGCATATGCGCGGCGAATCCCCTGCTCCCAAAGGATGATCAAAGGGCCACAGACTCTCTGGTACGAGCGGGCTCTCCAATCTACCCGCGCCCGCGGCAATCCTGCGGCCAGACCGCGAAGAGTTCCTTGTCAAAATCTGCCACTTTTATGTATATGAGCCCGCGCCCGCGGCCTTAGGCACTCGCACCCGTGACAGACTGGCAGGGCTTGATGCCCTCTCTGATCCCTCTCCAAGCCGATTATTTCCTCCTTGCTTAGTCAATATAGCCCATCTTGATTCCCTTGTAGAGACAAATCCTATGTACCTACAAAAAACAAACAACGAAAAGGAATAAAAGGTAAAAAGAACCAAATAAAAGGAAAACACGAAGAAAACACGAAAAACACAAGGAAAGAAAGAAAGAAAGGAATTAAAGGAAAAAGGACCAAAAATAAGATAAGAAAGCATAAAAAGGAAGATGAAATCATGCTAAAAGACTACCCTATGAGTGCCATAAATGACACTCATCACCAGCATTTTAACCGTAGTGCCAGACGCCAGCATTGGCGCCAGGCGCTACAGCTAAAAGCTGGCGCCAGTCTCTGATTGCTAGCGCCAACTTCCCCCAATACCGAGCCAGAAATATGCGTTCTAATTTCGACCGGTTTTTCGTATTGTTTGCTCGATCCTACTTCCTGATTGAATTTTTTCTCACTTTTCCGAAACCCATATGTGTTCTACATATGGACATAAACCTTTGGGAATTCATACTCCATCTACCTGATTGAACGCTCCGTGCAACATAGGGTACATCAGAGTTTGTTGAATTCACCAAACCATGGAAGCGAGTTTTTTCTCAAACTCGCGGTGTCCCATCCACTCGCGCCAACCCTTCACGGTTAGGCTTCCGCGCGGTGCATCCAGAAAATTAAACATGGACCCTCTATTGACTAAACCATATCCCAAACTTTAGAGAACTAGAGCCATGGTTAGGTTGCAAACTCATTGCATCATATTGTGCCTACTTGACTAATTGTGCATTATTTGTTGTGCATACTCTATGTGATTTTTCCTAAATGTTTGTTTGACTTGTGTTAAGACTAAATAAACTAATTAATGACTAAAGGACATTATTTTATTAATTAATTAATTAATTAATTAGAGCTAATAAGTATACCTAAAATCGAGTCATAGTTCCTTTAAGTCAACCCGGATTTTTATTCCCGTAAACTGCACAAAGGTCAACTTGTTTTGGTCATAGCTGAAGTTATAAAAGAACTACGAGTTGTAAAACCTATGGATCTGTAGCCCCCGAGTTTTATCTTTAATTTGGCGTTGGTTTCATCTAAATCAGAGTCACAGATCAAAAGTTATAACTAAAATACCACAGCCTATCCAGTTTAATGCATATACGTGAGGTCTTAACTTAGTCTTTGCTTGAGTCTAGTCACATAGTCTAGCCACATGGTCATGACACGATTCTTAACATGTCAACTACACTCACTAGTCTTAGCACACACTTTGTACATACTCTTTCCACATAATGACCATGTCTTAGGTTCATGCATGAGTCGGTCTTTTCCGTCATTTGAGTTGGGGGTACATTCTATTCCTAATTCTTCATATCCCTCCATCTACATCATTTTTCCTTTATATTCTATTCCATTTTTCTTCACTTCCTCCATCCATTGCATGTTGAATAAAGTTTGAGTCAAATAATTAACAATGAATATCACTAAATTCCTTTTCCACAGTACTTGGTCGAGGAGAGAAGGGCGATTAATTAAGGACAACCTCTTTATTCAAGTCTCACTTTTTGATAAACTGATTCGTCAAAAGAGGAAGGCTAAACAGATAATGGCAAGTCAAGAAGAAGTCAATGAGCTTAGGAATCAATTGGTTACCGTGACTGAGACACTGAAGCTACTCACACTCAAGATCGATGATCCCGTGAAGCAACAACAAATGAACCTCATGCAAGAAAGTCTAAGCAAGCTATCTAGTGACTATAAATTTCAGGGCATGAGTTCACAAGGGGTCTCGCTGGACAAGGAACTTCTTCCACATAAGTTCAACGCCATTGACATCCCTAAATTCAAGGCAACAGATAACCCTTACTTCTATCTAAGAGCTTTTGAAACTATAATGAGCATTAAGGGTATCGATAAGAAGGTTTTTCCCTCTCTATTACCAGTATCTCTTGAAACCGTTTTCCAACAATGGTTCTTCTCCCTTTACAAGGAGAAAATCTCTACCTGAGAATCAATAGTAAATGCTTTCGTTGATAGGTACAAGTGCAATATCAAAGTTGAAACTGACCATAGACAACTTGAGATGCTAAGACAAAAAGAGAATGAAGGCTTTACTTCTTTCTTTAATTAATGGAGGGAAACTTCCGCTAAGATGATTGAGGTCCCCACCGAAAAGGAGTCTGTGAGGATGTTTATCAAGAATCTCCAAGAAAAGTATTCAAAGCGCTTAAAATATCAAACAACTTGAATACTTTCAGAGACGTCTATGACATAGGTATCGAGATCAAAGACGACCTCGTAAAGCAAAAAGCTACTAACAATAGTAACCACGGTGGCTGGAAAGGAGAGAAGAGCGAAAATCCTTCTTCTTCCGAAAACGCCCACTCTAGTAATAATGTTTGTACCTTTGACCATAATGGTGTCTTAGCCATGGACAATCAAGGATCTAAAAGGAAACCCAGGCAAGAGTTCACACCCATTGGAATGACCTACGATGCTGCTTTCGATTGTCTCTATGATCGAGGATTAATCAAACCTATTGGCCCTACCGAGGATCCAACACCAGAAAATCGATCTTCGAGATGGAATCCAAGCTCCTATTGCAAGTACCATCAAGGGCACGGTCATACTACTGATGAATGCTACAGGTTTCAAAACCTCATTCAAGATCTCATATAGGCAAATAAGATCCCATTGCCTCTAGCTAGCGAGAAGACTGGATGATGTCGGAGCAAACAACACAAGGCAGAGGCGAGCTTCAACGACAAGATATCATGACCTCTTTTTCTATTTCTTTTTCATTTTTTCCTTTCCCCAACAAGTCTAGCATAGGCACCTTTCTTTTCCCTTAGATTATTTTTGTAGATTCTTTATTTCTTTTTCTTTAATAAAGTGATCATTTATTTCCTTATATATGATCATTTCATTATATTGCATTAATAAAAAAAAAAAAATCCATGTCGAATTAAGCACAAGGTATACCAATGATTTGAGGCACCCCTTGTAGCAACATCATATCTCCTTTCACCTTTCAAATTTACAATCCTTTCTTCATAAACCACTTTGAGCCTCGTCTAACGTTAGACCTTTCTTTTTTCAACCTACATCTATCTAATCTTGGGATGGGACAATGTGCAACTTATGAAATTCTAAAGAAAGCTTGAGCAAATTCAAAATAAACCAATAGCAAAAAATAAGCAAAAATAAAAAATGAAAACAAGTATACAAAAGGGCAAGTGTTCCAATGTCTTTGATATGACAATATCTTCGATAAGAACACGTCTCTGATTGCGTCTCTTAACAAGTGCTCGGTACCGTGCCTCAGAAACATGAATGCCAAGTGAGTGATAGGCCGCATGATCGGGATTTCCCACGCTTATAAAAATAAAATAGATGCTAAAGCAAAAGATAAAAGAGAGCTAAAAAAGAGTAAAAACTCAAGCATAAAAATATAAAGATTCAAAAACGAGGTTGCACACCTTTGGGGCTTATCTAGGGTCTTGAGCCTTTATCCCTTCTTCTTCAAACCCTTATCCTAACCACGTTACAACCCTTAAAAAGACCTTTTAAAGGTATACACACTTGTGCGAGGTTCGGCTAGAGCTACGTTCGGCCTGATTCCTAACGGATACGTAGGCAACCTCACATCGAGGTGCGGCCGTTATAGACATGCATTCATATTCACATTCACACACTTGCACCATGATCATATCAAGGGATCTCCAATGCTCATCCCTATTCACTTAGAGCTAGACTTGGGGGCTTGATCCCTACATCATTAGCTTACCTAGCCTAAGAGTCACCACCATTTGACTCTTTTAACAAATAATATCTTTCCACACACTTAGCTCTTGCGGCCTAATTTTATTGTCACTTTCACACACATCACAAATACATGACCAAATATACTTCCCTTAGGAACCCTTTGTCATGAAATCTTAACATAACGCTGCAGCATGCCTTGTGATATCAACATCACTCATCAGTCATAATTGTCATTGCATATCGAAGTATAAAGTGCTTAGCCTCTGTGCCTAAGTTACCCAAATACTTTCATCAAGGAGTCAACCATTAAGATAGCCTAGGATGGATTAATCCTTTCACCTTGAGAGATAGTATCAAACAACATTTGACTAAGCTCGTTCAACATGCATCTTTAAGCACTTCGATTATTTTTTCGCGTCTTTCTTTTTCGGGAGAAAGTCGGTACCCTCCACAAAAATGACGGAAATTTTTTTCTTTTTTGCATTTTCGAATCACACGATCACATTACAATGCACACACGAGTCATGTACACAATGAGTCACACGTGTCATTTCACTTCGAGTCAAGTCAACCTCGAGTCAGTCAATCACATCGAGTCAAGTTTATACCATGAGTCGTGTCAAGTTATTGAGTCAAGCAACATTAAATCTTAGGTCAACCCTAAGATGATTAAAGAAATTGGAAAAGTTCTATAGTAAAAAATAAATACAGGTGCAGCAGAATAGGGAAGACTCTATCACAGCATTCGGCGACAGAGTCAATTCTTGACGTCAGAGATATCTGAGCAATGATAGAGCTCGAAGCCTCTTAGAAAGGTGATTTCAATCTTATACAGCAATTTCGGGTTCCTTGGTACGCCAGTTAGCGCCTATAAGCAATTTGACATGATTAAGTAGTCAGTTTGATTACAATCACAATAAGTGGTCGACCTGATGAAAGATCGTCTCACTTAGCTTAAAATGCCTAAGAATTGGCTCATCACGGAAACACCGACATACTGGTTTTAGCGAAAGCAAAGTTCAGGCGAGCTTTAGAGATCGACAAACGTTGGTCTTCGGAAATTTTTCTTCAGAATATTATCGCACCAAACACTCAAGTACCGAAGCTCTATTATTCAGAGACGCGTGAACATCTCCATCAAAGCTGTTTTGCTCCAGAGACGCGTGGGCATATCATTCAAGATCTATTGTTCAGAGACGCGTGGACATATCATCAAAGCTCTTTTTTTCAGAGACACGTGGACAATCCTATTCGAGCTCTTTTGTTCAGAGACGCGTGAACATTTCCACAAGCTCTTTTGTTCAGAGACGCGTGGACAATCCTTTTCAAGCTCTTTTGTTCAGAGACGCGTGAACATTTCCATCAAGCTCTTTTGCTCCAAAGACACGTGGGCATCCTATCATTAAAAGCTCTTCGTTCAGAGACGCGTGGACACATCATTCAGAAGATCATATCAAAAAGAAGCTCTTTGTTCAGAGGTGCGTGAACATATCCTAAAAAAGAAAAGAAGCTCTTTGTTCAGAGACAAGTGAACATCAAAACAGCAAGGTGGCATTCCCTAGATTGTGGAGAGTTGTCACAAACAACTAAGGATTGTTTCAAGAGAAGCAATCTTCGATGGTATTCCCTTGGACGTGGAATATTATCATAGCGGAGGGGAATCGTTTCAGGCGAAGCAGTCTTCTAATTAGGAAGCAGTTACGAGCGTAGCGGTTTTCAAGCGGGATGGCATTTTCTAGCTTGTAGGAGGTCATCAAAACATTCAGTTACTTTCAGAGACGTGTGCTCGACGGTGCAAGATACGCGTTTCTTAACTCTTTTATCTGTTTAACTAACGCTAGTTTTGCAGGTATCGGCGTTATAAGAGTGATTTAGGATCGCAGAACATTCTGAATCATTATCCGTCCCTATCGATACTTTGACTTTTGTTTTCGAAACTCGCGTTTCTCCAAACTCAGTCAAAGGGGGGGCTTCTGTAGACACCCATTTGTGTCTCCCCAAAACCAAACCCGGTGATGAGTACCTTTCACGTCGAATCATAATCGAATGAAGTGAAAGTGTGGAAATTCTAGTGTTGCGGATAGTTTTAATTTATTTTCTCTTCTCTCTGTTTTTGAAAACTTATTTTAAGAAAACAGCCAATCCAGTTTGGTTGGTCCATGATATAAGTCCAATAGTAGTGTAGTTGGATGGGGCTTGACAAGAGCTTTCCAATGATATATTATAAGCCCAATTCCGATGAATAATGAGGAAGTTATGGCCAATTTAATAAACTGGGCCCGGTTTGAGCCTTATATGCGGCCCAATGATCTAGAGGAGGGCCTAATATGATTTATCATTCCTAATGAAATTAGGAATGGTTTTAGTCTTCAAGATTCTTCTAGAAGGTTCTTTTCATTCCTAATTCAATTAGCATTGATAAATTGACTTTTGTTGACTGTTCGGAGTTTTAATTAAAATCAAAGAGCATTTTTGAGGAAAATATACGATTTTATCCTCCTGTATGGCAAAATTTATCATATTTTAGAAAACGCGTTAAAAACAAGATTGGCGCCTAACGCCAGGCATTGGCACTTGGCGCCAGCATTGGCGCCTAGCGCCAATGGCCAATGGCTGGCGCCGATCTCGTATTGCATGCGCCGGACTCTGTTTTGTTAATTTTATCTTTTTGGCTGATTTTCTCTATAAATAACGTATTAAAAACTCCATTTTCATTCACCAATTCTCATCAATATTCACCTACAACCAGTTTTCATTCGCAATCATTAATTCTCTTATTCTCTTCTCATTCACCATCTCTCTTTCTTTCTCTTTTCCTAAACTTGCTTTCACATACATAATTCCGCATTCACAAGATCTAGAAACACCTAGCCATATTCGAAGTTGCCTTCGTCCTAGATGTGAAAGGTTTAATTTCTGAGGGTTTGGTCCCAAATCTCTATTTCAATTATTTAATTCAATTGTTTGTTTTATTATTTTCCTTGAAGTTACTAACGTGTATATTTTGTTATTAGAAAGAGGTACAAGGCATCAAAGTAAGTACTTTAATAGTTTTAATTGATATTATGATGTAGAAATCATGTTTAAATTGTTATTATGATATTCCTAGTATCATGTTTAGGGAAAAGGTTATAATATCAAATATGCTTATTATGATTCCTGCGATGCCTTTTATCTTCTTCCTAATATTTATGATTGTTAGTATCATGTTAGGGTCAAAGATTTGATTTTTATTGCTTAGTGACATGCTAGGGTTTGTTATTAATCTTGTTACTATCATACCTAGGACCTTGCTATTATTATTATGCTTTAATATTAACATGAACATGATTATGATTATAATTGTTATAATATATGAGGATTATGAATATTATTATTATTATTATTATTTTGATGATGATTATTTTATTTATGATAATAATAATAATAATATTATTATTATTATTATTATTATTATTATTATTATTATTATTATTATTATTATTATTATTATTATTATTATTATTATTATTATTATTATTATTATTATTATTATTATTATTATTATGGTTGATTGATTATTATGTGATGCTTGATGTTTATTGTTATTGCTTGATCACACCTTTTATGTATGTTTAAAGGGAATTGGTACTTGTAATCACGCTTAATAAGATAATTGATAATCTTGTTAGAGTTAATATTATTATAATTTTAAGTGATCACCAATAATAGATTTGTTTGTGCATTATATTCAACCAACATAGATTAAACAGGTTTAAGGTAATCCTATTGATTACATGTTAGTCAGAAAGCGCACATGAATACGATAATAATAAAGTAGAGGCCTATTATTAGGGTAGATTCAATCTCTTTTAGGTTGGATTTTTACCTTCATCCCCGAACCCTTATTTGGTTCTAGACCTTATGGAGTTGACGATCTCTTGGATCGTTAAGGGGTGTAACCTTCATCCCATGAACGGTTTACAAGTTCTTAAAACTTGTTGGCGACTCTTTTGCTCTATCTTCTTCCCTTTTGGACGCCACTGTACTTTAGTGTATGATCACAGTGGGGTTCAAGCTAGGGGTTTAACGCTTGAAATTATTCCCTACGGTTATTGATTGAAGATTTCTCCATTTCCTTTGATCTTTGATCAAGTTTGTAAGGATTCCTTTTCTTTACTTTAATCTTAAGTTTGAACTTTAGTTTGATTTCAATTGTTTTGTCCAAAGTTCAAGTTTGATTGAATTTTGATTGATTTGTGATTTTATTTTAGCTTGTTTAATTTTATCATGATGAATTTGTTGTTTAGCCTTGTTTTGATCTTGATTTCAATGGCTAGTGAGTAGTTTTCTTGCTAGGGTAATGGTGAAGCATGTATGAGTAATGGATTGATGTTAATTTGGGGAAATTGATGATGTGATTAAATTGGTTAATTGATTATGTGCATGTGTGTGTTTGATTTAAGCTTGATCACCCTAGTTATTCACACTAGATTGCATTGTAGGTTCACATTTATATGGACCATTGATTTGTGGCTTGCATTTAACGATTGAGGTGTCTGGTGACGTTCCTAGCTAGAGTTTATCGTAGTTGACGCTAGTTAGACCTCTAGGAAAATATCTTTATATGCTCTTTTGGTTGCATGATTTGTTTTCCCTCGCATCACTCGACTTAGTCAATTCTTTCCCAATTAGCGGAAACCGTTACAAGTATATATGGATCCTGAGCCCTAGTGTTCATTACATTTGTCAAAACTTAGCTTGACTAGTTTTTTAGCATTCACACCCTTAGCTAACCTTTCCGGAATAGCTTGACTTGGCAATATAAGATCACTTTCCATTCCTTAGTGGTTCGACCCTCGACTTACCATTATACTTGTATAAGGGTGTGTTGAGAGATTATAAAATTTTTTTGGCCTTGGGTTGGAGTTAGTTTCAACGACCTAGCTTCAACCCTCGTCACCAAGACACTAAATGGGGCTCAAAAGAATTACACAACAATGGAAAAGGAATTTTTGGCCATTGTTCATTCTCTTGAGAAATTCCGTTGTTATTTGTTGGGTTCCAAGACTATTGTCTTCACGGATCATGCGGCTCTCAAGTAATTCTTTGCCAAGAAGGAGTCCAAGCCTAGGTTGATTCGTTGGGTGCTTGAATTACAAACTTTTAAAAAAAGAGATTAGGGATAAGAAGGGTGCAGAAAATGTTGTGGCGGACCATCTTTCTCGCCTTGAGGGTGATCAAATTCATGATTATGGTTCACCAATTGAAGATAGAATGCTTGATGATTTCTTGTATGCTATTGAGGTAAAGGAGCTCCCTTGGTTTGCTGATTTGGTGAAGTTTCTAGCATGTGGGGCGTTTCCACCTTCTTTCTCCAAGAACCAACGAAAGAAACTCAAGAGGAAGGCAATACATTACTTGTGGGATGATCCCATCTTGTATAAACAAGGGGCTAATGGCTTTCTTAGGCATTGTATTCCAAATGAAGAGGTGCCTAGTGTTCTAAAGATGTGTCATTCGGATCCTAGTGGTGGTCATATGGGTGTTTCAAAAACCGCTACTAAGGTTCTTCAAAGTGGTTTATGGTGGCCACATATCTTAAAGGATTCTTGGGGCTTTGTCAAGTCATGTGATCGATGTCAAAGAGTTGGGAATATCTCCAAGCGGAATGAGATGCCTCAACAACCTATTCTTGAGTTGGAGGTGTTCAATGTATGGGGGATTAAATTCATGGGACCATTCCCTTCTTCATATAGGAATCAATACATTCTTGTGGTGGTGGACTATGTTTCTAAGTGGGTTTAAGCCATTGCTTCCCCAACAAATGACCACAAGGTGGTATTGAAATTGTTCAAAATAATCATCTTCCCAAGGTTTGGTGTGCCTAAGGCGGTGATAAGCGATAATGGTTCTCATTTTGTTCACAATGCCTTTCAAAATATGTTTAGAAAACATGGGGTTCATCACAATGGTTTGGCCTTCCATATCATCCTCAAACAAGTGGCCAAGTCGAGGTCTCAAATTGTCAAATCAAGCTTATTCTTGAGAAGTTGGTTGCAAGAAATAGAAAGGTTTGGTCGGACAAGTTGGATGATGTTCTTTGGGCCTATAGAACAGCTTTTAAGACACCTATAGGCACCACTCCTTATCGCCTTGTCTATGGCAAATCATGCCATCTCCCGGTAGAGCTTGAGCACCGTGCTTTGTGGGAAATCGAGAAGATAAATTTTGATTTGGCAAGTGCGGGGGAGAAAAGGTGGTTGGATCTTCATGAGCTAGAGGAGCTTAGACTTGATGCTTACGATTGTGCTAGCACTTATAAAACTCGTTCCAAGGAATCTCACGACAATCTTATTGAGGAGAAAGTGTTTTGTGTTGGGGACAAAGTCCTCCTCTACAATTCAAGAATGAAGTTATTTCCCGGAAAGCTCATGTCTAGATGGAGTGGCCCTTTCTTGGTGAAAGATGTTTTTGATAATGGTGTCGTGGAGATTTCTCCTTTGGATTCCTCGTCTACTTTTAAGGTTATTGGTCATCGGCTCAAGGAATATTTTGATGGAGTGTTCATTGGTCTTGTTCACAAAATGATTCTCTTTAAGCCACCCTGAATGGGTGGTAAACGTCGAGCTAACGACGTTAAACGAAAGCGCTTACGGAAGGCAACTCGGATTCTCACCTCTTTTCTTTCCTTTCTTTTATTTTTCTTTGTTGATTTTTGTTCTTACCTTTCCTTATGCTTTTGGTTTTTTTTTTGTTACCTTCAATCATCAACTTTGGACTTAAGGTGTTTGATGAGAATGGAAAAAGAAGGATTTGGAATGTAGGGGAGAGGGCACCACGTGGGCTTGGAGATGCCTCGGGTGCACTTTTCTTGAAAGAGGCCAAAACCGATCAGTTTTAACCTGTGGTTGCCCCGCAGTCTCCCTGCGTGCGCGGGTGGCATAGAGAGGCCTCGGGTGATTAAGAGAGGGGGCGGCTAATTTTGCCAAAATCGATCAGCTTGGACCTGCCCCAAGGGCTTCCCGCGGGCGCGGCAAATTTTGAGAGGGTGCGGCCCTTTTGGAGAGGGCGTAGCCCCATTAACATGTAAAATTGAGCATTTTTGGTAGTTTGGGCCCGCGGTTGCCCCACGGCCTCCCCGCGGGCGCGGGTGATTATGCTCGGGCGCGGCACTACCGGGAGAGGGCGCGGCGTTCTGGTTCACTTAAACACTCGGATTGCTCCTCTCTCTCTCCTCTCTTACTTTTCACTCTCCTCTTGTTTTTCCCCTTTCTCTCTCTTCCTCCTCTTAAAGCCTAACCCCAAATCATCATTCTCACACAATTCTTCCTAGTTTTCACTCAGATTTCCATCACATTTTCCATGTTACTCCATTTTCATCAACGTTAGTCTCTTTTCTCGTGGTTTTTCCGGAAATTCGGGTCCTTGAAGCAATTTTGAGCTTTGTTTGAGTCCCCAATCTTGGTATACTCCTAACCTTTGTTTATTTTTGTCAATTTCAATTGATTATTATACATTGGTTTTGATTTCCCTTTAATTGAGCATGACTATGATGTTTATGGTTATTTGTATGGTAAATTTGTAAATATTTTGAGTAATTGATGATTATTTTTGATATTGATTGTTAATGTTGTTGATTGTTGTTTGGATTTTGGTTGTTGTGTTGCTTGTAACAGGTACTTTGTAATTATGGTGGTTTTGGGTGGTGTTGTGAAGTAGTTTGAAGTATTTGTGGTAGTGTTGGTATTTGGGGTGATTGAGTTGTTTCTTGTGTTGACTAATTTGGTGATTATGGATTTTTTAAGAAGGGGTAAGAGTAGCAAGAAGCAATCTAACCAATCTCGCGGCCAATCCTCCCAAGGCCAATCCTCTCATGGCTAACCTTCAAATACCGAACCTCCTAACAACCAAACTCCTCAAGATGATGCCCCACCTCTTCCTTTACCCCCTCTCAAATTTCACAATCGGTCTAAACAAGTTCCAATCTATAACAAAATGAAAACCCGAAAGTGTAGACCAACCCGCAACTATCTTCAGGAAGATATGGTCAAGTTAGGAGTTGATTCCGATCTTGACATCCTCCTCCGTACCCTTTGTTTAGACAATTTTGTCAAGTCTTCTCCTAGAACCTATTTGGAACCTTGCAATAAGTTTTTCTCTACTTTTGAGTATAATAGGGTGGGGGATACCGACTTTATCATCTATTTCCAACTATTCAATGTCAAGCATACCGTGAACCTTGCCGAATTTAATGAAGCCCTTGGTTTCAATCCCAATGCCGATATCTTTGAGCCCTTGGTTTCCCTTATCAAGTCTGATTACAATGAGTTTACATGGTGAAAAAACATTGCTCATAAAAGGGCGTTTGACTCTAAGGTGTCGCTTGCTAGTGAGATTATTCACCCAGCCCTTAGGATTCTTTGTAGGGTTCTTGGCTATGCCGTGTTTAACAAGCAAGATCTTGGGAAACTTTCGAGGGAGGAGATCATGATTCTTTGGATGGCCACAAAGTTGTATTTGGGGCCGAGGGTGAATTTTAGGTACATTTTTATGAAGTGTTGCAAGGCAATCATTAGTGGGAACAAAACGGGTGAGAGACATTGTGGAGGTATGATTACGAGATTGGTGTATCATTTCAAGCAAGAAGGGTTCTTGAAGTCTTGCACTCCGGTTGGAGGGAGTGAAGACGTGTCACTACATTTGAAGCAACTTAACACTTTGCACTTCATTATTAGTACTAAGAGAGCCGGTGTTTATTCTTAGCTAGTGCGTAATGAGCACCATTGTTTACTCCCAAACCCGGTCGCCTCCTCCATTACTCCATATGCTAGGAATGTTTGGATGATTCCTAAGGACAATGGGCGAATTGAGGACGATATGGATAGGAGGATGATGATGATGTGAATGAGGGTGGTGGTGATGATGATGATGATGATGATGAGGGTGGAGAAGGGGGAGAAGGAGAAGAAGAGAAACTACAACAATAACAACAACAACTACTACAACAACAACAACAACTTTAAGAAGAAGAACAACGAAGAAGAAGAAGAAGACAACAACAACAACAACATGACTACCAAGGAGATGCCTATCTCCGTGAGATGGAGGCTATGCGAGATCATATGGAGCGCATGCAAATGAGCACGCAAGGTATGTATTCCGACCATGAGGCTCTGTCTTTTCAAACTAGCGCCATATATGACGCTAGTGTGCGTAGGGGGGAGGTCACTCCTCCGGTGAACTACCCGTATGTGCCGCCCCTATAAGGGCTTATGCCATCTCGGGGTGGTGACAACCTCCCTACGTAACCTTATTGGCCCGGGGTTACAAACCCCGATGAGCCACAGCGCAATTTCCCCGATGAGTTTGGTCATTATGACTACCGGGTTTCGGGGGGGAGTGATTATAGGGGTGACCCCGATTACTAATATGTTCAACACACTCACCCAGAGCTCTGTATTCAGCCCGAGCCTTTTGACCAATTTTTCACATCCCAACTTGACCTTTCCTCCCGGTTTTACCGAAGGTTGGGATCTGGGTGATGATGGTGTCGGCTCTAGTGGCCAATAGTTCCCTTGGTCGTTTGATTCCCTTTTTGTTTTTTCCCCTTTAGCTTTGCATGTTTATGAGCATTGCGGTCGATGCCTTTATTTTGTGAGGGTAGGTTTTGGAGGAGGCACCTTGGACTCATGGGGATGTGTTTGAAAAGGCTTAGGTGGATTGTCTTGCTTCGCTCCTGGTAGTCTAGTTGGTATGATGTTTGTCTTGTTGTCTTGATTTTGATGATGATGATGTTTAGGGGTTTCTTTTGATAATAATGATGATGATGGTTTCTCTAGGTTTTTGTACATAGTTTTCAAGTAAGCTTTCTTTTGTTTGCTTTTGTTTGGAAGTTACTAAAAATTTCATTTTGTATATAATCCTTTTCTTTTTCTCACCTTTCTCGTAGCGTATGCTTTGGTCTTTGGAGCTTCTTGAAGGAGGTCATTCTTGCACTTTGATTATTGTAGCATAGCTTGGACGCTTGGTGAAACCCTTCTTGTTTTATCTTTTTACTTTTATCCCTTTACTTTTCTTGGTTGCTTAGATTAGGATTATCTTTAGGGGAGTTGAACGGTTTGAGGATGTATGATTATAACACCTAGTGTGTTTGAGGTCTTTGGTGATGTGGCCATTTTACCGCTTGTATGTCGATTGCGAAATACGTGTTATGACTGCATCTTTGCCTCTTTTCTTTGTTCTCCTACTTTTCCTCTATCTTTGCTTTCCAACTTTTATTCTCTTTTCTTTTCTTTTCTTTTCTTTTTGTTCTTGGTTTTGTACATAGCGTTTTGAGGCTTTATTTTTCACTCTTTCAATTTTGAATTGGACTCTTGCTTTTGAATAATAATTTTCCTAGGTAATAATGGTATGCACGGTTTAGGATTACGTTTGGTTGATTCTAGGATAAAGCATGCTAAGGTAGTTGTCTAGAACAAGGGGGATCATGAAGTCGGATTCTACTTGTTTGTGGCATGTTTGGTAGTTGCTACCTATCTTCGATTTGACAACCTTAGTGATTTTTTGCTACCACCATGTGAGATTCATACTTTTTCAAGCTTTCAACATATTCTTGCATGAGCGGCATGGATCCTTGACTTTCGCAAACCTAATCTAGAATCTTTACGTATGATTCCTGAGACTGAGACCGAACCACCTGGGGAGGACAAAGGCATCTTTTCGAGGAGGTATTTTTCCTTTTTCTAGGAAGTTTCCTTATTTTTACTTTTGGTTTTTGGGATACATTTGCCTACTTTCTAGCCCTTTGAGCCTTTTTCCCTTCTTTTCAAGCCACATCTATAGATCTTGAGCCTTTTGTTTCATTTTCGTTTTCATTCTTGGTTTTTGTGAAGCTCTGGTCATTGTTGTTGGAGATTGTGGTCTATAAGTTTGGATCTCGGTTCGAGTTTGTGAGCAAGTTTTTTTTGTATATACATTGTGAATAATGGCAAATGACTAGTAAAAAGCCGTCCCAATTTAAAAAGGCAAGGACAAAATAAATGCAAATTTGAAAATAAAAGTCGTCCAAAGTCAAAAGATGCGAGGACTAATGCTTTGAACAAGTGAAGGATAATCCAAAAAAAATTGAAAATGAGAACAATGCAAAAAAAAAAATTAAAAAAAAAAGAGAAAAACTTAAATATTCAAGTTAGTGTCTTTCTCCCTTTTGTGCATTGAGGACAATGCTTCTTTTAGCTTGGGGGGAAAGCGTTTGCGCTTTTTGTTTATATGATTGTATATTGTTGCTTTAAATAAGCTTGGGGGTGTTGGTATTTTTTTTTGGTGATTGCTTGGTTATGGTGTAAAGAAATGCGCAATCTTTGCTTCACAATTTAGGTTAACCACCAAATTTTATATTTAGCCTACCTTAACCCTTTTTGCCTTACGTTACAACCTTTGGGAAGACCTTTTGACCTAGGGGTTGAGTCATTCATCGGTGGAGGGAATCATGGGTTATAGCCTAAGGAAAGGGGATGCGTAGTCAAGATGTCGAGTAGCCTAAAATTTGATCTTTTTCCGGTTCCTTTGCTGAACCTATGAGAGCTCACTAAGGGGAGATATGGGATTATTAGGGGTCACGCGGTAAGACCGTTTGGGATGAAAGTGGAGTGTGACAACTAGTTCCTATGCTTAGCATATTTATTTTTCAATCAACCTTAGGTAGTTTATAACGTGTATACCATAATTGACTTTAGAAAGGTTGTTATTCATTTGAATTATAGTCACTTTGTAAAGTCCATTTCACAAAGATTTTTGATTTAGTTTTTCAAACTTTGCTCTTTATTCTTGTATTTTGCCTCGTTTTTCATTATTTTGTTTTGCTTAATAAGAGTTATAGGTTAGCTCTAGGAAACCTTTACAAGATCATCACTCATCCTCTAAGGCGATATAGGGGTTTAAATGGCTTGTCTTTAGTTGCTAAAATTGACCGTGATTCCTACGAAAGTTAGTTAGTGTATATTCTCACCTCCCTATTTTTATTTTTACTTTGAATAAGCCCTTCTTTTTCCTTTTTAGCCTTTGTTTTTTTTTGGGACGAGCAAAAGTCTAGCTTGGGGGAATTTGATGAGTGTCATTTATGGCACTCATAGGGTAGTCTTTTAGGATGATTTCATCCCATTTTCATGCTTTCTTCTCTTATTTTTGGTCCCTTTTCTTTTAGTTCCTCTTTTTCATTCTTTCTTTGCGTTTTTCGTGTTTTCTTCGTGTTTTCCTTTTACCTATGACCCAAATGTGTCTCTCTTTTTTTTCTTTCTTTCCTTTGTTTTCTTTTTTAGGTACTTAGGAGTTGGCTTTTCAAGGGGATCAAGATGCATTAAAGCATAATAATAACAAGATCATAGGCATGATACTAACAATCGTGTTAAAGCATAATAATAGCAAGATCCTAGGCATGATACTAACAAGATTAATAAAAAACCCTAGCATGTCACTAAATATCAAAGACCAAAGCTTTAACCCTAACATAATACTAACATGCTATTAGGAAAGAAAATAAGAAGCATCATAGAAATCATAATTGATATAAGGAACTTATTGTTGTCACCCTAAACATCATACTAAGAAAATCATCCTAACATGATACTAGGAAAAAAATCCTAAACATGATACTAGAAATCAAAATAACAATCTAAACATGATTTCTATACCATAATATCAATTAAGAAATTAAATTACTTACTTGGATGCCTCGTATTTCTTTCTAATAACAAAATATATACGTTAGTAATTTCAAGGAAAATATAAAATTAAACAATTCAATTAAGCAAGTTCCCTTGATGCAATCGCACCTTCCGGGGTTTCTTTTGGGACGATCTAACTAACTCTTCTTTTGTATGTTTCCTTTATATAGTCTTTCCTTATATTTTTAGGAAAGGAGAGGAATAATAGATGACAATTAGATCATAATTAGAGAGATTTTAGAGAGAGAAACTCTAGGTTTTTAGAGAGAGAAATTCATGGTGGATTGTTGATGATTGAAGATTTCTTCATTTCCTTTAATTTTTTGATCAAGTTTGTAAGGATTCCTTTTCTTTAATTCAATCTGTAGTTTTATATTTAGTTTGATTTCATTTGTTTTGGTTGATTGTTCTAGTTTGATAGAAGTTTGATTGATTTGTGTTTGATTTTAGCTTGTTTGATTTGATCATGATGAATTTGTTGCTTAGAGTTGATTTCATCTTAATTTCAATGGCTAGTGAGTAGATTGCTTGCTAGGGTAATAGTGAAACATGTATGAGTAATGGATTAATGCTAATTGGGGAAATTTTATGGAGTTGATGATGTGATTAAATTGGTTGATGATCATGTGCATGTGTGTGATTAATTAAAGAGTAGCTAACTTTGATTGTTGCACTAGATTGCATTGTAAGTTCACATTGATACGGACCATTGATTTGTGTCTTGTATTTAACGATTGAGTTGCCTTGTGACGTTTCTAGCTAGAGTTTATCGTAGTTTACGCTAGTTAGACCTCTAGGAAAATAGCTTGATACGCTCTTTTGGTTGCATGATTGGTCTTCCCTCACATTGCTTAACTTAGTCACTTTGACCTCCCAATTAATTGAACCCGTTACGATTACATGTGGATCCTAGCCCCAGCGTTTTACATACTTAATTTCAATTTGTTGTTTAGTCATCCTTGTCCTAGTTTACATACCTACACCTTACCATTTCGGAGTAGCTTAACTTAGGCAATAGATAATCGCCCACCGTTCCTTAGTGGTTTGACCCTCAACTTACCATTATACTTGTGTAAGGGTGTGTTGAGACATTACAAATTTTTTTTGGCCTAGGGTAGGGGTTAGTTTCAACGACCTAGTTTCGACCCTTGTCACGCCCACACTTGAAAGAAAAATCATCCTCAGTTTGAACGAAATGGGTAAAAAGGGGTAAGGGGGAGGGAAAAAAAATATGTCTGAAGGCTCTAGTCCTCCATGTGGGAGCTAGATCCTTCTCCACTCGGACTCCATTCGTAGTTGACATCGATATGAGGGCCATGGGGCTCCTCCCATCCACCAGTATAACCCGATGGAAAACCATGGTTCCGATATAGCTCTTGTTGCCAATCCGGGGTGTACATGGGGTAATTAGGGTCCCCACGATAATCACATCCGCCCGGAGCCTGATAGTCATACCCCTCATGGTGGGTAAGTCGGACCTAAAAGGAAGCACATGAGTTTAAACACTAAATTCACTAAAGCAAGAGTTAATGGAGAGTATATTTTTGTTGGGTTTCTTTGATTAAAAACACGAAAACAATTAAGAAAGAAAGATAAAGAAGGATTGAACCAAAGGGAAATGACGCTAGGGGGAACGGGGGTGTCAAACATGATTAAACAAAGGTGAATAACGATGATTATCATGAAAAACATTCCATAGAATACTAAATTCTACCTAAACAACTCACACTCATGCAATTGTCTAAGCAAATCAATGAATAAGGTCTTGGCCTAATCCAAATCACTTTCGCGCATCCATTTAGACTATAAGAAAATCAAAAAGAGTGCACATTACATAAAACTCTATTTCAACAATTCATTTTCATGCAATCATATAAACATAAACCCACCCTTTTGGAGAATTTGTGTCCAAAATGAAAAAAAAATTCATCTGTGGACTGTTATGGATGAGGTTACTTCATTAGGATTTTTTTTAACAGTGATAACAAATCAAGAAAAACACAAGTAGAAAATTAAAAAGACTAAAAAAGACACTCTCAAGCACGAGCCTTTCCAGCCAACCAGTATGCAAGAGACACCCAATTCCGAGGAACCTTAAGAATTTTGTAAGTCATCAAGGTAAACAGAAGAACCCGGATATCCCAAAGTAACCAGTATAAAGAAACCTCGTCCCTCTGTTGTTGGCCTAACATCAGACACATAGGCTTACAATCCGAGTAAATAAGAATCATACGAAAACCACGAGAAAAGGCATTGTGTAACCCCTAGAAACAAGACTATAACTTAGACTGTAAGGCTGAAGAAGATAGGGAAGCACGAGCCCCTCCCCCATGGACTGAAGGAGAATCACAATCATGAAAAACCCAACCAGCACTAGCCGAGTTGTCTGAGGTCGACAAGATCCATCACAACTCAAACAAATATCAAAACCCGATGAAGGGTCCCCAACAAGAGTGGCAGCAAACCCAAAACAGCTGGCCTTGGACTAGGACCCAAAGTAGAGGAGGGAAGGTGAGAATCCTGAGCCTACTACCCGCGCATATTCCACTAAGAAGCAAGATGCAAAACATCATCAGGAGAGACAACCTATTGCCAGAACGATACATTATTACGGGACATCCAAATAGCCCAAAGAAGGGAGAAAAACTACACCAGGTTCTCTAATGTAAGTCAAAATACACCCACCCGAATATAAGTTGATTGATTCAAACTTTTTAAAACGGGTTACTCTCAAATTACATTAGAAAAATCACGAAATGAAATAGATAACCAAAACTCAAGAACACACTTAAAGTTTTGGGATCTTAGGCAAGAACTCAAGACACACTCAAATTTCACCCTAATCTTATAACTTAAGAACAAACTCAAAGCTACAAGGAAACACTTTAACTCAAGACAAACTCAAATCAAAATTCTAAAACACTCGGTTTTTATCAATGATCAAAAGATGTCATTCTCTTCTTATTAGCTCCCTATTTATAGGAAATATGAAGGTTACAACTTAACATCATCCTAAAACCGTCAAATTAATTCAACGGTTACGTAAAGTAATTAAAATTCTCTTAATTCACTCCTTGGTAACACCTATTTAAATGGGTAGTTACAAATCAGAAATTAAGAGTAACAATTACCTCTAAGCACACATAAACTTACGGCTAAATAGAGAGGATGTTAGTAACTCCTCTAAGCCTTATTACAACTTAAATAAAAGATAAATCAAACTTAAATACATAGACCAAAGTAGTAAATGGTCCATGCACACATAGATAACACTCCTTTGTGGACTTCAAGTGATCTCCCAAGTGAGCAAAGTGACAAATTCGGGCTTGAGAGCAAATGGACCAAATCCAAGAGTTTCTAAAACTAGGGCAACCGGTTCTTGATCCATGGAGCTTCTAAGTGGGTTGCTTGATCTTGGATCATTCTCCTCTTCTAGGGAAAATTTTGACCTCAAACTTGCATCATCCAAGTAAGGAGGTAAGTCCCCTACTGTAGACACCTAAAAATGTCTCCCCAAAACCAAACCCGATGATGAACAACCTTTCACCGCCATTATTGGTCGGGTTCAGTATTTAATTCCCGAGAGTGCTTAAAAAATTGTATTTGATTAAATTCATATTTCTGAACAGTCCATGGATTAGTCTTGATGTTTGGTAAAAGCATAATTTTAATTTCAGCCCAAACTTATTATTTAATTTTAGCCCAAACCTTTTTTATTTTATTGTTTTATTATTTATTTTTGGCCCAAACCTTTTATTTATTTTTATTTAATTATTTTCTTATTTTATCCCAAAAAATAATAAGTCAGAAAAGGCCCGAAATTATCAATCAGCACTTAAAATGCCGAATGAAATTAAAGTTAAAAATGTATTTAGACGGAAAAACAGGCAGGAAATTCCCGCGCCACGGCAGGTACCCACCGTGTAACGGGAATCCTTCCCGTCTGACGGTGGGATTTCCCGTGACACGGGAAGTTTGCCGTTACACGGGACATTCCGTGTCTTTTCCGTGTAAACCCTTAACGCGTTTTCTTTCCCGTTTTCTGAAAATTTCCCGCGTCACACCAAATATGTACCGTGTCACTGGAAAGTGTGCCGTCTGACGGTGGGACTTCCCGTGTCACGGTACAGTTTGCCGTGTCATGGGATACTTTTTAGGGTTTTTATCATTTTAGGGTTCCGTGTGCTCCCTCACCACATTTTCCCTATAAATATCCCCTCATTTCTGATGTACGGGGCACGGAGTAATTCTCTGATTTATTTTCTCTCTTTTTTATGCTTTAGCCTAAACACTAGCCTACCCTTTTCACTTCAAAATTCCTTCTTCAAGTACTCAAAGGAGTCCATACTTTACTTGTGATTCTGTCCTTAAGCCAAGGCGTGAAAGGTAGAACTGTTTGAGGGTTTGGCCCCAAAATCAACTTTACTTTATTTAATTTAATTTAATCATCTTTTTATTATTTCCTTGAAGTTACTAACTCGTTTATTATTTTGTAGTTGCAAACAAACAGAATCAAAGTAAGAATCATGCTCCTTTTATTTCTATTATTTTTCTAACGATTTTATGTTGTTGGAATTGTGATTAAATTGCTTCCAATATTAATGTTTGTTTTATTATTGTTATGATCACCATATATCATGTTTAAAGGGAATATGTAATTCAAAATCACTCCTAATAAGATAATTTGGACAACCGGTTTAGGATCCTTTTTAATCTTGTTATTAATTGAAGTGATCACTAATATTTTAGAATAATGTGTGCATTGATATTCAACCAATTTAGTTAAATAATAGTTTGGAGAGAATTGAATATTTTGTTTGTATGCCTTTGAGATCGCAGGAATGCTTTTCACTATAAGAATCGAGTAGAGGCCAATACAGGCGAATGTGACTCCATGACTCACTTCGTACCATCATCCCCGATCCTCCTTTCGCATTTCCGAACCATATGGAGTTAGTAATCTCATGGATTATGAATGGGGTGTAACCTTCACGGGTCAATCGTTGTTGCCTATCATTGTCCCTTATTTGTGGTTGCCTTTTATGATCCGTGAACGGTTTACAAGTTCCTTAAAAACTTGTTGGCGGCTCCCTACTTTCCTTGTCCCTAATCGTGTCCCTTATCGCATTATGTCAATTCCCACTTCCTATGATTGCCAAGCATATTAACACATGTTTTAACGTAGGCGCACTTCGAGCGACACCTACAATTTTGCGACTCCACTAGGGAGGATTCTTGATTATTTATCGATTTGAGTGATCGGTATTTAATTAAGATGAGTGGATGAGACTTGAAAGATTCTTGAAAAAATATTCCTGTGATTAATTTGGCATTTTTTCATCTGCATAGACGTTTTAACGTCGCATTCAGGTCGTCCCGTAGGAAAAATTGGATAACTTGGTTGCGCGCTAAGGAAAACAGTGCACCAGTCAGATCTTCTGACTGCCGTGCCATGGCAAAATCTGACGGTGCACAGTACCGTGACACGGGAATTTTTGCCGTGTCACGGCAGTTCAAAAATCAGTCTGGTGGCTTATTTTCTTTCCTCACAGTCAACTTCCTTCGATTTTTCTGAAAAAACGTATGTGTTCTACATGCGTCTTAGCCCCGGGGGATTTAAGCTCTATCGACCCAAAAAATGCTCATCGCAATAAGGGTTCATCCCAGTTATTAAATCCACCCAAACAATAAAGTCGAGTTCAATTTCATCACGAACGCGCGGAGCCGCCCGTTGGCATACATCCTCAAGGGAGGCTGCCTTGCTAACGTGTCCAAACTCTTAACCATGGTACCCTTTTGACACCCAAAGCTTGACCAATAGTTGAACATAGATCTTGACTCTAGGTTGCGAACTTTTTTTACATCATCGTGCCTAAATGCTATGTGGTTGTTTGGTGCTAACCTTCATGTGTTTGCTCTTTTGTTTAACCCATGACCGAGGGTTTTTATTCTCACATAGTACTTAGTACGGACCTAAAATCGGTTAAAATCTGGAAAAATCACAAAATTGACCTGGAACTGCGCACCGTCTCACGGCATGTTCTCCACCGTCAAACGGTAGAGAGCCCCGTGTCACGACAGTCTGCACCGTGACACGGTGCCCATGAAAGTGTTTTGTCTGTCTTTTTTTGATTTTTGTGCGAATGCTGTGTCCAGTTTTGTGTCATGTCTAGCTATACGGTCAAAACACGCGTCTATAACCTCACTTAATCACTCACATATCGTGTTCACACACTTTTTTCTATAAATCGTGTACCACTTTTTGACCGTATTTTAGGGAAGTCTTGTTTTTGTGTCGTTTTTTTTTCGGAGTAAGTCGGATGTTATCCTCCCATATGTTTTTTTTAAAAAAATAAATAAATAAACAAGTAGAATTTCAAAATTATAGATTTTTAATAAAAAAATATAAAAAAAAAATTTATTCTTTTTAATCCGGATGGGTTAAGGTTAAGTTTGGTCATTAAAGGTGTGTTTGTTTCGGTGTCACAGCACTTGGTCAAGAAGCAGGGGTAGATTGTTACGGTTCGAGTTCATACCTCAACAACCTCTTATACCAAAGAGGCTTACAAGGAAACCACCTCAATCATCTCCACAAGATCCATCTCCAGTCTACTTTCAACCAATGGCCACTAAGGAAGACATCGAGAACCTCAACAGGACAATTGAAAGATTATCTGACATGATGCAGACACTCACCACTAGAGTCAGCACTGTAGAACAAGAAAATCAAAACAATGTCACTACTACTGCAATGGACAAGATTAAGGAACAGATGAGCAAGATTTCTGAAGAGTTCACTTATGTGGAACAGCCTGTCACCTCTTCGTCCATAAGAGACAAGCTTCCTGATAAGTTTTCCACTGCTGACATTCCCAAATTCAATCCTACTAATAATCCGCTTTTCCATTTGAAGGCTTTTTCTGCAACTATGGCTCTTAAGGGAGTAGATGTGACACTCTTCCCTAGAGTGTTCCCTCTTTCCTTAGAGCATGCCTGTCAACAGTGGTTTTATTCTTTGGAATCCAAACATGTCGCGACCTGGGAGGATGTTGCTGAAAGCTTTATGAATCGTTACAAGTGTAACATCCAGGCCAAGACTTCTGAACGTGAACTCTCCATTCTCAAATAGAAAGAGAATGAAGGCTTCACCACTTACTTAAGCAGGTGGAGGGAAACAGCTGCACTCCTGGTGGATCCCCTTAAGGAGAAAGAAATAGTTCGCTTGTTCATTAACAATCTGACTCATAAGTACAAGCAACACTTGAAGTTTCTACCTCTGAGTACCTTTGAAGCTGTATACGATATTGGAATTAATATCGAGGACGAACTAAGGAAGTATGTTGGTAGCAACAATAATAACAACACTTGGAAAAACAAGAAGAACGACAATCCTTCTTCTTCGTCTTCTAAGCCCAATAATGCTACCAACAATATCAATATCAATGATGTGCTGGCCCTTAATGCTCCTCCTCAAAGATTCCAAAGGCAAAGGAGGGTTTACACGCCTTTGGGAATGACTTATGATGCTCCTTATGAGCGTTTGCATGGTCAATGACTGATTATGCCAATCGGACCATTTCCAGAACCTCGACTTGAGAATAAGACCGCTAGCTATGACCCCAATGCTTATTGCAAGTTTCATCAAGGCAAGGGTCATAACACTGAGAAGTGTTGGAGGCTGAAGGATGTAATCCAAGACCTGATCGATGCTAATCAACTTCTTGTCCCTCCAGGGGGCAAGAAGCCTAACATTCAAACAGGTCCTCTTTCTGATGCTTTGGCTATCATGGGAGATGAAGTCTCCTTTGATCCGTCGATACTTATTCAACCTGTGAATGAATCTCTGCCTTAAGTTGTATTTATCTCAAGTATTGAAGAAGTGAATGGGATTTGGGATAGTGATGAAGACGTCTATCTCAAGGATAAGCCTGTTCATCTCTTGGCACAAGTGAAGATGTTTGGGGGGACTTTGAGGTCAAGGTTCTCACCAGAAATGGACGGTTGCAACAACCTAATCCACCTCCACCTCCACCATAATCAAATCCGATAGTTGATCCCATCGACCCTGTGAACAGCGATGTGGTCAAACAACTGCAAAAGACCAAGGTGGAGATGAATGTATGGAATCTTTTGGCCACTTCCCACGAGCATCAAAAGGCTGTGATGAATGCTCTGGTGAAGATAGGAGTTGATGATGACATGACTCCTCAAGGACTGGTCAACTTTCTTACTACTGAATTGCCAAGTGCTAGCAATCTGATTTCGTTTTCTGATAAGGATCTGCCCCCCGGAAGGGGACCAACATAATAAGGCCTTTCACCTCACTGTGGTGTGTAGGCAAATGAATGTTCCTATGAGCGTGGTTGATAATGGCTCTGCAATCAATGTGTGCCCACTCCATACTGCAAAGAACTTGGGCATAAAGAATGAAGAACTGACTCCCTCCACTCAAGGGATTCGCGCTTATGATAATACTCGCCGTCAAGCCGTGGGTACTATCATATTGAATATAACTACTGGGGCCATTGAAAGTCGCACCAAATTTTAGGTGGTGGACATTAAGGCCTCTTTCAATCTGTTGTTAGGACGCCCTTGGCTTCGTGAGCTAAAGGCGATTCCATCATCGCTGCACCAGAAAGTGAAAGCCATAGTTGGAGGAGTTCCGATTACTATTGATGCTTCTCCTATGCGCATTCAAGTTATTGATACTCCTATCGTCCATGTTGAACATGACGAAGAAGATGAAGATCTTTGGGGGTTTTCACTTGATGATGTTCTCGTGATTGAAGATGAGGAAAAGTGTCATCTCGACTTTGATCCCTATTCAAACACCAGTATCAATGCCATTCTGAAGAAGCAAGGTCATTTCCCTGGAATGACCCTTGGACTCAAGAAGAAAATGGCTGAATCTTGGGGCCATCCTGGTGCACTCAAGAAGGATACTTTTGGCTTGGGATTCAAGCCAACAAAAGAAGATGTGAAACAAGCTTTATTGGAGATGAAGGCTCGCAATAATGCTCGAATCACGAAGATGGAAATGGTCATGGATCCATATCCGTTCACCCTCAATGGCCAGTACATCAAAGAAGCGGAAGACTTCCCATGCTATGAATTCCCTGAGCCATTCGTCCACGATGGGATCCGTGATCCAGGATTCGAGATGTTCCTCGATTGTGACTTTGTTGATGAAGACGAAGAGTTCTTCACAACTGAGAAGCCAGCCAGCCCGAACTCTGATGATCTATGAATCAACCTGCTTTTTGGAATGGAGAAGAATGAGTCTAAGACGGTCCGCAATGATAACTCCGAACTCGTTCAAGCTGTCATAGCAAACAAGGATTTTGACCCCTCCGGGTTAATCGTCCATGCTGACAACATTTCAAGGGGATGGCACAAGACATTGAGGATCACTACGCCGAGTGGAGAGAAGTTGGAAATAACCGCTGGCGAGGGTCCTATGTTTGATGAGTCTGAGTCATCTGGGTCCGAGTCTGAGTCTAAGTCTGTAGACGAGTCCTTAGAGTCTGAGGCCGACCCTCTTTCTGCTATAGAGTTTAATCCTGAGTATCTTGTTGAGTCCTCTCTTTCTAGTCCAAATAATTCCGGTGAGGTCGCAGCCGACCTTGCCTCTCTTGATGTATTAGCCAATGAATTCAATAAAATAAGTACCTTTGCTTACAATGTGTGCCATTCCCCTAGCCCTGATGAATATTGCTTTGCTAATGATAAAAATGACAAAGAAATAATAAAAGAAATGGAAGAACACAAAAATAAAACAGCAGTTATCGAAGATATAGAAACAGTTAACATTTCTAATGATACGATTGTTAAAGAAGTAAAAATTGGATTAACACTAAGTCAAGATGAACGCAAAGAGCTAATTAAATTGCTTAGTGAATTTGTTGATGTATTTGCTTGGTCATACCAAGATATGCCAGGAATTGATAGCGATATAGCTCAGCATACGATACCACTCATTCCAGGTATGAAGCCTGTCAAACAAAAGCTGCGCCGTATTAAACCCGATGTGGCTCTCAAAATCAAGGAAGAAATCAGGAAGCAGTTGGCCGCAAGTTTCATCAGAGTATCCAAATATCCAGAACGGATAGCAAATGTGGTTCCAGTTCCAAAGAAGGATGGCAGGGTCAGAATGTGTGTTGATTACAGGGATCTCAATAAAGCAAGCCCAAAAGATGGGTTCCCTCTACCTCACATTTACATTCTGGTCGATAATACAGCAAACCATGTACTCCTATCATTCATGGATGGTTACGTCGGATATAATCAGTTATTGATGGCCGAAGAAGACATGGAGAAAACCACATTCATCACGCAATGGGGTACATATTGCTATACGGTAATCCCATTCGGGTTGAAAAACGCGGGTGCCACCTACCAAAGAGCAGCTACAGCATTGTTACATGACATGATGCACAAAGAGGTGGAGGTCTATGTCGATGATATGATCGTTAAGTCTAAAGATCTCCTAGGCCATATTATTGCACTTCACAAGTTCTTTGAAAGACTCCGCTAGTACAACATGAGATTAAATCCAGCAAAATGCGCATTCGGAGTCACGTCAGGCAAATTACTTGGATACGTGATCAGTTCTCAAGGGATTGAAATAGATCCTACAAAAGTAAAGGCGATCATGGCCATGCCACCACCCAAAAATGAGAAGGAGATTCGAGGTTTCATTGGAAGGTTGCAGTATATAAGTAGGATCATATCAAAGCTCACAGCGATATGTGAACCTATATTCAAGAAGCTCAAGAAAAATGTCCCAGTCACATGGGATGACGATTACCAAAAGGCTTTCGACAAAATCAAAGAGTATTTGGCAAACCCACCCGTGCTAGCGCCAGCAATACCTTACTTTCCTCTTCGACTCTACCTTACGGTCACAAGAGAAACGATGGGGGCAATGCTAGCACAAGAGATTGAAAGCAAGGAGAATGCAATCTATTACTTGAGCAAGAAACTTCAAGGATATGAGACGCGATACACACCACTTGAGAAGTTGTGTCTCGCACTTGTATGGGCCGCACAGAAACTAAGACATTACATGCTCACTCATACAGTGCATGTCGTGTCTAAGATGGATCCTCTCAAATACTTGTTCGAAAAAGCAACACTCAGTGGCAGATTATCAAGGTGGATAGTCACAAAAAGCCATCAAAGGTTCTGCGGTTTCTGACTTCTTAGCGGACTTTCCGCTAGAAGAAGTTGAAAAAGAAGAAGATGAGTACGATTTCCCTGACAAAGATTTACTCATGACTGAAGATGATAGCTGGACACTCTATTTCGATGGAGCTTCAAACCAAAAAGGATGTGTTGTAGGAGTCTTACTTGTATCACCCAATGAAGAGCACATCCCAATTTCCATGAAGCTCGACTTTGATGTCACCAACAATGCCGCAGAATATGAAGCATGCATTTTGGGGTTAGAAAGAGCTGTCGCCTTGGGAATTAAGAAACTCAGAATCTATGGTGATTCTTCACTAATCATTAACCAAATCTCCAAGAGATGGAAAGTAAGAAGTGAAAGTCTCGCTACGTATCAAGCTCATTTAGAAACTCTCACGGAGCAACTAGATGAAGTGGAATATACGTATTTGCCAAGAGAAGAAAATCAGTTCGCCGACGCACTAGCTAAATTATAATCAATGGTGCGAATTCCAGCTGATACAATCAGAATGCCACTAACCATAGAGAGAAGATATGAGCCAGCTTATGTTCATGCGCTTGACGATGAACAAGAACCACAAGAAGAAGATGAAGAGCCATGGTATACAGACATCCTTAATTATGTGACAAGAGGAGAATACCCTCCTAATACTGATAAAAGGGCACGCCGTGCTTTGAGGCTCCTGGCCTCACAGTATGTGCTCAGCAGGGGAGAACTCCACAAGAGAACTGCAATGGGAAAAAATCTCTTATGCATAGCCAAGAGAGAAGCACATAAAACCATGGAAAACCTTCATGCCGGTATATGTGGAACACAGATGAATGCAAAAATGTTAGTCCAAAAGATTCAACGACAAGGTTACTATTGGACTACTATGGAGAGAGATTGTCACGAATATGTCAAGAAATGTATGAAGTGTCAAGTCTACGCAAATTTACAGCATGTTCCACCTTCGCTTCTCTACACATATACTTCTCCATGGCCTTTCTCCGCTTGGGGCATTGACATCATTGGAAAAATAACACCACCAGGACAAGGGGGGCATGAATTCATTCTCGTAGCAATCGACTATTTCACTAAATGGGTTGAAGCTGCCTCATATGCTAAGCTGACGGCGAAACATGTTGCTCAATTCATTGAGAAAAATATCATATGCCGCTATGGGGTACCACATGAGATGATCAGTGATAATGGAACACATTTCCAAGCCGAATGCGCGGAATTATTACAAAAATATCATATCAAGCATCACAGATCATCACCTTATAGACCACAAACAAATGGTGCAGTCGAATCGGCCAACAAAAATGTGAAATTTATCATCGAAAAGATGACAGAAAATTACAAGGATTGGCCAAGTAAGCTACATTTCGCCCTTTGGGGTTATCGAACCTCTGTTCGTACATCAACGGGGGCTACACCTTTCTCTTTGGTCGATGGAGTTGAAGCTGTACAACCAATCGAACTCGAAATCCCTTCTCTTCGAATCGCATTGGAAAGCCAACTAGATGAAGTCGACTGGATTAGAGCAAGATACGACGAACTGGTCTTACTTGATGAAAAACGCTTGGCAGCTTTGCATCATGTCCAAACCTACCAACAGCGTATGGCGCGACATTTTAATAAAAAAGTCAAGACCAGGAATATCAAAGAGGGTGACCTAGTGCTTAAGGCACTTCGCAAAAATGTGTTAGATCCAAGAGGAAAATTCAGACCGAATTGGTCAGGCCCGTACATTGTTAAAGTCATACTGTCTGGCGGAGCGGCACAATTAGTAGACATGGACGGTAACGGCTTCCACAATTTAACCAACTTGGATCAACTCAAGTAATTTTATTCCTAGCCGCATGGGTTCATGACCCAATAGAGCTATGTTTGGCCTGATTCCTTTTTAGGATACGTAGGCAACCCCTCAAGGGGGCCCGGCCACTTTAAAAAATAAAAAACCTCCCTCTGTTGATCAAATATGCGCGTCATTTCAGCATTGCGTCACGACCAAAAAAAAAAAAAAAAGGTTTTGCCGCGACATGGGACATTCCACCGTGTCACGGTACAGTTCACCGTGGCACGGTGGCCCTGAGCGGGAAAAAAACAAAAAAAAAAAAAAAAAGGAAATTACCGTGACGCGGGAATTTGTAACATGTCACGGGATTTTTCACCCTGACACGGTGGAATTTCAGGTTTTCCTTTTTTTTTTAGTGACGCATTCGTTGCGAATTCATTGTTTGTTCGAGGTTTTTTTTATTTTTTGTTCTTCCATTGCGTCCGACTCCTTGACTCGGATAAATAAATAAAAGTCATTGTAATTTTTATTTTTAAGGATGAAATAAATGTGCTATTATTATTAAAATAAATGCGACTACAATTAGTGGCATCATATGCCTTATTTTAAATAAAAATTATAAATCATAAAAAGCAAAGCACTATTGATCTAATCTCTCTTCACTTAAGGAACATCCTTCTCTTGGTCAATTAGGTCGGCCTTCACCATTAATGTGTCTTTCGTAGCCCGAACCGTCACACCCCTAGTCGAACTTTCACCCCTTTAACCTTTCTTGAATTTTTTCGATTGTTTCTCCCTATAGACCATCTTTTCTTTACCCTTCCCTTTCACATAATTCTTCTTTCTTGGCATTATAGGAGTCTTAAACTCAATCCCTTGTGTTCTCGGACCTAGACGATCTTTAGGAGGGGCTTTCTTATTTCCAAGACGACTCTTCACATCAGACTTGCGTGATCCGAATCTTTCCCTCCTACTTCTAGGGTTCAACCATGCTTTATATGCACTAGATAAAGGAGGAGGAGCTTAGTCACTTGCAGAAACGGTCCACAAGGGTCTTCCAATCCAATAAGTCTCGTACTTGTGAACGTTACTTTCATGCAACGATACTTCACGAGGACTATCGTTATAGCGTGGAACTCACTAGTAGAAAAATTCAAAAAGGCAACCCCTTTTTGGCACCGGTTCAAGCCAAACCGGTGCCTAAAACCGACCCAAAATTGGGCGGGATTAAATAAGTTGGTAAAAGGCACCGGTTCAACTCAAATCGGTGCCAAAAAACTAAGAAGCACCGGTTTGAACCGGTGCCTTAGTGAACCGGTGGTTTTTTTTTAAAAAAAAAAAAAACCCGGCCCTTTTCATTCAATTCCCCCCTTTCTTCCCCCTTCTTTCTTCCTCCTTTCCTTAACCATTCACTTTCACTGTTTCATTCGAAAAACCCAAACCATTGCTGCCTCCGTCCCCTCCTTTTCCCTCCACCACTGCTGCCACCTTGAACACCACCAAAAAACCCGAACCTAGTCTCCGTCCCCTCCTTTTCCCTCCATCTCTGCTGTTCGAATTGAAGAAGTCGCGCCGCAGCTCTGCTGTTCGAATTGAAGAAGCCTCGGTCTGTTGTTCTCCTCTTCTCTGCCGCCACGCCACCTTCAACCGCACCACCTTCGACCCTTCTTTTGCTGCACCACCTTCAACCGCCGCGCCGCAGCCTTGCTGTTCGAATTGAAGAAGCCCTGAACGTCGCCGCCGCGCCACCTTCAACCGCACCACCTTCCACGGCAGCACCACCTTCCACGGCTGTTCTAGGTATAATTTTTTTCCTTTATTCACAATTATTTTATCAATTATGTATTTTTATTAATTTCTTTTGCTTGTTGAATTGTTAAGCAAATTAAAATTTAGGGGCTTCCTAATTAGAAGATAAATATGATAATCACATCACATTGAGATCTTAAAATAGTTTGGTATATATAAATGAATTGAACAGAAGGAAAAAAAAACTTGAGAACAAGTGGTCACATGACTCTTGTTATTATCCCAGTTTGCGTCTAGTATTTGTATGCTTCAGTGTATATGGTTGGGTTCTGCTGCTAGATGGCTGTCATCGCTTGCAAGAGCTGTGTAAGTGAATGTAGATGCGGGCTTTATTTAGGAGTTGGGTTGTGGTTTGGGTGCTGTTGTGAGGGACAAGGAAGGGGTTGTCAAGGTAGTAGGGGTGCAGCAGAGTAGTGCTAATTGGGAGGTAAGGGTGGCAGAAGCAAAAGTTGTGATGTGTGGGCTTTGGCTTGCTGCAAACCCGGGGTTGCGAGAGGTAATCATTAAATTAAGAGCTATTGTTTTGTAAATAATTTGAGAGCGGTTGTTTTGAGACTGATTGTTTTGTTGCAAACCTGAGGTAATGTGTTAATTATTTTTGCAAAACCTATATCCTACTAGCTGGTTCCAAGAATTTATTTCAAGTAAAATCTGATTCATAACAATACAATGTTTGCAAAAAAATGATCACTAACCTAGATTAACGTAGTATAGAAAATTATCTAATGGGATTCAAGCTGCACCAGATTGATTGGGATCATTAAGATTTAAAGCATGCAACTACTTTGGCCATTAGCCCCTTTAATTTTTATATTTTTTTTATTATTTTTCTAAAAAATTTGCACTGTTATTTTATATTTATTAATTAGTTTGTGGGAGTTATGTTTGTTCCCTTTACTTACCCTCCTACTAATTGCTTCGACATATATTTATTAATTAGGTTTATTTTTGTATATTGTTTTTTTTTAACAGATTTGTGAGTTGAAGCACGAGTTTAATTAGCTTGAGGACTACATATTGAGCTCAAGTGGGTAGTTGCTATATTGGTATGACTTTTAAACTTTACTTAGCTATATTTCTTTCTATTTATCCATTTAATAAAAGGTGATTCATGAAATTTCAACTTGTGTATTGTTTAATTGCAAATAAATACAACAATATATAGAATAATTGAATTGCATCATCATATGCCTAGATACCCGTTCAAGGCTTTCTCATTAGGAGAAAGTCTTGAATAGTCCCCAGTTGGGACTGTTCTTGAATGTGTACTCTCACTTAGGTGGTGAATGTATCTTTTCTTTTCGATTTCAAGGAACATCTTGGCTTACCATTTCCTCACTGTGTTCTCTGGGTAGATATGTGGGTAATTAATTATCTACATCATGTACTTGGAGAACTAGGGGGAAATTCTGCCGGATTTTCCTTAATATTGGAAAGTTGACATACATTCACTAGTGAGAGTAGACATTCAAGGATGGGTTAGGTTGGAGTGATAAGGACCCTTTGGAAACATGCATTTTTTTCACTATATGAATGGTATATTCACGTTTTGTACTTGAATTTGATTTACATAAAATATGTAGCACTTACACATTATAAATTATATGTTGCTATATATGTTTATAGAAAATTTACTAAATGGAGAAGGATCGTGGTTGGATGTATGGTAGACGCGATACATTGAAATTTTGGAATGGGGTTCAAGAGTTTTGCGAGAGGGCTTTGGCTTATCAACGCAAACTGGGAGGCAAAGGCCTTTATTGTCCTTGTGTTGATTAAAATTGTGTGAATTTGGTCAATAGTGTTGAAATCATTAGAGATCATGTATTATGTCGTGGGTTTAGGCAATTATACCATGTGTGGATTTGGCACGGAGAAAGTGGAGAGTACAGTGGGGATCTTGATCGGAATGATGTGCGTGTTAGAAGCACTGAGATTCATGTGGACGAGGAATACGAGAATGATGAGTATATTGTTGATAATGGTGAGGATGGAGCCGATGAAGATCAGGAGGATGAGGTCGAGGATGAACAAGTGGATGAGATGTTGCAAGGTGTTGAAGGTGAAGTGTTTGAATTATTATCGGAGGCTGAATAGAAGTCATATGGGCCATATTAGGGCCATTTTGTGTTAATATGCTCTTTTGATGTGATTTCTTTCCTTATACACCTATAACTAGATAATATTGACATGTTATGAGATAAATAAAGTTCATTTAATAAGAAATGTAGGAAATGGGAAAACTAAGGTCATATAGGCCATATTCGGGCCATTTTGAGTAAAAAGCGTCATAAACCTTAATAAAATGCTCTCCCATACAATTTTAGGGCTTACACACATACAACTATCCAATATTGACATGTTATGTGAAAGAAATAGTTCATTTGATAAGTAATGTTGTAAATGGGCTATATAGAAGTCATATAGGTAATATTTGATAAAATACATATTGTTTGCCTAATTAATTATTTTTAAAATAATGTTTTTGTATTTCAAGTTTTGCAAGGTCCAAAAGGATGGTCCGTTGACAATCAAAGAGTTTAATGAAGTTCGTGACATGTTGGCGTCTTTTATCACCTTCAACATGTAAATGGCATTGTAATTGTAAATTATTTATGTTAACTTTTGAACTATATAACTTATTATTCATTATATATGTACTTAATATTATTTGTATATGTAAGCAACTTTTTTTTTTTGTATTGCGTTTGGGAATATTTATATCTATATATATAATTGAATTTTTGTTTTTAATATTATTTTTGTATCTTATTGTAATAATTAATAATATTATTATTAGTTATTATAATAATAAAATTATTAATTATTATATTTAATATAATTTCTGGAATTACAGGTTATTATTATTGCAGGTTTTTTTTTAAATATTATTGCACGATGGAAAAAAAACGAAAAAAAAAAATTGGTTAATAGGCACCGGTTAGGCAGCAACCGGTGCCTAAACTATCTACCACCAAAAAAAATGGCGGGAGAGCAGTTTTAGGCACCGGTTAACCGGTGCCTATTTCACCCTATGGCACCGGTTAACCGGTGCCTATTACACCCTATGGCACCGGTTTTGAACCGGTGCCAAAAACCAAGTTTTTGGCACCCCTCACATAGGCAGTGGTTCAAACCGGTGCCTTAGACCGGGTTTGAACCACTGCCAATTGCCTTTTTTCACCTAGTGACTACTTGTTCAAGTCCATACTGCCGCATCAGTCGGGAAGGACAATAAAAGGTCAGTTTTGAGATACTAGGAACACGGCAATATGGAGTATCATTCGTGCCAACCATCCTAGTAAGCCTCCACCAAGGCACCACCCAACGAATGGAAAATTCACTCTTTGCAAAGAAATTTTTCCAATCTTCATACGACATGTTCGCAGAGTAATTCTTTTTCCTGCGGACTAGGTCGTTAGGGCCATATTTTCAACATCGTCGGGGGCTTCAAATAATTCTAAACGCTCCATCAAACAAATCTGCAAAAAAAAAAGTTGCAGATTCCCGTGACACGACAGGTTTCACCGTGTCACGGCAGACACCCACCGTGACACGGTGCCTGTTTTGTGTCACGGGGGCTACTCGGAGCGTATTTTTACCTGCAGTAGTACCAGAGAGCCCTTCCTGATGGCTTTCCGGTCAGCTTTTGCTTCATCAAGGCCACGAAATGTTTCTCCAAGGCACATCGGCATAGGAGATCTTCCAGATTCGACATGTTCAAGCACAGACGCTAGACAAGCATGTCCTACCCTATCGTTTGCAAATAAAAGCTTGCTAAACATGCAAAAAATATATGCCCTTCTACGATATACATGATAAGACTCAGAGATGGGGCGATTAAAATATAAATTTGCAAGTTTTTCTAAGTCTACCTCATTACCACACACAATTCTATTTAAATCTGGATCTGTTAGATTCAGATGGCGTTCAAAATCTTGGTAATAATATTCACGTAGGGTAGGCATGGAAATAAGATTTCTAGCAGGAAATCCAAAGATTGCACCGAATTCCTCCGGCAGGGGACAGATTTCATCATAATCAAATTTATAACAGTGTGTTTCTGGACTCCAATAATCTAATGCTGCCCTAAGAAAATCATGTTCAATAGCTACATGTCACAGGGCAAGCAAACTCCTGACATTAAATAATTCTAACTCTCTTTTTTCAGCATTGGTCAAAGAATAAGACCAGTCGCGCAATGTATTATCAAAATTTTGAGACATGATTATTGAAATATGAAATCCTAAATTATTTTGTGTTTTGTTATTATGCATATCATGAATAAACTGGTCTTATATTATAGCAAAAGCGCTCGAAACTGCCTAGAAATTATCTTTTCATACGCGTAAAACACACCGCTGAGTAAGTTCCACCGTGTCACAGGAAGTTCCACCGTGTCACGGGAACTTTTGCCGCAACACGGCAAGTTCTGCCGTGACACGGTGCATAGTGCCGTGTCACGGCACGCGTTTTCTTTTTTCATCTTTTCCCGTATCTATCCGGATTTTTTTATAGTATTTTATCTTCACCGTTTATTTTTCAGTTTTCTGAGAGTTTTAGTTCTAATAAAATTCTCAACTTTTTTATCTCTATTATTATTTTTTTATCTTTATTTTATTTATTTATTTATTCATCACTTTAATATTTTATTTCTTTATTTATTTTTGCTTGTCTTTTTATTTCTTTTTCTTTTGGGGAAGGTAATTTTATTTATTTATTTATTCATCACTTTAATATTTTATTTCTTTATCATTTTATATATTTTTGCATGTCTTTTTATTTCTTTTTCTTTTGGGGAAGGTCGGTACCCTCCATTACTCCACTTATGTTTTTTGTCGCGCCATTAATAAATACACGATCACACACAATGAGTCTCAAGCACACACTAACACACAATAATAAATACATAAACTATGAATAATGTACAAAAGAGTCATAATAAATAAACATGTCAAGTGTCATCATAGTATGTACAAATAAAAACCCTCGGTCAAAAGTCTCTAGAGCCAGAATCAGTATCATCTCCACCCTAAGAATATGGGAACGGTGAGCCAAAGAGTCCCTCCATCATCCGAGTACGGGGAGTAGTGTCCCTACTAGTCCCTGTGACCCCAGCAGTAGTCAAACTCAAGGCAGGACCCGTCCAGCCGGAAAACGGTGTAGACTGGCTCAAAGACACAGGAATCGTCGGTGAAGGCATCGTCCCATACATCGGAACTGAGAACAAGCCCGACACCAGTGGAGGAATCCCGGACAATGGAGCTGAAAATGAACCAGGATCCAAGGAAATCAAAACAGACCCAAGCTCAGGCTATGGAGGCTGTGAAAACGACTGACGCTGCCCCTGACTCTGGCCCGGAAAGCGCTGGGAAGACTGAGGCTGCTGCCACTAAGCCTCCTAAAATGGCTGAGTAACCTGAGGCTCTCGCTGAGAATGAGAACGTCGGTGAATCTCAGGAGATCGTCTACCACGACCAAGCTCCTCCTCGTCCGAGCCTCTATGCCTCGAGCGCGAGCGGGACCTCCGTTGCTCCTAAAAGATACAAAATCAAAAGGTGTCAACAATGCAAAATAAAATAAATGGTAGAAGTACAAAAAATATGAATGATACCTCAAGAACGTCGCTAGAGCTCCGACAACTCGCACCACGCCGAAGCTTGATGATGCAATACTTCAGGGCGTCAACCAGCTTCATGAGTCTTATCATCTCCGGGCGGTTAGGCTAAGGATAAATCAAAGAAAAGTCAGTAACAAGCAGTGTTAAAAAGATGAATAATGCATCAAAAAACTTACCGGCTCAAAGACCTCGGGCAGAGACTCCTTCGCCTGTCTGTAACCCTCTGGCGCGTCAGCGATATGGTCCTCGGTGATACCAATCGGCCCTGGATAGCGGACAGACTGAGGCGGAATCTCGATCCTCCCCACAGCGAAAATCGTCGTCTTAAAATACGATCGAATAATCAAGTTAATTGACTATTTAAAATAGAGACTAGTAACGAAGATCCTCAAAAGAAATCATACCTCAGGAAGACGGGGTGGAGGAGCCAGAGAGGGAAGCAAGTCCCGCGCATAGTCACTCTCCATGTGTACAAGCTCCTGCCATGGAAAAGTATAGCGCTCTCCCTTGTTTATCAACTCTCTGATCAAGCGTGAGTCCAGCATCGACTCTGGTGGAGATGAGGGCACCACAAAGCGATCCCGCTATGCTGACGAACGACTCGCTCCCCCAAATATCAGACAAAGCGTCCGGTACCAACCAAAATGGTGCAATGCGCTGAAAGACGCAAGGCCTCAGGTAGATCAGTCATCCCGGCCCAAGGACGATACTAGACATCAATGGCAACCTGAGAACCATAAAAAAGTTGGCGTAAATCAACAGAAACAATGTCAGAGGGAAAATAACAGGCAGCAAAACTGATTCTTACGCAAATAGAAGAGGTGCCTCGACGCAGCAGCCCACGCATTGCAGGGATAGACTCCACCCGCGGCTCTCCTCGATCACGCCAGCTGGCCCCGACAGGGAAATCATGGACCGCTCCACGACGCCGGCGAGGAGCCAAGCTTGGGAAATACTCGTAGAACCATAGCTGCAATGAAAAATAATCTTTAGCGCATGAGTCGAACAAGTTAAAGTGAAACAAAAAAAGGAAAAGATCATCACCTCTACGACTTTCCACAGACCATAGACAGTGATCGGAGACTCGTCGTTCAGCTGCCAACAGCCATGACGTAGCGATAGGAGAAGGTCGGCATATCCGAGGCTGGCCCAGCTATAGGATCCTATCTCATGGATCCTGACCAGAAAGGGAAGGTAGCAGAGGAGTACGCGTGAACTCCTATCAGGAGAAAGGGTCATGGAGATCAGGATCAGGATGAAGATCCGCACTCGCTGCTCAGCCGACATATCCTCCATGTCAAAGCCACGAGCTAAAACTGAAGCCAGCTCCGATCGCCCGCTCCTAGGACCACCTCGAGACACTGGTAGGGTCCTGATATGCTGAACAAATGGACCTAACAAATCAGCTGCCTCAGCCGATCCCCAAGACAGATCAGACATCTAAGCTACGGCCCGAACGGTGAAGCGCAGCCCGCTAATCATACTAAAGTCCAGAGGGGTCACTTTCATCTCCCCCCAAGCAAAATGAAAAGTATTGGTAGTATCCCAGAAATACTCCAACAATGCGCGAACGACCGTCGCACCGCAACCCCGGGGAATGCGAAACCCTACAACTGTCGTATAAAAATCTACTAAGCCAGCCGATTCCCATAGGGCGTTCGTAGCAGGATCCCTCGTAATGATCTGGTGAAGTCGAGGAATCAAATCGCCGGCTCCAGAACCGTGGTGGCGAAGCGTGCTGTCGACTATGCCGGAGAGTGGGAGATGAGAAACATGGTTTTCACGGCAGAAAACCAACTGATCTGGAGTCCACAGAGGTGGAACCCACCTACCTCTACTCGTAGAAGCCCGAGGCTCAGACTCTAAAGCATCGTCGTCCATCCCCTCAGGAATAGTGGGAGTGTCCTCCCGAAAAGCTCGACGTCGGCCATGGGTAGAAAGATCGTAATCTCGTCGCCTAGGCATGCTATTATAAAAATCTAAATGCTTAGCATCATTTCCTAAGACATTTAATTCAAGTTGCATTTTTATAAAAATAAAAATCTATATACTTAGCATCATTTCCTAAGTTATTTATCGAATTATACGCTAAATTTTTACCTCCAGGCTAAAAATTGGCGAAATTATGGTATTTAGTTTCTCCATGACAAACTAATACTACAGTTCTCCTAGCCGCATGATACTATGTTCTCCATGACAATATAGTACATACGCAAAATATGTTTCGAAGTTGCACAAAAACAATGAATCAACACATCATGAAATATTTCACAAGGTTTACCACCATTTTTTCACCATTTCAAGTACAAAGAAGTAACATGAACATCATTTCTCAAAGTAGTACCCAAAAACGGTGATTTGCTCAATTCTCCATCAAATCATGCAATTTTTGTCTCAAATTTCTTACAAACACAGATACATACATATACAAGTAAAATCATGGCAAGAATTTCAACATAAAACCTCAAAATCAAAAATCCCCAAATTGATTTTTAAGGGTTTTTCATGAAATTACTTATTTGAAGCAAATTTGAGACACAAATTAAGAAGAACTTACATAGATCCTTGTAGAGGTTCGAATATGAGGAGTATGGAAAAAATTTGGAGTAAATTTGGTGGAAAATCGAGCAATAAAGGCTCAAGAAAACTCCGGCAACCCAGCAGACCGCCGTGACACGGTCGAATAACGTCGTGACACGGTGAGTCTATCCCGTGTCACGGTGAGCTTGAGAGGAGACGGAGCTCCGGTGACTCCGACGGCAACTTCAAGCAGTAAACGGCAACAGCAACAGCAGTAGGCAGCAACAAACAACAGCAGCAGCAAGTCGCACCAAAAATAAAAAAATAAAAAGAGGGAGAGGAAGCAAACCGCCGTGACACGGTGATGAACGCCGGCCGGCGGGAAAGAAAACCGATCGCCGGTGAGAAGCAACCGAGACACGGCAAACCAAACAAAAAAAATCGAGTTTTTGGGTGAAAATCGGACGAGAAAGAGAATGAGCAAAATGAGAAAGTGTTTGGTATTTAAAACATGAAAACCCGTGCAACGGACTCCGTTCCCACGTAACGGTCATATTTTTGTGTGGTGCACAAGCTTTGACCGGTCAAAGATGCCATTTGACCTTTTTACAGCCACTAGATTCCCGCGCCACGGGACCCCTTTGCCGTGTCACGGGAAGCATCTCCGCGTGACGGGGACCCATGCCATGTCACGGGAATTTTTTTTTGTGACACGGTGGTTTTGTACAGTTATTTGCGAATATTCTGACATTTTGACAAAGGTTGCACGATTTTTTTTGCATAAATTGGACAGTTATTTTTCGCTGGAATTACGCGGAAAATTGTAATTGATACTAAAAGGGGACTAAAATTATCATTTTACCCCTAGCAAGCATCAAAGTCTATTTTTCGGCATGGTCGGATAATCGACTTAAAGTTGTGAATCATCTGCGGCCCACGTTCGGGGATAATCGAACCATCATACACTTACAAATTTCAGCAATCGTCAGCTTTCCTCAAGCATGGAAAGCGTTATCGGTGGATTTTTCTTCAAGTATAGAAAACCGCCAAATTCCTGTGTCGGCTTTCCTCAGGCATGGAAAGCGTTATCGGTGGATTTTTCTTCAAGTATAGAAAACCTCCAAGTCGGCTTTCCTCAAGCATGGAAAGCGTTATCGGTGGATTTTTCTTCAAGTATAGAAAACCGCCAAATTCCTGTGTCGGCTTTCCTCAGGCATGGAAAGCGTTATCGGTGGATTTTTCTTCATATAGAAAACCACCAAATTCCTTTGTCGGCTTTCCTCAAGCATGGAAGGCATTATCGGTGGACTTCTTCAAGCATAGAATGACACCAAATTCGTTCGTCGACTTTCCTCGGGCATGGAAAGTATTATCCAGTAGCTTTCTTCAGGCTTAGAAACGTACCAAGCTCTTAAGTCGGCTTTCCTCAAGCATGGAAAGCGTTTCAACAAATGTCACTCGGTGGATTTCTTCAAGTTTAGGAAGCTGCCAAATTCGTTTGTCACCAATACACTGGTGCCAGATACGTATTCTATCCCTTTACTCTTTTATCTGTGGAATTAACATTTTTCTGCAAGTATCAGCGTATACAGAGTGATTTAGGATCGCAGAACGTCTTAAATCATTTTCCGTCCCTATCGGCTACTTTGACTATCGTTTTCGAAACTGACGTTTCTACAAACTAAGTCAAAGTGGGGGCTTCAGTAGACACCTAAAAATGTCTCCCCAAAACCAAACCCGATGATGAACAACCTCTCACCGCCATTATTGGTCGGGTTCAGTATTTTAGCCCGAGAGTGCTTAAAAAATTGTATTTGATTAAATTCATATTTCTGAACAGTCCATGGATTAGTCTTGATGTTTGGTAAAAGCATAATTTTAATTTCAGCCCAAACTTATTATTTAATTTTAGCCCAAACCTTTTTTATTTTACTGTTTTATTATTTATTTTTGGCCCAAACCTTTTATTTATTTTTATTTAATTATTTTCTTATTTTAGCCCAAATAATAATAAGTCAGAAAACGCCTGAAATTATCAATCGGCACTTAAAATGCCGAATGAAATTAGGGTTAAAAATATATTAAGACAGAAAAACAGGCTGGAAGTCCCGCTCCACGGCAGGTACCCACCGTGTCAAGGGAATCCTTCCCGTCTGACGGTGGGATTTCCCGTGACACGGGAAGTTTGCCGTGACACGGGACATTCCGTGTCTTTTTCGTGTAAACCCTTAACGCGTTTTCTTTCCCGTTTTCTGAAAATTTACCGCGTCACACCAAATATGTATCGTGTCACGGGAAAGTGTGTCGTCTGACGGTGGGACTTCCCGTGTCACGGTACAGTTTGCCGTGTCACGGGAAACTTTTTTAGGGTTTTATCATTTTAGGGTTCCGTGTGCTCCCTCAGCACATTTTCCCTATAAATACCCCCTCATTTCTTATGTACAGGGCATGGATTAATTCTCTGATTTATTTTCTCTCTTCTATGCTTTAGCCAAAAGACTAGCCTACCCTTTCCACTTCAAAATTCCTTATTCAAGTACTCAAAGGAGTCCATACTTTACTCGTGGTTCTGTCCTTAAGCCAAGGCGTGAAAGGTAGAACAGTTTGAGGGTTTGGCCCCAAAATCAACTTTACTTTATTTAATTTAATTTAATCATCGTTTTATTATTTCCTTGAAGTTACTAACTCGTTTATTATTCTGTAGTTGCAAACAAATGGAATCAAAGTAAGAATCATGCTCCTTCTATTTCTATTATTTTTCTAACGATTTTATGTTGTTGGAATTGTGATTAAATTGCTTCCAATATTAATGTTTGTTCTATTATTGTTATGATCACCATATTGCATGTTTAAAGGGAATATGTAATTCAAAATCACTCCTAATAAGATAATTTGGACAACCGGTTTAGGATCCTTTTTAATCTTGTTATTAATTGAAGTGATCACCAATATTTTAGAATAATGTGTGCATTGATATTCAACCAATTTATTTAAATAATAGTTTGGAGCAAATTGAATATTTTGTTTGTATGCCTTTGAGATCGCAGGAATATTTTTCACTATAAGAATCGAGTAGAGGCCAATACGGGCGAATGTGACTCCATGACTCACTTCGTACCATCATCCCCGATCCTCCTTTCGCATTTCCGAACCATATGGAGTTAGTAATCTCATGGATTATGAATGGGGTGTAACCTTCACGGGTCAATCGTTGTTGCCTATCGTTGTCCCTTATTCGTGGTTTCCTTTTATGATCCGTGAACGGTTTACAAGTTCCTTAAAAACTTGTTGGCGGCTCCCTACTTTCCTTGTCCCTAATCGTGTCCCTTATCGCATTATGTCAATTTCCACTTCCTATGATTGCCAAGCATATTCACACATGCTTTAACGTAGGCGCACTTCGAGCGACACCTACACCTACATTGAAAGTAGTACTCACACCCATCAGCTCATCGGGAAGATCAATTTTGTGAGCACTATCATTGATCCTCTCAAGAACTTTGTAAGGACCGTCAGAACGAGGCATGAGCTTGTTTTTGCGTAACTAAGGAAATCTTTCTTTCCTTAAATGTAACCACACCAAGTCCCCTGGTTAAAAAATAGGATGTTTGCTGTTTTTATTGGCTCGCTCTTGGTATTTCTTATTCATCTCCTCAATTCTTTTCTTCACCTGCTCATAAGTTTTTTGGAAAGTTTCCACTCTTTTCTTAGCATCTTTTTCCATTATTTCCCCCTTAAGCAAAGTAATGAGATCAATAGAAGCAAAAGGATTCATGCCATAAACTACTTCGAAAGGAGAACGTGAAGTAGTTAATGAATGAGCCCTATTGTAAGCAAACTCTGCATGGGCTAGTTTAATGTCCCAATCTTTCTACGTTTTGCTTACAAGACCACGCAACAAAGTACCCAAAGTTCTATTAGTAACCTCCGTTTTCCTATCAGTTTGGGGATGATGAGAGGTACTAAATAGCAACTTGGTACCCAAAAGCTTTCATAGGGTCCTCCAAAAGTGACTAAGGAATTTGGAGTCCCTATTAGATACTATACTTTGAGGAATTCCATGGAGTTTGACAATTTCCTTGAAGTACAGCTTGGCCACTTTCACTGCATCATCATTTTTATTACAAGCTACAAAATGTGCCATCTTAGAGAATCTATCTATTAATCCATGATGATATCCATTTCCCTTTGCGTTCGTAGCAACTCCATAATGAAATCCATACTAACACTTACCCATGAAGCATCTGGGACCGACAATGGAGTGTAGAGACCTTTAGTGAAGTGTCCCTTAGCCTACTGACAAGTAGCACATCTCTCACCCACATGAGTAGGCCAATAGAAGTGTTCGCCTAGAATATCAAGAGTCTTTTTAATCCCAAAATGTCCGGCCAAACCCCCGCTATGGACTTCCCGCACCAACAATTCTCGTACTCCATTCTTCGGAACACACAACTTGTTACCTTTAAAGAGGTAATCATTTTGCCACACAAAATCCTTGGTAGGACTCTTTATCTCGCTAGCAAAGTCGGGATCATCCTTGTAACAGTCCTTGAGTTGTTCAAAACCCAAAATCTTAGCAACCACCATGGAAAGCAAGTAGTTTCGACGACACAATGCATCAGCCACCATACTAATCTTTCCATCTTTGTATTTTGAACTTAAAGTAAATGATTGGAGAAACTCCACCCATTTATCATGTCGTTTGTTGAGCTTTTGTCGCCCATGTATGAACTTTAGAGACTCGTGATCGGAATGAAGAACGAATTGCTTTGGTCTAAGGTAGTGAGACCAATGATCAAGTGCTCTAACTATGGCATAGAACTCACGGTCATAAGTTGAATAGTTCAACTTTTCCCCATTCAACTTCTCACTAAAGTAACTCACAGGCTTCTTCTCTTGAACTAAAACAGCACCTATCCCAATCCCACTTGTATCACACTCCACCTCAAACACTTTGTTGAAATATGGTAGCACAAGTATAGGAGCATTGCAAAGAAGATATTTGACCTTCTCAAAGGCCTTTTGTGCCGCTTCATTCCACTCAAAATCACATTTCTTTATCAATTCTGTAATATGAGCCATGATGGTTGAGAAGTTTTTTATGAACCACCTATAAAATGAGGCTAGGCCATGAAAACTCCTAACTTCGTTAACATTAAGATTGAACCGCATGAGTCTTTTTCGGATCTACATGTACCCCCTCTCCAGTTACAATGTACCCTAAGAATACGACACTAGGAGTCATGAATACACATTTCTCAAGCTTACCATACAACTTCACCTCCCTCAATTTTTCAAACAACCTCCTCAAATGAACTACATGATCTTCATTAGATTTACTATATACAAGAATATCATCTAAGTAAACAACAATATGACACTAGGAGTCATGAATACACATTTCTCAAGCTTACCATACAACTTCACCTCCCTCAATTTTTCGAACAACCTCCTCAAATGAACTACATGATCTTCATTAGATTTACTATATACAAGAATATCATCTAAGTAAACAACAATACGACACTAGGAGTCATGAATACACATTTCTCAAGCTTACCATACAACTTCACCTCCCTCAATTTTTCAAACAACCTCCTCAAATGAACTACATGATCTTCATTAGATTTACTATATACAAGAATATCATCTAAGTAAACAACAATATGACACTAGGAGTCATGAATACACATTTCTCAAGCTTACCATACAACTTCACCTCCCTCAATTTTTCGAACAACCTCCTCAAATGAACTACATGATCTTCATTAGATTTACTATATACAAGAATATCATCTAAGTAAACAACAATACGACACTAGGAGTCATGAATACACATTTCTCAAGCTTACCACACAACTTCACCTCCCTCAATTTTACAAACAACCTCCTCAAATGAACTGCATGATCTTATTAGATTTACTATATACAAGAATATCATCTAAGTAAACAACAATAAAATCATTAAGAAAAGGACGGATAACTTCATTCATCAATCTTATGAAGGAGCTTGGGGCGTTGCAAAGCCCAAATGGCATCACCAACTGTTTAGGGTAAAAATACCCTAGACACGTGGACCAATGAAAGGAGGTCACGTGTCGAGTTCAGGATGGTCCATGTGGCTTAATATCCTCTTGACACGTGGCGCCCTTAGATACATCTCTGAAATGGCGGCCTTTAAGGGCCCAAATCCCAAGAAACGCCGTTTTACGGCGCAGCCCACTGAAATTTAGGTCAAGTGACCTAGATAGGGGCACGTTCTCCAATGACCCTATAAATAGGGAGATATTTCCCCATTTTGGGGACACATTCAATCATTTATTACACATACATTCTCTCACATCAGAGAAAGACCTAAGCTTGGAATCCAAGCAGATCCCCCCCTAAATTTTCGTACTCTTTATTCCCTTTCAAGTTACTAACTTGATCGTCGGAGGCGGAGCTCCAACCACCCGGAGTCTCCGTTGTTTTGCAGGTAAAACTCAGTCGGATCAGACTTCGTGACGTAACTCTCCCGAGGGACAAAAACACCCAAAACATTTGGCGCCGTCTGTGGGGAGAGTACCTCGAAGATGGTTCAAGAGTCTGTACCACCCCCTAATCGTCTGGGCGATGACCCAGAAGTCTTTACAGACCAGGAGGATGAAGATCCTCAGGTCGAAACCTATACAGCCAATGATGGCTCTCTTATAACCAAGCGCATCCAGTTCAGAGACACTCTGAAGTGGGGTGCCTCCCAGGCGGGTACAAATCGACCCCCTGGACAGCCGGAAGGGGAAACCCATACGGCAGCTGGATCAGCACCCGTCACCCGAGACGAACTCATGAGATTCATGACAAGTTTCAAGGGTGAAATTAAAGAACTGATCACTAAGAGCCGGGCTGGCCCAAGTAAGGGTCAGTCGGCCAAGAAGACTCCTCTGGAAAAGGGGAAGTCAGTCAGCAATCGGCAGCCCACTTCTCATCTAAAGGAGAAGGCAGCCGGGACCATTGATTGGTCCGAAATTCTTCTTCCTAAGAGGAATACCAACAACACCCACCGGACCCAGCATCCGGTGGGAAGTAAAAAGTCAACTCTTGATACCCGGGAGATCATCAACCGGAAGAGAAATCAACAGTTGCCTGAGTCGGCTTCTACGTCGAATTTTCCAGACAGCTTCAACAATACTTTTGCAGGGAATGCACTTTCCTTGCATGAGAGTCAGACAGGCGGTAATACCGTCCACTCTGGCCCTCAGATGATCGGGACTGCACCATATGTACCTTCTCAGGTCTACGGTCAGTACCCACCTTACTATATGCAGCCGGCACTCTTCGGAGGTCAGGCGGCATATCACAATGTCCAACCACTGGACTGGCAACTCCGTATGCTTCGCCTAGGTGAACAACCTTCTGCGTTCACCCAGGAGATAACCGAGGCGGCATAGCCGGCCAAGGTTAAGAATGTATTGGTTGGTACCTATTATGGTACCACCAACCCGGAAGATCACCTCATGGCTTACACCAACCTCATGTACTTACAAGGGTTGGATGATGCCACTTGGTGTCGATGCTTCCCGGCTACATTGAAGGGCATATCACAACAATGGTTTGGCAATTTGCCAGCTGGGTCTATTGATAGTTTCAGGAAGCTTGCCTTCCTGTTTGCTTCCAACTTCTCAATGAACATCCCTGCTAAGAAAACAAGCTTGGACTTGAGCACCATTAAGCAGAGGGAGAGAGAAGGGTTGCGCTCCTATGTCAGGCGGTTCAATCTGATTAGAATTCAGATTCAAGGACTGTCTGATGAAGTAGCTTTTACAGACTTTTTCAAAGGTCTGAGAGACGAGTCGACTTTTAAGTTCGACCTAGTCAAAAAAGGGGCTTTCACTTTACAGGCGGCCCTGAGGGAGGCGAAAAGCTATATTCAAGCAACCGACCTCTGCACGCCAGGTAATCAGTCGGACTCCAAAAAGTCTGATAAACAGAAAGACAGTCGGCCTGCTTAGCCGGCCAAAAAGAAAGAAGAGAGCAAGAAGAGAAAAGAAGTATAGGTAGTTAGTGATTCTTGTTGGGGTTTGGTGAGTCCGACTCACCGCGGAAATAACCCCGACCCAAGGAACCACTCATAATTAATAAAACCATAAAGCATAAATAAATAAACACAAGAAAAGGAAGAACGAATCATACCCTTGAAGCGAGCTTTGCCCTCTCAAAACGGGCTCTTACTTGAAAGCCTTGAGCACCGCAAATGTTGTGCCTCCAACGGTATCCACCGACAAAGGACGAACACGACTTTTTAGGTCCGCTACCTTGGAGTTAGCAAGGTCCGACCAAAACCCAAGTGTTAATGGAGTTTAAGAGTTTTTCCAAAATATGGAATGCTCTTTATAACTTCCACTCAAGCACTTTACTCTAAATCCCAAGGTTGATATTTATAGGGGAAAGTATGAGTGGGATTCATGAAATTCCACAAATTAATTTAAAGCTAAATTAAATTAAATATATAAGCAAGTAATAAATCAACAAGTGTCCTAGTAATATGTAAAGAGGAGTATGGACCACTTGGAGAGGAGGGGACCATACTTGCTCCCCACTCCTTCCTCTCCTTGTGACACTTGTCCACACCAAAAAGCAAGCAAACTTACTAACTTCCCCTTTCTACCCGACCTAGGCCCACGGCCTAGGTAACCTCACACCGTGCGGGCTGCTAGCTGCTACCAGCTCGGCCCAGCATGCCCACGCACATCAGTGCGGGCTATTGATGCTGAGGGCGCTGCTAGCTAGCCACGCACATGTGCGGGCTGCTAACAGCAGCGCACGTCAGCACGCCACGCACTGCTTGCGGGCTGCTGGCCGTACTGTGCTAGCATGCCTCGCACATGGTGCGGGCTGCTAGCCACGTCTTGCTAGCATGTCTCGCACATGGTGCGGGCTGCTAGCTCGGCTAATCCCCTAGCACTCGGGACTCCGATGCTAGGGGTATTTTGGTCATTGTTGATTTATTACTAATTTGTCGTCTCGTATTTTTATTATTTTTTACTCGACTTCCGACGCTCGGTTTCGACGCTCTAAGCTCGAATTTCCGACGTCTAAATATTTAACACTCGGGCGACGAATTAATTTCTTCCGAATTAATTCGTCGAGTCGGTTCGTATATTTTTCTTGGGTGTGACCCGAAGGGTTCAGTCAAGATTAAGCTGTAATATTAATTATATTAATATTACTGATCGGAAGCGGCCTTCACCCAGGCATTCCGATCACTTGACCTTACTGAATATATTAGCTTTCTAATAATTCTGAACCCGCCATCAGAATAATATACTTGTTCGAAGGACACCATTCCGTTCAATTCTGACCAGCCGTCCCAGAAGAAGAAGAAAGAATTTAAACCGTACGTCCCTAATTACGAGTTTAACAAGGACTACAACTCCATCCTCATGGAAATTAAGGACCGGCTATTCCTAGAGAAGCCGAATCTAATGAAAAGTTCCATTCAATCAAGGAACAAAAACTAATTCTGCCAATACCATGAGGAAGTTGGCCATGACACCAACGACTGCTTCAGCCTTCAACGGGCGTTGGACCGTCTGGCTGGCAAGGGGATGTTAAAGTCCTATATTTCTAAGTCCCCAGCCGGGGCAAAGAAGAAGAACAAGGGTCAGTCCTCCAAGACTACCCCCCAGTCTGCTAGTAGCTCGGATACCGACAAGGAGCCGGTCTACACAATAGTAGGCGGGTTCTCATGTGGTGGCCCTACCATCCGGGGCACCAAGAGCCATCTTTGAAAGATGGACAAAGATGATGATAAGCAGGCGTCTGCAAGCTCCTCCTTCTGAGACGTCCTGATCACTGAGAAGGACAGAGGCAGCGTTCGCCGTCCGCATGATGACCCGGTCGTCATTGAATGTAAGGTTGCCAACCAGCTGGTTGGACGAATCCTTATTGACACCGGTAGCTCATCAGACATCATCAGCCTCCGGTGCCTGCAAAAGCTGAAATACAATGACAGTAGCATGCATCTGGTTACCCACCCCTTGGTTGGTTTTGGGGGTGGAATGGTTTACCCAGTTGGTAGGGTTGATCTACCAATCCGGCTGGGTGAGAAAGGAAAAGGGCGACACCTGGTCGTCAAGTTCTTGGTCGTTGAGGAGCTGACCGCCTACAACATTATTTTGGGCCGGCCAACCCTCAACAAAGCCAAGGCTGTAATCATCCCGTCCCTCATGCTCATCAAGTATGAGAGGGATGACGGCTCTGTTGGTTCCTTGAATGGGGATCAGAAGACGGCCCGGGAGTGCTATCTCTCAGACGTCAAAGATATTGTGGTCCCAGACGGCCAGGAACTAATAGACCTTGAAAATGTCAAGGATGCCGACCCAGTACCAGCCCCACCAGCAGCCGGGAAGAAAAGAAAGGCACCTATGCTGGTGAAGGTGAAGAAAGAGAAAAAATAGCAATCACTGACCAATGAACGTTCAGATGAGCTCCGTCCCCAACCGGCTGGTGAACATATTGATATACCTATGGACGACAGTCGTCCGGAGCGTACCGTGAAGGTTGGGACGGTTGCTTTTGCTAAGTTGGGTGCAGACTTGCACCTTCTGCTGAAAGAATTTAAAGACATTTTTGCCTTTGAAGTGGAAGAGATGCCAGGCGTAAGCCCGGATCTTGCTGTCCACAAACTCGTCGTGGATCCTAAAAAGAAGCCCATCCGGCAAAAGAAGAGAAATCACGGCGAGGAAAGAAGTCAGGCGGCAGCTGCCGAAGTTAAAAAGTTCTTGGATGCTGGGTTCATTCGGCCATGTAATTTCCCCGACTGGGTGGCGAATGTTGTGCTTGTAAAGAAGCCGAATGGTACCTGGTGTATGTGTGTTGACTACACAGATCTCAACAAGGCATATCCCAAGGACATTTATCCGCTTCCTAAGATCGACAGTCTGGTCGATTCGACAGCCGGCATGCCTTGATGAGTTTTATGGATGCCTACTCCGGCTTCCATCAGATACCCCTGTGGAAGAAAGATCAAGAAAAGACGGCTTTCGTCACTGATCAGGGGTTATTCTGTTACACTGTGATGCCGTTTGGCTTGAAAAATGCACCGGCTACGTTCCAACGGATGATTAATACGGTCTTTATTAATCAAATTAGGAGGAATGTAGAGGCGTACATTGATGACATGATAGTCAAATCCAACCAGCAGGCGGATCACCTTGCTGATCTCCGAGAAACCTTCACCACACTCAAGCGGCATAAGGTTGTTAAATCCTAAGAAATGCGTCTTTGGTGTTGAGTCTAGTTTCTCGGATTCCTGATTGATCAAAGGGGGATAGAGGCTAACCCTGAGAAGATACAGGCGGTAATTGACATGAAGTCATCCCGCACTGTCAAGGAAGCACAGAGACTAACCGGTTGCCTGGCGGCCTTGGGGAGATTCCTCAGTCGGTCAGGTGACAAATGCCTTTACTTCTTCCAAGCAATCAGGAAGAAGACCAGATTTGAATGGGGGGATGATGCTGAGGTGGCCTTTCAATGGCTGAAGGAACACTTGCACTCTTTGCCAAGGCTTGTTAGTCCACTACCTAGAGAGGTGTTATAAATGTACCTAGCCGTCTCAAATCATGCCCTCAGTGCCGTGCGCCTTGCTGAGAGAGACGGTGTTCAGCTTCCGGTCTATTTCATTAGCCATGTTCTAAAAAATGCTGAGCTCCGGTACCCCATGGTAGAAAAATTTGGCCTTGCCCTGTATATGGCTTTCAAGAAATTGAAACCGTATTTTCAGGCTCATCCGGTGGTAATTTACACCGACCAGCCCCTCAAGCTGCCAATGTCTACTTTAGAGTCATCTGGCAGAATGTTGAAATGGGCTATTGAAATACAAAGTCTTGAAATCACTTTTGAACCTAGAAAGGCAGTGAAAGGTTAGGTGTTTGCCGACTTCATTGTTGAAATGACACGACCGGTGCAACCGGATAACATTGACCATGTTTGGAAAGTGTATGTAGACGGAAGCTCAACGAAGAATGGCTGTGGTGCAGGAATTATTTATGAATCCCCTGAGGAGGATAGATTTGAATATGCATTGCGGTTTAAGTTTCAGGCCTCAAATAACGAGGCAGAGTATGAAGCCCTGCTAGCCGGAATCCGCATATGTAAGGCAGCAAGGGAAACTAAAATTGACGCCTATTCTGATTCATAGTTGGTCGTCAGCCAGTATGAGGGAAAATATGAGGCAACTCATCCGTCTATGATCAAATATCTTCAGGCAGTCAAAGAAGAGGCTGGAGCACTTGAGGAATTCTATCTGAATCAAGTGCCTATGTCAGATAACAACCAGGCGGATGCGTTGTCCAAATTGGCTTCATCTGCCTGTTGTGATACGCCTCGGTCGGTCTTTTAGGAAGTTCTTGAAAAGAGAAGCATACATGAAAAGCCCATTGGAATCTTAGACCGAAGCTCTCCCTGGATGGATTGCATCCAGGCATACCTAGCAGACCGCAAACATCCTGATTCACCACAGGAGGCGGCCGTCATGAAAAAACGAGCAGCAAACTTTGAGTGATGAAATGGAGAGCTCTTCAAGGCGGGTTTCCTTAAACCTCTTTTGAAGTGTGTTACCCCAGAAAAGGGGAAAGAAGTTCTCGAAGAATTGCATGCGGGGTACTGTGCCTCTCATATAGGCGGCAGGTCCCTAGCCGTCAGAGCCAGGCGGCATTACTTTTGGCCTACTCTTGAAGCAGACGCTAAAGAGTTGGTGAAGATATGTGACAAATGCCAGAGGTTTGGCCAACTTATTCACCGCCCGGCTACTGATCTGACGGCAATCCACAGCCTAGTCCCATTTGCTAAATGGGGCATGGATATCTTGGGTCCTTATAAGCCTGCTCCAGGCGGAAAGCGCTACATTTTGGTGGCTGTTGATTATTTCACCAAGTGGGTAGAAGCTGGGTCGGTTAAGAACATCAAGACAAAGGATTTCATCTCTTTCATCTGGAAGAACATCATCACCCGGTTTGGGGTACCTATGTCTATGGTGTTTGATAATGGCCCTCAGTTTGAGACCCCCCAGCTCAAGACTTGGTTGGGAGATCAGGGTATCTCACATTGTTTTGCATCAGTCAGCGGACCCCAAGCAAACGGCCAGGTTGAAGCCTTCAACAAACTCATCTCAGACGACATAAAAAAGAAAATTGAAAGAGCCGGTGGTTTATGGGCAGAAGAATTAATTCATGTCCTATGGGCCATCCAGACTACTGCTAAAGGGGCAACCGGAGATACCCCATTTCTTATGGTATACGGTGCTGAAGCCGTCTTGCCCATTGAGCACTACGAGCCGACTCTTAGAGTCATGCTCTATGATGAAGAGGCAAATTGGGAGGCCATGCGGCTGGCATTGAACTCCCTCCCGGAACGTAGGGGCAACGCCGCCCTGCGCCATGAGATATATCGTCTGAGAATGACCAGAGCCTACAACAAGAAAGTGCACAAGCGTCCTTTGAAAGTTGACGACTTTGTGTTGCGAAAAATGGAGGCAACCGGTAGGGCCAATGAGGCTGGAAAGCTAACCCCTAATTGGAAGGCCCCTACCGGATTTACGAAGAAGTCAGGGACGGCACCTACCGTCTGGAAAATCCAGACGGCCGCCGCCTGTCTAGAACTTGGAATGTAGATAACCTAAAAAAGTACTACTTCTGAGAATGTAAATTTTTTGTAAACAGTGAGTCAATTAATGAGAATTCAGACTTTGTTTGCAAAATTGTTTTGTTGTTTTTTATTATCCGCCTGGGTAATACTCAGACAATTCTTCATTTAACTAACTAAGTTTGATACTTAGTAAAGGTTATAATTGCTTTACCGCCTGGGTAATACTCAGACTGATCCTTTGTTTATTTAACAAGTTTGACATTTGGTATAATAATTGCCTGTCCGCCTTAGTAATACCCAGACGGACTCTTCGTTTAATTAACTAAGTTTGATACTTAGTGTAATCCAATAATTGCTTGTCCGTCTAGGTAACGCTCAGGTGGATTGTTTCTTTAACTAACTAAGTTCGATACTTAGCGTAAATTCACTTTCGTAAAAACATTCAGCCAATGGTCCGATTAAAAACTGGGCACAAAAACGCTTAGTGGCTATACAACCGGTCTCAAACAAGACCAAGAGGCCAAAATGACTGGATGGTTGCTTATGTTATAAAATCGCCAGTCCCAACATGGACAAAGGCGTCCGGCGACACCCCTCCGGGTGCAATCGTCGCAGAGAACAGACTATTCGTCGGTTCTACATACCTACGCAGACGGCGAAAATTGAACGACCAAATTGGTCAACTCATAGCCGTCTGACCAGAATAATCTCTTAAGAACAATTAAGTTACCGAATACCGGGTGCCCTGCGGCATCAGTCGGTCATCGGTTGAAGTTCTCACTTAGGTTATTTATTCCAAAGTTGCACTCACTCTCCCTATTGGGGCAAAAGATTTTGTGTAATGGCTATATGTTAACCTCAGACGGAATACAACCGCCTGGGTAAGAAGCTCAAAGCACCCGCTCTAATGGCCGGCTGTGCACTTGGTTTGGGGCAATCACCATTGTGATTGATTGGCCCAAAAACACTCCATACTTCTCCTAGTATCAAGTGTTTTCAAGCCAATCAATCAACTTGAAATAAAACCAACCACACAGCCGCCTAGGGACAAGAGCACCCGGATTGCAAATTGTCGCATGCTTTTTTAAGTTAGGCAAAATATTAAAGAATTGCAAACAGATGCAAAATTCAAAATTCAAATGGAAAAATTCAAACGCAAACATATATAAACACCGACTGAGTTGGAATACTTCATTAATATTAAAAAATGGCACAAAGGCCAGAATAAGTGTTAGCCGGAATCACATCCGGTGAAGAAACCAAAAATTAATTGTTGACCCAACCCCATGGTTGGTAAAGATACAAGATTACACGGCATACAATCCCGTAGAGAAAATAGTTGGCATACTGCCGTAAAAGTTGGGGAGGCCCGCCTAAGGCTGAGGTGGTTGCTGCTGCTCCGGCTGAGTCTGGCTGGTTTGGCCTTCGTTATGCTCGTCCGCCGCCGGCTCCTCGTTATCAGAGACTTCATATCCCTGCTCAGCAGCCCAATCTTTGAAGCGAGGCGGTGGAGCATCACCCAATAGCTGGGCATCATGCACCTCAGTGGCGTAATCATACCTTAGCTTATAGACCTCAAAGTCTATGTCTGGGTAGAGGAGGCTCCAAGTGATCTTCAGCCGGGCCAAAATATCGCGCTCATTCTCCTCCGTCAACCGTTTTTGCTCTTGGGCAAGCTCGTCCTGACTGCTTGTTTCGCAGATTGACAAGCTCAACCCCCAGGCGGGAAACGTCTACTTGGAGTTGGGCGTTTTCCTTATCAGCATCTTCTAATGCCTTGAGGTCTGACTTGGCATCCTTCAGTTGCTTATCAAGGTCATCAGCCCGGCTATTAGCTTCGTCGTTCGCAGCCGTCAAACTCCGGATCAGCTCCTCCTGTTTCAACTCTACTACTTTAATCTTTAAATCACACATATAATTAGCATATTCATCAGAGTTGAGGTTTTCAAGGGCCCTCCATTTGGCGTCATTCACCTCTTCCTGTTTCCGCCTGAAGGGGCCCCGGAGGCCATCCACTCTCAGCATCACCTGAGAAAAGGGCAGCCGGATTATGAGTTACTTAGCACAATTAAAGATAAAAGATATCAAGGTTGTGGGATTCATTACCTCAGCCAATTGGCCCATTATCCGGTCGAAGTCCACTACCTGCAGATCAGGTATGGAGTTTTTCTCTGACCGGGTGAGGGTCCTCACCATCCGTTTTGCAAAGCTCACAAGATCTGGCTCGTCAGAAGTCAGATCTGCATCAAAAGTAGTACTCTGTGAGAAAGAGGCAGCGTAGTTGGCATTCATCCGTTGCCGACTGCTAACTGACCCCCCAGAGGGATCAACCTTAGTCTTGATTCTCATAAAATCAAGTGGCCAAGGTATTTCAATCCGTCCCTTACCTTGGGTTTCCGGATGGGTCTCAGGCTTCTGCTCCTCCCCAGGCGTTGCCGCACCGGCTGCAATATTAGGTGGCTCTCCACCCTTCGATGTCGTAGAGGCATCCGGCGCTTTCTGCTGTGAGCGTTCTGAGCTTTCGCTCAGAATTTTCATCGCAGCAAGCGATTTGCCCCCGGTCGTTGGACGACCGGATTGGGCAGAAGATTGTTTCTGGGGAGGAGGGTCCTTCTTGGCGGCCTTCGCAACCAGAGTTTTCTCCAGATCGTCTCCTTGCCTTTAGGGCAGCTTGGAGAAGGATCGTGAAATTTTCTTGGCGGAGTCCTGAGAAACAAGCAAGGGTAAGTATACCCAACCGGCAAGTTGAAAAAAAAAATATGCAAACACATAAGGTCAGGCGGTCTTACCCCGCCTTTCTTGGAGTCTTTGGCTTCGACGGCTGCCTTCTTGGCAAGCGCAGCCTCTTTGCGCAGCAGCGCCGCAGACTTAGCCGGAGTCTTCGCCGGGTCGACCATTCTCAAGGCGTCGGCTGCAAGAACATAATTCATGGTTAGAAGAAATTATGGCAAGTTTGCAGTAAAAATAAAATAACAAGCATTCCGATGTAAAGTTTTCTACCCTTGGGAAACATGGTACTCAGCCCGCAGGCGGACAAGAAGCACTCGTCCTTAAAGAAGTCCGGATGGGGGATCTAGTTCTTGGGAACTATGATGTGAGTCCCATCCCCCATGGGCTCAGTTGTTGTCTCAAAAAATCCCGGCTCTATTATTTTCTCCCGGGCCTTAGTAGATAGCAGTGGGAGAGGGCATTTCTGGCCTAAAAGAGCCGGCTCAGTGTTGTACCGGCGCAGTGTCCGGTTATGTCTTAAAGTTGGGGAAGAAATCTATTAAAACTTGTCCTTCCACCCGGACCATTTGGACACTTTGTCCAAAGTCATCAAATATTGGGGCAAGGTAGTCAGAGTATACCATGCCCCATGGCCGCCTGGGGCCTTGCTCAAGTAGTGCATGTGATCGAAGGCGGAAAAGCTGGGGTTTATATTTTGGAACTCGCAGGCGGCGATGTAGCTAAGAATGTTCACCCACGAATTGGGGGTAAGCTGCCAAACCCCTACATCGTATCCCTTAAGGATTTTCCTAATCCCGGAGCGGAGGGGGAACCAGAGGCCGGCTTCGATGACTGCCTCGTAGCAGACGAAGTAGTGGTCTGCATTGTCAATATCATCGTTCCAGGCCATTACAGCGTCAGTCGGAGGAACGATGATGTCCCAGCTCCTTCCAAAGGGGTGCTTTTCTTTGAAGGCCCTAAATCCGCTCTTGAGGAGGGCGATGTTACCCAGCAGAATCCGGGTCTGTTTAGGGTTGGGGTTGTCAGTGACCTTAGGCGGCTGCTGATAGTCAGCCGCAAAATTATCTTGGTCAGAGCCAGAAGATTTGGCCCTTGACCCTTTGCCGGCCTCGGCATCGCGGGCTTCATTAGAGGAGGCGGTTCCCTCGCCGCCTACCTCTCGTACCCCAGAGCTCCCAGAAGTAGAGGGAGCCTCTTCGTCAGACCTGCTCTCCTCCAAATCCCTCTGTTCCCCATCTGGGAAAACCTCATCGGCTGGCACTTCCATAGTGCGCTGGCCCCTAGACCGTTTGGCCGTTTGTTTCGTTCTGGCCATTGTGTCCTGCACAGACACAGAGAGGGAGGAATTCGGAGATGAGCATATCGGTTCCGACAGTCTAGAAAAGGCAACCCCTATTCTAGACTCAGCCGTTCCGGGGGACCGGCTGAGTGTCCTAGGCAGTGCCGAGTGAGTGGATTGAAAACTCATTTATATTTACTAAAAAACTAGGTATACAGGCGGAGAAAAAATGGTATACAATTTGAAGTGAGAAAAGCAAAATGGTACAGGCGGTTACCTTGCTTTTACTCTAAAAAATCTGAAAACCGCTATAGCCGGGAAACCGGGTGTTGAACTGCTAGCACACGGAAACTTGAACTTGTTGTGATGCAGACGGAGGCAGAGAATCTCTCTCTAAAAAGCTCTCTCTTTCTCTCTCTAAAAAGTCAAATGAACGTAGGGTGAGAGAAAAAGGGGGGGTAACTTTCTATTTATAGAAGGTGAAAGCGGGGGGAAAACTTTGGTTTGAAATTCAAATTTTTACCCGTTACTGTTCACCTTTGAAAGGTGGACACGTGTCACAGGTCCCACGTGATGTGCACGTGCGTCCTGTGAGGGGCAAATGTTTAAGGTAAAAATACCCTAGACACGTGGACCAATGAGAGGAGGCCACGTGTCGAGTTCAGGATGGTCCATGTGGCTTAATATCCTCTTGACACGTGGCGCCCTTAGATACATCTCTGAAATGGCAGCCTTCAAGGGCCCAAATCCCAAGAAGCGCCGTTTTACAGCGCAGCCCACTGATATTTAGGTCAAGTGACCTAGATAGGGGCACGTTCTCCAATGACCCTATAAATAGGGAGATATTTCCCCATTTTGGGGACACATTCAATCATTTATTACACCTACATTCTCTCCCATCAGAGAAGACCTGAGCTTGGAATCCAAGCAGATCCCCACCTAAATTTCCGTACTCTTTATTCCCTTTCAAGTTACTAACTTGATCGTCGGAGGCGGAGCTCCAACCACCCGGAGTCTCCGTTGTTTTGCAGGTACAACTCAGCCGGATCAGACTTCGTGACGTAACTCTCCCGAGGGACAAAAATACCCGAAACACCAACCACTCATACAACCCTTGCTTTGTTTTGAAAGTCGTTTTCCACTCATCCCTCTCTCGAATTCTCATTTGATGGTAGCCACTCCTTAAGTCAATTTTGAAAAAGACTAAGGCACCGCTCAACTCATCTATCATATCTTGCAAACGAGGCATTGGGAAACGGTATTTGACCGTTATGTTGTTAATGGAACGACTATCAACACACATTCTCCAAGTACCATCTTTCTTTGTACTAAGAGTGTCGGGACGGTGCAAGGACTAAGGCTCTCCCTCACATAGCCTCTCTCAATTTATTCATTCACTTTCTCTCAAGTTCCTTACTCTCCTCCAGATTACACCTATAGGCAGCCTTGTTGGGTAAAGGTGCTCCAAGAATCATGTAAATGTCGTGCTCAATGCCCCTTATAGGTGGGAGGCCATTGGGCAAGTAATCGGGAAACACATCTTTGTACTCTTCTAACAACTCATTTAGTGCGGATGAGTTATTACAATTATTACCAAGATCATCTTTGGTTCTCACAACAAAAGCATACCCTCCCCCATTCTTTTCCACTATTTTCTCAAATTCGTTACAAGTTACAAGATAGCTGCTTTTTTCCTTTTCTTTTTTAGCAACTTTAGGAGGTAAAGGCAATAATCTAACTTTTCAACCATCTCTAGTAGTTACAATATACTCATTAGATATACCTTTATGCTTCGAATAATGATCAAATTTCCACGGTCTTCCAAGCAACAAATGACACGCATCCATTGGCAGTATGTCACACCACCTCTTGTCTTCAAAGCCGCCGATGGAATAGGTCACCAAAGCTTGCTTCTTCACTCTAATTCCCGTGCCATCATTCAACCAATTCAACTTGTAAGGCTATCATGATCTCTAGTAGTAAGCTTCAACTTACTTACGGCTTCAGAAGAGATTACATCAGTTTGTGCACCTCCATCAACAATTACATTACAAGTCTTCTCACCTATCTTGCATCTAGTATGGAACAAGTTGTTTCGTTGCCTTTCATCGATTTCAGGCTCACTAAAAAAATTCTTTCGAACCACTATCATATTCATTTCATTCTCCGGAGGTATATCCTCTTCATACTTTTCATCAAACTCTTCATTTTCCTCTTGTGCAACAAAATTATAGAATTTTTCTTCTTCGTCAAATATTGCACATTGTGAGGCAGTCAACACATTCTTGCTTGGACACTCGGAAGCTATATGTCCTCTACCATAACATTTGAAACACTTTCTCCTAGTAGCAAGTTCACTAGGTGTGATTACGGCCTTTTCTTTCCCCTCATCAAACTTAGAACCAGAAGAAGAAGGCTTATTTTGAAAGGAACCGCCTGTTTTATTTTGAAATGTACTCCCTTTTCGGTAAGTAGGAGTAAATTTCATAGGGCTTTTGAAAGAAGAGGTTTTGGGCCTCTCTTCTTTTAATTGAGTTTCATAAAGAAAAGCCAATTTGCAAACATCACTAAAGGTGGTGTAGTGAGTCACTTCCACCTTTTGACAAATACTCTTCGAAAGACCTTTTACAAAATGAGCGATTTTGAAGGTCTCCTTCTCTTGCAAGTCACAAACAAAACACAACTTCTCAAACTCCTTAATGTAATCTTCTACGCTCATGTCTTCTTGGGAAAGATGGATCAATTTTAGGTATTGTTCTTATTCATACTCCCTATTTACCCATTTATCCCTCATTTTCTTTTTCAACTTCTCCCATGAGTCAATTTTTTCTTTTCCCTCTCTCCTTCTATTTTCCTTGAGGTTTTCATACCAAGGGTAGCAAGTTTAGTGAGTTTAAGGACAGCCAATTAGAATCTTTGTTGTCATCAAACCCCTTATACTCAAATGCGGTTTCAATTTGCCTAACCCAATCAAGAAAGGCCTCGCTATCATGCCCCCCATCAAATTAAGGTAAGTCAATCTTAAGTCCCCTGTCTTCATCAAATTGCCTAAGATTGTTACCGCCCACATCCTCATTTTCCAACTCATTCAGTTTTCTATTGGCTTGTAAAAGCATGTTAGACATAGTATCCATCCTTGTGTTTTGCCTAGCCTTTTCTTCCTCACTTTCTTCTGTTTTTTTCTCTAAATTCTCCAATTTTTCAGTTATTGCTTGTAACATTCTAGCAATCTCCTCTCCACCAGTCATATTTTTTTCACTATTTTGCTAGACTATTACGATTACAAATGATGAAATACTGCTGAAAACATAAAGCAAAAACAAATACAAAAATGCCTTAAGACTGTCAAAGGCTTGAAGATTCAGAAAATTTAGATTAAAAGAATCAATTTGAAAAAAGAAACTCCTCAAAATCTTTTCGGATGAAGAAGAAATCCTTGATTGAAATCGAATGTGCTGAAAAGGCTTCCTTTTTGTGCTGTCTTCGAAAATTTGCCCAGTTTAATAGCAAACAAATTCCAAAAAATCTGAAATTTTATATAAGTATTCTACACATAAAAATATCCAAAATAAAAAAAAAACATAATTACTCAATTTGGCTACCAGACGACCAAGATATCGTTCCACAAAGTTGACAGAAAAACTGATCGAATTCCAGTAGTTTGCTAAACCCACCAAAACTCGTTTTTCTTTAATAAACCGATGCCAAAGCTCTGATACCAGATGATGTAAGTCTAAATACACCCACACGAATATATGTTGATGGATTCAAACTTTTTAAAACGGGTTACTCTCAAATTACACTAGAAAACTCACAAAATGGGATAGATTACCAAAACTCAAGAACACACTTAAAGTTCACCCTAATCTTATAACTTAAGAACAAACTCAAAGCTATAAGGAAACACTTTAACTCAAGACAAGGGATCTTAGGCAATAAATCAAGACACACTCAAAGTTCACCCTAATCTTATAACTTAAGAACAAACTCAAAGCTATAAGGAAACACTTTAACTCAAGACAAACTCAAAGCAAAATGCTAAAACACTCGGTTTTTATCAATGATCAAAAGTTGTCATTCTCTTCTTATTAGCTCCCTATTTATAGGAAATATAAAGGTTACAGCTTAACATCTTCCTAAAACCGTCACATTAATTCAACGGTTACGAAAAGTAATTAGAACTCTCTTAATTCACTCCTTTGTAACACCTATTTAAATGGGTAGTTACAAATCAGAAATTAAGAGTAACAATTACCCCTAAGCACACATAAACTTATGGCTAAATAAGAGAGGATGTTAGTAACTCCTCTAAGCCTTATTACAACTTAAATAAAATATAAATCAAACTTAAATATATAGCCCAAAGTAGTAAATGGGCCATGCACACATAGATAACACTCCTTTGTGGGCTTCAAGTGATCTCCCAAGTGAGCAAAGTGACAAATTCAGGCTTGAGAGAAAATGGACCAAATCCAAGAGTTTCTAAAACAAGTTCAACCGGTTCTTGATCCATGGAGCTTCTAAGTGGGTTGTTTGATCTAGGATCATTCTCCCAGTCCTTAGCAGCCGCTAACAACGAGATCATAACAGAAAACCATTGGAGAAAAGGAAGATGAAGAAGAACCTGGCTATTAAAATGAAACGAGCTGCAAACCCACAAATGAGCAACGAAATCTCAGCCTCGAAACAAATGGTCGATTGTCTCCTGCTCCTTCAGGCAAAAACAGCAAACCGAATCCACAGGAATCCCTCGAATAGCTAAAACCGAGGCAACCGGAATACCAGCTTGAATGATTTTCCAGCCAAAGATTTTCCATTTAGGAAGAAGGGGAAGCGCCCAAAATCTCTACACAAGAGAGCAGGCATGGACCCAAAATGAGGACACCTGATAGTCTGCTGAACTAAGAGAGCATAGGCAGACTTTGTGGTGAATGAGCCATCCTTAGTGAAATTCCAGTACACAAAATCATCCATAAGATCTTGTGGACGATCCAAACTAAGGACCCTAACGGCAGTTGGGCCATTAAAAAGCCGATGGACTCTCGAGGAGTCCCACGCGTTAGAATGCGGATCAATTATATCAGACACGTGAGTCGGAAGATCCGACTAAGATAAACCATCCTTAAATGACACTGAACCCCCAGGAGTCTAGTCGTCGGTTGTAATGCGAACCCTATTACCTCTACCCACTTTCCAGCGTACACCGGAAAAAACAACCGAAAGAGCCATCTGTAACCCACGACACCCCTAGAAAGGTCGAGAAATACAAGATTCCGGGGTGACAGGCAGAGAAGGGTACTTCGAAAACATGAGCCTGGAAACCAAAAGTTGAGGATTTTAAATCATCCTCCACCATGTAACAGCAAGGAGGGCTGAATTAAAACAGGCAATGTTGCGCAAACCCAAACCCCCCAAACCTTTAGGTAAGTGAAAAAGAGAAGCCGAGTGCAAAGCCAAACCCTTTCGAGAACCAGACGATCTCCACTAGAAGCTGGCAAGCATTTTATCAAGTTGAGAAACTACAGAAGACGGTAACTTGAAAACCGACAATATATGATCAAACAATGCAACTAACACCGAATTTATGATAACCAGCTTCGCTGCAGCCGAAAAACGAAGAGAAGCAAAAGCAAACAACTGTAGAGTTGTCAATTCGGGTAAATAGGTCGGATTTGGGTCGGGTAAGAGTGGGTCGGGTCAACTCAGGTCAAGTCAATTTGGGTTAATGTCGTCACCTATGCGGGTCAGGTTGGGGTTGCATCATGCTTGAGTCGGGTCACGTCGGGTCATACATCTTATCGGGTTTATGTCGGGTTAATAACACGTCGGGTTATATTCGGGTCAGGTGAACATTAAGTAGGGTTTAATTCGAATTTTCACGGGTTAAAACTGGTTAGGATAATTCTCGGGTTTGAGTCGGGTTCGATTCAAGTCAATAATTTACGGGTTAGAATCAGGTCGGGTCATTCTTTGAATTGAGTTCAATTCAAGTCAATAATTTCCGGGTTTTAATCAGGTCGGGTCATTTCCAAGTCGGGTCATTCTCGAGTTCAAGTCGGGTTCGGTTCAAGTCAATAATTTACAGGTTATAATCAGGTTAGGTTATTTCCAAGTCGGATCATTCCCGGGTTCAAATCGGGTTATCTTCAAGCCAATAATTTGCGGGTTACAATTAGGTCGGGTCATTTTCAAGTCGGGTCATATTCGAGTTCAACTAACTATAGGTAGATATTATCATTTTTATCTAGCTAATTATTTCCTTTGACTATAATATATATGGTAACATACTAGGGAACTATAGCTTATAATTTAGGAAGATAATTATCTCCTTTGACCATAGAAAAAATATATATGGAGTACTATATTTAACTCTTAAATTTGGGGATGATGCTCCTTTCTTTTGCTGGCCTGGACCGACTTGGTTTCCCTAGACAAAATTCTTTGATCAACCATAATAAGGTAGTCTAAATTGAATTTAAGGTGATTTGAAATCGGGTCAAGAACAATTTTGGTTGAATTTAGGTCGGGTCAATAACAAGTTGTGTTGATTTCGGGTCGGGTTAGTAACAGATCGGGTTGAATTTTTTGGTCAGGTTTAGTAATAGGTCGGGTAAAATTCAGGTCTGGTTGAATTTTGGTCGGGTCAATAATAAGTCGGGTTGATTTCGGGTCGGGTTTGTAACAGGTCAGGTTGAATTTCGAGTCGGGTTAGTAACAGGTCGGTTAAGAACGGGTCAGGTTGAATTCAGGTCGGGTTAGTAACAAGTCGAGTTAAATTCGGGTTTTGACGGGTTAAAACGGGCTTAGGTCAATTATAGTTCAAGTCGAGTTCGGTTCAGGTCAATAATTTACGGGTTATATTCGAGTCGGTTCATGTTCGGCTTCAGGTCTCATATACTTGGGTCAACTCGAGTCTAGGGTTGGTTTCAGGTCGGGTTTGGGTCACCATTTTTTTCGAGTTCAGATGGGTCGGTTAATAATCGGGTTCGGGTCAGTATTTCGGGTCGGGTTGGGTCAGCTTTTGACAGCTCCAGACAACCGGCTAACAACCTTGTCAATTAGAAACCTGAATTCCGATACCTTGCTCCTTCCAAGGTCAACAGGAAGACCCAGATAGGTACCCAAAGAAGCCTTCAATTGTAGCCAAAGACTACAAGCCAAAAAATCACGGTAGTCTTGAAGCGTATTCAGGCTGAACTTGACAAAGGACTTCTGTAGATTAATAATCTAACCCGAAGCAAAGCAAAAGGCCGAAAGAATGGCCATGACATTATCACATGCTGGAAAAATAACAGCAAATCATCTGCAAAGAAAAGATGAGAAATCGAAGGTTTGCCCCTAGAAACCCGAATACCAAAAAACAAAGCTTGTTCTTCCGCCCGCCTAAGAGAGGCTGACAACACCTCCATACACAACACAAATAGATACGACGATAGAGGATCACCTTGTCTAAGACCACATTGTGGTCGAAAAGAGGTCATAAGACTTCCATTCACAAGAACCTGGTACGAGACAATTATAACACACTGCTCAATAATATGAACCCAATAAGGCGGAAAACCAAAAGCCCGTAAAACCTGACTTAAAAAATCCGAGCGCACTGTATCATAAGCTTTATTTATATCCAACTTTAGAGCCGCATAAACACGTTTCCGAGCTTTAGAAGCATTCATAAAGGACAGAAGCTCGTGAGCTACCAGCACATTATCAGAGATTAGGCAACCCGACACAAAGGCATTCTAGAACCCTGAAATAAGAGTGGGTAGAATCTCTCGCAAACGGCCAGTAATGCACTTCGCGATGCATTTGTACAGGACATTACACAACCCAATCGGTCAAAATTGAAATACAAACTCCGGCTAAGAAACCTTCCGTAGGACTAAAAAGGTTCTATTCCAATCTTTCAGCATGTACCCATGAGCCAAAAAGTACTTCATTAGTTTGTAGTTTCCTTTTTAGCTTAGTAGTGGTTTGTTCCATTACTTTACATTTTTTGAAAAATCAATAACTAAAGATGCTTCCCAAATAAAAATCTAGAGGTTCATAGCATGTCAACTAGAGGTTCTTAATAACAACGATTCAATGTTTTCACAACTTCCTTCTTGCCACTCAGCGTTGTGTAATAGCACCATACTATCCTGCCATTCAGCGGTTGAAATAGCATCGTCCTCCTCTCCTTCATTTCTGGGAAATAAACTGTCCACTAGAAATACAGATTGTTATGTTCTAAGGCTGTATGCCCAAAGGTTAAAGTGCTCATGCAGCCAAGACCTTTTCAAAATTTATGTTACATAGTATTTTTTTTCTTGTTTTTTAAGACCAAGTGATTTCATTGCAATAATAGTGAACTTACTCTTATATTAAATATCATTGATTAAACAAATGACCCAAAAAAAAAAGGCAATCTGAAATGTAAGGAGAATTGATAAAATCTAAAGAAAACCAAAAATTTTTTAGATCAGCAATCCTGGAAAAATGCACTCTATCATTCAACTGCTGATCTTTCTAAATCATCAAACTATGACTTCTTATCAATGTTTTTGCTATACTTCTTAGCAACTCCGGCCTCAGAAGATGTATCCCATACCTGCCAAGGATTAAGCTCTAGGTTAGTAAGATCAATTCCACGGTATAAAAATATATAGTATATGCCAGAAAAGAAGTGTGTAATGAACTCACGTCTAATATTCCCTTAGAACCTCCGATAGCAAGCCAAAGAGGGTTTTCCTGTGAGAAGGAAACTGAAAAAACAGCTCCCTGAAGGATAAGAAAACATATAAAAAAATCTTTAGAAGCAGATCTGCATGTAAAAATAATAGTGACCACAAAAAAATCAATTACTACAGAAACCTAGCCTTGAACTCTACACTACAAGTCTATAATTTGATTAGCGAAATTTTAAGAACAATTTTCTTCGTTCATTTCTTCGTTGGTAAGAGAACCATATACTTACAGCTTTAGGATTCCGGGAAGAAATACAGGAAGGCTGGTTATTTGTCAAATCCCATAGTTTAACCATTTTATCAATTGAGCCACTAGCAAGGAGCTGCAGCAAGCAATACCAGAATGAGGAAAAGAAAATAGGCTAGCAAAGCAAGCGCACAAATCCGGTAGAAAGAGAATTTACATTTGGTATGGAGGGATTATATGAGATAGAGCTGGCAGCTTTGTCATGTGCATGAATGGTGAAACTAGGCTTCAATTCTGAATCTGAACTGGAACTAGCAGCTCGAATGTCAAAACCCTGAATCATTCCATTCTCAAGGCTTACCTGGAATTGCAAAAAATTTTAACAATTGAACAATTCATGCTTTCCACATCATGAAAGAAGGTATAGAAACAATCAGAGTCAATTAGCACTAACAACAAAAGAGTGTTCTGTATGAGGATCCCATGCCAGGCTCTCAACATCAGCTACAACAAACCATCTATATCCAGAGTGTGAAGGCTTCCTTCCATCCTTCTGCAATAATGAATAAATACTATGAGGGTTTTACAGCAAATGAAAAGGACAACAAAACCCAGAACATGCTCTTCCTTGATGGTACAGTCCACAACACGTGTCTCAATATAAAAGTAATCGATTAGAAAAGCAAATGCAGCCGAGCAGGAGTTATATCATGTCGATCTCATTGATATAAATTTCTTGCCTACTAATCTACGCTATCATCTTGATTTTGTAAATGCGGCCACACACAAGTGTGAATAAAAAGCCTTTTATTAGCATGCACGAGTAAGCTATATATATCTAGCAAAATAACACAGAAGATAAGGTTAAAAAGCACTCACTGCTCAAATTTTAATCAGTCAAAACATTTTAATAAATTTAATCACGATAACCAATCTAAAAAATTCAGATAGAAGCAGGAAGCACAAAAAATTACCCTGATGGTGAAAGAAATTAGAAAAGGCAAAAGTCCAAGGAACTATTGAAAGAAAGCACAACCCAATGCTTTAACAAGGATCGTTAATCAAATTTTACATTTTAAATATTACTAATGCAGTCTGCCTTCATAATTAAATCTATCAAAATAAGATCATTTCCAATGGTGAGACTCTAGTAGTATTTTTTAGGAGACTGAGAGAGAGTTGTTTTTGCAAAGAATACCAATAAGTTGGTATCTAAACTTAGCAACTTTAAAAGAAAGTTGCTAAGTTTAGATACTCAACTTGAGTCTCAATTGACAAAAAATGTGGGCCCTCTTAATTAATATTATAATAATTTTATATTTATTTAACTTGTTTTTAAATACAAGCCAACAATCCCTCGAATATAAAAGATGGAAACAAAAAAAAAAATTAACAATGCACAAACAACAATAATATTAACTATTGATGCAGTGCATAAAAAATATAGAAAGATAATGGATGATTACCAGAGTCACGTCGAAATAAAAAGAACAACAATTATTACATAAAGGGAAGTTGTTGATGCACATTAAAAAAAAAAAATAATAATAATAATAATAATAAGCATAAAATGATGGCAATGCCTATACCAAATTATTAATCAGATACTAATTATAGCTAAGTTTTGTTTATTACCATAACAATTGAATGATCGAAAGATCCACTTAAAAGAATTTGTGGTACATGATGACTGAATGCAACTGCTTGAACCTGCAAGAAAGGCAAATATGAAATAGCTATCAAAGTAGCAGCAACTGGCACAAGCAGTCCTAATAGAACAAAATATTGACATATACTCCTAACTTGCAACACTTTGACTTTTACTCTATTCACATACTCCACTTGACCGGTTTTAGTGATTTATAGTTAAGGAAAAGCATAGTCTTGTGGGATTGTTAGATTTGTCTAAGTTTATGCTTTTACAACATAAACTTTTATTATTTTAATTATTGGTAATTAAAGATATTTATGATTGAAATAATGCATTGGCAAACGTGAAATGGAAAGTGTTGCAAGTAAAAAGAAACAAAGGAAGTATTTGTTCTGAATATATAGGTACGGAAAAAAAAAGGAAATGAGGAGTCCTTCCTCAAGATAGTACCCTTGCTCCTCGTTATGTGTATTTACATACCATGGCAATTTGGTAAAATACTGTCTTCTATTAGTTTTAATCAATGATTTTAGTTTACGTGCAAAAAATCAAATCAGCTAGTAAAAAAATACGGAGTATTACTACATGGTCTATTAGTATACTGATATAAGTAAACCTTTTAGATACAAGTAAAATTTGTCGGAGATACAAGTAATATTTCTCTAAAGCATATTATTTTCCTAGCCTTTTTCCTTAAAACCTATTAGACCCCACCCCACCAACTACGATTTTTTTTTTTTTTTTTTATTTTATAAAATGTCAAAAAATGGTCTGGTATGTGCCAAATAACCCCCACGCAGGGAGCCCCGAAGATCATATTTCCTCATGAGAAAAAAGTCACACACTGAGAGACAAGAATCTTGGCATTATCTAACATGTACAATTGCCATGTAAATTGGGCAGCTGAATCTAACTGTCCATAATGTATCAGAATGCCAAACTACAGGATTTCTAACTTAAATAGCCATAGTGCAGGTTTGGATCATCTAACCATCCTCTTTACAATATTTCAGTAGAATCTACTAGAAGTTCAGTACAAATTCTTTAAGAAACAGCTATTTAGAGCTCAATCATGTGACCTTGTCATTTAACAACAACTTAAACACCCTATTCCAATGATTCAAGGTGATTAACAAAAATGACTTTCTAATTAGTAGAATTGTTGCAACCAACCTCAATGTCTTTGATGATTGAAATGTGGGTTTCATTTACAATTCAAAATTCAATATCTTTCTTTGAAAAAAAATTAAAAATAAAATAAAATAAAAAACATTCTGTGATAGACTAAATAAGCCACAATATCTTCTAGCCAATGGTAAAATAATGAATAAGATTTGATTCTTGCCTTGTCAGAGTGGTGCTCCATGGTAATACTACACTTTCCAGTAGCCACGTCCCATATCTTAACTTTTTTGTCTGCACTGGCACTAGCAAGTATATTCCTGATGAACAAAGCAGCAAGACACATATATTTAAAAATTCGACTGGATAAGGGTTTTAGTAAAACCAAAAAAAAGGCATAGAAAGGGAAGAAAGCTCAACCTGAACTCCTTGTTCCAAGCAAGGCCAAGCACTGCGTCGGTGTGGCTGTCTTCTTTGAACTTAGGTTTCTAGATGAAGTATATTCAGCAAAAGCAACAAAAATCAGCCAGAAATTGGGAACAAATAAGAGAGCTGAAAATCAAATATAGGCCTGATTAAACCCAAGGGACTCATAGTAAGCATATATAAAGGTTTCTGGACTAGACTATAAGATATAACTGTAGCCCAGTGACAAATTTGGCATAAGTTACAAATCACATAAAAGTATACAGCATAACATATACTAATATTCATTTCATCTTTTCTTTTGACATCCAAAGAGGACAAAATATAATGTTCTCGACTCAAGCACTAGGGAATCTAATTGCTAATTTTTTATTGGAAAAATTGATTTTAATAATCCCACCTTTAATTGGTTTGCTATTAATAATCCCACCTTTGAATTATAATTTAATAATCCCACATTTATAGGGCATCTACATCTACTGGTGTCTTATGACTAGTAACTTAAGTAATTTTTATTTTTATTTTTTTTTAATTTAAGGAACATGTGCCACTAAGTAATTGGTAAAAAATAAATAAATAACCAATTTTTTGTTAAAAAAAAAAAAAAAAAAAAAAAAAAAAAAAAAAAAAAACATCCCACTCCAACGGTCCCAAGACTCCCAACCCCACGACCACCCCAACACCTGCCCTCCGGCAGCCCCTCCTCCCCACCACACCGCCAGAACCCCATCCCACCTCCTTCCACAGAAAATCGACCCCCCTTCCGCTAAAGCCACCCTAATTCCCACCCCTCACCCATACAACCATCCCCTTTCTTTTTCCAGCGTCGAACAGCCCCGTATGAATGAGAATTCACTAAATATGGATGGGGTGTAGAATACACGCTACTTGGTTGACTCGCATACATCACAATAGTTGAAACCACCGGTAATGGAGCTCAAAACTAAAATGGAAATTTACAGTTTTCGAATCAAAGTTTAGTATAAATTTAATTTTTTTAGGGAAAGGTGGGGCGATTTTCGCTGGGTGGAGATGGAGATGGCCGTTCCGGAGGTTTGGGTGAATAGAAGAGTCTGGATCGAAGAGAAGGAATAGAAGAAAAAAAATATACCTGGGTTGCTTCACCAGTGCCGGCCGCCAATATATCTGCAGCCGGAAACCACCGGGGATTGATCTCCGGCTGTCTTCCGTAGCAAAACCGACCAATTTTTCAATTGCAAAGCAACCCGTAAATTAGGGTTTTTCAAAAATTAGGGCTTTTAAATTGGGGGTCAAATTGAGGTGATTTCATTCAATTAACAAGAAGCTTTTGCTCGAATTATCTCTCTAAAGACTGGGTAAGCTTTAATTTGGAAAAGAATGTGTTTTTTTTTTTACAAAAATTAATCCAAATCCCCTTTTTCTCATGCCTCTAAACGTAAGGCGGCTCAGGCGCTGCGCCTTACGCCGTGGTGGAGGCAGTCTGATGCGCAACGCCTAGGAAGGCCGAGGTGTTTTGATTATTAGATAATAATCCAAAGGTGGGATTATTAGATAATAATCCAAAGGTGGGATCATTAGATAATAATCTAAAGGTAGGAAGTAGGATCATTAGATAATAATCCAAAGGTAGGATATTAGATAATAATCCAAAGGTGGGATCATAAGATAATAATCCAAAGGTGGGATTATTAGCAGCGAACCGGCTAAAGGTGGGATTATTATAATCAATTTTTTCCTTTTTTATAAAGAAGTCTGCAAAGACACTAATTTTCATTAATTAAAGTCATTTCACATCAGCAATTGACAATCAACAACAAAGAAAACTAATTTAACAAAGCCAAACTATAATCAACCATGAAAGGGCAAAAAATCCAAATTCACATACATAACACTTGAGCACATTCTCAATTCGTTGTCTCTACAACTTTACGTGTTGATCCGTCAGTTTGTAATTTTAAGAGAAAATATTTCTTGTAATAACTTCGTAAATTGTATCATCAACATCAATCGTAGTCCTACATAACTTGAGACAATTCCAAAAGGAGAAAACACCAACACACACCTACACAAGTCATCTGAAAATCTGAGATCTTGAAACTACCATAAAAGGAGAGAAAACCCACAAAAGTAGGATAAAATCTTATCAACTAGAGGGAGAAACATAGGTAATTTATTTGAAGGAACTGAAAACTTAAAAGGAGAAAGAGAATGGGGCTCACCATCACCAACAATGGTGGATAGCAGTCCCTTGAAGAAAGCTGATATGGTTTGCTGAAGGGTTTGTGTATGTGTGGTGGTGGTGGGGTGGGGGGGGGAGGGGAGGTGTTTGGGAGAGAGAGATTTCGTATTTCTGACCGCTAATTATCCTTCATAACATATTATTTTGTCCTAATTCCTGTTATTCCGTACATATATATTTTGAAATTAACATCAACATACTGTTGCCCGTAAACACAGGTCATCATGTGCTCTGGCATTTTGAACCTCAAATTTAAGTCCTGGCATTTGAGCAATAGCATAGTTCAGCACAAGAATCTAAACCCACAGTAATACCCCATTTATAGTTGCTGATAAAAGCTAACCAGATAAGTACTAGGTTGATGATAAGTGCAATAAATGGGTAAAAAGCTTTAAAAAAAAACACTGTTCAAAGGCATAAAACACAATATTTAAACAAATAAATATCAGAAAGATGCTTCAATTGCATAAGCTACTACGTACGTTTCTTTTCAGTTGACACGAACTCCTATTTTGGGTTTTTTTTTCTAGTTGACATGTTTCCTTTACAATTCCATTTACACATTTCTTTACCCCAATTATGGGATTAAGGCTTTGATTGATTGATTTAGCCACTTGCTTTTACCTACTATGTCCTTTTCTTGCTTTACAAGTTTACATATACTATTAAATGATTGCTTTTGCCTTCTCTCTGTCTCTACAAATTGTGTACCAATTCAGATATATCAACTAAAAAGATATGGAGGAAGTATAATACTGCAGAATTGTGCATCAAGTTTTTTAAAATCACATTGAAAATCCAATTTTTGTGATCACATACAACAAACATAATGATCATACAGACAGCTCTTAATTATCAACCATAATTTCCGTCATTGAACTACAAAACATGGAAAATCATAAAAGTCAAAGCAAATTACAAACAAAACGAGGAAACTAAGTATGTTCAATAGTTTTACCTTCTTTCTTTTTTTCTTCTTCTCAAGACACTCATCAACACCACCTAATACAAGTGATGGTTCAACTTCATCAATCTGTCACAATAAGAAGAGAGTAAAGCTCAAAATTAGCTTATTATTATCATTATATTCCAAATATACATAATACCATTGAGTACTTACAATATCAAGATCCCATATTTCAATTGAAGGTTCCATTGAACCCACAGCAATAAAGTTTCCTGCCAAAAATGGAAGGAAAAATGAATTTTAAAATATGGGGTAGTAGTAAAATAAGCATCAGCAGGAACCTAAAGCAAAAGGAAAAGCAGCAGCAATCAGCAAACTAACCAAGTCAGTTTACCATGAAACTGCAATTCACATATTCACTTTTTTTTTCTAATATTACAGAACAGCCTAGTATAAACTTCCATCACGGAAAAATCTGGACCTTAAATGTAAACATGAATATACTAATTAAAATCACCAAAGCAAAAAGTATTACATTTTAATACAGAAAAGTTGGAAGACTCGGAACAATTCTGTTTTCAAAACTTAGAAATAAATCCTATGAAGCTAGGATCTAATTCTACAACTTCAAATAAACACTAACCAAAAAACAATATTCATAACTGTTACAAAAAAAAAAAAAAAAAAAAAAAAAAAAAAAAAAAAAAAAAACCCAACAATTATTAACAATATATTTAAAGTCCAAAACCTCAAAATCTTATGAAGTATTAGTATCAAACCTCTTTCTCCGCCTTTTAGTGGGCAGTCAAGCCACGCAGTGCATAAAGGAAATGCTGATATAATGATGTCATGGTGAACATACAAGTTTGGACCATCTTCTGTATCCTCTAAGATATAGACCTGAAAGTTATTATATTTATCAATAGTAAATCTTGAACCAATCAATACATGCATGCACAAATAAACCCTCCCTTGGCTAAAAGGAGATTAAGTTAACGATGAAAACCAAATGTTAAAAGCAGCAGAAGCCCATAACAGAGGGAGATAGCTCTAGGATACAAAATTAAATTTTCAATACTAAACAAGTAAAACATAACTTAAGGGGTCCTACTATGCATTCATAGATATTTATATATAAACTTGCCCAATAGCAGGGCCACCATGAGCAACTGAAATAGATACGTACACCACATGCACATCAAAGATTAAAAAAATGTACACCGTATGTTCACAGAATACCTCAAGTTGACTGATTTCTTCTTCATTACGTGCACAAACAATGATCGAATCTTCTGCTCTTATGATCATATCCTCTTCCTCTTCTGAATCATTATCCTAAAAAATAAACGATATAACAATTTCAGAAATAATTGAAAGACAAATGAATCCAGAGGCTAAATTTGAAGTATCCTACTTACATCCTTATCCTTTAGGTACGGGTCCAATTCACTGCTGGGATAATAAGCATCACCAAGCCCTTTGCTAAATACATCAATGCCTGAAAAATTAAAACATCAATGCCTATCTTCAGATGAAGCATTATCACACACAGTAAAAAAGGCTCAAGAAGCCTATCTTAAAAACTAACATTGAGGCTAAGATAACATTTGAAGTCACTTGCTAAAAAAATACACAACATGATACTGGCAATAAGTCGGATGTACCATCATCGTCTTCTTCATCATAATGTTCCATGTCAAGTTCCTTGAAGGCATCAGCTATATCACCAGAATCCTTGCCAAGTGCCTCTGCCGCAACAGATGCAAGTGCAACTTCATCAACCTCCTTGGTGCTCTCTGCATCCATGTTCTCGTCTTCTTCTTCATCATCATCATCATCATGCTCAACATCACTGTAACGTTAAAAAAGCATCAATAGACCACAGAAAGATTCAAATGAAAATGTTACACATACACCCCCGCCCGACAAAGTTTCCAACTATCAAAACTGGAATCATCTCTATACACTAAGTAAAAAACAGAAGGGGAAAAAAACACACAATCTCAGAATCATGTTGGTAAAAAAGACTACATGTGCACCAATAGCAGTGGCATGGAAATACACTACTAATCCCATCTCCCAAAATTTCTAATCTACTGATTAAACCACACTAAACAGTAAAAACATTAGCCTTTAAGTTGAAAAAATAGACAAAAAATTTCAATGTTGTGCCACAAATTTCAAATTCACATCTAACCTTACAACTACCACATAAACAAATTACATCCCCATTATTAATTCCTCTTAAGAAACTAGAAAAGCACATAACATACACAAAATCCATAAAAAAAGGGGAAACATATAACCCTTACAAAACCCAAAATCACAAATAACCCAAAACCACTATTTCAACACCTTACAAGACCCAAAATCACAAATAACCCTTTTGCTTTTTTTCACATTAAAATGGGTGAATAAGTTTTCACATTGATGACTTCCAAAAGTAAAGCAATTCCATTCATAAGCAACAAAAAAAATATGGAAAAGCCTAAAACATAATACAATTAAATAAAATAAAATAAATTACGCTGTATGAAGAACACCACTTTGGAGCAACTTATCAATTTCTTCTTTAGATGGAAGTTCAGCAACTTCTGGTAATGATTTTGCTACTCCCTTGGGCACCCATGAAATTGCCGCAATCATCGTTTATCACCTCAATTAAAATTATCAACAACTATATAATATAACAAGTGTTGCAGGTGGAAGCCACCAGTCTTCAGTCTTCAATGGAGACAAGCGTGGGCGGCGAATTGAATGAGGCAGCGGGCGAAGATGAAGTCGGCGGCGATGGAGGGGGCACAGGCGGAGTGGGCGGCGCGCTGGAGAAGTGAGGAACGAAATTTGGGACTTTTTTTTTTTTTTTTTTTTTTTTAGAATGAAATCACTACCCTCCTCATTGGCGTCATTGCATTTAGGTTTTTTTATTTTTCACTAAAATCACGAACTAAATAATCTATTATTAAGAGGCATATGTCAATTTTTTATTAAAATTTTTTCCATCTAAACTAATTAAATACAGTATTTCTTTTAAAATTAATTAAATACAATACTCCTTTATTTTCTATTTTTTTGCCTTCTATATTCCAAAACTAATTAAATATAGTACTTCTTTCAAAATTAGTTAATGAGCTTAAAATCACAAATTTTTCTATTATAAAATTGACAATTATTTAAACAAATAATAACTACTTAATCCGTGCAACGTACGAGATTAAACTAGCACAAAATATACGATCTAATAGTCTCAACTATTGTCGATTTGTTTCTAGAGGAAATACAAGGGTAAAATTGACACTTCAATGAATTAATTGGGATATGTTTGTAAATTTGCTAGGATGTCCGTTAGTTTAGCTTCTTCCTTCCCTTTTCCTCTTTGCTAGTACTTTCTCTCTCCTCACTCCTCTAACTCACATCAACAATGGAACATCAACTCCAAAATTTTCAACCTCATTTCTTCACGACAACAACCACCATCACAACCACTAACATTTGCTATCTTATCTCCTTTCGCCGCCGACAACACTTTTTTTTCTAAATTTTCACAAATCAAGCTCAATTGATGGAGCTTCAATGGAGGACATAGTCACCCCTACCCTTTGGGGTTGACCATGCCCTTAATTTCACCTTTCATTCATAGGGTTTTCGTTTGAAATCGGGGAAGGTGGATGGAGATTGGGGAAGCTTCAATGGTGGTCGAGGTCGGGGAAGCTTTAATTTAATGGTGGTTAAGGTTGGGAAGCTTCAATGGTGGTTGAGGTCGGGGAAGCTTTAATGGAGGAAGAAGTAGGAAGCTTTTCAATGGAGGAGTTTTAATGGTGGTGTTGGTGAAGTAACGACAAACGGTCGTTAAATCAGCGTTATCTTCACTCATGAGGTGGCATGAAAACTTCTCTTCAATATTACAATTATGCCATTAGATTGACGAATTTCGTCAATCATAAAGATTAACTGGGGCTGGCTCATGTTTCTAATAACAAAGGGTAGAAATTTTTTTTAAACGACACATGTCAGTTCATGATTGGTCTAATATTAAAAAAATTATTTTAAAAAAAAAATCGATTTAGCAGCCCTTCTCCATTATGAAATCCAAGCCAACCGAAAACTAACCAGCCACTGCCTTAATCCCCCACAAATGGCGAACCGACCCTCCCAACCCCCATAACACACAACCTCATCGAGCTCGTGACAATATCGAATAAACGGTGAAGTTGTTGGGTTTGAGGGGTTGAATGGTAGCGACTGGAGCTATTGCACAAATTAGTGCCTGCTGCTAATTTTTGTGCTGCAGTGGTGGTTGGTGCGGCGGCATGAAGTGTGCAGGCTAAGTGGTGGAGTTTGTGGGGATTGCTTTGTTTTGTGGGCTATGGTTTGGGGTGGGAATGGGCCGACTAGGGTGATTTTTGGGGTTACAAGGGGTCACCCGACCGTTTCAGAGATTAGGGAGAGGGTTGGTTGTTTTCCAACAAGTTGGGGGTTGGACTTAGCATTTTGCGGTGGCATAAGGGGAGGAAGTGGTTATTATTATTGTCTTTAGTTATGTAGACACCCAAATGTGTCTCCCCAAAACCAAACCCAGTGATGAGTACCTTTCATGTCATTTGATTATCGAACAAAGCGAAAGAGTGAAAAGTCTAGTGATGAGGATGTTTTATTAAAATATCTTTTCTTTCTGTTTTTGAAAATATTTCTTTTCTTACCTTATTTATGAAAAACGTGCATTCCAGTTTAGTTTAGTCCATGACAAGGGTCCGTTAATGGTGTTGTTGGATGGGTCTTGAAAAGACCTTTCCAACGATATATTATAAGCCCAATTCCGATGAATAATGAGGAAGTTATGGCCAAAATACTAAACTAGGCCAAACCGGTTTTTACCTACGACCCAATGATCATGTTGAGGGTCCAAAGGTCTAGTCCTATTCCTAAACTAATTAGGATTAATTAGAAGCTTCTATAAGTTTCTAAAAGATCTTAATTATCCTTTTTGAAAAGATAAAATCAAAGAATTTGAGTTTAAATAAAACTTTCCTTTTATAAAAACTTTCCTTATTTTTAATCCTTATTCTATTCGAATTTAAAGATGTTCAAAGACAGTTAGATATTATTTTCATTTTCATGCCTCATAATCTTTATCCAAATTTTATATGGTTGGATAGATCTTGAAATTATCTTTCCAATCATATATTATAATATTAAATCCGAGTTATAACGAAAAAGATATGAATGAGATATGAGACTTTATCCAAAACTGACACCCTTCCACTATTTCGGCCATATATTTTTATCTACAAAATATTTTAATCTGATTTAATTGGTTTGGAAAGTAGATTTCAAGAGCTTTCCAACATCATATTATATGCCTTATTTGGACTTCCGGATCAAAAGATATGATAAAAACAAAAAATGCGTGTAACTGATTATTAGAGCCTGACGACAAGCATTAGCGCCTGGCGCTATGACCAGCGTCTGGCGCTAATTGTGTTTTATTCTTGTTGAAACTCTGATTCGTTTTTTTTATCCATCCGACTGATTTTCTCTATAAATAGCCTCCTAAAATCTCCGTTTTCAATCATCAATTCTCAACAATAATCAATTTTCATCAAATATCATCAATTCTTATTCTCTCTAGCTTTCAAGAATTCTTCTCTCTCTCTAGCTTTCTCTACAAAATTCCGCATTCACAAGACCAAGAAACACCTAGCCAAGTTCGAAGTTGCCTTCGTCCTAGACGTGAAAGGTTTTAATTTCTGAGGGTTTGGTCCCTAATCTCTATTTCAATTATTTAATTTAATTGTTTTATATTTTCCTTGAAGTTACTAATGCGTGTATTTTGTTATTAGAAAGAGATACGAGGCATCCAAGTAAGTGCTTTAATTGTTTGCATTGTTATTATGATATAGAAATCATGTCTAGGTTGTTATTATGATTCCTAGTGTCATGTTAGGGCGTTTTGATTTTCCTAGTATCATGTTTAGGGTAACAACTATAATTTCTATTATCAAATATGACAATTATGATTTTTATGATGCTTCTTGTTTTCTTTCCTAATATTCATGTTAGTATCATGTTAGGATTAAAGCTTTGATTTTTATTGCTTAGTGACATGTTAGGATTTGTTATTAATCATGTTAGTATCATGTCTAGGATCTTGCTATTATTATTATGCTTTATTTTTAACATGAACATGATTATGATTATTATGATGATTATTATTATGTTGCTTTATATTTATTATTTATTGCTTGATCACGTCTTTTATTCATAAAGGAAATTGGTACTTGTAATCACGCTTAATAAGATAATTTATTAATCTTGTTTAGGGTTAATTTGATTATAATTCAAGTGATTACCAATAATATATTTATTTGTGCATTAATATTCAACCAACATAGATTAAACAGGTTTAGGGTAAACCTATTGATTGTATATTAGTCCGAAAGCGCACATGAATACGATCAGAATAAAGTAGAGGCCTATTATTAGGGCATGTTCAATCTCTTTTAGGTTGGATTTGTACCTTCATCCCCGAACTACCAGTCATGGTTCCAGACCTATTGGAGCTGACGATCTCCTAGATCGTTAAGGGGTGTAACCTTCACCTCGTGAACGGTTTACAAGTTCCTAAAACTTTTTGGTGACTCTTTTGCTCTATCTTCTTTCCCTTTGGACGCCACCGTACTTTAGTGTATTATCACAGTGGGGTTCTGTAGGCGTCGTTCGAAGTGCGCCTACGTTAAGCATGTGGTGAATATGCTTGGCACTCATAAGAAGTTGGAATTGACATATACGATTAGGGACAAGGAAAGTAGGGAGCCGCCAACAAGTTTTTTAGGAACTTTTAAACCGTTCACGGATCATAAAAAGGCAACCACGATAAGGGACAACGATAGGCAACAACAATTGACCCGTGAAGGTTACACCCCATTCATAATCCATGAGATTACTAACTCCATATGGTTCGGAACCACGAAAGGAGGATCCGGGATGATGGTACGAAGTGAGTCATGGAGTCACATTCGCCCGTATTGGCCTCTACTCGATTCTTATAGTGAAAGAAAAGTGATTCCTGCGATTTCAAAGGCATACAAACAAAGATTCAATTTGCTCCAAACTATTAGTATGCTAAATTGGTTTAATATTAATGCAACACATTATTCTAAAATATTAATGATAACTTCGATTAATAACAAGATTAAAAAGGAACCTAAACCGGTTGTCCAAATTATCTTATTAGGCGTGATTTTCAATTATATATTCCCTTTAAACATGCAATATGGTGATCAATAAAAATAATAATAGAATAAACATTAATATTGGAAGCAATGTAACAATAAATTGTTAGTCAAATCAAATATAAAATAACCTAATCATGATACTAGCAATATAAAAATAAAATAAGTAATTACTCACATTCCGCGCGTTCCTTTAAATTTCTACATCATGAATAAACTGTTAGTAACTTCAATAAAAATATAAAGCAAATGAAAATGAAATTAAATAAATGAAAAGTAGAGTTGATTTGGTCCAAACCCTCAGTTATTTGTACCTTTCACGCCTTGGTTTAAGGACGGAACCTCGGGTTAATACAGACTTCTTGGAGTGCTTAAGGGAATTATTATGGAAGAATAAGGAGGCTAGAAATTAGGCTAAATAGGGAGAAGAGAATTATCTTTAGTGTAAGGTGAGAGAGAATGATTATTGGTGCCCCGAACTGCAGAAAGGGGGGTCCTATTTATAGGGAAAATGAGCAGAGGGAACACACGGGACCCTAAAAAGATAAAAACCCTAAAAAAATAACACCGCGACACGGCAGAGAACACCGTGACACGGTGCCAGGCACCGTCAGACGGGGGAAGGCACCGTCAGATGGGGGAAAATCCCGTGACGCGGTGGAAACTGGTGATCTGTAACTCGGAATAAGGCATATATTATATCATTGGAAATCTTATCAAGTCTACTTTCCAACCCAATTAATATCAAGTCAAAATGATTTGTATATTTTAAGATATGGCCGTTTTAGTGGAAGGGTGTCGGTTTTAGGCTTAGTTTAGTGTTTTGCTCATATCTTTTTCGTTATAGCTCAAAATTGGGCTTATGATATATGGTTGGAAAAGCTTATTTAAAGGCCTATCCAACAAAATAATAATTGGATCAAAATTTTATAGCCATAAAATCAGTATCTCTCGATTTTGCGATGTGGACACGAAAAGTGGAAAATAGGATATGGTTTAGGGAAATGAGCTAGAAATTGGATTGGTTTATGAAATATATTGGATAGAACATGGATTTAAGCACTCCAATGATTAAATACTCAACCCGACCAATAATGGCGGTGAAACGTGTTCACCAACGGGTTTGGTTTTGGGGAGACATTTTTAGGTGTCTACAGCTTCAAGCTAGGGATAATGCTTGAAATATTCCCTATAGTTTTTGGCGACTCCATTAGGGAGGATTTCTCTTTTAATTCCTGAAATTTATTTCTGCAATGATTTAGAATGAGTGGATGAGACTCGAAAAGTTCTAAGTATTTCATGAGCGTAATTTTGATTAATATTATTGTCATATGCATAAAAAAGATCTCATTGGAAAGACCATCTGTAATGAGTTAAAACATAGGATTTTTACACGTAGGAAATTTGAGGAATATCTTTCACAACTAGGATCAAAATAATGCTACGCAGAACTGGAAAATTTTATCGAGCACAGAAAGCTGCTGAGGCATGTAGGAACTAGCGTCAGAAAACAGAGTTTAGCGCCACTAATTTGACTCTGGCGCCAGGCGACAGTTTCTATCGTCAGGCGCCAAAGCCAAATTGTTGACGCCGGCCTCTGTTTGCTGGCGCCAAGTTCTTCCAATACCGAGCTAGAAATATGCGTTCTAATTTTGACCAGTTTTTAGCACTGTTTGCTTAATCCTACTTCCTGATTGAGTTTTTCTCACTTTTTTGAAACCCATATGTGTTCTACATATGGACATAACCCTCTGGGAATTCATGCTCCATCTACCTGATTGAAAGCTCTGTGCAACAAAGGGTACATCCGAGAATGCTGAATTCACCAAACCATGCAAGCGAGTTTTTCTTAACTCGCGGTGTCCCATCCACTCGACCCTACCCTTCACAGTTAGGCTTTCGCGCGGTGCGTCTGGACAATTAACCATGGGCCCTCTTTGACTAACCCATATCCCTAACTTTATAGAACTAGAGCCATGGTTAGGTTGCAAACTCATTGCATCATATTGTGACTACTTGACTACTTGTGCATCTCTTATTTGTGCATACTTGTTATGTGACTAAACTAACCGTTTGGTTTGACTTGTGCTTGTAAATAAGTCCTAATAAACTAATTAATGACTAAAGGACTTTGCTTAATTAATTAATTTGAGCTAATAAATATGTCTAAAATCGAGTCATAGTCCCTTTAAGTCAACCCAGATTTTTATTCCCGTATAGTGCACAAAGCGTCAACTTGTTTTGGTCATAAACAGAGTTCTACGAAGAACTACGAGTTGGATCTGTAGCCCCGAGTTTTATCTTTAATTTGGCGTTGGTTTTATCCCAATCAGAGTCACAGATCAAAAGTTATGACTAAAATACCACAGCCTGTCCGGTTTAATGCATATACGTGAAGTCTTAACTTAGTCTTTGCTTCATTCTAGTCACATAGTCTAGCCACATGGTCATGACACGAGTCTTAACATTTCACCTACACTCACTAGTCTTAGCACACACTTTGAGTATATGTCACCATGACCATGTATTAGATTCATGCATGAGTCGGTTTTTTTCCGTCATTTGAGTTGGGGGTACATTCGATTCCTAATTTTTTCACATCTCTCCACCTACATCACCTTTCTTCATATCACAACTTTCATTCTTTCTACTTTCTTTGATCCATTGCATGTTGAATAAGTTTGAGTCAAATAATTAACAATGAATATCCCTAATTTCCCTTTCCACAGTACTTGGTCAAGGAAAGAAGGGCAATTAATCAAGGACAACCTCTTTATTCAAGTCTTACTTTTTGATAAACCGATTCGTCAAAAGAGGAAAGCCAAAAAGATAATGGCAACTCAAGAAGAAGTCAACGAGCTTAGGAATCAATTGACTGACGTGACTGAGGCGTTGATGGCTTTAGCCCTCAAAATCAATGACCCTGTGAATCATCAACAGATGGACCTCATGCAAGAGAGCTTGAGCAAGCTATCTAGTGACTACAAATTTCAAGCCATTAGTTCACAAGGGGTCTCGCTGGATAAGGAACTTCTTCCGCATAAGTTCAATACCACTGACATCCCTAAATTCAAGGCAACAGATAATCCTTATCTTCACTTAAGAGCCTTTGAAACTATAATGAACATTACATTAAGGGGATTGATAAGAAAGTCTTTCATTCCTTGTTTTCTTTATCACTTGAAACTGTTTGTCAACAATGGTTCTTTTCTCTTGACAAAGAGAAAACCTCTACATGGGAATCGATAGTAAACACTTTCATTGATAGATACAAGTGTAACATTCAAGTCAAAACCGATTATAGACAACTCGAGATGCTAATACAAAAAGAGAATGAAGGCTTTAATTCTTTCTTCAATAAGTGGAGGTAAACCTCTGCTAAGATGATTGAGGGGCCCACTGAAAAAGAATTTGTGAGGAAGTTTATCAAGAATCTCCAAGAGAAGTATTCAAAGCATTTAAAGTATTGTAGACATCTACTTTTAGCCTCCTGTCCCGACAGGAAGTGCAATGACGATAAATAAAACCATCTTCGTGTTGGATCAAAGTAAAGAATGCTTATGGGTAACTGGTTAAGCCACAAAACACAAAAGACTAGCCCAGATAAAAGAACAAGGCCAACGCAAGGTCCAAATTAACTAAACCCGATCATAATTAGGCTTAAGCCCGTGCTTAAAACCCAATAATGACGGATTTAGGAGCGTCTAGGTTAAAATAAAAGCTGCCGCGAAAAATATCGCGCGCATCTCACAAAGTCGCGCTAAGCAGTTGCGCGCGGCAGGCCGCGCAACTTTCAGAGATGCGCTCGCGTAATATTCAGAATATTAAAATATTGGAAAATCGAATCTTACCATAGAGCTACGCGCAAGACAAATAGTTGCGCGCGTATACCGCGCGCGACAGCCTCGCGCAACCTATTCAGTTGCGCGCAACACCTGCTGCGAAAGAATGCTCGAAACCCTAAACCTAATCATTCCCTATAAATAAGACCCTAATCCGAGGCTTCAAGACACAGAAAATTAACCTAAACACTGGCAGAAAACTTGTGAACTTGTTTATCCAAACCCTCTTGTCCTAAACACTCACCCTTTTCGATATTTTGTTACTACGGTGGAGGTTCCCCAACAAGAAAGAGTCCATAAGTGTTCTAAACGGAGATATAGCGAAAAGAAGTGGTAAATTCCCGAGCACTTAGTTAAATCACCATTATTTTTATTGTTTAAAAGAACTTTAATTAATTAATTAATTAATGTTGTTTGATCGCCTTAAAATAATAAATTAATTGATTTCACATAGCATTCTTTCGTTAATCAAGATTAGAATTGAATAAAATAATTGTTGGTTGATCACCTAAGTCAAGGCGAATATTGTTTATTTTATTGTTCTTTTCACGAATTTGATTAAATAAGAATAACGACCTTACGATGTAATTCCTATGTGAATTAATGTGTGTAAATAAAATCAATTAACATAGTTTTTAGGTATCACGTTGCATATATTGTTTGGCAATGAAATTGTGCAAAGGAAGAGCTAGTAGAGGCCGCACTAGGGCTAGGATCGCGATTCCCCTCTAAAGGGAACGTTATCTTAGTACCCTCGCTCCCGAACTCATTTCTGGTTTTCTAGACCAATTTGGGCATGGGTAAACTTATGATTCATGCTAAATATCCCTTGAACTCTACTTAGGAGAAAGGCATGAATGAGGTTTATGAGTATTTCCTAAAACTCATTGGCGACTCCTACTTGTTTCTTACAAAAAAGCGTATATGATAGAATCATCTCTAATTCAAAGGTCTCCCAAACAGTCAGGAATTTAAATCCTAATACACCCTAACAAGTGTAAAGTCCTAGGCTTTAAAGGGCCATGAGCATCTAAGGAGAAGGATCCCCTACGATGGGAACACCCTCCTTACAGTGGCGACTCCACTGGGGACTTAGAGGTTACATGATTAGTTCGTAGTTATGGTCCAAGGTATCCAACACCAGGTTACCTATGGGTTGTAACGAGAGCTACCTTGGATAATCTCTAGTTAGAGAGCGAGACTTGAACGCATAATATCTTCCTTTTGCACAAAACTAAAAGTTAAACAAGCAACATTGCATCATGCATAAGTATAGAACACTTAAATCATGGGGATTGGCTCATTGACTAGGGGTTGCCAACACCAGACTTCTATCCCGAAATCAATAACAATCATCCCACCCATATCACCAACAAAACGTTGGGAGAGTGATGTCATGAGTCAACTCGTTGAGTGATTTATTTGTGCGTCGTTTCTTAAGATATGGTACCTTGGACACCCAAGCCTTTTCGACCTTAGAATGACAATATGTGGATTATAACTTGTGGCATGCTTATGTGATTACATGACTGTATGCAACGTGTTAGGATAGATTTCTTTCTTCTTTTTAGCTTGGTCTAGGTTCCCAATTACGAAGTCGTCTCTTCGTAATTTAGAATCATATTCAACGGGTAACATTAAAAAAAAATAACAATGTAAAAAAAAGAAGGGAAAATAAAAAAAAAACGCTCGAACAAAAAAAAAGTCATACGAGCAGGTGGCGCGCGAACTCACAGATTTGTGCGCCCATACCCAGCGCAAGAAAATTAGTTGCGCGCGACATCCGCGCGCAACTCAATTACTTGCGCGGACCCACTGTACGAGTCAGTTTTGATTTTGCAAAAAACAAGTTGATTCGTTAAAACGATATCTTTATTCAAGAATTGTTAGGGGCAATGTTATCCGTTCGAATATATCTTGCGTCATTTTCTTTTTTTCTTTTCCTTCTTCCCCTTCTAAGCAAGCATATTGGTTTACTTATCCTTTTGTACTTCTTTAGGGCCGGTTTCCAATCTTGGGAAAGAAGAATCCCGGGCGCTCGCCTTCTACGTTTACAACCTAAAGATCCAACCCTTTCAAACCATTTCCTTCGACAACTAGTCCTAGTCCAATAATGATGTCTACCATTCAAGAACTTCAAGATGAGATTCTTCGTTTGAGAGAAGAAAAGGTTCAAGAAGCCGAGGAAAAGAGAATTAAGAAAATTGAAAAGGCTAGTAAGAAAAATGCTGAAGCTTTAGCCTTACAAGAAAAGATGGAACAATTATCCATCAAAGAAAAGTCGTTAGAGAAGCTAGTTCTTTGTTCTACAATGGGGAACAAGTACTTTGACGCAGAAAAGTTTGCTCCTCCTGCAGGACTTGCTTTACCGGAAAAGTTCGTAGCTACGGACTTACCAATATTCAAGGTGACCAATAATCCACAAATCATTTAATGTGTTTTACTAGCACCATGGCACTAAAGGGGGTTGATCCTAAGCTTTACGCTTTGACTTTCCCCTTGTTTCTAGACCCAACCGCAAGAGAGTGGTACTATGGGCTAGACCCAAAATTCAAAGCAACATGGGAAGATGTAGTTTCGGCTTTCATTACCCAATATGAGAGTAACGTAGAGTTCAAGTCCACTCTACGTGAACTCGAAATGCTTAAGCAAGGCGACGATGAAGGTTTCCTTGCTTTCTATGGTAGATGGCGAGAAAAGGCGGCCCACCTTGCCCAAAGGCCGTCCGAACTCAAGCTAGTACAGAAGTTTATTGACAATTGTCATGAAAAGTACAACAAGCATCTACGTTACCTTGGTTTAGACACTTTCCAAAAGGTCTATTCCGTGGCTACTAGGATTGAAGATGATCTTGCTAATGAAAAAGCAAATAAGCCTCATCATCATCAACCTAAAAATATTTACAAGAGGGGAATGATGGCTCATCATCCTTCATTGATGTATTTGCGACCTCCATGCAATACCACAACAAAAATCAATATAATGATCCTAGGAAAAGATGGACAAAAGAAAGAAAATGTACTCCATTTCCTGTAAGCTATAAAGAATTGTTAGAAAAATTAAATGAAAAAGGCTTACTTGCACCAACAGGACCAGCACCACCCACTCCACCAGAAAGAAGGTTTCCTAATTGGGATGGTAATGCTTATTGTGCTTATCATAGAGGAAATGGACACGACACTGAACGTTGCTTTGTCTTAAAACATAAAATACAGGATTTGGTAGACGATGGGAGAATTCCCACGCCTAAACCAAACAATAATGCGTCCCCCTTGGGGGTGTTTCACATTGATGAGGACCATATGGGAAGCGATACGTTCAATCCATTGAACTACATCACACCTTTAGGAGAACCTCTAACAACAATACTCATAGGGGCAACTAATGAAGTATGTGGGCTATGGGACGACGACTTTCAAGACTTATATATCTCTAAGTATGCCGCCGTCCCACCTCCATCTTGTTTACAAAATGAAACAAATAGAGCGCTTGATTGGGATCATTTCTTGGGGAAGTCACAAGACTTATCAAATCTCTCCTTGGATGAACAATGGCATCAAGCTCAACTCATGGAACATCTTGAAATGGAGGCACACTCAAAGCCTCTAGAAGAAAGTTGGTTCATAAGTCCTACAACTAATCCAAACGAGATAGATCATTTAACTCATTCTGGATGAATTTACCAGGCACCACCACCAAATGGATCTTCGACCACGCAAAATCAAGGTCAAGTACAAAATACAATATCACCTCCTCTTGAGGTGGAAGATCCATTGGTCAAACAACTTCGCCAATCCAAGGAAAATGTTAGCATTTGGGAACTCCTAAGTACTTCTAAAGAACATAGGAATTCCCTTATGAACGCTCTAACGGCTTTGCCTGTAAGCACGGACACAACCCCTCAAGATCTCGTTATCTTGCTTACTAGCGAGAAATCTGACAAGTCAATCATTTTCACTAATCATTTTCACAACAATGCATTATACTTAACCGTGGGGTGCAAGAGATATAACATCCCTCTAACTTTGGTAGACAATGGGTCAGCTGTAAACGTATGCCCATTGCGAACTGCAAAATATTTAGGCCTTAATCCAGAAAAAGATTTGCAATCAACAACACAAAGCATTAGGGCCTATGACAACTCGAGAAGATCGGTTTGTGGAACTGTTAAGCTACCAATTACCACAGGCCCAATACAAAAGATGGTTGAATTCCATGTTATGGACATAAAACCTACATTCAACCTTTTACTTGGACGTCCTTGGATACATGAGCTTGGTGCAATACCATCCTCACTTCATCAAATGATTAGGTTGAACTATCAAGGGCTTCCTATGGCTATACATGCTTCTCCACTAAAAATAGCAATAAACGATCAATCACTCCTAGAAATAAACCATGACAATGATGAAGAGGACATGCGGGGATTCGCCGCGGAGCCAATCTGCACAATAGAAATGGAAGAAGACTTGGAAGAACCTTTCAAGCTTGATCCATATTCCACCCAGATAGTAAACAACATCTTATTTAAGAGTAGTTACTTTCCTGGGATGCCTTTGGGAATAGGAATGAAGAAATCTTTCTTACTTCCTATTCCAAAGAAAAGATTCTCCTTTGGATTGGGATACAAACCAACTAAAGAAGAATTGAAGTCTCACGATGCGTAAAGAAAGGCACGTAGAGATGACAACAACAAGGGGATAGTCACTTTACTCACATCCTATCCACAAACCCTTAATGGACAATTCATTAGGGAGGGAGAAGACTACCTATGCTATGACTTTCCAGAACCATTGGTTTTGGAAGGAATCAAGAAGCCTGGATTCGAAATATTTCACGATTGCTACTTCTTGGATGACGATTTTAGTATCGTTAAATCAAAGTACCCAACTCCAGGGTGCTATGAAAGGCAAGCATTCAACTTGATATTTGGACTAGAGCAAAATCATGTCGCTACAATGACCAATCAAAATGCCATCCAGGATGAAGCTTTTGACCCAAATTCATTGATCACCCCTTCTAATGAAACCTTGGAGCATGGATGGAGGAAATCTTTTAAATGGACCAATCATAAAGGCGATAGGCTGGAAATCGTCACAGGCGAAGGGAAGATGTTTGAAGAATTGGACGACGAATCTATTATAGACTCTAGGGAAGTTGAAAATTTAGGCCTTGTGGCCATTACTGAGTCTTTATTTCTAGTTCTAAGGATGAAGATCCCGAAAAGGATTCTTCTCTTAATGTACTTTCTTTTGATTCTAATAATATGAGCTCTATTTCCGAGTATATGCCTTCTTTTGAATCTTTTGAATGCTATAATAATCAATCTAATGAAGATGATAACATTAATAAGTTTGTTGAACAAAAGAACCCTATCATTGAAGAAACTGAAACAATCAATATAGGAACTAATGAAAACAAAAGAGAAGTCAAAATTGGCTTAACTCTAAATCCGGAAGAGCGATCGACCCTCATATCGACGCTCAAAGAATTCGAAGACGTATTTGCTTGGTCATACAAGGACATGCCTGGAATAGATAGGGAAATTGCGGAACATACCATTCCCTTGAACCCTACCTCTAAACCAGTAAAACAAAAACTTCGACGAATGAAACCTGACGTCGCACTAAAAATAAAAGAAGAAGTACAAAAACAATTGGACGCAGGTTTAATTCGCGTATGTAATTACCCAGAATGGGTAGCGAACATCGTCCCAGTCCCTAAAAAGGATGGACGAGTTCGCATGTGTGTCGACTTTAGGGACCTTAATAAGGCTAGCCCTAAAGACGATTTTCCTCTACTACATATTGATATATTGGTAGATAACACGGCTGAACATGCGATGTTATCCTTTATGGATGGATACGCAGGTTACAACCAAATTTTAATGGCAAAAGAAGACGAAGAAAAGACATGCTTTATTACCCCTTGGGGGACGTATTGCTATACAATCATGCCATTTGGTTTAAAAAATGCATGAGCTACGTACCAAAGAACGACTACGACTCTCTTGCATGATATGATGCATAAAGAAATAGAAGTGTATGCGGATGATATGATCGTAAAGTCCAAATATAGAATGGGACATATAAAAGCTTTACGCAAATTTTTCACTCGCATAAAATATTATAACATGCGATTAAATCCACAAAAATGCGCCTTCGGGGTAACTTCTGGCAAGTTACTCGGATACGTAGTAAGCACTCGCGCTATTGAGATTGATCCCTCTAAAATAAAGTCAATTGTTGACATGCCTCCCCCTGAAACAAAAAAAAAATTAGGGGGTTCCTTGGCAAATTGCAATACATTAGTCGATTTATTAACAAATTGACTATGACTTGTGAGCCAATATTTAAAAAATTGAAAAAAGAAGAAAAACATGAATGGGACGATCAATGCCAAAAGGCCTTTGAGAAAATCAAATATTATCTCAAAAGTCCTCCAATTTTAGCACCACTAGTACCCAAACTACCTCTTAGGCTATGCATAACAGTTACAGACACGACGACCACAGGAGCCATATTAGCACAAGAGGTAGAAAAAGTCGAGCGTGCAATATATTATATAAGTAAAAAATTCATCCAATATGAAACAAAATATAGCACACTACAAAAGATGAGTCTAGCATTAGTGTAGGCAACTAAAAAATTACGACATTATATGCTACCACACACCACTCATGTGATTTCTCAACAAAATCCGATAAAGTATTTGTTTGAAAAACCACCTATACAAGGAAGAATATCCAAATGGTTGGTGATGTTGGCCGAATTTGAGTTAAAATATATTCCAGAAAAATCAATGAAAGGAAAAGTAATTTCCAACTTTCTAGCTCAACATCCAATTCAAACAAGTCATGCAGAAACTACTCATCTTCTGGATGAAGAGATTCTCATGACACAAGATGACAAATGGGTAATGTACTTCGACGGTGCATCCAACCAAAAAGGATGTGGCGTAGGAGTGTTACTCATAAGTCCAGAGGGAGCACATACTCCAATCTCTGTAAAATTAGACTTTGAGGTTAATAATAATGCCGCGGAATGTGAAGCGTGCATTATTGGATTAGAAACAGCAGCTAGCATAGGTGTGCAAAAATTAGAGGTATATGGAGATTCCAGTTTGATTATAAATCACATATTGAAAAAATGGAAAATAAAGAACTCCACAATGATATTATACCAAGCACACTTAGAGAAACTCATCGAGCATTTTGAACATATTGACTTCAAATATCTCCTTAGGGATGATAATCAATTTGCCGATGCGCTAGCAAAATTAGCCTCAATGATCAACATTCCAGATCACTTAAATATGATGCCATTATGCGTTGATAGAAGAGAAGAACCATCATATTACAACGCAATAGAGGAAATAAATGACATCGAAGGAAACAATCCTTGGTACGATCATATCCTCCAATATATTACTCATGGAACATATCCCGAAAATACTTCATCGAAAGACCAACGAGCCTTTTGAACACTTGCGACTCAATACGGTCTATTTAATGGTCAATTATGCAAAAAAGGACCTAATGGTCAAAGTTGGTTGTGTATAGACCAACCCGAAACCACACGCCTTATGGAGAATACTCACAAAGGTGTCTGTGGACCTCACATGAATGGTAAAATGCTCGCAAAAATAATGTCACGACAAGGGTATTATTAGTCCACTATGGAACATGATTGCATACAATATGTCAAGAAATGTCCAGAATGCCAAATGTTTGCTAATTTACAACACCTTCCACCATCTGAACTATATAATCTCACTTCCCTTTGGCCCTTTTCAACTTGGGGAATTGACATAATTGGAAAGGTCTCTCCAACAGGAGCAGGAGGGCACGAGTACGTATTAGTAACCATCGACTACTTCACTAAGTGGATTGAGGCTACTTCTTACGTTAATATCACTTCTAAACATGTCGCAAAGTTTCTTGAATGAAACATATTTTGTAGATATGGAGTTCCACACGAACTAATTAGTGATCAGGGGTCACAATTCAAAGCTGAATTTGAGACCCTCTTAACTCGTTATAAAGTAAAACATCATCACTCATCCCCATACAGATCTCAAATGAATGGAGCTGTAGAATCGGCAAATAAAAATATAACAGTCATCATTAAGAAAATAGCAGAAAATTATAAAGATTGGTCGAATAAACTACACTTTGCACTATGGGGTTATAGAACGTCTATACGAACATCAATAGGGGTAACTCCATACTCCTTAGTCAAACTGGAAATACCATCCCTACGCATCGTACTCGAAAGTAAGCCGCCGGAAGCTGAATGGGTAAGAGCGAGGTATGAAGAGCTCTTATTGCTCGATGAACGACGATTAAGAGCTTTGCATCATGTACAAGTCTACCAAAGGCGCATTGCGTGTCATTTTAATAAAAGGGTAAAACCTAGAAACATAAAAGAAGGTGACTTTGTACTAAAGGAGGTTAGGGGTCCACCTACTAATCCAAGAGGAAAATTTAAACCTAATTGGATCGGTCCCTATTGCGTGATTGAAATCCTATCAGGAGGAGCCGTCAGATTAATGGACATTGGAGGAGATGAAATTCGCCAATTAATAAACATTGATCGACTTAAAAAATATTACATATGAAATCCGGATTACTCGTTCATTCATACAACCAACTTTAAATTAGCATTCAACTAAAAGATTCTAAGTGTTATGCATTTTATCGAACAACACAATAAAATACATAACACTTGGGGGGGTAATTCAAGAATAATAAACCATTCTAAGTGTTCAGATTTTCTTTGAACTTCACGAAAAAAAAATCTTCACACTTGGGGGGGGGGGGGGTAAATAGCACAAAAATAATTTTTTTTTCGAAACACTCGTAGTACAGGTGTCGCGCGCAACCGGAATAGTTGCGCGCGGATACCACGCGCAACTGATTAAGTTGCGCGCGACATGCCCGCGCAACCTCATATGTTGCGCGCGCCAACTGACTGTCAAACTGCGAACCCGAATTTTTTTGTTTGAACGAATTTTTAACTTCTACTTACAATGAAAGAAGAGCGTTTCATAAACATAAAAATATACTCGGAAAATAAAAAAATTAAACTTGATTTAACTCTCTATTAAACAAAGTTTGATTAATTTTTTTTTATTTAACTTTTACCTAAGGAGTTAAAGAAAAAAATAAAAAATATATATATAAAGAAAAATAGAACTACGCAATGACCTGATTTTGTGATACGAATACGTAGGCAATCTATAAGATTCGGTCTTCTCAAAATATCAAAATATAAAGCTCATTTTATTTCATTCAAAAAAAATAAATAGAAAGGACATTGTTGAACTAAATTGTAAAGCAAAAAAAATGAGGCATAATAGTGATTACACTTTATTAAAAAAAAAACAGAATAAAAATGTGTAACTGTAGACACCCATTTGTGTCTCCCCAAAATCAAACCCAGTGATGAATACCTTTCACGTCGAATCATAATCGAATGAAGTGAAAGTGTGGAAAGTATAGTGTTGCGGATAGTTTTAATTTCTTTTCTTTTCTCTTCTCTTTGTTTTTGAAAACTTATTTTAAGAAAACAGCCAATCCAGTTTGGTTGGTCCATGATATGGGTCCAATAGTAGTGTAGTTGGATGGGACTTGACAAGAGCTTTCCAACGATATATTATAAGCCCAATTCCGATGACTATTGAGGAAGTTATAGCCAATTTACTAAACTGGGCCCGTTTTGAGCCTTATATGCGGCCCAATGATCTAGGGGAGGGCCTAATATAGATTTATCCTTCCTAATGCAATTAGGAATGGTTTTAGTCTTCTAAATTCTTCTAGAAGGTTCTTTTCATTCCTAATTCAATTAGCATTGATAAATTGACTTTTGTTGACTTTTCAGAGTTTTAATTAAAATCAAAGAGCATTTTTGAGGGAAATACGATTTTATCCTCCTGTACGGCAATTTTTTATCTGATTTTAAGAAAACGCGAGATTTTCGAAATCAGCGCCAAACGCCAGCTGTAGTGCCTGGCGCCAACAGCCAGCGTTGGCGCTGGTTCAATTTTTTGTGCGCCAGACTCTGTTTTGATATTTTATCTTTTTGGCTGATTTTCTTTATAAATAACGTCGTAAAAAATCCGTTTTGATTCACCAACTCTCATCAAGATTCTCGTGATTACTCTCTCTCTTTCTCTTTTCTAAACCAGCTTCTCTCAAATATAAAAATTTTGCATTCATTAGATCTAGAAACAACTAGCCATATTCGAAGTTGCCTTCGCCCTAGACGTGAAAGATTTAATTTTTGAGGGTTTGGTCCCAAATCTCCCTTTCAATTATTTAATTTAATTGTTGATTATTATTTTCCTTGAAGTTACTAACGTGTGTATTTTGTTATTAGAAAGAGGTACGAGGCATCAAAGTAAGTACTTTAATGGTTTTTTTATTGATGTTATGATATAGAAATCATGCTTAGATTGTTATTATGATTCCTAGTATCATGTCTAGGGTAATTTTAATATCAAGTATGAGTAAAAGTATGATGCTTCCTATGTTCTTCCTAATATTTATGATTGTTAGTATCATGTTAGGATTAAAGATTTGATTTTTATTGTTTAGTGACATGCTAGGGTTTGTTATTAATCTTGTTAGTATCATGCCTGGGATCTTGCTATTATTATGCTTTAACATTATTATGATTATTTTTATGATTATAATTTTATTATTTTGATTATTATTATGTTGCTTGATATATATTGTTTGACTTGTGTTGATATATTTTATATTTCTCTTAAACTTTTGTTTGACTTGTGTTGAGATTTAATAAATTAATGACTTAAAGAACTTTGCCTAATTAATTAATTGATTAATTAATTTGAGTAAATAAAGTCTAATATTTTGATCAGAGTTGACCTAGTACGACTTTAGGCATACCCCTGTTGATGAATAACACCGAAAACAGTCTCAGATTGAAGCTCCAACATTGGCGCCAAAGTCTGGACTGTAGCACCACTCTGTGGAGTGTGGCGCCTGGCGACAACTCTGTCGTCTGGCGCTACACTACATAGTGCGACACCAGTCCTGTCATTTTTCCGACAGTTCGGATTATTGGTCGAGTCATCACTTAGTGTCTAATTAACCAATTTGCTAATTAAGTCGGTTAAATTTCGCTGTCAATAACACCTTGTCAAGTCATTAATTGAGTATAGTCACATAGTCTAGCCACATGGTCATGACACGAGTCTTAACATATCACCTACACTCACTAGTCTTAGCACACACTTCGAGTATGTATCACCATGACCATGTCTTAGGTTCATGCATGACTCGGTCTTTTCCGTCATTTGAGTTGGGGGTACATCCTATTCCTAGTCCTTCATATCCCTCCATCTACATCTAAATCTTCTTCACATTTCATTCCATCTTTCTTCACTTCCTCCATCCATTGCATGTCGAATAAAGTTTGAGTCAAATAATTAACAATGAATATCCCCAAATTCCTTTTCCACAGTACTTGGTCGAGGAGAGAAGGGCGATTAATCAAGGACAACCTCTTTATTCAAGTTTTACTTTTTGATAAACCAATTCGTCAAAAGAGGAAGGCTAAAAAGATAATGGCAAGTCAAGAAGAGGTCAATGAACTTAGGAGTAAATTGAATGACGTGACTGAGGTGTTAAAGGCCTTAACCCTCAAAATTGATGACCCTGTGAAGCAACAACAAATGACCCTCATGCAAGAAAGTTTGAGAAAGCTATCTAGTGATTATAAATTTCAGGGCATGAGTTCACAAGGGGTCTCGCTGGACAAGGAACTTCTTCCGCATAAGTTCAACGCCACTGACATCGCAAAATTCAAGGCAACAGATAACCCTTACTTCCATCTAAGAGCTTTCGAAACTATAATGAACATTAAGGGTATCGATAAGAAAGTTTTCCCCTCTCTATTCTCACTATCTCTTGAAACCGTTTGCCAACAATGGTTCTTCTCCCTTGACAAAGAGAAAACCTCTACCTGGGAATCGATAGTAAACGCTTTCGTTGATAGATACAAGTGTAATATTCAAGTTGAAACCGATCATAGACAACTTGAGATGCTAAGATAAAAAGAGAATGAAGGCTTTACTTCTTTCTTTAATAAATGGAGGGAAACTTCCGCTAAGATGATTGAGGTGCCCACTGAAAAAGAATTTGTGAGGATGTTTATCAAGAATCTCCAAGAGAAGTATTCGAAGCATCTAAAATATCAACACAATCTGAATACTTTCAAGGCCGTTTATGACATTGGAATTGAAATCGAAGATGACCTCGCAAAACAAAAAGCTACTAACAATAGCAACCACAGTGGCTGGAAAGGAAGGAAGAACGACAATCCTTCTTGCGAAAACGCCCACTCTAGAGATAATGTTAGTACCTTTGACCATAATGGCGTCTTAGCCATGGACAATCAAGGATCTAAAATGAAACCTAGGAGAGAGTTCACACCCATTGGAATGACCTACGATGCTGCTTTCGATCATCTCTATGATCGAGGATTAATCAAACCTATTGGCCCTACCGAGGATCCAACGCCAGAAAATCGATCTTCGATATGGAATCCCAACTCTTATTGCAAGTACGATCGAGGAAACGGTTATACAACTGATGAATGCTACAGGTTTCAAAACCTCATTCAAGATCTCATAGAAGCAAACCAGATCCCATTGCCTCTAGCTAGCGAGAAGACTGGGTGATGATGAAGCGAATGACACAAGACAAGAGGCGAACTTCAACGACAAGATTTCATGACCTCTTTTTTCTATTTCTTTTTCATTTTTTCCTTTCCCAAATAATTCTAGCATAGGCACCTTTCTCTTCCCTTAGATTAATTTTGTAGATTCTTTATTTTCCTTTAATATAATGAGCATTTATTTCCTTGCATATGATCATCGCATTGTATTGCATTAAAAAAAACTGTCGAACTAAGCACAAGGTATACCAATGATTTAAGGAACCCCTTGTAGCCACATCATATTACCTTTCACCCTTCAAATATACAATCCTTTCTTCATAAACCACTTTGTGCCTCATCTAACGATAAACCTTTCTTCTTCAACCCATATCTACCTAACCTTGGGATGGGATGGTGTGTAACATATGCAATCTCAAAAGCTTGAGTGATTTCAAATATCAAAATAAAAAAATAATAAGCAAAAAAAATAAATACAAGTGTACAAAAGGGCAAGTGTTCCAATGTCTTTGATATGAAAATGTCTTTGATAAGAACACGTCTCAGATTGCGTCTCTTATCGAGTGCTCGGTACCGTGCCTGAGAAACATGAATGCCAAGTGAGTGATAGACCGCATGATAGGGATTTCCCACACTTATAAAAATGAAATAAATGCTAAAGCAAAAAAAAAAAAAAAGAGAGAGAGAGCTAAAAAAGAGTAGAAACTCAAGCATAAAAATACAAATATTCAAAAGCAAGGTTGCACACCTTAGGGGCTTATCTAGGGTCTTGAGCCTTTATCCCTTTCTTCTATAACCTTTAGCCTAACCACATTACAAACCTTAAAAAGACCTTTTTGAGGTATATATATACTTGTGCAAGGTTCGGGTAGAGCTACGTTCGGCCTGATTCCTAAAGGATACGTAGGCAACCTCACATCGAGGTGCGGCCGTAATAAACATGCATTCATATTCAAATTCACACACTTACACCTTTATCATATCAAGGGATCTCCTATGCTCATCCCTATTCATTTAGAGCTAGACTTGGGGCTTGATCCTTACATCATTAGCTTACCTAGCCTAAGAGTCACCACCATTTGACTATTTTCAATATATTTTCCCACACACTTAGCCCTTGCGGCCTAACTTTAGTGTCACTTTCACACACTGCACAGATACATGACCAAATATACTTCCCTTAGGAACCCTTTGTCATGGAATCTTAACACACCGTTGAAGTATGCCTTGTCATATCAACATTACTCATCAATCATAATTGTCATTGCATCACAAAGTATGAAGTGCTTAGCCTCCGTGCCTAAGTTACCCAAATACTTTCATCATGGAGTCAACCATTGAGATAGCCTAGGATGGATTAATCCTTACACCTTGAGAGATAGTATCAAATGACATTTGACTAAGCTCATTCAACATGCGCCTTCAAAATTTCGATTCTTTTTCGCGTCTTTCTTTTTCGGGAGAAAGTCGGTACCCTCCACAAAAATAACGGAAATTTTTTGCTTTTTTGCATTTTCGAGTCGCACAATCATAATATAATGCACACACGGGTCATGAGTCACCCGTGTCATTTCACTTCGAGTCGAGTCAACCTCGAGTCAATCACAGAGAGTCAAGTTTATACCTTGAGTCGTGTCAAGTCAATGAGTCAAGCGACATTAAACCTTAGGTCAACCCTAAGATGATTAAAGAAATTAGCAAAGTTCTATAGTAAAAAATAAATACAGGTGCAGCAGAATAGGGAAGACCCTACTCCAGCACCAGACGACAACATCTAGCGTATGGAAATAGATTTCAGCGCTTGGCGCTAGATCTCAGCGTCTGGCGGCAGAGCCAATTTTTGGCGCCAGCAATATTTCAGCAGCGATAGAGCTCGAAGCCTCTCAGAATGGTTATTTCGACCTCATACAGAAATTTTGGGTTCCTTGGTACGCTAGTTAGCCCCTATAAGCAATTTAACATGTTTAAGTAGCCGGATTGATTACAGTCTAAATGATCGACCTGACAAAAGATCGTCTCACTTAGCTTAAGCGCCTAAAACACTGGCTCATTACAAGCACCAACGTATCGGTTTAAAAGCAAGCACTTAAACGACAATATTTCCAAAAATTGGATTTTCATCCCCAACTGACAATATTTCCAAATATGGATTGTCGTGCATTTTCTTCAAACGACAATTTTTCCAAGATTGGATTGTCATCTCTGGCAAAGTTTCTAGGCGTGGATTGTCGTGCTCCTTCTCTGTTTGGCAATTTTTTCCAAGTTCGGATTGTCATCGCTGGCAAGTTTTCCGAGATTGGATTGTCCTACACCCAGTTCCCTATGGCAAAATTTTCCAAAGGATTGTCGTAGGTCTCTACTCATCATAAATTTTGGAAAAAGTTCCTCAACGTGGATTGTCATTCATTTTCAGTAAGTGGCAAATTTTCCCGAAGTGGATTGTCGGTCGACTCTTTTTTGCAATTATTCCAAGACGCGAATTGTCTATTGTGGCAATATTTTCCTACAAGGATTGCCGTATAGCGTTGGCAAATTTACAAGGTGGATTGCTTTCAAGAGGTATATTCCAAGATGTGGATTGTCGATCGTAGAAAATTTCTTATGACAAATTGTTACAAAGCATTGGCAACATTTCCCAAAAATTAGATTTTGGCAAATTTTCCGAGATACGGATTGTCGCTTCATCGTGACAACATTTCTAAGGATGGATTGTTACGAAGCATTGACAACTTTCCTTAAATCAAATTTTCATACATCATACAAGAGAGTTGTGTTGGAAACTATTCCCAAAGAAAAGAGGATTGCCGCCATAACAAAAGCACGGGCATAATGGTTCAAAACAGAAAAAGCGCCGACGTACAGGCATAACGGAAGCAAAGTTCAAGCGAGTTTTTTTAAAGATCGACGAGCGTGGGTCTTCGGTAATTTTCTTTGGAATATTATTGCAACAAATGAGGATAGCTTCAAGCGAGGATATCTTTGGTTGCATTCCCTAGCTTGCGGAGAGTTGTCACAAACAACTGAAGGTAATTTCAAGCGAAGTTGTCTTCGACCATGTTCCCTTAGACGTGGAAGATGGTCATAAAGCAGAAGAAGATTGTTTCAAGCGAAGCAATCTTCGATAGTATTCCCTTGGACGTGGAATATTATCAATGCAGATGGGGAATGTTTCAAGCGAAACAATCTTCGATAGTATTCCCTTGGACGTGGAATATTATCATAGCGGGAGAGGATCGTTTCAAGCGAAGCAATCTTCTATATTGGAAGCAGTTACAAGCGTAGCAGTTTTCAAGCGGGATGACATTCTCTTGGCAGGAGGTCGTCAAAACAACAGTAAAGCGGCAGCAAATTGGTTACTTTCAGAGACGTGTGCTCGACGGTGCAAGATACGCATTTCTTAACTCTTTTATCTATTTAAATAACGCTAGTTTTACAGGTATCGACATTACAAAAGTGATTTAGGATCGCAGAACGTTCTGAATCATTTTCCGTCCCTATTGTTACTTTGACTTTTGTTTTTGAAACATGCGTTTCTCCAAACTTAGTCAAAATGGGGGCTTCTGTAGACACCCATTTGTGTCTCCCCAAAACTAAACCCAGTGATGAATACCTTTCACGTCGAATCATAATCGAATGAAGTGAAAGTGTGGAAAGTCTAGTGTTGCGGATAGTTTTAATTTCTTTTCTCTTCTCTTTGTTTTTGAAAATTTATTTTAAGAAAACAGCCAATCCAGTTTGGGTTGTCCATGATATGGGTCCAATAGTAGTGTAGTTGGATGGGCTTGACAAGAGCTTTCCAACGATATATTATAAGCCCAATTCCAATGAATATTGAGGAAGTTATGGCCAATTTACTAAACTGGGCCCGTTTTGAGCCTTATTTGCGGCCCAATGATCTAGGGGAGGGTCTAATATAGATTTATCATTCCTAATGCAATTAGGAATGGTTTTAGTCTTCTAGATTCTTCTAGAAGGTTCTTTTCATTCCTAATTCAATTAGCATTGATAAATTGACTTTTGTTGACTTTTTAAAGTTTTAATTAAAATCAAAGAGCATTTTTGAGGGAAATACGATTTTATCCTCCTGTACGGCAATTTTTTATCTGATTTTAAGAAAATGCGTGTTTTTCTAAATTAGCGCCAAACGCCAGCTGTAGCGCCTGGCGCCAACAGCCAGCGTTGTCGCTGGTTCAATTTTTTGTGCGCCAGACTCTGTTTTGATATTTTATCTTTTTGGCTGATTTTCTTTATAAACGTCGTAAAAAATCTGTTTTGATTCACCAACTCTCATCAAGATTCTCGTGATTACTCTCTCTCTTTCTTTTTTTCTAAACTAGCTTCTCTCAAATATAAAAATTCCGCATTCATTAGATCTAGAAACACCTAGCCATATTCGAAGTTGCCTTTGCCCTAGACGTGAAAGGTTTAATTTCTGAGGGTTTGGTCCCAAATCTCTCTTTCCATTATTTAATTTAATTGTTGATTATTATTTTCCTTGAAATTACTAACGTGTGTATTTTGTTATTAGAAAGAGGTACGAGGCATCAAAGTAAGTACTTTAATGGTTTTTTTTATTGATGTTATGATATAGAAATCATGCTTAGATTGTTATTATGATTTCTAGTATCATGTCTAGGGTAATTTTATTATCAAGTATGATTAAAAGTATGATGCTTCCTATGTTCTTCCTAATATTTATGATTGTTAGTATCATGTTAGGATTAAAGATTTGATTTTTATTGTTTAGTGACATGCTAGGGTTTGTTATTAATCTTGTTAGTAGCATGACTAGGATCTTGCTATTATTATGCTTTAACATTATTATGATTATTTTTATGATTATAATTTTATTATTTTGATTATTATTATGTTGCTTGATATATATTGTTTATTGCTTGATCACACCTTTTATGCATGTTTAAGGGGAATTTTTTCTTGTAATCACGCTTAATAAGATAATTAATAATCTTATTTAGGGTTAATTTGGTTATAATTCAAGTGATCGCAATTAATAGATTTATTTGTGAATTAAATTCAACCAACATAGATAAACAGGTTTAGGGCTAATCCTATTGATTGTAAGTTAGTCAAAAAGCGCACATGAATACGATCAGAATAAAGTAGAGGCCTATTATTAGGACAGGTTCAATCTCTTTTAGGTTGGATTTGTACCTTCATCCCCAAACCCTTATTTGGTTCAAGACCTTATGGAGTTGACGATCTCTTGGATCGTTAAGGGGTGTAACCTTCACCCTGTGAACGGTTTACAAGTTCCTAAAAAACTTATTGGCGACTCTTTTGCTCTATCTTCTTCCCTTTTGGACGCCACCGTACTTTAGTGTATGATCACAGTGGGGTTCAAGCTAGGGGATTAACGCTTGAAATTATTCCCTACAGTAACATTCTAAGGCTTCACTATATCCTCGATTGTCACGGATAATGGAGGAGTAGTTTCCATTGCAGTATTTTCAGAAACCTTAGAACTCTCTCCTACATTCTTCTTCTTGACCCATACATTGGTCTTCAATAATTTGGGAATAGGAGCCTTTTCAACCCTTTTTCCTTTTTCCGAAGCTTTTGTTAGTCCTTTTTCGAGTTTGTTGCGAAGGTTCCTTGATTATCATGCCTTTTTGTGCGGGTTTAGACGGAGCTTTCCTTTTGGATTCCTTCGAACGCGCCTTAGGAGATGAGAAGTCCAATTTTATTCTCACTCCTTTGTTTTGACCACTAGGAGGAGTAGTGGTGGTCGAATGCATTAGAGGCTTAGGTGGATTGCGAGTTGTGGCAATTTGATATTGAGAACGGGCTTTGTTTAACTCGCCCTTGTCCGCCGCATTCATCCAAGCCTTATAAAAGGAAGATAATACAATGCTCGTAGTAGGATTTTGTACTACCCATCTAGGAAGACTTGACCAATACTCTATCCAACGGAAAATTTTCTCGGGTCTAAAAGACACATCCTTGGGTGCGTCACAATCTTGCGGGGGTATAATCTGTTTCATCCCATATTGTCTCATTACCCTGCAAGGAAAGATGTAAGTAGCGCTAGATAGGCCTAAAAGCCTAATGTAAGGGCAATTGTGACTACTCCCAACCATACTATTTATGTTCCACCAAGGAATCACGAAGCGTATGTTAGGAACCCCGTGACCAAAGAACGACGTCCACTCCTCTTCATTCTTATGCTTGTAAAGGATTCGACGTCCAGAGAATGTCCGCACTCCGTTGGCCTCAATGTTTTGTGGCTGGTCGACTATTTGCAAACGCTCCATGAGCCAAATCTGAAAAAAAGTTAAAAAAAAAAATCAGTTTGCGATTTTACACGAGTAGGTGGCGCGCGCATCTTGAGAAGTTACGCGCGCCATCCGCGCGCAGAATAGGAGATTGCGCGTGACATGCCAGCGCAACTCCTTAACATGCGCTCAAAAACCAAAAAAAAAAAACCTTACCTGTAATAGGAGTGGACTCCCCGTGAAGCCATTTTCGTTAGGATCTCCTCTAAGGCGATTCAAGCATAGAATGGTTTTCGCCAAAGCCAAAGGAGCGGGTGAATGACATCCCTCTATTTGCTCAACTGCAGACACCATGGAATAGTCTCCATATTCTTTGCCTGTCCTAAGTAAACAGTTGACAACAACACAATAACATAAAGCACAAATTTTAAAGCGTTGTTTAGTCATGTTGTCACGAGGGGCGACGAAATGTTCAATAAATTGAATTAAATTCATGCCTTCATCAGCTCCAATATTAGTCATGTCATTGTCAGACAAGGCGAAAAATCTTTGGAATACAGGTTTGGGATCTGACAATGGAGGCGAATAAGTCACTGGGAGAGTATTTGTAGGGAATCCTAGCAAGGCCTCAAACTCACCAGGAAGGGAATAATTTCGTCCCCTTTAAATAAGAAAAGATGGTGGTTGGAATCCCAATGGTTAACCGCGGCATGAAGGAAGTCAAAATTAATCACTAATTGCATATAGTTCAATAGAGGATCTAGGTGATAAATTTTGAAAGCTAGTTTGTCCTCGTTTGAAAGGGAGGTGACCCATTGCTTCAATCGTTGTTCAAAGGTTTTTACCATTGTTCAATATTAAAAAAAAAGGAAAGAGAGAGAAGAAGAAAATAAAAATTTAGAGAGATTATTTCTTTTAGTTCTTATAAATTACTAAGCGAATGAATGCGAGATGATCAGAAACCTATACAAAACCATGCTTAAATAGACCCAAGAGGGGAAAATTTTTGGCAATTTTTGCCCAAAGGAAAGTTCAGAAACAAGTGGCGCGCGCAACTCATGAAGTCGCGCGCGACATCCGCGCGCAACTAAATCACATGCGCGCGACAGCCGTGCGCAACTCCTTCAGATGCGTGCGTCTCCTCTGTCTCGACATCTGGATTAGGATTATTTTCGTATTTTGACTTACATAATAACGAAATCTTAAGACTAATAATATGCTTGCCTTTTGCTAACTCTTGTGTTCTTTATTTCCTTTTATTTTATTTCCTTTTATTTTTGTTTTTTCTTGTTTTCTTTCTTTTCTTTTGTTTTTTCCTTTTTCTCTCTTTCTTTCCTTTTCCTTTCTTTCTTTTGTTATTTTTACGAGGGGGGTAAGTCGGGAACCCTTTCCCTCCCTCAGAATTTTTTATGTTTTTTTTAGTACACATGGAAACAAAAGAAAAATAATAATATGACATATACAAAAAAAAAATGTGTGTCATATGTACAACAAAAACAAGAAATCTATGTACAATGTTTCCTTAAAAATAATAATAATAAAATGTGTACAAAAGGGCTCAGGGTGCTCTGCGACTGCTAGACGGCTGTTGTACATCCTGTAAAATCCCAAACCGAAGATTAATACATGCAATGTAATAACTTTGTAAAAAAAATATATAAAACTTACCGCAATCATCTAATAATCACGGCATGACATAATGATGAGGGCTCTCCGATAAGTAGCTCGGAAAGCACGTAAGTTCCTCACCATGCCGTTCACGGTTTCCCGCGGAACCTATTAAAAAAAATACAAGGACAGTTAATAGATAAATGTATATGAAACAAAAATAGAAGTATTTTAAGTACATATACAAAAGGACATACCGAATCAACCGTCTCAGGAACAAACGGTATCCCCTCATCATCCTCCGCTGCTGGAAGGATCTCACGAATTACCAATCCAACGACATCGGTATACGTGATCTCCGCTGAAGGAGGCACCCAACCACCTAGCTCGACCCGCTAAAAAATATATAAAAAAAATAAAACGATTAAAATAGAGGGTCGAAGTTCCGAAAAAAAAAATATATAAACCAAAAAAGAGAGTCGAGATACTAACTGGAACAAAAGCTGGAAAGGAGTCAGCCTGGATGCAATAAAAGCCGGATAGGAAACATCCGGCAACACCAGCTGATCCGCTGGATAACCAAGGATCGCCTGAGCTCGATCCTTGGTCGACAGCAAATCCGGACATAGCATCCGGACCGGAGGATCCATAGGGACCACAGGCTCCTCTGACGAATGCTGCCAGAGAACGCGCTCGCCTAAAACCAAGCGTCCGTCCTCTGTAGCACTGGAAGTCCCGAGTAGAGAGTCCGGAACTGGCAACGAACCATGCCAGACCGGATATCCTCAGGAACTCTAACAACCAAACTCCAAGGACGGAGATCGATCTAATACAATCACATGAAAATCATCAAAACAAAATAAAAAAAAAAATAAGAAAAGAGATATACATGTGTTGTCAAAATACTCACCGACGCACGAGTCGCCGAAAGAATCCTCTGGCAAAAGTCGCCGGCTGAAGTAGCTCGGTTCTTCTTAACCATGGCCAATTGATGGCCGATAGGAAAGCAAGCAGCCCCGAGCACCCTGAGGGCTAAGAAAGGCAGGTACGAGTATCCCCAAGCCTAAACAAAAAGAAAAATGGCTTAGAAAGAAAAAAAATGTATATATGAGTTAAAAGGAAAATTTAAAGGTACATACCTCAAGGATACGACCATGCCATGTAAAGGGAAATCCGAGGCACCTCAATAGCTGCCGCAGGATCCAATACCCGGGTCGTCTGCCCATAGCTCTAAGCATACGGGCATACGACACCTCTGCCTAATTTAGGCTACTTACCTGCCCCAAGTCTGAGAGGCAAGTAAGTAACCCGATAGGGAAACGCTCTCCCTGATCACTCAAGAGAGTGACGAAAAGAATGTGGGCAATGTATATCCGAGCCAGCTGCTCAGGTGTGCACTGCCGATTAACCTCATCAGCCGACAACTCGTCGGCAAGAATCAAGTACAGACAAGTCTGAGGATACACATGAAGGACCGCCGCTAGACGATCCCCACGAGGTAACTCAATCTCGAGTCCGACCCCGCTACGGTCTCTATAACTACAGACTCACCTACAAAAGGGAAACCCGTAATAATAGAGAAGTCGTATGGGGTGACCGTCATCTCTCCCCATGGAAAGTGAAAAGTGTTGGTGGAATCCCACCAAAACTCCAGCAATCCACGAAGGAAAGCTGACAAATCAGACTGACTCGACAAGTCCCGAAGAGCCGCCAGCGCGCGTCCAATCCCGGAAAGCTCCACAATGTCCCTTACCACGTCGGGTAAGCTCCTAAAACGGGTCAGCAAGTCACCAGAACCGTACAGTCTCATGCTAGACTCACCCTAAAAAAATAGAAGAAGAACCAAGATAATAAAAGACGGTTCCTAAAAGAAAAGAGGGAAAGAAAAAGAGGCGTAAGAAACTCACGATGCCACGCCATCCTCGAACCGAGACGTGATGGTCTGGGTCTCACTTAAGGACCCTAGGGTCCTAGTTGGGAGGAGCCTCCCACACCAAATCCTCCTGGCGATGCCGATCAGCAGCGGCACGTTGCTCTCGAACCTCCTCACGAGGTCGGGTCACCCTCTTTCGAGGGCGAACTACCTCGTCAAGACCTACTAAAATCTCCTCAGCATCAATGAATGGAGGCGAGTCCATGCTATGATAAATGAGGTTTCTCTATTAGTTTAATTTCTAAACTAAGCTAATAAACGTGTTCTAAGTATTCAGTACCACGATTGGATGAAACACGAAAATCGAATGCCACCCATGCTTGGGGGCTACGATCCTGCAATTAAACTCAATAAATGGGGGCTTTCAAACACCCACAAAAGCCATCCTATACCAGTTTCAACTAAGTATTCAAGAGATTATATTTCAAAATCTCAAGGAATCAATTATTTTCAGGCGAATAATAGTAATAACAAAATGCAATTATCATTTACCAAACAATCTTGAAGTTTGAATATGGCAAAAACAAACTAAGTATATACTTCGTGCCATTTTTCAATTTCAAAATTTACAAAATATGAATTATGAAAGTAATGTTAGTTCTAATACTATAATCTACTTCATAATCAACAAGTATAACCAAAATGAGCAAGAAAAAAAACAAATTCGAGCAGAATTCAAGCAAAAAAAAAGGCAAGAACGAACTTAAGCGAAGAAATGCTCATACAAGGTTCAATACTTAACCATTTTTTCATGAAATTTGTTGCAAAACACTCCTTAAGCATAGCATGACAACATGGAACAAACAATTTCAAGAATAATGGACAAAATAAAAAAACCCCAAAGTCGAAAATTGGGGTTTAACGATTCGAAAATCGTTCGAATTCAGCCAAAAAAGAGCAAAAAATGGCAAAAGACTTACATTGGATTGTGACAAAAAGAATTAAGAACGAAATTTGCTTCCTTTAGCTTCAAAAATCATGAAAATCCGAGCTCTATAGAGAGAGAAAGGGGCAAAAATGGAGGAAGGAAAGAGAGAGAAAGCGAAATGAAAAATCGCTTCTGCGATTTTCTTTTTGCTGAACTGAATGTCGCGCGCAACTTCAGAAATTGCGCGTGACACAAGAGCGCAACTCAGAAAGATTCGCGCGCCTGGCCAGCGCGACCTACTGAGTTGCGCGCGGATATTGGTCCCTAAAATGACCGGTATCCGGATTTTGATCCGTTTGATCATTTTTCAACGGTTTTCACTCGTTATTAGACATAATACCGCGCGAATTATCAAAAACCTTTTTAAATTGCTTTGCATTTGTAGTTTATTTTATTCTTTGATAGATTCTTTCATCATCTTTGCATGCACACCGTGCTTTGTGCCTTCCCCAAGCATACGTTTTGAACGTTTTTCGTAAGCGTGCCTTAAGACGTTCCGTGGTGGTGCTTTACATAAAAGCATCCATAGACAGGTTTTTCATTTTACTATACTGACGATATAAGTGTCCGAGTTTTCTTCTTTTTCACGTAAGAAGCAAAAGCAACTCGTTTTCATGCAGCGTAAAAATGCAAATGGCGTAGCGTACAACGTAAAATTGTACGGCGTAGGTGTTGCGTAAAATTTCACCACTGCCCAAGCTTTGCGAGATCTACCTCTCGGAACTAAAAGGTAGACTATTTACTATAGGCGTTAGCTCACAAGTTGAAAGGTGCGCCGAACCTTCAGCAACAGGCACTTCATGAAGGGAAGCAAATACGGTAGTTAGTGAGCTTACTAACTTATTGGATAGTTAGGGTGTTCGCCACCCCCTGTATAAAGAGCGATGGAACAATGTCGCACCCATGAAGTCACGTGCCCCCAGTCCTGAGACACGTGTACTCATGTTGTGGACAAAACTGCTGAGAGAGTTACTGACTTTCTTCTCTCTCACTGGATTTGGATATATGCCTCCAGTCCTGAGACATGTATTTCTATCTTGTGGACATCCGGCTCGAATACCGGACCCAGCTCGAATACCGGACCCCTTTTTGATTCGCATATCGAAAACCCCTTTTCATTCTTTTTACTTTGTTACAGTCAGGCTAAAGTTTCAACGACATATCGAGAGACTTTAGACCAATGGTGACATGATTGGGAGGAAATCATCCCCTTTTATTCTTTTAAAACCGATCTCTTCTCATGACTTGACATCACCCAGAACACCTTTACTTGTAAAAGCGTTCTACAATTGCAAAGGATCCATCTAGATTCTTTAGCACAATAAGACTAGGGGAAACTTTTTCTAGCCTTAATAGCTATTTGTTTCAAACACTTAGCAAACCAAGGACTTTTTCGACATCCTTAAACATTACTGAAAGATTCTCTAACCTTGGAGAACTTCGAAGAATGAGTCTCGGATTTTTCCTTGACTACTTTGATCATCGTCTATTCTAGACTCGATCAAAGTGGGGGCTAACTGTAGACATCTACTTTTAGCCTTCTGTCCCGACAGGAAGTGCAATGACGATAAATAAAACCATCTTCGTGTTGGATCAAAGTAAAGAATGCTTATGGATAACTGGTTAAGCCACAAAACACAAAAGAATAGCCCAGATAAAAGAACAAGGCCAACACAAGGTCCAAATTAACTAAACCCGATCATAATTAAGCTTAAGCCCGTGCTTAAAACCCAATAATGACGGATTTAGGAGCGTCAAGGTTAAAATAAAAGCTGCCGCGAAAAATATCGCGCGCATCTCACAAAGTCGTGCTAAGAAGTAGCGCGCAACTTATTAAGTTGCGCACGGCAGGCCGCGCAACTTTCAGAGATGCGCTCGCGTAAGATTCAGAATATAAAAATATTGGAAAATCGAATCTTACCATAGAGCTACGCGCATGACAAATAGTTGCGCGCGTATACTGCGGGCGACCTATTCACTTGCGCGCGACAGCCTCGCGCAACCTACTGAGTTGCTGCGGCAGAATGCTCGAAACCCTAAATCTAATCATTCCCTATAAATAAGACCCTAATCCAAGGCTTCAAGACACAGAAAATTAACCTAAACGCTGGCAGAATACTTGTGAACTTGTGCATCCAAACCCTCTTGTCCTAAACACTCACCCTTTTCGATATTGTGTTACTACGGTGGAGGTTCCCCAACAAGAAGGAGTCCATAAGTGTTCCAAATGGAGATATAGGGAAAAGAAGTGGTAAATTCCCGAGCACTTAGTTAAATCACCATTATTTTTATTGTTTAAAAGAACTTTAATTAATTAATTGGTGTTGCTTGATCGCCTTAAAATAATAAATTAATTGATTTCATATAGCATTCTTTCGTTAATAAAGATTAGAATTGAATAAAATAATTGTTGGTTGATCACCTAAGTCAAATATTGTTTATTTTATTGTTCTTTTCACGAATTTGATTAAATAAGAATAACGACTTTACGATGTAATTCCTATGTGAATTAATGTGTGTAAATAAAATCAATTAACATAGTTTTTAGGTATCACGTTGCATATATTGTTTGGCAATAAAATTGTGCAAAGGAAGAGCTAGTAGAGGCCGCACTAGGGCTAGGATCGCGATTCCCCTCTAAAGGGAACATTATCTTAGTACCCTCGTTCCCGAACTCATTTCTGGTTTTCTAGACCAATTTGGGCATGGGTAAACTTATGATTCATGCTAAATATCCCTTGAACTCTACTTGGGAGAAAGGCATGAATGAGGTTTATAAGTATTTCCTAAAACTCATTGGCGACTCCTACTTGTTTCTTACAAAAAAGCGTATATGATAGAATCATCTCTAATTCAAATGTCTCCCAAATAGTGAGGAATTCAAATCCTAATACACCCTAACAAGTGTAAAGTCCTAGGCTTTAAAGGGCCATGAGCAATTAAGGAGAAGGATCCCCTACGATGGGAACACCCTCCTTACAAGTATCAACATAATTTGAATACTTTCAAGGCCATCTATGACATCGGAATTGAAATCGAAGACGACCTCGCAAAACAAAAAGCTACTAACAATAGTAACTATAGTGGCTGGAAAGGAAAGAAGAACGACAATCCTTCTTCTTCCGAAAACGCCCACTCTAGTAATAATGTTAGTACCTTTGACCATAATGGTGTCTTAGCCATGGACAATCAAGGATCTAAAAGGAAACCCAAGAGAGAGTTCACACCCATTGGAATGACCTACGATGCTGCTTTCGATCATCTCTATGATCGAGGGTTAATCAAACCTATTGGCCCTATCGAGGATCCAATGCCAGAAAATTGATCTTCGAGATAGAATCCCAACTCTTATTGGAAGTACCATCGAGGACGCGGTCATACTACTGATGAATGCTACAGGTTTCAAAATCTCATTCAAGATCTCATAGAAGCAAATAAGATCCCATTGCCTCTAGCTAACAAGAAGACTTGGTGATGATGAAGCAAATGACACAAGACAGAGGCGAGCTTCAACGACGAGATTTTATGACCTCTTTTTTCTGTTTCTTTTTTTTATTTACCCTTTCCCCCAATAAGTCTAGCATAGGCACCTTTCTTTTCCCTTAGATTAATTTTGTAGATTCTTTCTTTTTGCCTTTTAATAAAATGAGCATTTATTTCCTTGCATATGATCATTACATTGCATTGTATTAAAAAAAAAATCCATGTCAAACTAAGCACAAGGTATACCAATGATTTGAGGCATCTTTTGTAGCCACATCATATCACCTTTCACCCTTCAAATACACAATCTTTTTTTGATAAACCACTTTGAGCCTCGTCTAACGATAGACCGTTCATTTTTCAACCCATATCTACCTAACTTTGGGATGGGATAGTGTGCAACTTACACAATTTTCAATTTCATAAAAAGCTTGAGTGACTTCAAAAGATTAAAATAGCAAAAAAATAAGTAAAAAAAATAAATAAAAGTGTACAAAAGGGCAAGTGTTCCAATGTCTTTGACATGAACATGTCTTTGATATGAACACGTCTCAGATTGCGTCTCTTATCGAGTGCTCGGTACCGTGTCTAAGAAACATGAATGCCAAGAGAGTGATAGACCGCATGATCGGGATTGCCCACACTTATAAAAATAAAATAAATGCTAAAGCAAAAAAAAAAAAAAAAAAAGAGAGAGAAATAAGAGCTAAAAAAGAGTAGAAAACCTCTTGCATGAAAATACAAATATTCAATAGCAAAGTTGCACACCTTGGGGTCTTATCGAGGGTCTTGAGCTTTTATCCCCTTCTTCTATAACCTTTATCCTAACCATGTTACAACCCTTAAAAAGACCTTTTTGAGGTATACACACACTTGTGCGAGGTTCGACTAGAGCTACGTTCGGCCTAATTCCTAACGGATACGTAGGCAACCTCACATCGAGGTGCGGCCGTAATAAACATGCATTCATATTCACATTCACATTCACACTTCATGATCTTATCAAGGGATCTCCTATGCTCATCCCTTTTCATTTAGAGCTAGATTTGGGGGCTTGATCCTTACATCATTAGCCTACCTAGCCTAAGAGTCACCATCATTGGACTATTCTAAAAATAATATATTTTTCCACACACTTAGCTCTTGCGGCCTAACTTTAGTGTCACTTTCACACACTGCACAGATACATGACCAAATATACTTCCCTTAGGAACCCTTTGTCATGAAATCTTAACACAACATTGAAGCATACTTCGTCATAACAAAATCACTCATCAATCATAATCATCATTGTATCGAAGTATGAAGTGCTTAGCCTCCGTGCCTAAGTTACCTAAATACTTTCATTATCGAGTCAACTAGGATATTTTAAGATGTTACAATCCTTGTATTGTGAGAGACAGCGTTAACGGATTAAGCTCATTCAACATGCACCATTAAAAGCTTCGATTCTTTTTCGCGTCTTTCTTTTTCGGGAGAAAGTCAGTGCCCTCCACAAAAATGACGGAAATTTTTTGTTGTTTTGAATTTTTGAGTCCCACGATCACAATACAATGCACACACGAGTCATGTACACGTTGAGTCATGTCATGATATCACCTTGATTTGAGTCTAACACATGTGTCAAACACTTTGAGTCGAGTCAATCACAGCGAGTCAAGTTCATACCTTGAGTCACGACAAGTCAATGAGTCAAGCAAAATTAAGTCTTAGGTCAACCCTAAATAAAGATAAGCAAAGTCCTATAGTCAAAAATATAAATGCAGGTCCATCCCAGCAAGCTAGGACATTCTCGGATTTTTTTCGAAAAAAAAACCGCGAATATGACACAAGACATTCCTCCAAGATAAAAGGAGTTACATAGATCAGTAAATTAGAGATGAAGAGCTTTAATTTACAAAAGATTTGAGCGGATTTGGTTAAAAGGAAACGACCAAGCTCAAAGTTTGGAGCAAAACTAAGCAACAGTGGTAGAAAGAGCAGAATAGGGAAGACCCGACTCCAGCACTAGACGACAAGGCTGTCGTTTGGAAACAATATCTGACGTCTGGCAACAGAGTTCAGCGCCTGACTCTAGATCCCAGCGTCTGGCGACAGAGCCAATTCTTGACGCTAGAGATATTTCCGCAGCGACAGAGCTAGAAGCCTCTCAGAATGGTTATTTCGACCTCATACAATAATTTCGGGTTTCTTGGTACGCCAGTTAGCCCCTATAAGCAAATTGACATGATTAGTAGTCGGCTCGATTAAAATCGTAGTAAGTGATTGACCTGACAAAAAAATCGTCTCACTTAGCTTAAGCGCCTAAAACATTGGCTCATTACAAGCACCAACGTATCAATTTAAAAACAAGCACTTAAACGACAATATTTCCAAATACGGATTGTCGCGTATTCTTCTTAAACAACAATATTTCTAAATATGGATTGTCGCGCATTCTTCTTAAACGACAATTTTTCCAAAAATTGGATTGTCATCCCCAACTGACAATATTTCCAAATATGGATTGTCGTGCATCTTCTTCAACGACAATTTTTCCAAGATTGGATTGTCATCTCTGGCAAAGTTTCCAGGCATGGATTGTTGTGCTCCTTCTCTGTTTGGCAATTTTTTCCAAGTTTGGATTGTCATCACTGGCAAGTTTTTCGAGATTGGATTGTCATACACCCAGTTCCCTATGGCAAAATTTCCCAAAGGATTGTTGTAGGACTCTATTCATCATAAATTTCGGCAAAGGTTCCTCAATGTGGATTGTCATTCATTTCAGTAAGTGGCAAATTTTCCCGAAGTGGATTGTCGGTCAATTTTGTTTTTGCAAATGTTCCAAGACGCAGATTGTTAATTGTGGCAATATTTTCCTAAAAGGAATGTCGCATAACGTTGGCAAATTTCTAAGGTGGATTGCTTTCAAGAGTTATATTCCAAGATGTGGATTGTCAATCGTAGCAAAATTCTTATGACAGATTGTTACGAAGCATTGGCAACTTTTCCTAAAAATTGGATTTTGGCAAATTTTCCGAGATACGGATTGTCGCTTCATCGTGGCAACATTTCCAAGGATGGATTGTTACGAAGCATTGAAAACTTTCCCTAAATCGGATTGTCATACATTATACAAGAGTTGTGTTGGCAACTATTCCCAAATAAAAGAGGATTGTCATCACAGCAATACGATCATAGATACCGATCACATGTCTAGACTCGTTGTATGATCGTATGACTAGACATGTGAATATTTAGGACAGACCTAAATGCGACGTAGCCATACGATCATACCATGAGTCTTATAACATCACTTAATCACTCACGAGTCAAGTATATTCCACACACTTTCTTTATGTTCCGACTCGAGTTGTGCACCAGGTCGTTTATGATCGTATACTAGGTTTATGCACCCTTTTTTTGTTACAATAAAAAAATGAGTGGAGTTTTCTCACCTAATTTCCAATGTCTATTTTTTCCTTCCTTTCCTATCTTGAGCAATGATTCTAGGTTTATGCACCCTTTTTTTGTTACAATAAAAAAATGAGTGGAGTTTTCTCACCTAATTTCCAATGTCTATTTTTTCCTTCCTTTCCTATATTGAGCAATGATTCAAACAATTAAGTGAATTTATTTCATTTCACAGTACGGTCAAGGAGCAGGGGTAGATTGGTACAGTACAAGTCATTACTGCATCAACCTCTTAGACTTTAAAGAGAACTTCACCATCTTCGCATCACTCATCACCTTCAAACTACTTTCAATTTGTCCCAATGGCCACTAAGGAAGATATTGAAAGCATTAATAAATCCATTGAGACAATGTCTAACATGTTACAATCACTCACTACCAGAGTCAACACAGTAGAGCAAAACAATGTTACTATGGCTGCAATGGACAAGATCAAAGAGAAAATGAGCAAGATTTTTGAGGATTTCACCTATGTGGAACGGCCTCCCACTCATTTGGATGTGAAGGGCAGACTCCCTGAAAAGTTCTCCACTGCTGATATTTTAAAGTTCAAGCCTACTGACAATCCAATATTCCATTTGAAGGCATTCTCTACAACCATGGCTCTTAAGGGATTGGAAGTAACACTCTTCCCTACGGTGTTCCCTCTCTCCTTAGAACATGCTTGCCAACAATGGTTTTATTCCCTAGATGCCAAGCGTACTGCGACTTAGCAAGATGTCACCGATAGTTTCATGAACCGTTACAAGTGTAACATTCAAAGTAAAACTTCTGAACGTGAACTCTCCATTCTCAAACAGAAATAGAATAAAGGCTTCACTGCTTATCTAAACAGGTGGAGGGAAATTGCTGCACTCTTGGTAGATCCTCCCAAAGAAAAAGAGATGATTCGCCTCTTCATCCAAAATTTGACTCTCAAATACAAGCAACATCTCAAATTTCTTCCTTTGAACACTTTTGAAGCTGTATATGACTGTAGGGAATAAATTTCAAGCCTTAATCCCACTAGCTTGAACCCCACTGTGATAATACACTAAAGTACGGTGGCGTCCAAAAGGGAAGAAGATAGAGCAAAAGAGTCGCCAACAAGTTTTTTTTAAGGAACTTGTAAACCGTTCATAGGATGAAGGTTACACCCCTTAACGATCCAAGAGATCGTCAACTCCATAAAGTCTAGAACCAAATAAGGGTTCGGGGATGATGGTACAAATCCAACCTAAAGGAGATTGAACCTGCCCTAATAATAGGCCTCTACTTTATTCTGATCGTATTCATGTGCGCTTTCTGATTAACATACAATCAATAGGATTAACCCTAAAATTGTTTTATCTATGTTGGTTGAATTTAATGCACAAATAAACTATTATTGGCGATCACTTGAATTATAATCACTTAATCCTAACAAGATTATTAATTATCTTATTAAGCGTGATTACAAGTACCAATTCCCTTTAAACATGCATAAAGGCGTGATCAAGCAATAAATATAAATAATCAAGCAACATAACCGAGACCATTTGAATCGCTAAAAAGGACAGATAGATTCTACTGTCAATACCATCAATCAGGGGGTCACACTATTGAAAACTGTTTTAAATTTAAAGATTTAATTCAGAAAATGATTGATTACAAAAGCTAGTCCGAATTCCACAAGAGGAAGACATAAGCATTAATGGGGTTTGGGATAGTGATGAAGAAGATGTCTACTTAAAAGACATGGAAGGACCTCCACCTTTAGTGTCATATTCCATGGATGATTTCTGGGTTGAAGAGGATTCATCTATAGACGTCCTCACAAGATCTGGGAGAATGCAACCTCCCATTTCAACACAACCTATACCAACTACGCAGCAAGTTCCCATACCTATCATAGAGGACAATGATATTGTCAAACAGTTCAAGAAAACCAAGGTTGAAATGAATGTATGGAAGCTTCTAGCAACATCTCTAGAGCATAGGTTGGCAATGATGAATGCCTTGGATAAGATAGGGATAGATTCTGACACCACTCCTGAGGGGTTGGTTAACTTCATTACGAGTGATCTCCCTAGTCCTATCAACTTGATCACCTTATTCGACAAGGATTTACCTCCGGAAGGTGACAAGCATTATAAGGCACTAAACCTCATAGTAGTTTGCAAGAGAATGAACGTCCCTATGACTCTTGTAGACAATGGATTGGCCATTAACGTCTGTCCACTCAGAATTGCGAGGATGCTAGGCATAAGGGATGAAGTCTTAACCCCGTCAACACAAGGAATAAGAGCTTATGATAACACTCATCGTCAAGCTCTTGGCAAGATTACCATGAATATAACGGTGGGAGCGATAGAACACGCTACTACATTTCAAGTGGTAGATATAAAAGCCTCATTCAACTTACTGTTGGGACGCCCTTGGCTTCATGACCTAAAGGTCGTCCCTTCATCGCTCCACCAACATGTAAAGGCCATAGTTGGAGGAATTCCCATCACGATCGATGCTTCACCCATGAGGATTAAAGCTATAGAAAATCCCATCATGAAAGTGGAGCACGATGAAGACTATGAAGTCTTGTGGGGCTTTAATGAAGAGGTCTCCTTCATCGAGGAGGATGAAAGGACCCCTCTCTGCCACGACCCCCACTCCAATATGATAGTGAACGCTATTATAAAGAAACAAGGATATTTTCCTGGTATGATCTAGGAAAGAAGAAAGGAATAGCAAAATCGCTGGAAACACCTGGCCTCCCTAAAATAGACACTTTTGGACTTGGTATAGTCAAAGGCGCGTAAGAACGCTCACATCCAAAAGAAAGCAATCCCAATGGATCAGTATCCTCTTACTCTCAATGGACAATTCATAAAATAAGGAGAGGACTATCCATGCTACGTATTTCCCGAACCTTTTGTCGTAAACTGCATAAGGCAACCGGGATTCGAAATTTTCCTAGATTGCTATTTTCTAGATGAAATCCCAACTCCTATCCTCAAGGAGAAAGCACCCCCATGCTTTGACTTTAATGTCATGGGATTACTATTTGGGCGAGAAAAAGATGAGCCGACATACATAGAGGATAAATCCTCGCTCATCGAAACGGTCCTACAAAGCGAAAGCTTTTACCCCTCAAAGCTCATCACTCCAACGGAAGGATCATTACAAGGGTGGCGCAAGACAGTCAAGGTGACTACTCTAAGTGGAAGGAGAATCTACATTACGACGGGGCAAGGACCGATGTTCGAAGAGTCGTCTGAGTCAGAGTCAGAGTCTTTTCTTGTAGCGTCATCTAAGTCCTTAGTTGTAGCTAGGGCTGGAAAAAGCTGACTCGACCCGAAAACACGACCCAAACCCGACCCGAACCCGACCTGAAAATAACGGGTTAGGGTTGAGGTTTTTGACCCGAAAAATTAAATGGGTTGACAAGAACCCGACCTAAAATTTAAATGGGTTAGGTTAAGGTTGAAAATCCCAACCCGAAATTGACCTACATAACCTGAAAAAAATCTGATAATCCAAAAACCAAAAAAAAAACTAATGAAAGTAAATAACCGACCAAACTCACCTAATAGATCAGTAACACCCTAAAATCCTAAATTAGTCTCCCAGCCGTCCATACACCAGGCCAGCCCAAATTTTCCTAACCTTAAGTATAAATTATTGCTTATTCTAGATTGCTAGTCTCTGCCTCTTTCACTCTTACTTTCACTTTCTCTCTCTTCATCACTTTCTCTCTCATTACTCTCATTCATGGCGGTGTTTCACCCCACTCATTAATTCTTGTTCGGCATTTCTCCACCACCGTTGCATCATCGCTCTGTCTTTAATTTGCTTCATCAGCCTCACTTCTTCGTTGCTTCACTATCGCTTGACCGATCTCGCATCAGCAAGCAGGTTAGTAGGAGGACATTCAGTAAACAATAACTAAAGGATATTCCTAAAAATAATTGATCTTGGAGACCCATTTTATTTTAGATCTTATGTATTGTAAATTTGTAATTTAATTTGGTTACTAATTTATTGTAGCTTATATATCTACACTTTTAATTTGTTGATGGTATCAATTTGATTATTTTATCAATGATTTTCTCTATAAATTAAGATGCTAATATTAAAAATTGAAATGGGAAATTTTAGATCTGAAATTTTGAGGTAATTTAAAATCGAAAAATCAATGACCAAAAAAATCAGGTCAAATTCGGGTTGACCCGAACCCGAAAAAATCAGGTTAGGGTTGAAATTTTTGACCCGAAAAGTTAAATGGATCAGGTTCAGGTTAGGGGTTCTTAACCCGAATTTTAACTGACCCGAACACGAACCCGACCCGACCTGATCCGTTTGCCAGCCCTAGTTGTAGCACCCCCTTCTTCCATCTCTTCCCCTAGGATAGTTAGCAATCAAGTCCCTGAGGACATATCTCTTTTCGATGTAATGATTTCCGAGTTTAATAATATGTCTTCTTCCTCTTACTTCTCGTACTTTTCTTTAACCCAAGATGACGAGCATTGCTTAACTAACAATAAAAATGACAAAGCACTTATTAAAGCAATGGAAACACTTGAAAAGAAACCACCGATAATTGAGGAAACTGAGATGGTTGATATCTCAAATGATTCAACTAATTAAAGAAAAGTCAAATTCGGATTAACACTTAAAGAACAAGAAAGAACCGATTTAATCAATCTACTTAAGGAATTCATCGATGTATTCGCTTGGTCATTGCAGATATGCCAGGCATTAATAGAGAAATAGCTCAAGACACCATACCGCTAATTCCAGGAATGAAACTTGTAAATTAAAAGTTGCGTCGAATGAAACGCGACGTAGCTCTTAAAATAAAAGAAGAAGTTCAAAAACAAATAACTGCAGGTTTCATCAAGGTATCCAAGTATCCCGAATGGGTCGCCAACGTCGTCCCCGTTCCGTGTGTCGACTACCGAGATCTAAATAAGGCAAGTCCAAAGGACGACTTCCCTTTACCACACATCGATATTCTGGTAGATAATACAGCAAATCATGCACTTTTCTCGTTCATGTATGGATACGTGGGGTACAATCAAATTCTCATGGCAGAAGAAGACATGGAGAAAACAACCTTCATAACACCATGGGGTACTTACTACTACACGGTAATGCCATTTGGGTTGAAAAACGCGGGTTCTACTTACCAACGGGCAGCGAATGCCTTATTCCATGACATGATGCACAAAGAAGTTGAAGTATATGTGGACGAATGATTGTGAAGTAAAAAGATCGCCCAAGCCATCAAGTAGCCTTAAGAAAATTCTTTGAAAGGCTAAGAAAATACAACATGAGGTTGAACCCATCCAAGTGTGCTTTTGGAGTCACCTCAGGCAAGCTTTTGGGTTATGTCATAAGCTCTAGAGGAATAGAGATAGACCCAACCAAGATCAAGGCAATCATGTCAATACCACCGCCTAAAATCGAGAAGCAAATTCGAGGGTTTATTGGCCGGTTGCAATACATAAGCAGGTTCATATCAAAATTGACAACAATATGTGAACCAATATTCAAAAAGCTTAAAAAGAATGTACCAGTAATATGGGATGACGAGTGTCAAAAAGCCTTTGAAAAGATCAAAGCCTATCTCGCAAATCCTCCCGTATTGGCACCTGCACTTCTAGGAATACCTCTTAGGTTGTACTTAACAGTCACCAAAGAAACAATGGGAGCCATGCTCGCACAAGAAGTAGAAGGCAAAGAAAATGCAATCTACTATCTAAGTAAAAAGATTCTCGAGTATGAGGTACGCTATACACCACTTGTGAAATTGTGCCTCGCATTAGTGTGGGCCACAACCAAGTTAAGACATTACATGCTCGTGCATACAGTCGTTGTAGTTTCCCGATTGAATCCACCCAAGTATTTATTCGAGAAGTCTACACTCAATGGACGCATATCAAGATGGATAGTCAACTTAGCCTAGTTCGATGTAAGATTCATGCCTCAAAAAGCTATCAAAGGATCTGTGGTTTCAGATTTTCTAGCGGGCTTTCCAATAGAAGATTCAACGCCAATACACGACAATGAATTTCTAGATGAAGACTTGATGGTCACGGAGGATGAGACTTGGACCTTATATTTCAATGGAGCCTCAAACCAAAAAGGATGTGGCGTTGGAGTATTACTAATATCACCAAAAGAAGAGCATGTTCCAATCTCCATAAAGCTAGATTTCGACGTTACCAACAACGCTGCTGAATACGAAGCATGCGTGGTAGGCCTTGAAACAACTTTGGCATTGGGAGTGAAGAAATTACGAATATTTTGGGGACTCTTCATTGATTATCAGCCAGATCTCTAAGAGATGGAAAGTAAGGAGCGAAAGTCTAGACCCTTACCAAACTTATCTAGAAACTCTCACCAATCAGTTAGAGAAGGTAGAATACACGTATCTACCTAGAGAGGAAAATCAATTTGTTGATGCCTTAGCAAGACTAGTCTCAATGGTTAGGATTCCTACAGAAATCGAGCAAATGCCTCTAACTATAGAAAAAAGGCATAAACCGTCTTATATTCAAGCTATACAAGATGATGAAGTGATCCAAGATGAAGAAGAAAAAGAACCATGGTATACGGATATACTTAATTATGTCACCAAAGGAGAATACCCTCCCCATGCTAACAAAAGAGCAAAACGAGCATTAAGACTCTTGGCTTCCCAATACGTACTCATAGACAACGAGTTACATAAAAGGGTACCTAAGGGTCGAGCTCTCTTATGTGTAGGTAAAAAGGATGCCCAAAAAGCAATGAGGATAGTCCACGAAGGAGTTTGTGGAACTCATGTGAATGGAAAAATGCTAGTCCAAAAGATAATGCGAGAAGGATACTATTGGACTACCATGAATAGGGATTGTCATCAATACGTAAAAAGATGCCCTAAATGCCAAATTTATGCCAATTTACAACATATTCCTCCATCTCTACTAGACACCTACACTTCACCATGGCCATTATCTACATGGGGAATTTACATTATTGGAAAAATCACTCCTTCAAGAACAGAAGGTCACGAATATATCCTAGTAGCAATTGATTACTTCACAAAGTGGGTCGAAGCACAATCATACGCTAAAAACAATGCAAAACATGTAGCACTCTATATCGAAAGAAATATTATTTGTCGATATGGAGTCCCACATGAAATGATAAGTGACAATGGAACTCACTTTCAAGCTGAGTGTGAAGAATTGTTACAAAAATATGGCATTCAACACCATAATTCTTCTCCTCATAGACCTCAGGCAAACGGAGCAGTCGAAGCAGCTAATAAAAATTTAAAGACTATCATCGAGAAAATGACGGAAAATTACAAGGATTGACCTGACAAACTCCACTTCGCATTATGGGGTTATCGCACGTCAATTTGCACATCAACAGAAAATACGCCATTTTTCTTGGTTTATGTAATGGATGTCGTACAACCTGTAGAGCTAGAGATACCATCTCTACGCATTGCATTAGAAAGCAAACTCGATGAAGTTGAATGGACTAGGGCGAGATAAGAGGAGCTAATTCTACTTGATGAAAAATGACAAGAAGCTCTACATCATACTCACTGCTATCAAACTCGTATGGCTAGGCATTTTAATAAGAAGGTCAAGACAAGAAACATCAAAGTAGGAGACTTGGTGTTAAAAGCATTAAGGAAGAATGTTTTAGATTGAAGGAGGAAATTTAGGCCTAATTGGTCTGGACCCTATATTGTCAAAACAATCCTATCAGGAGGTGCAACAAAATTAACTGATATGGATGGCAATGAGTTCTTGAACATGACAAACCTTGACCAACTTAAAAAGTACTACCCATAATTACTTGAGTAGGATACTCAAGAGAGCTACGTTTGGCCTGATTCCGTAAGAAAGGATACGTAGGCAACCCTTTACGGGTGCGACCACTTTATTTTTTGCAAACCTCGTATCCCAGACTTAAAAATAAATTCAACAGAAATTTGACGAAGCATCGGCGTCACGGAAAAAATCCCGTCGCCAGCCGATTAACTCCAGCGCCAGACGACAGTGTCTGTCGCCTAACGCCAGACTGCCGCAGTCGGCGCCAGTCGTAAAAGAGCGGCGCTATTTTTCAGGGAGTACCTGGGAATATTTCGGTGATTTTCGGAAAATTTTCGACTTTCGTACTCGAAAAAATTTCTGGAAAATTAAATTTTCAGTTTTCAATGCTTTAATAAATTAAATTTAAAGAAGATGATTTAATTAAAAAGCTGAAATTTCATTACTAAAATAAACTAAGAATTACATTATTGATGGAATTTAAATAAAGCTTAAACAAATTAACTTTAAATTTAAAACTAAGTTTAATAATTGAAAGTTAAGCAATGCTTTAATCTTTTTTCTCCTTCTTTACTCTCTTCCAATTTTTGTCTGTATCCTCTTCATCATCCATAACTTTAGCTAGTGGGCATCCTTTAGAGGACCTACATTCAATTTCGGAGTAAATAGTTTCTCCCTTAGCTAGGACTCCATGTTTCTTCTCTACCCAAGCCTTTTTCTCTGAAGTGTCAGCTTTTCTCTTCCCTTTATCCTTCGTAGAGCTCTTCTTCCTAGGCATTGTAGGTGTTTTAAACTCAACCTTTTTACCCAAGCGTTCCTTAACGAGAATCACTTTGTCACCTAGACGACTCTTCACATTAGTTTTCCTCTGATTTTTCTTCATGTCCTTTGAAGGTTTCTTCAGAAGCCACCTCTTCACATCATTGGGCAAGGAAGGAGGAACCTTTTAGGTAATCACTTCCCATAAAGGTCTAGCGCTCCAATAAGCATCAAATTTGTCTACTTCTTGAGAGACAGGAAATTTATAGGGACGACGAAGATCCCTAGAAGGAATTTTTTTGAAGTAGGTCGTACTGTCTTTTTACCATGCAGGGATAATAAAAAGTCATCCTGGATAAGCTCGGAAGATGGCAGAAGGGTTGCTTGTTGACATCAACCATCTTTCTATTTTCCACCAAGGGTTGACTCACTTGATGGTAAAGTTGCAAGAGGCAAATACCTTCTTCCATTCGTGGCGTCCCATCTTAGAGAAGCGTTTCTTCCTTCTCACAAAGCAATTTGGAGTGTATTTTTCAACATTGTCAAGAGGACTAATTAATTCTAGTCTCTCCATTAGCAACATCTGTAAAAAAAAATTCAATGCAAATAAATTAATATTACTATACAAAAATATATTTTTGATTTCTGTAATTAAAAATATTATTTTTCTACCTGTAATAAAATTAGAGAGCCCCGAAAAGGTGCTTTTGGATTTCTTTTCAATTAATCAAGACTAAGCATAGTCTCTCCAATGATTAGTGGCATTGGATTTCTACTAGATTCAATCTACTCCAAAACAGTTGATATAATTGCTTGACCCTCATTAGCTCTACCACTAGTGAGAAGATATTGGTTAAGCATGCAAAAAAGAAAAGCCCTTCTTCTATAAACATGAAAAGCCTCAAAATAAGGTCTATCAAAATAATGGCGAGCAAATTCTTTCAAATTAACTATGCTACCATCTACTATATTTGTTAGCTCTTTGTCTTTTAAATTAAAGAAGCGCTCAAAATCCTTATAATAATATTCATTTATTCCAGGGATTACTGCAAGATCTAATGTAGGGAAGCCTAAGATAGCACCAAATTCTTCCGGCAAAGGGCTAATTTCATCACACCCTAGTCTAAAACAATGAGTATCCACATCCCAATACTCTAAGGCGGTATGAATAAAGTCTACATCAAGATATACCCCCTTGACACCATAGATACCCCCCATATGAAAAAGTCTAATTCTTTTCTCTCCCTGGCAATTAGAGACCAATACCATTCATGAATGAAGTTGGTAAAACTCTAAGACATGATTATTATTTTTTCAAAAGCAAAGATTATGTTTAATCTGCTGAAATTATGAAGAAAATCGGATGAGGAGGGGGCTATTTATACACAAAATCGACACAGTTTCAATCCGGAAAGGATTCGGAGTCAGCGCTCATTAGCGCTAGACGCCAGACTCCGGCGCCTGATGCCAGAGCCTGGCGCCAAGCGCCAAGGATTAGCGTCTGGCGCTAACGCAAAACGCGTGGCGCCAGATGGCGCTGACATGTCTTATCATACAAGCTTTTCAAAAACCATGTTTTTTGCCTAATTCGAGTCTGAACAATGACTTTACGATCTTTTATTCTTTTGATACTCTTTTTCTTAATATATTAATTATATTTTTTTTGCATTTTATTTAGACTTAATTTTTAATTTTTTGTAAAATCCAATGTTTTTATTTTTTCATTTTCCTTTTTGGGGGTGAAAGTCGGATAACCTCCATCAATAATAAAAATGACGGAATTTTTGCGCAAAATTATTAATTATCACAATTCTTTGCGCACACAAATATGCACATAAAAATGAAAAAATAATAAATAAAAGTTAAATAAATAAACTCATTGTGGTATGTATATACAAATGAGTCTAATAAAGGCAAAGTTCTATACAAAGTCAAAATAAAAAAAAAGCACAGGAATAAACTACGGCGCCGGAGGACGTAGATGATGAGAGACGCCCATCATGTCATAAAACTGCGCAGTACAAGGAGTAACCTCTCCACCAGCTCCAGCTCCAGTCTCCTCGGGAGGTGGCAAACTCAGCTCAGGACCCGTCTACCCAAGATCAACCTGAGGCTGAGGCTGCGGAGGCTGCTGCGATGACGAGCTGACCTCGTATATCCCACCACCTCTAAGAACCGAGGTAACCTCTCCCTAGCCTACTGGCGCAGCCCGTGCACCCTCAGATGAAGAGCCCGAGCCCTCCACTGCCTCGGTCCGAGCAGCCTCAAAACGACCACCCCGACCGCCAGAGCCAGTACGACGACGTCTCGAGCTAGACCTCGCTGGGTCTCTCCGCACCTCAGGTCTCGTCCGGGTACGAGAAGGAATGGGCTGACCCTGCAAAAAGAAACTAAGTCAGAAATAATCAAAATAGAAGCAGTAATGCAAAAATAAGAAGGGAAACTACCTCCTGAACGGTGTTGTCGCGACGACACGTAGCCACATTCCTTATCCGAACGAGCTGGCTCCGGAAGGCATCTATACACCGTGCCATCGTCGTGACTACTTCACGCGAGAACTGTTAAGGAAATAAAGTCAGTAATGATGCATAACATATGTGAATAAAATTGCAAATAAATAAAGATTACCCGAGTCTGGTGACGAGGAATCGACCGCTCCACGAAGCGCTCATCCTCGGGAGCTGATCCAAACATGTGACACGGCGGAGGAGCAAGAACGACGAAAGTGTCTGAGGAATGCTGAATAGCAACCCTCTCTCCAAGATATGCAAATGCTCCATATGTTCCTAAGAAATAGTGACGCTCAGCGGTATACTACGCGGCTAACCCAGGGACAACCAAGCTGATCCACGGCCGGTACTGCACGTCAGGCTCCTGCGAAGAACGCCTGTCAGATAAGAATCTACCAAAGGTAATACAAAAGTGTTCAACTATACAAAGAACCATACTGAGATGATCTGATCTCGGACATAAGCAGTAGACATCCCAGCACGGCGGCCTCTCCAATAGGCGCTCACTAGAAACCTGCGCGGCGACGGTCTCGCCGGGGCAACTTAGGGAAAGTACTCGTACAACCAAATCTACAAAAGGCAAAAAGTATCAGAAAGTGCTAACCAAAGCTTAGAGCTAAACTTTATGGGAGATAAAGTGTACCTCTACTACACTCCAAAATCCGGACAGAGCGATGTTTCCCGTGAAGGACTGGTGTCGACACAAGTCTCATAACGCTCGAACAAAGTCAGCATAGGCCAAGCTGGCCCAGTTATAAGTCCCGATCAAGTGAAGATCACGGACTACAGGTAGGTAGTAAAGCAGCACTCTACTACCCTTGTCAGGGGAAAACGTCCCTGACAGCAAGATAAGCACAAAGATGCGCACCCGCTGCTCTCGGGTGGTCGCATCATCCTCAAAAGTTGCCGCCAGAGTCGATCGGCGAATGCCCTTGGCACTAAACTGAGTCGACTCTACCTCAGCACGAGCCGAACAGCAATCGGACCCAACAACTCCTCAACCTCAGGAGAAAAGACGTTGATCTCGTTGTCGAACGGCAGCGCAACAGAACTAAACTCCAGTCTCGTATTAAGACTGAAGTCGGTTGGGGTGACCATCATCTCACTCCAAGGGAAGTGGAAAGTGTTGGTGGTGTCCCAAAAGAACTCCACCAGGGCACGAGCCACGTGCGGACCCCTGCTAGAGGAAATCATGGTCTCCGAGGTCTCAAACAGTGCAGTTAACCCGCAAGACTCCCAGAGAAGTCTCACCTCTGCGTCGACACTGATATACATCTTGTACAGGTCGCCTAGTGTGTCGTAGCCTAAGCCATGGTAGCGCGTCCTACCAACCGTGATCCCACGTCGCACCCTCTCAAAAATATGGTGGACGGGGGAGAAGTACAGGGTCCTCTTATCCCACTCAGGGAGGGGACCAAGAGAAGTGGACGGGTCGGCGTCCTCCTCTACGGGCTCATGCCCCCGTTGCGTGTCTCAGGATCGTGAACCCGAACCTCGTTGTCTAGCCATGCTACATTGTGCAAAATCATCATAAATTAAGGTTCTATAGTATCTAACGTTCGCCTAGCCGCATGATATTATGTTCGCAAAAAACAGAGTACATAGTACTAAAACAGAGCACAATTTCAAATTGAGCATACACGGAATTTTTCAAGCATCCAAACAATTTCTTGCAATACTATGGTACTTATTGTGACAAATTGGATAAGAGTTGCTAGCAAGAACACCAAGAATAGACTACATTGTCTTCCCGACCTTAAGAGGTCCAACAATGGTGATTTATTCGTTTCTTCACCAAAATTAGTCAAACAAGTCTCAAATTACTCCCAAGGCAATATATAAACATAATCAAGCAATTTCATGGAATAAAATTTGACAAACAAAGTGAATTAAGCAATTCAAGTTTCGAATTTTCAAGAAATTCGTGAACAACATGTGCAAAACTCATCAAAACCGGAGAGAGTTTGGAGAAAACTTACATAGATCGGGAAAATGGATGAAATAAGCTTTGATTTGCAACAAATTTGAGTGAATTCGGTTGAGAAACGAGCAAGAACGAGTGAATTGAAGTTCAGCGGCGATTCTCGAGCGAAAATGAGCAGCAGCAGCGAAAATGACGAGGAAAGGGATATATACGGAAATCCCGACTCTAGTGCCAAGCGACAGGCTTTGGCGCCAGACGATAAGGTTTAGCGCCTGGCTCTAGTTCCAGCGCCTGGCGCTAGAGCCAAATATGTGGCGCCAGCAGAATTTCAGCGGTGACAAAATGTTCAGCCATTCAGTGCGATTATTTCGACCTCATACAACATTTTGGGTTCCTTGGTACGCCAGTTAGTCTCTCAAAGCAATTTGACGTGATTTAGTATTTGGTTTGATTACAATTGCATAAAGTGATTGACCTGATGAATGATCGTCTCACTTAGCTTAAAGCGCCTAAGCATTGGCTCATCAAAAGCACCGACACAATGGTTTATACAACAAAGCCACCGACATATTGGTTCATAATTCAGAAGGCACCAACATAAAATCAACAAAAGCGCTGACGTACTGGCATAGCGGAAGCAAAGTTCAAGCGAGCTTTTAAAGATCGACAAGCGTTGGTCTTTGGTATTTTTCCTCGGAATATTATCGCAACAAATGAGGATAGCTTCAGGCGAGGATATCTTCGGCAGCGTTCCCTGGCTTGCGGAAGATGGTCACAAAGCGCTAGAAGGTGGTTTCAAGCGAAGCAATCTTCGATGGGGTTCTCTAGCTTTCAAAAGTCTATCATGGCAGAATTGGAGGTAGTTATAAGCGTAGCAGTCTTCAGGCAACATTCTCTAGTTTGCAGGAGGTCGTCAAAACAAACAGCAGGATGACGTTCCCTGGCTTGCGGAAGGTTATCATAAATACAGCAAATACAGCAACAAATCGGTTACTTTCAGAGACGTGTGCTCGACGGTGCAAGATACGCGTTTCTTAACTCTTTTATCTATTTTAACTAATGCTAGTTTGCAGGTATCGGCGTTACAAGAATGATTTAGGATCGTAGAACGTTCTGAATCATTCTCCGTCCCTATCGCAACTTTGACTTTTGTTTTCGAAACTTGCGTTTCTCCAAACTCAGTAAAAGTGGGGGCTTCTGTAGACACCCATTTGTGTCTCCCCAAAACCAAACCTGGTGATGAGTACCTTTCGCGTCGAATCATAATCGAATGAAGTGAAAGTGTGGAAAGTCTAGTGTTGCGGATAGTTTTAATTTCTTTTCTATTCTCTCTGTTTTTGAAAACCTATTTTAAGAAAACAGCCAATCCAGTTTATTTTGGTCCATATCAAGGGTCTATTAATGGTGTAGTTGGATGGGGGTTGAAAAGAGCTTTCCAACGATATATTATAAGCCCAATTCCGATGAATGATGAGGAAGTTATGGCAAAATTACTAAATTGGGCCCGGTGTGATACTTATACGCGGCCCAATGATCTAGAGGAAGGCCTAATATGGATTTATCATTCCTAATGCAATTATAATTGATTTTAGTCTTCTAGATTCTTCTAGAAGTTTCTTTTCATTCCTAATCAATTAGCACTAATAAATTGACTTTGGTTGACTTTTTGGAGTTTTAATCAGAATAAAAGAGTGTTTTTAAGGAAAATACGATTTTGCCCTTCTGTACGGCTAAATTTTATCAGAATTAAGAAAACGAGTGAAAAAAATTTCTAGCGCCTGGCGCTAATGTTTAGCGTCTGGCACTAACATGTTTTATCCTCGTCGAAACTCTAATTTGTTTTTCTATCCGTTTGGCTGATTTTCTCTATAAATAGCATCCTAAAACCTCCGTTTTTAATCATCAATTCTCATCAAATATCATCAACTCTCTAGTTTTCTAATTCTCTTCTCTCTATAAGCTCTAAGCTTATTCTCTCTCTTTTCTAAACCAACCCTTTTACATACAAAATTCCGCATTTACAAGACCAAGAAACACCTAACATTGTTCAAAGTTGCCTTCGCCCTAGACGTGAAAGGTTTTAATTTCTGAGGGTTTGGTCCAAAATCTCTCTTTCAATTGTTTAATTTAATTGTTTGATTATTATTTTCCTTGAAGTTACTAACGTGCGTATTTTGTTATTAGAAAGAGATACGAGACATCCAAGTAAGTGCTTTAATTGATTTATTGTTATTTACGATATAGAAATCATGTCTAGGTTGTTATTATGATTCCTAGTGTCATGTTAGGGCGTTTTGATCTTCCTAGTATCATGTTTAGGGTAATAACTATAATTTCTATGATCAAATATGACAATTATGATTCATGCGATGCTTTCTATGTTCTTTCCTAATATTCATGTTAGTATCATGTTAGGGTTAAAGCTTTGGTTTTTAATGTTTAGTGACATGCTAGGGTTTGTTATTAATCTTGTTAGCATCATGCCTAGGATCTTGCTATTAATATTATGCTTTAACAGATTGTTATTATTATTATGATAATTATTATTGATGATTATTATTATGTTGCTTGATATTTATTATTGTTATTGCTTGATCACACCTTTTATGCATGTTTAAAGGAAATTGGTACTTGTAATCACGCTTGATAAGATAATTAATAATCTTATTTAGGGTTAATTTGATTATAATTCAAGTGATCACCAATAATAGTTTTGTTTGTGCATTAATATTCAACCAACATAGATTAAACAAGTTTAGGGTAAACCTATTGATTGCATGTTAGTCAGAAAGCGCACATGAATATGATCAGAATAAAGTAGAGGCCTATTATTAGGAAAGGTTCAATCTCTTTTAGGTTGTATTTGTACCTTCATCCCCGAACTACCAGTCATGGTTCCAGACCTATTGGAGTTGACAATCTCCTGGATCGTTAAAGGGTGTAACCTTCACCTCGTGAACGGTTTACAAGTTCCTAAAACTTGTTGGTGACTCTTTTTCTCTATCTTCTTTCCCTTTGGACGCCACCGTACTTTAGTGTATGATCACACTGGGGTTCAAGTTTGGAGTAATGCTTGAAATATTCCCTATAATTATTTAATTTAATTGTTTTATATTTTCCTTGAAGTTACTAACGCGTGTATTTTGTTATTAGAAAGAGATACGAGGCATCTAAGTAAGTGCTTTAATTGTTTGCATTGTTATTATGATATAGAAATCATGTCTAGGTTGTTATTATGATTCCTAGTGTCATGTTAGGGTGTTTTGATTTTCCTAGTATCATGTTTAGGGTAACAACTATAATTTCTATTATCAAATATGACAATTATGATTTCTATGATGCTTCTTATTTTCTTTCCTAATATTCATGTTAGTATCATGTTAGGGTTAAAGCTTTGATTTTTATTGCTTAGTGAGTATCATGCCTAGGATCTTGCTATTATTATTATGCTTTATTTTTAACATGAACATGATTATGATTATTATGATGATTATTATTATGTTGCTTTATATTTATTATTTATTGCTTGATCACGCCTTTTATGCATAAAGGGAATTGGTACTTGTAATCACGCTTAATAAGATAATTTATTAATCTTGTTTAGGGTTAATTTGATTATAATTCAAGTGATCGCCAATAATAGATTTATTTGTGTATTAATATTCAACCAACATAGATTAAACAGGTTTAGGGTAAACCTAATGATTGCATGTTAGTCAGAAAGCGCACATGAATACGATCAGAATAAAGTAGAGGCCTATTATTAGGGCAGGTTCAATCTCTTTTAGGTTGGATTTGTACCTTCATCCCCAAACTACCAGTCATGGTTCTAGACCTATTGGAGTTGACGATCTCCTGGATCGTTAAGGGGTGTAACCTTCATCTCGTGAACGGTTTACTAGTTCCTAAAACTTGTTGGCGACTCATTTGCCCTATCTTCTTTCCCTTTGGACGCCACCGTACTTTAGTGTATGATCACAATGGGGTTCAAGCTAGGGATAATGCTTGAAATATTCCCTACAAGTTATTATTTTCTTTTTCATTTTTTTCATTTTTTTAATTTCAGACCAAACATGTGCTGACACGTGTATTGGTTACATGTTACAACAAGTCGTTGACCGCTTGGGATCGTTAAGGCAAAGTCAAGGCGTAGTTAGGATTATAAGAATTTAATCAGCAAATACTGGGATTATTAAAGTGCATTTTTCCAATGAAATAGACATTATCCAAGAATTTTTAGAGCACCACATAACAAAAAGTATTATTTCAACCACGAGAAAAGATATTTAAATTTTATTTTAAAATTAAAAAATTCAATTCCACATAAGCATAACATAGATTCATATATTTGGCTGGTCACACCATGTGCCCAGCTATAATAGAGGTTAGAGACTTAGAGGTGATCATTAGGCGGGGCAGGTCGGGTTCGAGCCGGGCGAAAGCTTAAAAATATACTTTTTGGGCTAAGCAAGCTTCGACCCGGATTTTTTTGTGCCCAAACCCGTACAAAATGGTCGGGTCATGTGCGCTTTTCGGGCCATTTTTGGGCCGGGTCTAAAAAATCAACTAAATATGCATAAAAACGCATTCACAAACCTGCCCAAAAAAAAATTAAAATTTCGTTGTGCCGAAAAATTCTTCCCAAAATTGGGGCGAGAACGGGCCGGACTAACTTTGATCACCTCTAATAGGGGTTACTTCGTCTTATAGGGGTTACTTGGTTAGTATTACAGGAATTAATTCGTCAAATGTTATAGGGGTTACTCAGTCAATATATATTTTTTTTGTCAATATTATTCTTTATACTCGGTCAATGTTAAAGGGTTACTCGGTCACTATTATTTCCTGGTCTTGGATTGAACCTAAACCAAAGTCTATAGGCTGAATTAGGAGAATGGAAACCTATTGGTTCTGCAGAGCTAAGCCGGTAAGCAAGAAAGGAAACTGACCGGGAAGTGCTATTCACTCTTCCTAAAAAGCTTTTTTGTCCTGGCATTCAAGACTGGCATGTACAGTGAGAAGTGCGCTGAGTATACCGCTCTTCTGCAGAATAAGACTTGGTATTGAGTGCCATATGAACCCTCTATGAACGTTGTTGGATGTCAAAAATGCCTTTTTATTTTTACATGGTAAGTTGAATGAAAAAGTATTTATGGTTCAACCACCAGGCTTTGTTGACCCTGCTCGTTCTAAACAAACATGTCTGTAAGTTATAGAATTTATAAGGGACACGCACTTTAACGATCGCACATAAGATGTGCCGAAAAATTCTGCCCAAAATCGGGCCGAGAACGGGCCGGACTAACTTTGATCACCTCTAATAACGGTTACTTCTTTAGTCTTATAGGGGTTACTTGGTTAGTATTACAGGAATTAATTCGTCAAATGTTATAGGGGTTACTCAGTCAATATATTTTTGTTTTTTGTCAATATTATTCTTTATACTCGATCAATATTAAAGGGTTACTCGGTCACTATTATAGAATTTATAGGGGACACGCACTTTAACGATCGCACATAAGATGGGCCGCAAGCATAATTAACAAATTAGGTATGAGAATTTTAATTCAGTTGTACTAGGGATAAAGAATAACAAAAGGTGATTTAATACGAAGTATTTAATTTTTAGGTTTACAAAATAAAATTATCTTTCGATGTCAAAAATTGTGTCTAAATAAGGCTCCGTTCATTTCACCTTATTTTTGCTGAGATGAAATTATTTTTACTGAAATAAAATTATATTTGCTGAATTTAAATTATTTTTAATGAACTTAAATTAATAATTAATTTTACTGAACTGAAATTATTTTTGTTGAACTGAAATTATTTTACTTAATATTTTTTTATAAGATTAAGGGCCTGTTCATATTTACTTATTTCCAGTTCAGTTCAGTTCAGCTCCAATCAGTTCAGTTCAGTTCAGTTCAGCTCTAATCAGTTCAGCTCAGTTCAGTTCAGTTCAGTTCAACTCAGTTGTTAATTTTCATAAACATTTTCATATATTTTTATACATTTTAATTTTTCAGTTCAGTTCAGTTCAGTTCAATTCAGTTCAGCTCCAATCAGTTCAGTTCAGTTCACTTCAGCTCCAATCAGTTCAGTTCAGTTCAGTAAATATGAACAGGCCCTAAGTGAACAGGGCCTAAATGAGGAATGGGAACACGTTAAATTTTTAATAACTTACCAAATTAAAAAAATTATTTTTTCCTTTTATAAAAAACCTGCATCGCATTTTTTAGGACCTAATTTTCTTAAAGGTAAGAAATTTTCATTAATTGTTATAAGTTAATTGCACAAATAAGAGATATGCATTATAATAAAATCTTATACTTTTCTAATAAAGTCTATAGTAATTTGATCATATTATAAGGGTTTTTTTTAAGAAAAGATTGAATAGTAAAATGAATAAATAATTAAAATTTACTTATAATAAAATAATATCTTAGATATATGTATCAAAAACTCATATATTTAAGATATTATTTTTTCATAAAAAAAGGTTTTTTTTTCACAATGTGTCCTTCCTTATAGACAATTACACACGACAATCTGCAAGTACAAGTCAATGTATAGTGATGATAAGTGGGTTTATTTGACCACTTATTGTGGTGATTTTAACCCGATTTTGCTATCTTTTCCCCTCTTTCTAACCGTTTTGTATATAAAATCTGTCTCGGCCTTGCCCCCTCTTTGTTTATTTTTTGCCGTGTTTTGCAGGTACTATAACTCAATTTGACAAGCATTCAAAGCATGGAATGATGTTCAAGGCTCGAAAACCACTACTACAAAAAGTGGAAAAAGTAACGCATATTACACAACTGTCAAGTTGGATAGGCGTTCTCTAGAATTGAAAAGAACGCCTTTGATATAAGATCGTTTTATAAGTTAAATCAAATAGAACGTCCCTCATTGTCAACTGTTTTGTATAATTTTGTCATATTATTTGAATAAAGACAAATAAATATGGCTTTACAATGTAGAACAATGTTGTATGATAGCGGTTACTCCCTCTATTTTTTTTATATGCATCACTTGGGAATGCACATAGTTTTAGGAGATAAATATAATATTATGAGTAGGTGAATAAATTATTATAATAAAAGTATGATAGGGACCATGAAAGAGAAAGTATGTGAGAGAGAATAGATATTTTATTATTTAAGTGGGGATATAGAAGAGAGAGAAATGATAAAATAATTTGAGTGAGGTTTAAAGTAAGAGAGAGAAATAATAAAATATAGTATAACTTTACCAAATATAGAAATGATGCATATAAAAAAAAACATCCATTAAAAGAAAAGTGATGCATATAAAAATAAAAAGGAAGGAATATATTTGATTTGTCAGTGCACCAAAAAAAAATATTGATTTGTTAGTTATTTTACATTACTCCACTACTCAAACCCTATCCCTCATACTTTTTTTATTTACAACTCTACCGCCTCCTCTTCTTTATTCTCTCTCTTAAAATACCGCTTCTCTTCTTCCATTGAAATTCATTTGTTTGTTTTGTGAATTTATTTACTAAAATTTACACCATTGATCCTCCTTATGCTTCCTTAATCCCCTTGTGCCAAGGAATTGCCACAGATGACTTCGAAAACGAAAATGACATCGTTGACGAAATTGACAGCGTAAGTTCTATTACTTGGAGATTCTGTAAGTTCCTCAAATTTGCTACTACTTGGACATCTCTACTATTTGTTTAAATATCTATTTGATTTCGATTTAATGGTTTTAACAAATTAATTTATGTGTCTAATTTTTATTAGATGGATGCATAATTGGTATCCTTTTGATTCATTTAAAAAGACAAAAAATTGGTGTTCTTGTTGAATCTTAATCTAACTTATGATTACGAGCAATACACAAATTCATTCTAGTGTACTCAATTTTGATTTGAGATTTTATTGTAATCTAATTGATTTGTATTTTATTTTAGGGATGATATTATTTTTTGTTAGATCTGTGTGGCTTTCATTATATTATTGGGGGATTTAGGCTTTTTTTTAGGTGATTATAGATTTAAAAATTGATATGCATATGAAATTTTGCTACTCGTATAGTCGTATATTATACAATCGTTCAGAAAATTTTCAACGATGGAGAAATTTTATAATTTCAAAATTACCAATCAAATCTGTTTGCTTGTACAGCTAAATAAACCTTATTAACTACTCTTTTGTTGTTGCACATATTTACATGATAGGCTAAGGTCTTGAAGCAAAGAAGCTCTTCAATCTCATTCTCGTGCCTACAAATTTGGTTCGCTGATCTACTGTACAACAATTTCAAAATTTAAAGTTGGTTTCTAGGATTCTAAAGTGTAGCAATAAAATTTTAATATAGATTATGTATTTTTTTAGGTTTTTGTTTTCATTTTGTGATATGTATTAGCTAAATCGAAATTTTAATTTCTTCGTCACTCCATACTTTGTAAACTCTCAATTGAAATTTTAATGCATAAATTCTCTTATTTTAGATTTAGTACCACAGTTTTCTCCATTTATTTCGAATATTATTTCTTTATGCAACTTACAGAATTTAGATTTATAATAAATTTGATTTTTTTTTTTTAAAAAAAAAAGGAATGAAAGAGAATGGTCATCTAAAACAAACGTTCTTTTTTTCTTAGGAGTACAGAACGCCTATCATCAAATCTATCTATATATTATACTAAAAGACAAGCGCCTTAATGTGAGGATGACAAATGTCACTCTCTCATTCACTTATCTTAAGTATTAAATATATTTATATAATTATTGTTTACATATTCAAGCATAGTTATTTTTATTAGACTTCAAACAATAAAAGCAAGTTTCTATACATGCATAAGATTTTCATGATTTCCTAACATAAATATTGATTTAATTTTTTTATAATATATATATACTTTTAATACAAACATTTAAAAAAAATCAGATGTACAATAAAATATTGTGCACCTATTATAAAAGCTACCCGGTAATGAATGAAAGTTATTTATGCTTTATTGATAAAAGTTACCCAAAATAGTTTACAAATTATCCTAAATTCAATTCAAGTAATCGGATGAATACAAAAGTTTTTGATAAAGATACAAAATAGTGTAAAAATTACTTTTATCGTTTATTGTGCTCCTTGACAAATACTGAATGATGGGCCGAAATGTTGTCTTGAAAAAAAATACATAATCTTGTACATAAATTTAATTTTAATCGGCCTTTCATTTTCTATAAAATGCCTTTTACAATGACCTTTTGTTTTTCTTGCAATAAAAAAAAAAAAAAAAAAAAAAAAAACTGAACCAATAACAAATCAAAACAAGAAGAATAAAAGTTAAATTGAATTAGACATTTGACGGAAAAGGGATAGATATAAAATGTATTATAATCGTGCTTTAAATTGTAATATTCGTATTAACAATGCTATTACTTATGAATTTTTTTTAGAAAAACTAACATTTTGATTTAAAAATCGTGCATTGCTCATGTACTATACTAGATATACAACAATCATGTGCAGTAATTTATGTTGTTTTATACATAATAATACTTTTAACTATAATAGTATGTGTATATAATATAATATTTTTTATAATATAAAAATGTATATGTATATAATATAATATTTTATAACACGTGTTCTCCATACAAAGTGTTTAGTTGTTGGTGTAGTGGTGATTGAGAGTACACTTGGTAGGGAGGATCTGTGTTCGCCCCCCTGCAACAACAATCGGAAGGGGAGTGGAACCTAATAGCCTAGTTTAGATCCTCAAATCTGGATTAGCCCAAAAGGTGAACCGGATAGAACACCCAAAACTCAATGCATATATGACGGGAATTAACTTATCCTTTATCTATCTTATACAAAACTCCAAAGTCTAAATTTTTTTTTCAAAATATAATAATAACATTTGTAAATTTTTGTTAATATGAAAGATATAAACCTATCAAAATGTATATATAGTTAAATTGTTTAATAACTTATGTCGAATGCGTAGTTTTATTAAAATTATTTGCATGTAATCATTAAATGTGTTGGATGTTGTGTAGCTATGCAATGTCCAAAACTTTAGTTGAACGACTTTGATTTAGTGATTGTACGGTAAAAAGATATTGACTTCGATCTTGAAACCTAATAGTCTAATAAATTCTAAATAGAAAAATTAAAACAAAAGGAAATGAAAATAGTAAATGGCTTTAAATATTGAAATAAACATAATCTTTTAAATCAATTTAGCGAATTCAAGAGACAATTTTAAGGCTTTTAAAATTAAATGGGGGAAAATATATGTAAAAAGAACATTTTTAGATATATAAATGTCCATGCACTATTATAAGAGTTTTGTTAACCATTTTAAATTAACGTAGGGATAAATCTTAGTAATATATACTCCGTATATTTTATTTATATAAAATTATCACATCAGTATCCATACCTATATACGAAGTATTTGTGTTATATACTATATTTAATCAGCTGTTGGTTATATATATGACTATTATATAATATATAGTTTTTGGCACAATGCTTAACTTAGGAAAATATATGTTCTGGTAGGTCAAATATAAGGTTATTATTGTGTCTATAAATTTAATGAGTGCGACGGGTAAATAAAACATGTATATATTAGATTGATTGTAGCTACTGATGCGGATGGTATGATAATAAAATTTATTTTTTTTTTCGACGGGAGATATAGATAAATTAGTCCACTTCTTATATAGCTATGTGGAGTATTATTCAATTATTTTCAATTAATAAAATAACATTATAAAAAATTAAAAGAAATTCAAATAACATAAATACTGTTCAAATTACGTTCCTTTAATTTTTTTTATTGACCATTAGTAACCAAGTCCTTTAATAGTAAATGAATTACCTTTGTTTTTATTTTTATTTTTCCTACGGGTTTAATAGTTTGATTTATAAACCGTGCATCGCACGGGCACTATGCTAGTAACAGTTCTGTTTTCCTTGTTTTTTACTTAATTTACACATACAATAGAAAGCCGTTATGTAAGATAGGCGTCCTATATTGGGCTTATAACATAGAACGCCCCCAACAGGCGTCTTATAAACTTTATAAGGCACCCTAGTTGAAGAACGCCTCTAAGGCGTTCTATATTTCCTATTTAAAGCATTCTATATTGTTAACAAAGAAAGGAGAGCCCTCTCTTGGTGGAGCGGGTGTGCACCTCTCCAGTTTCGGGTGCTCCATAAAAATTAGCAACATTCTACCCCAAATCCAAACCTCTGAGAAGCGGGCATGCTCCCTAGCTGGAGCGGGCGCTCTTAGCTGCTCTATAACTTTCTGCCACGACTCTGAAGCATGGAGGAGCGGGCATGCACCCTCCTTGGAGCGGGCGCTCCTCCCCGATTATTTGAATTCTGACTTCTTCTAAGGCAAGCTGGAGCGAGCGCACAACTGTTAGGATCGGGCGCTCTTGGCTTTAGAGCGGGCGCTCCTCGCTTGAAATCCATCCTATTTTGACGAATTAACCTATGTAATTCGGGGAGTATAAATATTTTCCCTTTAGCTCATTTGTAAGGCAGACAGAAGTAGCATAGTATTTAGCATTCCCTCTTAATAAACAATCCATTTTTGATAATTTAGCTTAGTTTTCATCAAATTAATCATTGTAATAGTGAGTTTCAATAATTATTCTCAAAGTTTGGCACATTGTATTTAATATTTCAAGCTTCAATTAGTAATTTCTTAAACCTTCATCTACTTAATTTCTTATTTTATTTGGTATTTGCATGTTACTTGAATCTCTTTAGTTCTTGATAATTTGTTGTTGGATGATAGTTTATTCAATTGTTAACCACTTTTCCCCAATTATTGAAGTATTTAGAACCTTAATCCTTGTTTGCATGTTGATTAATATGAGTTGTGAGAAGTCTTCTTTCTAGGGGTTGGGTGAATCTCAACCTTTTGGGCTAGTTATGTAAATGTGGGAGAAGCATTGATGTTTGTACTGCAATTAAATTGATTGTATGAGATTGCTTGTTAGTTCTTCATGATAGGATTAGCTACCCTTGACTTAGGAGCTTGATAGCATAATATGCTTAGTTTGACATGGAAATGTGAATTGAGTATGCCATTACTTAATGCAATTTGATTGTGTATCTTCGATCTATTATTAAACTAATGAAGAATCTAAGTTTGGTAGCTAGTGTGAGTTGTTTTCTAATTGCATGACATTGATCTTACATATAGTCCTTGCTATTTATTGTTACGCCCCGTTCGCCTAATTGCCTTGGTTGAGTGGATCCCATTCCCTAGTGTCTTTAATCCATTGAATTAGAATCATAGTTTGTTTGTCTACTTGACGAACCCGAAATCACCATATACTTTGAATTAGCTTAAGTGTTAAGATCCTTAGAAACAATATCTCGTTCCTTGTGGACCAAACTCTTACTTATCATTATGCTTTGTTTGTAGGATGTTTGTTTATAAGCGTGTTTGATTGAGTGTGGAATGTGCGACCGTTCTAACACCCATCAAAATAGAGTAGCTGCCGGGGAACGATGTTGTTGATTGCTAATTGATTACTTAAGTCTAGTTCACCATAAAACAACAAAAATTCAAAAAGAGTGTGTTCATTTTGGCTACACTTGTGGCCTTGTTACTATTTGCAATTTGTTGAGAGTGTATGCGCATAACTCATAACAGGATTTTGGTGCCTTATGATCACGAGATTGAGAAAACTTATAGAAGGAGAAGGAGAGCCAGTTCTAGGCCGTTAACTACTTTCCCGAACTAGGGAGTTCAATTTCGAGGAGCAACAAGATCAAATGGGTGACGTGGAACCACCACCTCAAAGACCTTTTAAGGAGTTGGGAACTCCAGGAGCTTATAGAGCTTTAAGTGGCATTGCTCCCCCCGTTACTCAAACCAATGATTTTGAAATTCAACCTGTAATGATAAATTTGATTGAAAGGAGGCAATTTAGTGGAGCAAAACATGAGAGCCCTCTTGCACATTTGAACAAGTTTGAAAAATATTACAACACGATCAAGGTAAATGGGGTCACTTAAGAATTTGTGAGACTAAAGCTATTTCCTTTCTCCTTGATATGAAGGGCTCTTTAATGGCTTGAGAAGGAGGTGAGACCTAACTCCTTGAGAACTTGGGACGAGGTCACCACGACTTCTTAGGGAGATTTTACTCTCAAAAGAAGACGGCCGAGGCAAGGGCATTGATCCAAGGTTTCCATCAAAAAGTTAGTGAAACCATATATGAGGCATGGGAAAGATATAAAGAATATCAAAGGGAGTGTCCTCATCATGGCATTCCGACATACTAAGTGCTTCAAATAATCCATGGAGGCTTGAGCCCATAAGGAAAGACTAGCTTGGATGCGGGAGCTGGTGGCCCGATTATGAACAAAACGGAGGAGCAAGTCAGTGAGGATGTGGTGAGCCACCACATGGATTGGAAAGAAGGAGAGAGGGAGTCTCTAAGGAAAGGAGGAAGTGCGGTTTATTCCGTCGATCACCTCAACACCATTAATAATTTGACATCTCAAATCGCCAACCTTGGCAAGGAGATGACATCCATCAAGGCGAAAATTTAGACCTCCACTTTGCATCAAGAGCATCCCTCCCAATCTAAGGGGAGAGGTATGAATTCTAACTCTTCTCCTTCTTCATCTAATAACATGCCAAATGGGTGCTTATTTTGTGAAAATTATGGGTCATATGACCATGACACCACTTCTTGTAATTATGATTCCCAACCCCAACCCCAACCCCAACCCTAACCCCAATATGATGATGGTAATGAGAATGAAAATGAACAAGTCAATGCCTTGTCTTATGATAATAGACCTAGGAATGACAATCAAAGATACTTACCACCTAATAGAAGAGAACAAGAGGGAAATTCCTATAACCAAAGAGGAAATGATTATGATTACTATAACCAAAACCAATTGGGGAATAGGAACCAAAGGGACAAAAATCCCCAAGGTAAATACAACCAACAAGGTGGTTATGATAACCATAACCATAATAACCAAGGGAACTATGGGAATCAAGGCCAAAATCACCAAGGGAGGAACTCTAATAATAGGAATGATTGGAACAACAATAACAATAGAGGTTCTTTTAATCAAAATGCTTCCATTCAAATGTTAGAGGTAATAGAGCTCCCCAAGATAACTACTATGCACAAGCGCCACCTAGTAGGTCTAACTTAGAGGAAATGATGGAAAATCAAACCAAATGTTCAATACTTTCATGGCCTCTAGTGATAAGAAATTTAGTGAAGTCATGACCCATAATAAAATGCTTGAAACACAAATTTCTTAATTGGCCAATTGTAGGCGTCGCTCAAAGTACGCCTACGTTAAAGCATGTTGTGAATATGCTTGGCACTCATAGGAAGTGGGAATTGACATAATACAATAAGGGACAAGGAAAGTAGGGAGCCGCCAACAAGTTTTTAAGGAACTTGTAAACCGTTCACGGATCATAAAAAGGCAAACACGATAAGGGACAACAATAGGCAACAACAATTGACCCGTGAAGGTTACACCCTATTCATAATCCATGAGATTAATAACTCCATATGGTTCGGAACCACGAAAGGAGGATCGGGGATGATGGTACGAAATGAGTCATGGAGTCACATTCGCTCGTATTGGCCTCTACTCGATTCATATAGCGAAAAAATGATTCCTGCGATCTCCAAGGCATACAAACAGAGATTCAATTTGCTCCAAACTATTATTAAGCCAAATTGGTTTAATATTAATGCGACATATAATTCTAAAATATCGTGATCACTTGAATTAATAACAAGATTAAAAAGGAACCTAAACCGGTTGTTCAAATTATCTTATTAGGCGTGATTTTCAATTACATATTCCCTTTAAACATGCAATATGGTGATCACAATAACAATAGAATAAACATTAATATTGAAAGCAATTCAACAATAATAGCGTTAATCAAATCAAATATAAAATTAACCTAACCATGATTAGGGGTGTTAAAAAAAACCTGACCCGATTGTCCCAACCTGATTTCCCGATGACCCGATAAATACCCGATGAGAAATTTGGGGTAAAAATTGTTTTTTCGGGACGGATACCCGACCCGGGAAAATTACATGTTATCCGGGTCGGGACATGGGCCGCATTTTTTAATATCCGGGTACCCGGATTCCCGAAAATAAATTAATATTTTTTTTAAAAAAAAAACCCTCAAACTTTAGCCCAGCCCATTACTCCATTAGGATTTTCATTTCTCTGATTCTCTCTTCCTCTCTCTGCCGCTCTCTCTCTTCCTCTTTCTCTCTCTTCCTCTCATCTCTCTTATTCTCTCTGCTTCAATTCGTGCCTCTCTCTCTTCCTCTCACGAATCTTCCTCTCTTCATTCCTCTCACAAATCTTCTCTGATATCAGCGCAAACATCTTCAACCATATGCTTAATTGTATGAGATTCCAAAGCAACCGTATCTTCTACCTCAAATGTCTCATCATCTGAGCTTTTCAGAGTAAGCCATTGATTTTGAGTACTCTTAGAAGAGTTTGTGTTGTTGATGATGATGGGTTGATTTTGAGCGGCTGTCGTCGTCTTCGAAGATTATTAATTCTGATTTTCCTTTGTCTGATCTTCGAGTTAATTCTGATTTTCCTTTGTTTTCTAATTCTTGTAATTGAATTTTTTTTAAGATTATTAATTTACTGATTATTTGTTTGATTGTGGTTATTTGATTCATTCTTAGGTTTTTAATTGGTGATGTTTATGATTATATTATGCTTTTATGCGTGCTATTCTTGGTATTTGAGTGTTTGAGCTTTTTGAGAATGGCAATTAGAGAGTGAGAGAATGAGAAAATCTGGGTACCCGATGTCTCGACTCGAATAATTCGGGTACCCTAAACCCGAGTACCCGAGATATTCGGGTCGGGACATGGGACGGATTACCAACTACCCGAAACTCCGGGTACCCAAAAACCCGGGTACCCAAATTTGAACACCCCTAATCATGATACTAGCAATAAGAAAATAAAATAAGAGTAATTAAATTAATTAGTTACTCACATTTCGCGCGTTCCTTTAAATTGCTACATTATGAATAAAATGTTAGTAACTTCAATAAAAAAATAAATCTTATGGAAATTAAATTAAATAAATGTAAATTTTATTTGGTCCAAACTCTCAATTAATTCTACCTATCACGCCTTGGTTAAAGTATAGAATTTCAGGTATTGTATGGACTCCTTGGAGTGCTTAAAAGAAGTATTATGAAAGAATGGGGAGGCTAGTGTTTAGGCTAAAGAGGGAGAAGAGAATGAATTGATGATCAAGCTTGTTGATGATTAAAAAAGGGGTGATATGACCTCTATTTATAGAGAAAAAATAGGGTCGAAGAATCAAGAAAAGATAAGAATTCGAATCGGATAAAACTCTTGCGATAGACAACAATTTTTGCGATTTTTGTTTTTATCATATCTTTGGGTCCACAATTGGAAAAAGATAAATAAGATATAGTTGGAAATCTCTTGAAGTGTACTTTCTAACCCAATAGGAATCAGATTAAAATATTTAGTAGAATAAAAGATATGGTCGTAATAGTGATATAGTGTCAGTTTTGGATAGAGTTTGACATTTTATTCATATCTTTTCCGTTATAGCTCCGAATTGATATTATAATATATCATTGGAAAGATAATTTCAAGGTCTATCCAACCATATTAAATTTGGATGAAAACTATGAGGCACGAAAATAATATCTGACTATTTTTGAACGTCTTTCAATTTGAATAAAATTCGGACTTTAAAAAAAAGGAGTTTTATTCAATTTCAATTTATTTAATCTTATTTTTTCAAAAAGGATAATTAGGATCTTTTAGAAACTTATAGAAGCTTCTAATTAATCCTAATTGGTTTAGGAATTGGATTAAATAATTTGGACCCTCCACATGATCATTGGGTCGTAGGTTAAGGTGGGCTTAGGTTTGGTTTGGGCTCAGTTTAATATTTTGGCCATAACTTTTTCGTTATAACTCGGATTTGGGCTTATAATCTATCGTTGGAAAGTTCTCTTAAAGCCCCATCCAACTATTTAATTATTCGACCCAAATTATGGACCAAAATAAACTGGATTAAACGTTTTTATAAAAAGGACACGAAATGAATGATTTTAAAGGACACGAAATGATTTATTTTAGGTTTAAAGGCACGAAAAGAGGAAAATAAGTTATGGTTTGGGGAAATGGGCTAGGAATTGGGTTAGTTTATGAAATATAAATATGGATTTATGCACTCCAAGATTAAATACTCAACCCGACCAATAATGGCGGTGAAAGGTTGTTCATCATCAGGTTTGGTTTTGGGGAGACATTTTTAGGTGTCTACAGAAGCCCCCACTTTGACTGAGTTTGTAGAAACGTCAGTTTCGAAAACCATAGTCTAAGTAGTCGGTAGGGACGGAGAATGATTTAAAACGTTTGGCGATCCTAAATCACTCTGTATACGTTGATAGCTGCAAAAAATGTTAATTCCACAGATAAAAGAGTAAAGGGATAGAACACTTATCTGACACTAGTGTATCGGTGACAAATGAGTTTGTTATTTTCCTATGCTTGAAGGAATCCACCGGATGACGTTTGTTGAAATGCTTTCCATGCTTGAGGAAAGCCGACAGATGAGTTTGGTAACTTTCTAAGCCTGAAGAAACCTACAGGATGACACTTTCCATGCTTGAGGAAAGTCGACATATGATTTTGGCGTTTTTCTGTGCTTGAAGAAATCAACCGATAATGCTTTCCATGCTTGAGGAAAGCCGATAAAGGAATTTGGCGGTTTTCTATGCTTGAAGAAATCCACCGGATAATACTTTCCATGAGATTGCAAGTCTCTTTGTATCGAGAACCTTGCGTCATGAAATGATGGTGGTTCGATTGTCCCCGAACGTGGGCTGTAGATGGTCCGCTTGTCCCCGGACGTGGGTTGTAGTTGGTTCGCTTGTCCCCGAACGTGGGCTGTAAATGGTTCGCTTGTCCCCGAACGTGGGCTATAGATGGTCCGCTTGTCCCCAAACGTGGGCTGTAAATGGTTCGCTTGTCCCCGAACGTGGGCTGTAGATGGTCCGCTTGTCCCCGGACGTGGGCTGTAGATGGTCCGCTTGTCCTCGGACGTGGGCTGTAGATGGTTAGCTTGTCCCCGAACATGGGTTGTAGATGGTCCGCTTGTCCTCGGACGTGGGCTGTAGATGGTCCGCTTGTCCCCGGACATGGGCTGTAGATGGTGCGCTTGTCTCTGGACGTGGGTTGTAGTTGGTTCGCTTGTCCCCGAACGTGGGCTGTAGATGAGACCTTCAAAAATAAATTTGCCAATGGACTCGTATATATTGTGATTGACTTAACCACTGACTTGACCAAGTTTGACTTGATGTGACATGACATGTGTATGACTTGTGAGTGTGTGTGTGTGCAGACACAAGCAAACGAAGATGCAAAAGCAAAAATTTTCTGTCAATTTTTGTCATGAGTGGAGGCTACCGACTTTCTCCCGAAAAAGACAGGTGGGAAAACTGAACTTTTGTTTTCGAACTTCCCTCGATGAGAAAATTTTGAAAAAGTTTTTTTTAAAACTTCCCCAAAATAAAAGACGCGAAAGAAGTTTTGAACTTCCTCGTTGAGCAAGACAAAATGAATCGCATGGATTGGATTGCTTTTCTTGAAAGTAATGTATGCATGATGCATGTCCTTAGGCCAGGAGGCTAAGGACAATTACATCATGTGACACGATTAATGAACTTAGGTCATGGAGCTAAGCATCATTTATGGTGTAAAGAAACGATCTTGAACGTCACTTAGGTCTGGAAGCTAAGCACGTATACAGATGAAGTGATTATTGCATAATGAACGTTGCTTAGGTCAAGGAGCTAAGCACGATATGCTTTGTATGATTAAAAATCATTGATATATAAATGTTTCTTAGCACATTATGCGATGCATGAAACAATGAATATTGCTCAGGTCAGGAAGCTAAGCAAGTATACAATATTTCTTCTAATGAATGTTGTCTTTTAATATGATGAAACACGCACAGTAGGGAAACAAGATTTCATGATAAAGGGTTCCTAAAGAGAAGGATGATATGGATATGGATGTGTGAGTGAAATGTGTGAATGTGATACTAAGGCTGGCTACAAGGGTTATGGCGATGGAAAGAGATGTGAGAAGAGTTAAAGATGATGACTCTTTAGGCTAGGTAGGCAAAATGATGTGGGTTCGAGCCCCCAAGTCTAGCTCTAAATGGGTAGGGGTACGCATTGTATATTCTTTGACTCGATCATGCTTGGATATGAATATGAATGTGGCCGCACCTCGATGTGAGGTTGCATACGTATCTGTTAGGAATCAGGCCGAACGTAGCTCTAACCAAACTTTGCACAAGTGTGTGTACACCTCAAAGAGGTCTTTCAAGGGTTGTAAGGTGGTTAAGCTGAAGGTTTAAGGAAGAAAGGGATAACAGGCTCAAGACCCAAGAGAAGCCCCCAAGATATGCAATTGTGTATTATACTTTGCAAGTTTTATTTTTCATATATTTTTTTGTTTTGAATTTTGCAAGTTTATTTTCATTTTTTTTGTTTTTTTATTCTTTTGAATCAATGTAGGCAATCTCAGATCATGCGGTCCTTCACTCACTTAGCATTCATGTTTCTCAGGCACGGTACCAAGCACTCGATGAGAGATGCAATTTGAGACGTGTTCATATCAAAGACATTGGAACACTTGCCTTTAGACATTGTTTTATTGTTGCTTTTCTGCTTTTTTTTTTTTTTTTTTTTTTTTTTTTTTTTTTTTTAACTTGCTTTTTGAATGTTATACAAATTACACATCTTCCAATCCCAAGGTTAAGTAAATGTGGGTTGAAGAAATGAAGGCCAAACGTTAGACGAGGCTCAAAGTGGTTGATGAAGAAATGGATATGTGATTGAATGGTTAATGGGGAATAAATGGGTTGCAAAGGTACCTCAAATCATTGGTATACCTTGTGTTTAGTTCGACAATTGTTTTTTTTTATTTGTTTTTTTTTTTTTTTTTTTTTTTTTTTTTTTTGCGCATGACATGATCGAATGAAAAGGAAATAAATACTCATTGATGGAACATGGCATATAGACATAAGGATAAGGAGAACCTATGCTAGACTTATTAGGGGAAAATGGATGAAACGAAAGAAGAAAAAAAATGAAATCTTGTATAGAGACTTGTCTTGTGCTTCGCCTTCATGGTTGCTTATGAATTATTTGTTACCGCCAAGAGGAACAAGAATTTTGTTATTGCTGATGCTTTGATTGGAAGAAAAGAAGGAAGGAATGACGTTCCCTTTATTCTTCCATCTCTTAACTAGTGATTCTTGAACTCGAGTATTATGGAACAAAATGAGCTCACTTAATGCTTTGACTCAATACTCAGATTGAAAAGGAAGAGTGTATGAAATTTTTTTAAAACTGATGGGAAATACTCCACTCATTCATATTACGACGGAAAACGACGCATGCATGGTCCTTGTATACGATCATAAACAATATAGTGCATTACTCGAAGAAAAAGTGTGTGCAATGACTCAACATGTGAGATTAGGTGAGTTTATTAAGACTCGTAGTATGATCGCATGGCTAGACATGAGGACGTTGTGAAAAACAAAGGACCTAATGACCAAATAGCACGGAAGACTAAAAGACAAACTAACTTGATTAATTTTGTCCAATTTTAATGTTTATGCTATTTACTAGGTGAAACGGTCCATTGGAAATCATTAGTCATAAATAAGATCAACCACAATCAAAGACAAAGAACACATGTTAAGGTTAGCACAAAAAAACACAAGAAACTAGGAAGAGGACTATAATTCTAGAAGAGTTAGGACTCATGGATATACAAAATAAATAAAAATAAATATCTATAATACTATATTATACGAGTTGACATGAATTAAAGGACTTGACTAATACTAGCTTGACACGAAAAGATAAAAAAAATAAATAAAGAAAAAAAAAGTTGACGCTAAAAAGACACCTAAACTGGACAGGCTGTAGTATATCGGTTATAACTTTTGATCAGTGATTCTGATTGGGACGAAATCAATTCCAAATGAAAGATAAAACTCGGGGCTACAGATCCATAGGTTGTACGATACGTAACTCTTTCTAGAACTCCGGATATGACCAAAACAAGTTGACTCTTGTGCAGTATACGGGAATAAAAATCCGGGTGACTCAAAAATATTTTTTTTTTTAAAAATAAAAAATCTATGGCGAAGACTCTAATAATAAAAAAAAAGGTTTGATAAGAGAAAAAAATTAATAAAAAAAAGTAAAAAAAAATGCACATATAAACACATCGTCAAGCATGATGCAATGAAGTTCGCAACCTAAAGTCAAGTTCTATGTTCGACTATGGTCAAGCTTTTGGGTGTCAAAGGGTACCATGGTTAAGAGTTTGGACGCGTTATCAAGGCAGCCTCCCTTAAGGGTGTATGCCAACGGGCAACTCTGCGAGTTCGTGATGAAATCAAACTCGACTCCATGGTTTGGGTGGATTTGAAAACTCGGATGAACCCTTATTGCCATGAGCGTTTTTTGGTTGGTAGAGCTTAAATCCCCCGGGCTAGCCACATACGTAGAACACGTACTATTGTGGCAAAATAAGTGACCTAAAATTGCACATGCATATGTGACAATGCCAATTAAATCGCAGGAATACAATTCAAGAATCTTTCAAGTCTCATCCACTCATCTTAATTAAATACCGATCACTCAAATCGATAAATAACCAAGAATCCTCCCCAGTGGAGTCGCCAAATTGTAGGCGTTGCTCGAAGTGCGCCTACGTTAAAGCATGTTGTGAATATGCTTGACACTCATAGGAAGTGGGAATTGACATAATACGATTAGGGACAAGGAAAGTAGGGAGCCGCCAACAAGTTTTTAAGGAACTTGTAAACCGTTCACGGATCATAAAAAGGCAACCACGATAAGGGACAACGATAGGCAACAACGATTGACCCGTAAAGGTTACACCCTATTCATAATCCATGAGATTACTAACTCCATATGGTTCGGAACCACGAAAGGAGGATCGGGGATGATGGTACGAAGTGAGTCATGGAGTCACATTCGCCCGTATTGGCCTCTACTCGATTCTTATATCGAAAAAATGATTCCTGCGATCTCAAAGGCATACAAACAGAGATTCAATTTGCTCCAAACTATTATTAAGCTAAATTGGTTTAATATTATTGCAACATATAATTCTAAAATATTGTGATCACTTGAATTAATAACAAGATTAAAAAGGAACCTAAACCGGTTGTCCAAATTATCTTATTAGGCGTGATTTTCAATTACATATTCCCTTTAAACATGCAATATGGTGATCACAATAACAATAGAATAAACATTAATATTGAAAGCAATTCAACAATAATAGCGTTAGTCAAATCAAATATACAATTAACCTAATCATGATACTAGCAATAAGAAAAGAAAATAAGAGTAATTAAATTAATTAATTACTCACATTCCGCGAGTTCCTTTAAATTGCTACATTATGAATAAAATGTTAGTAACTTCAATAAAAAAAATAAATCTAATGGAAATTAAATTAAATAAATGTAAATTTTATTTGGTCCAAACCCTCAGTTATTTCTACCTATCACGCCTTGGTTAAAGTATAGAACTTCAGGTATTGTATGGACTCCTTGGAGTGCTTAAAGGAAGTATTATGGAAGAATGGGGAGACTAGTGTTTAGGCTAAAGAGGGAGAAGAGAATGACTTGATGATTCTATTTATAGAGAAAAAAGAGGGCCGAATAATCAAGAAAATATAAGAATTCGAATCGGATAAAACTCTTGCGATAGACAACAGTTTTTGCGATTTTTGTTTTTTATCATATATTTTGATCCATAAATTGGAATAAGATAAATAAGATATAGTTGGAAATCTTTTGAAGACTACTTTCTAAACCAATTGGAGTCAGATTAAAATATTTTGTAGCATAAAAAATATGGTCGAAATAGTGATACAGTGTCAGTTTTGGATAGAGTTTGACATTTTATTCATATCTTTTCTGTTATAGCTCGGAATTGATATTATAATATATCATTGGAAAGATAATTTCAAGGGATATCCAACCATATAAAATTTGGATAAAAAATATGATTCAAGAAAATAATATCTGACTATATTTGAACGTCTTTCAATTTGAATAAAATTAGGACTTTAAAAAAAAGTAGTTTTATTCAATTTCAAACTCTTTAATCTTATCTTTTCAAAAAGGATAATTAGGATCTTTTAGAAACTTATAGAAGTTTCTAATTAATCCTAATTGGTTTAGGAATGATATTAAATAATTTGGACCCTCCACATGATCATTAGGTCGTAGGTTAAGGTGGGCTTAGGTTCGGTTTGGGCTCAGTTTAATATTTTGGCCATAATTTTTCCTTTATAACTCGGATTTGGGCTTATAATATATTGTTGGAAAGCTCTTTTAAATCCCCATCCAACTATTTAATCATTAGACCCAAATTATGGACCAGAATAAACTGGAATAAACGTTTTTATAAATAGGACATGAAATGAATGATTTTAAAGGACACAAAATGAATTATTTTGGGTTTAAAGGCACGAAAAGAGGAAAAAAAGTTATGGTCTAGGGAAATGGGCTAGGAATTTGGTTGTTTTATGAAATAGAAATATGGATTTAAGAACTCCAAGATTAAATACTCAACCCGACCAATAATGACGGTGAAAGGTTGTTCATCATCGGGTTTGGTTTTGGGGAGACATTTTTAGGTGTCTACACCAATGCTTTAAAGGAAGGGACTAACGCTTCAAAAATCCCACCAAAAGGACTAGATACTAAGAAACCCGTCAATGCTATATCAACTAGAAGCGGGAAGGTGTTGGAAAAGAGTGTCTTTAAAAGAAGCAAAGAGAAAGTGAACTTGAGTGATGCACCCCTTGATAGTGATTTTGAGCAAGAAGGAGAGAAAAATCATGAGAAAGAAAAAGAAAGAGAATGTGAAAAAGAAAGAGAATGTGAAAAAGAGAAAGATTTTGAAAAAGAGAGTGAAGAGAAAAGAGAAAAAGAGAGTGAAGAGAAAAGAGAAAAAGAGAAAGAAAAAAAACAATTACAAAAACTACCATATCCCCAAAAATTTGTTAGGAACAAATTAGATGTGCAATTTGGAAAGTTTCTTGAAATATTGAAACAAATTCACCTTTCAATTCCTTTTACCTATGCTATCAAGCAAATACCTAACTATGCTAGGTTTTAAAAAGACATTTTGAGTGGAAGGAGAAAGTGTGAATTGGTGGAAACAGTGAATCTCATCGAGAGTTGTAGTGCAATTATCATAAACAAAATGCCACCGAAATTGAAAGACCCCTATAGATTTTTTATCCCTTGTGCAATATATAAGATGCAAATTGATAATGCTTTATGTGATCTTGGGGCTAGTGTTAGCCTTATACCATATTCGGTATATTAAAGACTTGAGATATGAAGCTTCTACCCACCAACATTACACTATAATTGGTCGATCGTTCTATCAAATTTCAAAAGGGTAAGGTAGATGATGTTCCTCTAAGGGTGGGAAAGTTTGTAATCCTGGTGGATTTTGTTGTGTTAGAGATGGATGAAGAAGTTAACATTCCAATAATTCTAGGAAGACCTTTTCTTGCTACTTAGGGTGCATTAATAGATGTTAAAAGTGCTAAAATTTCACTAAAAGTAGCAGATGAGGTGATATAATTTGATTTGAATGAGAGCATGAAGTATCCAAGCTCTAATCTTGATAATTGTATGATGATTAATACTATTGATTCTATTTTGACTTCTATGCATGAGCACTTACTCACTTCTAACGATGCCCTTGTGAATGTCCTATTGAACAAGGAAAATATAGGTGAGCAAAGCAAGGACATGTCATTGTATGAAGAGATGCTTAAAGGAAGTATAGAAGAAAGCATTAAGCAAGTATGCATGGGAATCACGATTCATGATGCATTGGAGATAGCTACTTTAAGGGAAGGTAAGGGTGTTCCAATGGTAGAGTTAAAACTTCTACCATCACACCTAAGGTTTGTGCTTTTGGGTCCTAATTCAACTTTTCCAGTAATTGTGAATTCCTCTTTGAACGAGTGCCAAACTCAAATGTTATGTGGTGTTTTGAGAAACCATCAAGGTGCTTTAGGCTATACCATTGATAACCTCAAAGGTATTAGTTCCGTTTTATATATGCATCACATAACACTTGAGGAGGGTGCTAAGCCTTCCATTGAGAGGCAAAGGAAACTTAACCTTCAAATGGGGGAGGTCGTGAAGAAAGAAATCACCAAACTCCTTGATGTCGGAATCATCTTCCCCATTTTGAGTTCTAGATGGGTTTCCCTCGTTCATGTGGTCCCTAAAAAGGGAAAAATGACCGTAGTTGAAAATGAGAATAGTGATCTCATTTCAACTAGAATGGTGACCGGTTGGAGGATGTGCATACACTATAGACGTCTAAATGCATCCACTTACAAGGATCATTTTCCCGTCCTATTTATCGACCAAATTCTTGAGAGACTAACCAAGAGCAAGTATTATTGCTTTCTTGATGGTTATTCGGGTTTCTTATAAATCCCCATACACCCGGATGACCAAGATAAGACAACTTTTACTTGTCCATATGGTACTTTTGCATAAAGGAGGACACCGTTTGGACTTTGCAATGCACCAGAAACATTTCAAAGGTGCATGATGAGTATCTTTGGAGACATGCTTGAAGCTGAGATGGAAGTGTTCATGGATGATTTCTCATTAGGAGGCCTCTCATTGAAGATTGTTTATCCAATTTGGGCAAATGCTTAGCAAGATGTGAGAAGGTCAACTTGGTCCTAAATTGGGAGAAATGCCACTTCATGGTTGAAGAGGGAGTTGTACTTGGTCACAAGATTTCAAGCAAGGGGATTGAGGTTGATAAAGAAAAAGTTGAAGTGATAGAAAAATTGCCACCGCTGATCAATGTAAGAGGAGTAAGATCCTTTTAGGGGCATGCTGGGTTCAATAAAAGATTCATCAAGGATTTCTCACAAATTGCTGGACCTCTAAATGCTCTTCTTCAAAAGGATGCTATATTTATTTTTGATGAAAAGTGTCTCCAAGCTTTCAACAAATTAAAGGAGGCTTTGATCTCTACTCTAATCGTACAAGGGCCAAGATGGGATTTGCCATTTGAACTTGTGTGCGATTCTAATGATGTTGCAATTGGAGGGGTGTTGGGGCAAAGGATAGAGAAGAAGCTTCACGTGATCTATTACATATCTAAGACCTTGTTGTGGTACATAATGGAACTACACCATAACGGAGAAAGAGTTTCTTGTCGTGCTACATGCTTTTGAGAAGTTTTATAACTAACTCATTGGTTCCAAAACTATTGTTTACACCGATCATGCGGTTATTAGGTACCTTGTGGCAAAGAAAGAGTCCAAGCCTCGTCTTCTTTTTTGGGTCCTTTCTTTTCAACAATTTGATGGTGATTTGTGACAAGAAAGGGGCCGAGAATGTAGTTGTAGATCATCTTTCCTGTTTAGAGAATGTGCAAGCTAGTGATGATGATATCCCATATGTGATGAACTAAGAGATGATGTGCTTTATATCTTAAATGAGAAAGAACTTCCTTGGTTTGCCGACTTTATGAACTACTTGGCATGTGGGGAATTTCCTCCCGATTTCTCCAAGAATCAAAGGAAGAAGCTAAAAAGGGAAGCAAGGCACTATGTATGGGATGACCCCATTCTATACAAAAGAGGAGTAGATGGTTTGCTCCGAAAGTGTGTTCCGGATGAGGAAGTGCAAAATATGCTCAAGATGTGCCATTCCGATCCTTATGGAGGGCATATAAAAGCAAACAAAATAGCGTTGAAGGTCTTGCATAGTGGTTTTTGGTGGCCTCACATATTTAAGGATGCTTGGGGGTTAGTGAAGACCTGTGATTGGTGTCAACGAACCGCCAATATATCCAAGCAAAATGAGATGCCTTAACAACCGATACTTGAGCTAGATTTATTTGATGTATGGGGTATTGATTTCATGGGGCCATTCCCTACTCTTATGGAAATCAATACATCCTTGTGGCGGTTTATTACGTTTCAAAATGGGTTGAGGCTATGGCCTCCCCAACTAATGACTACAAGGTAGTCATGAAGTCGTTTAAGAAAGTTATATTTCCAAGAGCTCTGGTAAGTGAAAACGGGTCACATTTTGTTCATAATGCTTTTCAAAAGATGCTAAGAAAACATTGAGCTCATCAAAGGTTTGGTTTTACCTACCATCCACAAACCAGTGGACAAGCAAAAGTGTCAAGCTGTCAAATCAAGTTAATCCTTGAGAAGACGGTTGCAAGAAATAGGAAAGATTGGTCGAAAAAACTTGATGATGCTCTATGGGAATATATAAAGGCATGAAAATACCCCAGTAGGCACAACTCCATATCCTCTAGTGTATGAAAAATCTTGTCATCTTCCGGTGGAGCTTGAACACCAAACTTAATGGGCCATTAAGAAGATTAACTGCGACTTAGCTAGTGCGGGAGAGAAAAGATGGCTTGATTTACATGAGCTTTAAGAGCTAAGATTGGAGGCCTACGAATGTGAAAGCAATTACAAGAATCACACAAAAGAATGCCATGACCACAATATTGAAAAGAAAACATTTTTTGGCGATAAGGTACTTTTCTACAATTCTAGGATGAAGTTATTCCCCGAAAAACTTCTATCAAGGTGGAGTGGTCCTTTTGTTGCTAAGGAAGTGTTTTCTCATGGAGATGTGGAAATCACGGATTTGGATGTGTTAGGGTTTAGTGAGTCCGACTCATCGCGAAAACAAACCTAAAAACAAGACCGCACTCACAATAAATAAAACCATCAACATAATTAATTTAATGACAAGATTAAGATAATAAATATACCTTTGAAGCGTGATTCGCCTGACCACTATGGCTCTTACTTGAAAGCTAGCCTCGATAATACGAAGGCCTCCAACGATGATCCACCCACAACACGATCACCGACAAGGTCTAATGCCTTGGATTTAGCAAAGCCCGATCGAAACCTGAGTAATTAAGTTCAAAGGTTTTCAAAAAGGTGATGTCTTTTTCAACTCTTAAGTTCAAAGGTTTTCACTACTAGTGATGCCTTTTCCAACTCTTACTTAAGCATGATTCCCAATGCCCCAAGTTGGGTATTTATAGGGAATGATGAGAGTATGATAATCTTTCCCATCAATGTGGGACAATGAGATTTTTACATTTTATATTAAAGCTAAATAAATTATTTAAGCAAACCAGTAATAAATCAACAAGTGTCAAACATACATAAGGGAGTAGGTGAGGACCACTTGGTGAGGGGTTGACCAAACTTGCTCCCCACTCCCTCTCCCCAAAATCGACCAACACATCAAAAACTCCTCCAATCATGTCGCGCCACATGGCAGCCTCACTTGGGCACCAAAGCACCTATGTGGGCTTCCATGCTTGCGGCTGCCACGCACAGCAAGCCCAGCACAAGCGTACGGGCTGCAGCTGCTCTCGACCAGCAAGCCGCGCACCCCAAGTGTGGGCTGCTGCCTTGTGGGTGCACTTGGCTGCGGCAGCCACACTAGCATTGGTGCGCTAGCACGCACCAACCAGCCAAGGCTCGGATTGATGCGCATGCTAGCCACCATGCTACGCATTGTGCCCCTAGCATTAGGTTTTCTTGGGGCACTCTGATGCTAGGGGTATTTTGGGAAATATGTTGATTTATTACTATTTGCACGTCTCGTCTTTTACTATTTTTGACTTGACTTTTAACGCTCGGTTTCGACGCTCTAAGCTCGAATTTCCGACGTCTAAATATTTATTACTCGGCCGACTCATTAATTCATTCCGAATTAATTTGTTGCTTTGGTTCGTTAGTTGCTTGGGTGTGACCCGAAGGGTTCAGTTAAGATTAAGCTATAATATTAATTAAGCATTAATATTACTGATCAGAAGCGGCCTCCACCTAGGCATTTCTATCACTTGACCTCACTGAATATATTAGCTTTCTAATATTTTTGAACCCACTATCAGAATAAACACTTGTTCGAAGGACACCATTCCTTTCAATCTCCCATTTGTCCTTTCGGAAAAGTGAGCTTTCAATCTACAACCCTTTTCCTATGTCACTTCATGTCTCTTCATGAACTATAGGGTAAGATTATTCGTCATCCTTACTACGTCCAGAAGTGTTTCTCGAAATCCAAGTTTGACTGTCAATAAGCAAATGATTTCTAAAATCCATCTGAGCACGACCATGCATTTTCATAGTATTGCTCTTCGATAGGCCTTGTAAACAACAAAGACATGTTCTCTATTGTTAGTAAAGTGACATTCTCAGTCTTGTAATGTAGCATCTCTTAATAAGAGGACATAGCCGCCCGATTGCTGTCGTTATAATCCCCATGTACGACAGACGTTTGACCAACATCAAAACGGACTAGTACTCAAACAAAAGACCTCACAATACTCATGGTCGAGGAAAAGAGTTCCGATAGCAATAATGAGAAATATACTTATGACGATTTTGAATCTCTTAAACTATTCTCATAGGTCGATCAAGTATGTTTCTAAACCAATACCTGTGCAAATGATTTATGTCCTCGTAGCACAAGAAACAATGCTATAAATCATACTAAAAACCAATCTCTATTGGTCATTAATCGTCCATCATTTAAATGACCTTGATCAGGGATAATTTTCGATTAAAATATTCAATGTTCACTTAATACGTGTTTCTTTATCCAAGACATTGTCTTGATACCCTATTTTGAATATTCTTAAAATTGAATGGACTCAATATTTAATTCTAAACCATAATTAAATAGTACTGAAGTGATTTAAATTGCATGAAAAATTTAGTTACTCTAAAACTGAATTGTTCATCATAGTGCTTTACATTAAAATTGTCCAAAATTAATTAAAACACTAAAATAAGGAAATCAAAGCCAATCTCCGATGCGCTTGATTCCCATTGCCTCAATGTGTTTATTGTGCTTTACTTGAGACAAAGGTTTAGTAAGTGGATCGGCTACATTGTCATCTGTTCCAACTTTACAAATACTGATTTCGCCTTCTGATTTCCATTCTCGAATCATGTGAAACCGCCGCTTAACATGGTTGACCTTCTGATGTTCTCTTGGATCTCTAGCCTTATCAATAGCTCCATTGTTGTCACAATAGAGGTTTATTGGTCCCTCAATGGAGGGTACAACACCAAGTTCACCAATGAACTTGGGAATCTAAACTGCCTCCTTAGCTGCCTCAGATGCTGCCAAGTATTCAACTTCAGTAGTAGAAACAGTAGTTGTGCTTTGCTTTGCACTTTTCCAACTAAACACTCCCCCATTAAGACTGAATATGTACCTAGACTGTGACTTAAAGTCGATTCTATCTCTCTGGAAGCTTGTGTCGGTGTAACCCTCAACAAACAATTCATCTTTGCCACCATAGACCAGAAATTTATCCTTGCTCCTTTTCAGGTACTTTAGGATATTCTTGGACGCAGTCCAATGTGCCTCTCCTAGGTATGATTGGTATCGGCTCGTAGCGCTCAAGGCATACGATACATTTGGCCTATTACATATCATGGCATACTGTAGACACCTAAAAATGTCTCCCCAAAACCAAACCCGATGATGAACAACCTTTCACCGTCACTATTGGTCGGGTTGAGTATTTAATCCCGAGAGTGCTTAAAAAAAATCGTATTTAATTAAATTTTATTTTTGAATAGTCTATGGATTAGTCTTGATGTTTGGTCAAAGCATAGTTTTTAATTTTAGCCCAAACCTTTTTATTTTATTGTTTTATTATTTACTTTGGCCCAAACCTGTTTTATTTTTTTTATTTTACTTATTTTATTTTAGCCCAAATAATAATAAATCAGAAATGGCCCGAAATTATCAATCGGCGCTTAAAACACTGAGCGAAATTAGGGTTAAAAAATGAATTTAGACGGAAAAGCGGACAGAAAACTCCCGCGTCGCGACAACAGTCCACTTTGTCACGGGAAACTGTCCCTTCTGACGGTGGGGTTCCCCGTGACACGGGAAACTTGTTGCGACACGGGGGTTTCCGTGTCCTTTCCGCGTAAACCCTTAACGCGTTTTCTCTCCCGTCCAACATATATTTCCCGCGTCACACAAAAGTACACCGTGTCACAAGAATGTTTCCCGTTTGACGGTGGGATTTCCCGTGTCACGGTACACTTTGCTGTATCGCGGTATACTTTTTAGGTTTTTTTTTTATCATTTTAGGGTTCCATGTGTTCCCTCAGCACATTTTTTTTCTACAAATACCCCCTCATATCTGATGTACGGGGCATCAATTAATTCTCTATTTTTCTCTCTTCTATGCTCTAGCCTAAACACTAGCCTACCCTTTTTCTTTAAAAATTCCTTCTTCAAGCACTCCAAGGAGTCCATACTTTACTCTGGTTCTGTCCTTACGCCAAAGCGTGAAAGGTAGAACTGTTTGAGGGTTTGGCCCCAAATCAACTCTACTTAATTTAATTTAATTTAATTATTGTTTTATTATTATTTTCTTCAAGTTAATAACTTGTTTATTATTTTGTAGTTGCAAGTACACAGAATCAAAGTAAGAATAATGTTCCTTTTATTTCTATTATTTTTCTAATGATTTTATACTGTTGGAATTATTGTTAAATTGCTTCCAATATTAATGTTTATTCTATTATTATTATGATCACCGTATTGCATGTTTAAAGGGAATATGTAATTGAAAATCATGCCTAACAAGATAATTTGGACAACCGGTTTAGGTTCCTTTTAATCTTGTTTTAAATCAAGTGATCACAATATATTAGAATTATATGTTGCATTAATATTAAACCAATTTAGCTTAATAATAGTTTGGATCAAATTCAATCTCTGTTTGTATGCCTTTGAGATCGCAGGAATCATTTTTTCGCTATAAGAATCGAGTACAGGCCAATACAGGCGAATGTGACTCCATGACTCACTTCGTACCATCATCCCTGATCCTCCTTTCGTGGTTCCGAACCATATGGAGTTAGTAATCTCATGGATTATGAATGGGGTGTAGCCTTCACGGGTCAAATGTTGTTGCCTATCGTTGTCCCTTATCGTGGTTGCCTTTTATGATCCGTGAACAGTTTACAAGTTCCTTAAAAACTTGTTGGTAGCTCCCTACTTTCCTTGTCCCTGATAGTATTATGTCAATTCCCACTTCCTATGAGTGCCAAGCATATTTACAACATGCTTTAACGTAGGCGCACTTCAAACGACGCCTACAATTTGGCGACTCCACTAGGGAGGATTCTTGGTTATTTATCGATTTGGGTGATCGGTATTTAATTAAGATGAGTGGATGAGACTTTAAAGATTCTTGAAAAATATTCCTGTGATTAATTTGGCGTTTTTTGCATAAGCATAGACGTTTTAACGTCGCGTTTACGTCTGTCCCGTAGGAAAAATTGAATAGCTTGATTGCGTACGAAGGAAAACAGGGCACCAGTCAGATTTTCTGACTGCCGTGCCACCACAGAATCTGCCGTGTCACGGTGCAGTACACCATCTGACGGTGTGAAGTACTGTGGCACGGGAATCTCTGCCGTGTCACGGCAATCCTAAAATCAGTCTGGTGGCTTGTTTTCTCTTCTCACAGTCAACTTCCTTCGATTTTTCTGAAAAAATGTGTGTGTTCTACATGCGTCTTAACCCCGGGAGATTTAAACTCTATCAACCCAAAAATCTCATGGCAATAAGGGTTCATCCGAGTTATTAAATCCACCCAAACCATGGAGTTTAGTTTGATTTCATCACAAACTCGCGGAGCCGCCCGTTGGCATACACCCTCAAGGGAGGCTGCCTTGCTAACGCATCCAAACTCTTAACCATGGTACCCTTTTGACACCCAAAGCTTGACCAATAGTTGAACATAGATCTTAACCCTAGGTTGCGATCTTTTTTGTTACATCATCGTGACTAAATGTTACATACTTTGTTTGGTGCTAACCCTCATGTGTTTACTCTTTTTGTTTTACCCATGACCGAGGGTTTTTATTTCCACATAGTAATTAGTACGGACCTAAAATTGACTAAAATCTAGAAAAACTCACAAAAAGACCTGGAGCTGAGCACCGAGTCATGGCAATTCCTGTCGCGCCACGGTGAACAGTGCCGTGATACGGTGCTTTTTACCGTTTGACGGTAGACTTCACCGTGTCACGACAGTCAGCACCGTGACACGGTGCCCAGGAGAAGTGTCACGTCAGTTTTTTTGGTTTTTGTGCGTACGTATGTGGTTTACGCATCCAATTTGGTGTCATGTCTAGCTGTACAGTCATAACACGCGTCCATAACCTCACTTAATCACTCACATGTCGTGTTCACACACTTTTTTCGTTAGTCGTGCACCATTTTATGACTGTATTTTAGGGTAGTCTTTTTTCGTATTTTTTGTGTCGTTTTTTTTCGGAGTAAGTCAGATGGTATCCTCCCATATATTTTGTTTTTTTTAAAAAATAGAATTTCAAAGTTCAATATTTTTTTCTTTTTTCTAATTTTTCCGGATGGGTTAAGGTTAAGTTTGGTCATTAAAGGTGTGTTTGTTTCGATGTCACAGCACTTGGTCAAGAAGCAGGGGTATATTGTTACGGTTTGAGTCAATACCTCAACAACCTCTTATACCAAAGAGGCGTACAAGGAAACCACCACAATCATCTCCACAAGATCCATCTCCAGTCTACTTTCAACCAATGGCTACTAAGGAAGATATCGAGAACATCAACATGACAATTGAAATGTTGTCTAACATGATGCAAACACTCACCACTAGAGTCAACATGGTAGAGCAAGATAATCAGAACAATTTCACTGCCGCTGTAATGGACAAGATTAAGGAACAGATGAGTAAGATTTTTGAAGAATTCACTTATGTGGAGCAACCTGTCGCCTCTTCGTCCATAAGGGACAAGCTTCCTGAGAAGTTTTCCACTGCTGACATTCCCAAGTTCAATCCTACTGATAATCCGCTTTTCCATTTGAAGGCTTTTTCTGCAACCATGGCTCTTAAGGGAGTAGATGTGACACTCTTCCTTACGGTGTTCCCTCTTACCATAGAGCACGCCTGTCAACAATGGTTCTACTCTTTGGAATCCAAACATGTTGCGACCTGGGAGGATGTTGCCGAAAGCTTCATGAATCGTTACAAGTGTAACATTCAGGCCAAGACTTCTGAACGTGAACTCTCCATTCTCAAACAGAAAGAGAATAAAGGCTTCACCACTTACTTAAGCAGATGGAGGGAAACAGCTGCGCTCTTGGTGGATCCCCCAAGGAAAAAGAGATGGTTCGCTTGTTCATTGCCAATTTGACTCATAAGTACAAGCAACACTTGAAGTTTCTGCCTCTGAGTACCTTTGAAGTTGTACACGATATTAGAATCAATATTGAAGATGAACTGATGAAGACTACTGGTAGCAACAAAAATAACAACAACACTTGGAAAAACAAGAAGAACGGCACTCCTTCTTCTTCGTCTTCCAAGCCCAATAATGCTACCAACAATATCAATATCAATGATGTGCATGCCCTTAATGCTCCTCCTCAAAGATTCCAAAGGCAAAGGAGGGTTTACACGCCTTTAGGAATGACTTATGACGCTGCTTTTGACCGTTTTCATGGTCAAGGATTGATTATGCCAATTGGACCGTTTCCAGAACCTCGACCAGAGAATAGAATCGCTAGCTAAGACCCCCATAATTATTGCAAGTTTCATCAAGGCAAGGGTCATAATACAGAGAAGTGTTGGAGGTTGAAGGATGCGAGCCAAGACATAATTGATGCTAATCAACTTCCTGTCCTTCCAGAGGGCAAGAAGCCTAACATTCAAACAGGTCCTCTTTCTGATGCTTTGGCTATCATGGGAGATGAAGTTTCCTTTGATCCGTCAATACTTATTCAACCTGTGAATGAACCTTTGCCGGAAGTGGTATTTGTCTCGAGCTATGAAGAAGTGAATGGAATTTGGGATAGTGACGATGAAGACGTCTATCTCAAGGATATAGCCTGTTCGTCTCTTGGCACAAGTGAAGATGTTTGGGGAGACCTTGAAGTCAAGGTTCTCACCAGAAGTGGACGGTTGCAACAGCCTAGTCCACCTCCACCTCCACCGCAATCACAATCAATAGTTGACCCCATCAACCCTGTGAACAACGATGTGGTCAAACAATTACAAAAGACCAAGGTGGAAATGAATGTATGGAAGATTTTGTCCACCTCTCATGAGCATCGAAAGGTTGTGATGAATGCGCTGGTGAAAATAGGAGTTGATGATGACATGACTCCTCAAGGACGGGTCAACTTTCTCACTACTGAATTGCCAAGTACTAGCAATTTGATTTCTTTTTCTGACAAGGATCTGCCCCCGGAAGGGGACCAACATAACAAGGCCTTACACCTCACTGTGGTGTGTAGGCAGATGAATGTTCCTATGAGCCTGGTTGATAATGGCTCTGTAATCAATGTATGCCCACTCCGCACTGTAAAGAAGTTGGGCATAAAGAATGAAGAATTGACTCCCTCTACTCAAGGGATTCACGCTTATGATAATACTCGCCGTCAAGCCGTGGGTACTATCATACTAAACATAACTACTGGGGCCATTGAACGTTGCACCAAGTTTCAGGTGGTGGACATTAAGGCTTGTTTCAATATGTTGTTAGGATGTCCTTGGCTTCACGAGCTAAAGGTTATCCCATCGTCGTTGCACTAGAATGTGAAATCCATAGATGGAGGGGTTCTAATTACCATTGATGCCTCTCCCATGCGCATTCAAGTTATCGAAACTCCTATCGTCCATGTCGAACATGACGAAGAAGATGAAGATATTTGGGGGTTTTCACTCGATAATGTTCTCATGATCGAAGAAGAGGAGAAGTGTCATCTCGACTTCGATCCCTATTCAAATACCAATATTAATGCCATTATGAAGAAGCAAGGGCATTTCCATGGAATGACCCTCGGACTCAAAAAGAAAATGACTGAGCTTTAGGGCCATCCTGGTGCACTCAAGAAAGATAACTTTGGCTTGGGATTCAAGCTAACAAAAGAAGATGTGAAACAAGCCCTCTTGAAAATGAATGCTCGCAATAACGTTCTAATCATGAAGACGGAAATGGCCATGGATCCATATCCATTCAACCTCAATGACCAGTACATCAAAGAAGGGGAAGACTTCCCATGCTATGAATTCCCTGAGCCTTTCGTCCACGATGAGAAGCGTGAACTAGGATTCAAGATGTTCCTCGATTGTGACTTTGTCGATGAAGGCGAAGAACTCTTCACAACTGAGAAACCAGCTAGTCCAAGCTCTGATGATCTAAACTTTAACCTTCTTTTTGGACTAGAAAAGAATGAATCCAAGCCTACCTGCAATGATGATTCCGAGCTCATTCAAGCTGTTATATCAAAAAAGGATTTAGACCCCTCCGATTTAATCGTCCAAGCTGATGATATTTCAAAGGGATGGCGCAAGACATTGAGGATCACTACACCAAGCGGAGAGAAGTTGGAAATAACCGCTGGCGAAGGTCCTATGTTTGATGAGTCTGAGTCGTTTGGGTCCGAGTTGGAGTCTGAGTCTAAGTCTGTAGACGAGTCCTTAGGGTCTGAGGCCGACCCTCTTTCTGCTATAGAGTCCAATCTTGAGTCTCTTGTTGAGTCTTCTCTTTCCGGTGAGGTCGCGGCTGACCTTGCCCCTCTTGATGTATTGACCGATAAATTCAATAAAATGAGTACCTTTGCTTACGATGCGTGTCATTCCCCTAACCCTGATCAATATTGCTTTGCTAATGATAAAAATGACAAAGAAATAATAAAAGCAATGGAAGAACGCGAAAATAAAATGACTGTTATCGAAGATACAGAAACAATTAATATTTCCAATGATACAACTATTAAAGAAGTAAAAATTGGATTAACACTAAGTCAAGATGAACGCAAAGAGCTAATTAACTTGCTTAGTGAATTTGTTGATGTATTTGCTTGGTCATACCAAGATATGCTAGGAATTGACAGGGATATAGCTCAACATACGATACCACTCATTCCAGGTATGAAGCCTGTCAAACAAAAGCTGCGCCGTATGAAACCGGATGTGGCTCTCAAAATCATAGAAGAAATCAGAAAGCAATTGGACGCAGGTTTCATCAAAGTATCCAAGTATCCAGAGTGGATAGAAAATTTGGTTCCAGTTCTAAAGAAGGATGGAAGGGTCAGAATGTGTGTTAATTACAGGGACCTCAATAAGGAAAGCCCGAAAGATGGGTTCCCTCTACCTCACATTGACATTCTGGTTGATAACACAACAAACCATGCACTCCTATCGTTCATGGACGGCTATGCCGGATATAATCAAGTATTAATAGCTGAGGAAGATATGGAGAAAACCACATTCATCACACAATGGGGTACAAATTGCTAAACGATAATGCCATTCGGGTTGAAAAACGTGGGTGCCACCTACCAAAGAGCAGCCACAACATTGTTACATGATATGATGCACAAAGAGGTGGAGGTCTATGTCGATGATATGATCATTAAGTCTAAAGATCGCCCAGGCCACAACATTGCACTTCGCAAGTTCTTTGAAAGACTCCGTAAATACAACATGAGATTAAATCCAGCAAAGTGTGCATTCGGAGTCACGTCAGGAAAATTACTTGGATATGTGATTAGCTCTCGAGGGATTAAAATAGATCCCACAAAAGTCAAAGCGATCATGGCCATGCCACCGCCAAAGAATGAGAAGGAAATTCGAGGTTTCATTGGAAGGTTGCAATATATAAGTAGGTTCATATCAAAACTCACGGCGATATGTGAACCTATATTCAAGTAGCTTAAGAAAAATATCCCAGCCACATGGGATGATGATTTCCAAAAAGATTTCGACAAAATCAAAGAATACCTGGAAAACCCACACGTGCTAGCGCCAACAATACCTGACTTTCCTCTTCGACTCTACGTTACGGTCACAAGAGAAACGATGGGAGTAATGCTAGCACAAGAAACCGAAAGCAAGGAGAATGCAATTTACTATTTGAGCAATAAACTTCAAGGATATGAGACACGATACACACCGCTTGAAAAGTTGTGTCTCGCACTTGTGTGGGCCGCACAGAAACTAAGACATTACATGCTCACTTATACAGTGCATGTCGTGTCCAAGATGGATCCTCTCAAATACTTGTTTGAAAAAGAAACACTCAATGGAAGATTATCAAGGTGGATAGTCAACCTTGCTTAGTTTGACTTGAAATTTATACCATAAAAAGCCATCAAAGGTTCTGCGGTTTCTAACTTCTTAGCAGATTTTCCGCTAGAAGAAGTTGAGAAAGAAGAAGATGAGTACGATTTCCCTGACGAAGATTTACTCATGACCGAAGATGATAGCTGGACGCTCTATTTCGATGGAGCTTCAAACCAAAAAGGTTGTGGTGTAGGATTCTTGCTTGTATCACCCAATGAAGAGCATATCCCAATTTCCATGAAGCTTGACTTTGATGTCACCAACAATGCCGCAGAATATGAAGCATGTATTTTGGGATTAGAAACAGCTGTGGCCTTGGGAATTAAGAAGCTTAGTTACTACGGTGATTCTTTACTAATCATTGACCAGATCTCCAAGAGATGGAAAGTGAGAAGTGAAAGTCTCGCTACGTATCAAGCTCATTTAGAAACTCTCACAAAGCAACTAGATGAAGTGGAATATACGTACTTGCCTAGAGAAGAAAACCACTTCGCCGACGCACTAGCTAAATTAACATCAATGGTGCGAATTCCAACGGATACAATTAGAATGTCGTTGACCATAGAAATAAGATATGAACCGGCTTATGTTAACGCACTTGATGATGAACAAGAATCGCAAGAAGAAGATGAAGATCCATGGTATACAGATATCCTTAACTACGTGACAAGAGGAGAATACCCTCCTAATAGTGATAAAAGGGCACGCCGTGGTTTTAGGCTCCTAGCCTCAGAGTATGTGCTCATCAGGGGAGAACTCCACAAAAGGACTGTACTAGGAAGAAATCTCTTATGCATAGCCAAGAAAGAAGCACACAAAACCATGGAAAATCTTCATGCCGGCATATGTGGAACGCATATGAATGCTAAGATGTTAGTCAAAAGATTCAACGACAAGGTTATTATTGGACTACCATGGAAAGAGATTGTCACGAATACGTCAAGAAATGTATGAAATGTCAAGTTTATGCAAATTTACAGCACATTCCACCTTCGCTTCTCTACACATATATCTCTCCATGGCCTTTCTCTACTTGGGGTATTGACATCATTGGAAAGATAACGCCACCAGGACAAGGGGGGCATGAATTCATCCTCGTAGAAATCGACTATTTCACCAAATGGGTCGAAGCTGCCTCATATGCTAAGTTAACGGCAAAACACGTAGCTCAATATATTGAGAAAAATATCATATGCCGCTATAGGGTACCTCATGAGATGATCAATGATAATGGAACGCATTTCCAAGCCGAATGCGCGGAATTATTATTGAAATATCATATCAAGCATCATAGATCATCACCTTACAGACCACAAACAAATGGTGCGAATCAGCCAACAAAAATTTGAAAACTATCATCGAAAAGATGACGGAAAATTACAAAGATTGGCCAAGTAAGCTACATTTCGCCCTTTAGGGTTATCGAACCTCTGTTCGTACATCAACGGGGGCTACCCCTTTCTCTTTGGTCTATGGAGTTGAAGCTCTACAACCAATAGAGCTCAAAATCCCTTCTCTCCGAATCGCGTTGGAAAGCAAACTAGATGAAGTCGACTGGATTAGAGCTGAATTAATCTTACTTGACGAAAAACGCTTGGTAGCTTTGCATCATGTCCAAACCTACCAACAGCGTATGGCGCGACATTTCAATAAAAAAGTCAAGACTAGGAACATCAAAGAAGGTGACCTGGTGCTTAACGCACTTTGCAAAAATGTGTTGGATCCAAGCTAAGAGGAAAATTCAGACCGAATTGGTCAGGCCCGTACATTGTTAAAACCATCTTGTCTGGCGGAGCGGCACAATTGGTAGACATGGATGGTAACGGTTTCCACAATTTATCCAACTTGGATCAACTCAAGAAATTCTATGCCTAGTTGCATGGGTTCATGACCCAATAGAGCTACGTTTGGTCTGATTCCTTTTTTAAGGATACGTAGGCAACCCCTCAAGGGGGCTCGACCACTATAAAAAATAAAATCCTTCCTCTGTCGATATAGTATACGCGCCAGTTCAACATTGCGTCACGATAAAACAGAAAAAAGGGGTTGCCGCCACACGGGACTATCCACCGTGTCACGGCACAGTCCACCGTGGCGCTGTGGAATTGCAGCAAAAAAAATTTGCCGCGCCACGGGAATTTCCAACGTGTCACGACATTTTCCACTGTGGCACGGTGGAATTTCAGTCTTTCCGAATTCAGTTATTTGTTCGACGTTTTTTTTCATTCTTCCATTGTGTCCGACTTCTTGACTCGGATATTAAAAAAAAAAGTCATTGTAATTTTTATTTAAGGCGAAAATAAATATGCTATTGAAATAAATGTGACTACAATTATTGGCATCATGCCCCTTATTTTAAAAATTAAAAATCATAAAAGCAAAGCAATACTGATCTAATCCTTCCTCACTTTAGGAACTTCCTTCTCTTTTTCAACTAGGTAGGCCTTCACCATTAATGTTTCTTTTGTAGCCCGAACCGTCACACCCCTAGTTGAACTTTCACCCCTTTCATCTTTCTTAAAATTCTTTGGTTGCTTCTCTCTATAAACCAGTTTTTCCTTACCCTTCCCTTTCACATAATTCTTCCTTTTAGGCATTATAGGACTCTTAAACTCAATCCCTTTTGTTCTTGGACCTAGACAATCTTTAGGAGGCGCTTTCTTATTTCCAAGACGGCTCTTCACATCAGATTTGCGTGATCCGACTCGTTCCCTTCTACTTCTAGGGTTTAACCATGCCTTGTATGCAATAGATAAGGGAGGAGGAGCTTGCTTACTTGCAGAAACAGTCCACAAAGGTCTTCCAATCCAATAAGCCTCGTACTTGTGAACGTTACTTTCATGCAATGATACTTCACGAGGACTATCGTTGTAGCATGGAACTACTTTTTCAAGTCCATACTATCGCATCAGTCGGGAAGGACAATAAAATGTCAGTCTTGAGATACTAGGAACACGGTAATACGGAGTATTATTCGTACCAACCATCCAAGTAAGCCTCCACCAAGGCACCACCCAACGAATGGAAAATTCTCTCTTTGCAAAGAAATTCTTCCAATCTTCATACGACATGTTCACAGAGTAATTCTTCTTCCTGCGGACTAAATCGTTAGGGCCATATTTTTCAATATCGTTGGGGACTTCAAAAAGTTCTAAACGCTCCATCAACCAAATTTGCAAAACAAAAAAATCAGTCGAGAAAAAAAAATAAAAAATAAAAAAAAAAAATAAAAAAATTGCAGATTCCACCGTGACATGGCAGAATTCACTGTGTCACGACAGAAGGCCACCGTGATACGGTGCCTTTTTTGTGTCACGGGGGAAACTCGGAGCATAATTTTACCTGCTGCAGTACTAGAGAGCCCTTCCTGATGGCTTTCCGGTCAGCTTTTGTTTCGTCAAGGCCACGAAAAGTTTCTCCAAGGCATGTAGGCATAGGAGACCTCCCGGATTCAACATGTTCAAGCACAGATGCTAGACAAGCATGTCCTACCCTACCGTTTGCAAATAAAAGCTTGCTAAACATGCAAAAAATATAAGCCCTTCTACGGTATACATGATATGAGTCAGAGACAGGGCGATTGAAATATAAATTTGCAAGTTTTTCTAAGTCTACCTCATTACCACACACAATTCTATTTAAATCTGGATCTGTTAGATTCAGATGGCGTTCAAAGTCTTGATAATAATACTCACGTAGGGTAGGCATGGCAATAAGATTTCTGGCAGGATATCCAAAGATGGCACCGAATTCCTCCGGCAGGGGACAAATTTCATCGTAATCAAATTTAAAACAATGTTGTTTCTGGACTCCAATAGTCTAATGCTGCCCTAAGAAAATCATGTTCAATCGCTACATGTCTCAGGGCTAGTAAACCCCTGACATGAAACAATTCCAACTCTCTTTTGTCAGCATTGGTCAAAGTATAAGACCAGTCACTCAATGTATTATCAAAATTCTGTGACATTATTATTGAAATATGAAATTCTAATTATTTTGTGTTTCTTTATTATGCATATCACGAATATACTGGTCCTATTTTATAGCAAAAATGCTCGGAACTACTCAGAATCTATCTTTTTATACGCGTAAACCACACCGTTGTAGAATACGCGCACCGTGACACGAGAATTCTCACCGTGTCACGGGAATTTGTGCCGCGACACAACAGATTTTTCCGTGACACGGTGTGCGGTGCCGTGTCGCGGCGCCCACGCGTTTTCATTTTTTTTATCCTTTTCCTATTTTTATCCAGATTTTTTATTATTTTATCTTCACTGTTTATTTTTAAATTCTGTTTTTCGAGAGTTTCATTCCTAATAATATTCTCAACTTTTTTTATTAGTATTTTTATTCTTCATTTTTATCTTTTTTTTTACTTTATTCATCTTTATTATTTATTATTTTATTTTTTTACTCTTATTTCTACTATTATTTTATTTCTTTTTCTTTGGGGAAGTTATAAACCTCGTCCCATTTCCAAACAAATTTATTTTGGAGTAGTTGTAAAACTTATTTATATTTTTCCTTTCTTTTTATTTCTCTTTTCTTTTGGGGAAGGTCGGTACCTTCCACTTACTCCAGTCACGTTTTTTTGTCGCGTCATTAATAAATACATAATCACACACAATGAGTCTCAAGCACACACTAACACACACTAATAAATACATAAACTGTGAATAATGTACAAAATGAGTCATAATAAATAAGCAGCGTCAAGTGTCATCACAATATGTACAAATAAAGACCCTTGGTAAAAATTTTGTAGAACTAGAAGAGTGAGGATCAGTGTCATCTCCAGCCTGTGAATATGGGAGAGGTGAGGCAAAGAGTCTCGCCATCATCCGGGTACGAGGAGTAGTATCCCTACTAGTCCCTGTAACTCCAAAAGTAGTCAAACTCAAAGCAGAACCCGTCCAACTGGAAAACGGTGTAGACTGACTCAAAGAAGTAGGAATCGTCGGTGGAGGCATCGTCCCATACACCGGAACTGAAAACAAACCTCGCATCGGGGGAGGAAGTGCCCTAGACGATGGAGCTGAGTATAGGCCCTGATCTACGGGAGTGATAACTAGCCTAAACTCAAGCTGTGAAGCCTGTGAAAACAACTGTCGCTGCCACTGACCCTGAAAGCGCTGGGAAGACTGAGGCTGCTGCCACTGAGCCTCCTGAAACGGTTGAGAAATATGAGGTTCCCGCTGAGACTGAGAATGCCGATGAACCTCAAGAGATCGTCTGCTATGACTAGGCTCCCCCTCGTCCAAGCCTCTATGCCTCGAGTGCGAGCGGTAACTCCGTCGTTCCTGAAAGACATAAAATCAAAAGATGTCAATGGCAAAAGACAGAACAAATGGTAAAAATGAAAAAGTGAACATACCTCAAGAACATTGCTAGAACCGCCTCGACAGATCGCGCCACGCCGAAGCATGATGATGCAGTACTTCAAAGCATCAACCAGCTTCATGAAGCCCATCATCTCCGGGTGAGTAGGCTGAGAACAAAGCAAAGAGAAAAATCAGTAACAAGCGGTATTAAAAAGGATGCATAATGTATCAAAGGCTTACCGGCTCAAAAACAGCAGGCAGAGACTCCTGCGCCTGTCTGAAACCCTCTGGTGCGTCAGCAATATGGTCCTCTGTAATACCAATCGGCCTTGGGTAGCGGACAGATTGAGGCGGAATCTCAATCCTCACCACACGGCGAATAGTCGTCTGAAAATACGATCGAATAACCAAGTTATTCGACTTTTTAAATAGAGACTAGCAACAAACTCCTCTAAAGAAGTCATACCTCAGGAAGACGGGGTGGAGGAGCCAAAGAGGGAAGCAAGTCCTGCGCATAATCGCCCTCCATACGCACAAGCTCCTGCCAAGGAAAAGTGTAGCGCTCTCCCCTGTTTATCAACTCCCTAAGCAAGCGCGAGTCCAGCATCGACTCTGGTGGAGACAAGGGCACCACAAATTGATCACCACTGTGCTGACGAACGACACGCTCCCCTAGACACCAGACAAAGCGTCCGGTACCAACAAAAAAAGTGCGGTACGCTGAAAGCTGCAAGGCCTCGGGTAGATTAGTCATCCCAGCCCAAGGTCGATACTGGACATCAATAGCAACCTGAAAACCATAAAAAGTTGCAATGAAGCGCCGGAAATAACGTCAAGATAGAAAATAACAGGCTACAAAAGTAATTATTACACCAACAGAAGAGGTGCCTCGGCGCAGCAGCCCGCGTAGCGCAGAGACATACTCCACCCGTGACTCGCCTCGGTCCGGCTGGCTCCGACAGGGAAGTCATGAACCGCTCCACGACGCCGTCGAGGGGCTAATCCCAGAAATTACTCATAGAACCATAACTGCATTGAAAAGTAATCTTTGAGCACATGAGTCGAACAAATTAAAATAAAACAAGAAGAGGAAAAGGATCGTCACCTCTACGACTCTCCATAAACCGTAGACAGTGACAAGGGACTCGTCGTTCAGCTGCCTACAGCCATGACGTAACGACAAGAGAAGATCGGCATATCCAAGGCTTGCCCAGCTATAGGATCCTATCTCACTGATCCTAAGAAAAGAATGAAGGTAGCAAACGAGCGCACGCGAACTTCTTTAGGAGAAAGAGTCATGGAAATAAGAATCAAAATGAAGATCCGCACTCGCTGCTCAGGTGATGTCTCCTCCATGTCAAAACCACGGGCCAGAATCGAAGCCAACTCTGATCGCCTGCTCCTAGGACCACATCGAGACACCGGCTGAGTCCTGATATGCTGAACGATTGGACCTAACAAATCGGTTGCCTCAGCCGCTCCCCAAGAAAGATCAGACATATGTGCTACGGCCCGGTCAGTGAAGTGTAGACCACTGATCATGCGAAAGTCCAGAGGGGTCACTGTCATCTCCCCCAAAGCAAAGTGAAAAGTGTTGGTAGTTTCCCAAAAATACTCCAACAGCGCGCAAACGACTGTCGCGCCACAACCCCGGGGTCTGCGAAACCCTACGATCGCCGAATAAAAGTCTACTAGACTAGCTGATTCCCATAAGGTGTTCGTAGCAGGATTCCTCGTGATAATCCAATGAAGTCGAGGAATCAAATCTTCGGCTCCAGAACCGTGATGGCGAAGCGTGCCGTCGACTATGCCAGCAAGTGGACGATGAGAAACGTGGTTCTCACGACAGAAAACAAACTGGTCTGGTGTCCACGGAGGTGGAGCCCACCTACCTCTACCGGTAGAGGCTCAGACTCTAAGACGTCATCATCCATACCCTCGGGAATTGTGGGAGTGTCCTCCCGAAAAGCCTGACGTCGGCCATGAGTGGAAAGATCGTGATCCCGTCGTCTAGGCATGCTATTATGAAAAAAAAAAATCTAAATGCTTAGCATCATTTCCTAAGATATTTAGTTATTTATATCGAGTTGCATTTTAATAAAAACCTAAATGATTAGCATCATTTCCTAAGTTATTTAGTTATTTATTTCAAGATGCATTTTCTATTATACGCTAAATTTTCACCTCAAGGCTAAAAATTAGTAAAATAATGGAATTATTTATAGTATTAAGTTTCTCCATGACGAACTAATAGTATGTTCTCCTAATTGTATGATACTATGTTCTCCATGACAATGTAGTACATATACAACACAAAACATGTTTCAAAATTGCACGAAAACAATAGATCGACGCATCATGGCATATTTTACAAGATCTACAACCAATATGTCATCATTTCAAGTGCAAAAGAACAACATAAACAACAAGAACACCATTTCCCACAAGTAGTACCAAAAATGGTGGTTTGGTCCATTCTTCACCAAATCATGCAAGTTTTGTCTCAAATCGCTCACAAACACACATACATACCCATACAAGTAAATTCATGGCAAGAATTTCAACATAAACCTCAAAATAAAAAAATCCCTAAATTGATTTTTCAGGGTTTTTACATGAAATTACTTATTTTAAGTAAATTCGAGACAAAAATCGAAGGAAACTTACATGGATCCTTGTGGAGAATCAAAAATGAAGAAAGTAGAAAAAATTTGGAGAAAAATTGATGAGAATTTGAGCTCCAAAGCTCGAAAAACCGTGAAGACAGCAGTGCAGGCCGCCACAACACGGTCAGCCTAAGCCGTGACACGGTGATAAGGTCCCGTGTCACGGTGGTTCTGGGAGACGGCAGAGCTTCGGTCAGCAGCGACGAGTTCTGAACAGCAGCAACAACGAGAAGTAGCGGAAATAATAAAAAAAAAACAAAAACCCCAAAAGAACCGCCGTGTCACGGGATGAAACTCCGCGTGACGGGAACCACAGCCGTGCGCCGGTGTATCCTTGCCGTGGCTTGGTAATTTGAGCAGCTTAAAATAAAAAAAAATGGAGAAGAGGAAGAGTGGAAGTAGCAAGAAAATGGCAAAAATGGTGAAGAACAGCTTGAATTTAAAGACAAAAAAAGTGATCGTTAAGGACTTTACGCGCGTGGCGCATGGGAATTTTGAACAAGGACGAATTCCCGCGACACGGGAATCTCATCGTTTGACTGGATGCATTCTTCGTGTCGCCGGAGAACCCCACGTGGCCCACTGTATTTTAGTTGGTTAAAAACGCGAAAATCGAGCTTTTCATCATTTTTGCAGCAACTAATATCCCGTGCCACGGGATATTATGCCGCGTCACGGGAGTACGTGTCGTGTTGCGGGATTTCTACTTCGTGACACGGTGGTTGCGTGTCCTGCACACTCCTGGAAGCTGGCATCGAATATTCCTGGCAGTTTGACCAAAATTTCACAATTTTCCGTACAAATTGAACATTTAGTTTTTCAGTAAAATTACGTGAAAAATTCTAACTGACATTTAAAAGGTATCAAAATTACTATTTTTCCCCTAGCAGGCGTCAAAGTCAATTTGCCGACGTTTTAAACACCTAATATGGTCGGATAGTCGACTTGAAGGTGTGAATCATCTGCGGCCTACTAAATCTCAGCAATTACAGTAGTTGTTGGTTTTCCTCAAGCATGGAAAGCGTTATCGGTGGATTTTTCTTCAAGTATAGAAAACCGCCAAGTTGGCTTTCCTCAAGCATGGAAAGCGTTGTCGGTGGATTTTTCTTCAAGTATAGAAAACCGCCAAGTCGGCTTTCCTCAAGCATGGAAGGCATTATCGGTAGATTTCTTCAAGCATAGATAGACACCAAATTTATGCGTCGACTTTCCTAAGGCATGGAAAGTATCATCCGGTAGGTTTTTTCAGGCTTAGAAAGCTACCAAATTCCTCAGTCGGCTTTCCTCAGGCATGGAAAGCGTTTCAACAAACGTCATCCGGTGGATTCCTTCAAGCATAGGAAGCTGCCAAACTCATTTGTCACCGATACACTGGTGCCAGATACGTATTCTATCTTTTTACTCTTTTATCTATGGAATTAACATTTCCCTGCAGGTATCGGCGTATACAGAGTGATTTAGGATCGCAGAACATCTTAAATCATTCTCCATCCTTATCAGCTACATTGACTATCGTTTTCGAAACTAACGTTTCTACAAACTCAGTCAAAGTGGGGGCTTCTGTAGACACCTAAAAATGTCTACCCAAAATCAAACCCGATGATGAATAACCTTTCACTGTCACTATTGGTCGGGTTAAGTATTTAATCCCGAGAGTGCTTAAAAATATTGTATTTAATTAAATTCAATTTTTGAATAGTCCATGGATCAGTCTTGATGTTTGGTCAAAGCATAGTTTTTAATTTTAGCCCAAACCTTTTTATTTTATTGTTTGATTATTTATTTTGGCCCAAACCATTTTTTATTTATTTCATTTTACTTATTTTATTTTAGCCCAAATAATAATAAATCAGAAATGACCCAAAATTATCAATCGGCACTTAAAATGTGAACGAAATTAGGGTTAAAAAATGAATTTAGACGGAAAATAGGACAGAAAACTCCCGCGTCGCGGCAACAGTCCACCGTGTCACGGGAAACTGACCCGTCTGACGGTGGGGTTCCCCGTGACACGGGACACTTGCTGTGACACGGGGGTTTCCGTGTCCTTTCCGCGTAAACCCTTAACGCGTTTTCTCCCTCGTTTAGCATATTTCCCGCGTCACACAAAAATACACCATGTCACGAGAATGTTTCCCGTCTGACGGTGGGATTTCCCGTGTCACGGTACACTTTGTCGTGTCGCGGTATACTTTTTAGGTTTTTTTTTATCATTTTAGGGTTCCATGTATTCCATCAGCACATTTTTTCTATAAATACCCCCTCATTTCTGATGTACGGGGCATCAATTAATTATCTATTTTTCTCTCTTCTATGCTCTAGCCTAAACACTAGCAAAGGTAGACAGGGAAGTAGGGTCGATCTCCACAGGGAAACAAGTCTTTTTACTTCCAATTAATTATTATAATCTAAATTATTTAAGTAACCAATATTTATAATTAAGTATGAGACTAAACTACAAAGAATAAGAGTAGGGAGAAAACAATATATAAAGGGATCTAGGGTATAGGTTCACCAATAAATAATACTCCAGGGTAAAACATAGTAATCAATCATTGACATTGCATAAATAACATGATTAACAGGCTCTCGCAATTTATTAATCAACATAGATCTAACAGGCTATCGCAATTTACTAAATCTAAGTCCTCATTGAAAATAGCCTTTAATATCAAATTAACATCTGCTCGATTCATCAATTTAATATTGCTATACTTTTACAAGCCGCAATTGTAAAACATTAAAACAATCCAATAAGAAATTATCATGCAATACCAATAATCAATAATAGTCAATCATCAATGCATCAATTAACCAGATTGTAAAGGGGTCTCGCTACTTATTACAATCACACAATTAATTTACCGGTGTTAAATCTCATCTCTCGAGTCTTGAATCAACCATTTATAAATTAACTTGCCTATTGAAACTAGACCTAAACATTAATTCTCATCTCTCGATTCTTGAATCAATATTGTCAAACTCATGCATAAAAGATAGGCCTAATCTAGTCACAGAGCATTAAATCAATCAATAGGAAATTAATCTAGCATTGATAATTAACAACAATAATTTACCCCTTCATATTATTTATTAGATCCCCATAAACCCTAGAAATTAAACTACTCACACATATTAAAAACTAAACTAATGAAAATAATAAAATAACTCATGATCAAAGGAATAAAATAAATAACTAAGATTAAGGGAAGAGAAATCGTTACCAAAATAAATCTGGAATTAAAAGAATTAAGAACAAAGTTTTATAGAGAGTTTAAGAGAGAGAAAACTAAGTAGAGAGAGAAAGTCTAAGAGAGAGGAGACAAGGGAAGAAGAGAGATATAATAAAACGTATTACGGAGGAGTATTTATATTCCGTAAAAATATCCTACGCTAAAACAAATTAAAACTATGTTAATCATCTACTAAGAAAAACACGCGCCCGATCGGGCGAAGGGTTGCCCGATCGAGCCCGCCTTTTTCACAACGCCTATAATGATGTGCCGCGCCCGATCGAGCCTTCGCTCACCCGATCGGTCCCGGCCTTCTACTTTGAGGCTTGGACTTCGATTGGGCTAGATTTCTCGGCCCAATCCATATTTCCTCTCGGGTCTCGAATATATGGTCCAAATGCCTCGTGATCCCAATTACCGAACCTTTAATCACCGGCTCTCACCGATCTTGGGCTCCAAAAGTGGTCGTGTCCTTTTAGCTTCCGTAGTCGATCCAATAAAGCCCGGGAAAATGCTCCAAGAGTGCAATTTCCTGTAAAATACAACTAAAACTACGAAAACACTAGAACACATAAATTAGTAATAAAAGTGGCCCAAAGGAGCCAAAAACACTACTAATAACGACCAAGGGACGGGGGTAAAACACTATATAAAATGGACATATCAAACTCCCCCAAGCCAAACCTTTGCTTGTCCCTAAGCAAAGAGTTCATCAATGAACATATAAAACATACTTCACCCCAATAGTTAAATCAATAACCAACAATTCAAGGCAAATCTAATGAACACGCTTCAACATCAATCAATCTTATTCATCTAATCACCCTTCCTTCCCAACAATTGTCAAGTATAGCAAACCACAAGAGCATATAGAATTCAAGACTAGTGCTCACACACTCAACTCTCATTTATGTGGCGAGTAAAGAATGTACTCGATCGCTCTCCAACCAACCCCTTTATGTGAACAATGCCCTCCCAACTCACACTCTCGCGTGTATAAAACAATGAACGCTCAACCTACTAGTCGACTCGAAATATGCCAAGTCGTAACTTGCATTGATAAGCAACACTTTCACATTCATACAATTCTATGCACAAAGGTCAGAAGGTCTTTAAAGCTTGCAATGTAAGCCTAGGGTAAAGGGTAGGATAAATTTGGGAATAAGTGAGAGAAAAGCTATGCTTAAAGGAGCCATATCCTAATAAAACCCATGATCAAAATAAATAATGATCATACATCTCCTACATAACCAACTCTAACATCAACCAAATATACTCCAATCATAATAAATAATCCCAACACTTACAATTCCACTCATAAGATATAATAATGGAGCAATAGAGTGAATAAACAAACTTATTTTCCAAACTTGAATTTTTTTCATTGAGGCTCAATTTTTTTATTTTGATCTACCTCCAACTAGAACATTTGAACATTTTTTCTATTGAAGTTTACTTATTTTTTTTTCACATTTTTTTTTCTTTGAACTGCTCTCTTTTTTTTTTTTCTCATAATATCATGCTTTATTTTTTCAAGAAAATATAACTCTCAAACTCATCAAAAATAATCATGAATAACAACAAAACAACTTCTCAAATCCCACCCAAAATGTGCTAATAATAAGCACACTACAAACTCCCTCACCTCACTCACTAATAGCTCCCCCAAGCCAAGCTTGGGACTAGTAACCAATGGGGAAACATAGGCTTGTAATGTGGCTAATAAACAACAAAAGGGTCAAGGCAACAACATGGGCAGCAAGAAGGGAACAAATGTATCTACAATCATCTGGAGGCTACCTAAAAGAACAAATGCCTTCGTCCTCCACAATGTGCATAATAATGAATCATATAAATATTATTACTAGTAGTTGCAAACCAATACTCAAATTCATTGACATACCAGGGACTATGGAACTATCACACATTTCCTAACCAAATCAACTAGTCAAGCACTATATTCACAAATAGTTGGACAAAATTGACGCATGTTTAGGATTCCAAACAATTAAACTTCAAATCATGACCAACAAATCCACAATGCTCATTATCAATAACCAAGAATCAAAACCATATCTTTTTTTTTCAAGTTCGGGGCACAGGGAAGTATGATTTACAATTCATTGGAACAAAACTAACCTAAGAAAGTAATAAAATCTATACTAAGAAAAATAAAAATAAAAAAAGAAGAGAGAGAGTGAAAGATGTACCATACGAACACGAGAACTTCCCCCCAAGCTAAATCAGACAATGTCCTCATTGTCTTAAAGGGAAGCTAGTAGTCAAGGTGACTACTCTTCATCATCACCACATCAATGTCACCAAAGTCTCGAGGATTGCAATACATCTCATTGGAACAAAATTGGGCAAGAAAGAAACAAAGTGTTTGTGGGAAAAAGTTCAAATTTGAGTCAGGTGCACTAATCTGATCATAACTTTTGATATAAAAATTATAATACAGTGATTCTAATTGCATTAAAAACTAGACTTGGGATATTTCCAATGGCAGGTCACACACAAAAATCGGATAAGAAACGCAAAATTTATGGCCTATCGAAGTTGACTAAGTTTGCTGACGCGTAAGCGCGCCCGATCGGGCGAGATCCGCCCGATATATCTTTTCCTTCACTCGATTTGCGCCCGATCGGGCAACCTCGCCCGATCAGGCGAAATTTGCTCGAGTTTCTAACTGCACTAGCGCGCCCGATCGGGCGACTCCGCCCGATCGGGCTAATTAAGGCTCGTTTCCAGCTCTCTTCTCGCGCCCGATCGGGCGGCCTTCGCCCAGTCGGGCGAATTTTAAGCCAAAATTCTTCTCTTCTCGCGCCCGGTCGGGGGAGGCTTGCCCGATCGGGCGGACAATTAAGTCCGTAAACGTCAAGTTTTGCGCCCGGTCGGGCGAAATTTCTTTATTTTGAACCATGCTTTCGCGCCCGGTCGGGCGAACTTCGCCCGATCGGGCCCGAGACTAAATTGTCCAATCGATATTTTCTTCTTTTCTCCAAAATTTGGCTAACTCTTTTCCTTCAAATCTGTACAAATACTCATAAAACTCATTAAATTCCCTCATCTCTTCTCTCATAAGAAAAAGAAAAAAGAAAAACTAGACTAAAAAGCAATAAAAATACGGGTTGCCTCCCGCAAAGAGCTGGTTTATCTAGGTCCCGCACGACCTTCTTACCAAGTACAATTTCTAGGATCCTTGGCCTAACGCTTGATCGGGTGGTTTCTCACCCGGTCAAGCGATGTTTAGGCTGCGATGCGGCTTCCTAACATAACCTGTGGGACGCAAAGTCGCCTTATCTGGTGGATCCTCCTTGACTTGGATCGGGGGTTCTTCAATGCTCCGCAATAAAAACCCTTTTTCGATCGAATGTTGCTTCAAATTGTCATTGCGTTCAACACTTGCAACTCGATCTGGCGGAACACTTACTGTAGGCTCGATTCGCTCAACTTGCTCGATCGGTTCCACTTGTTCATCCTCGAACCAAGACAAACATTGTAGAGTGCTCTTTCTATTGCATCCACCTCCTTTTGCCATCTTTCTATCTCATCTGAAAAGGTTGCAACACAAGATACCGCCTCCAAAGGATCTTTTTTAAGAGCTTGGGGCTTGTTAGAATAATTTACAGCCACATTAACACTGAAACATTTCTCCTCAGTCATGGAGCTTTTGGGGGCATTATTCAGATTAAAAACAACTTTATCGTCCCCTACTAATAGTGTTAACTTACCACTTCTAAAATCTATGACTGCTCCTGCAGTGTTAAGGAATGGTCTACCCAAAATAATCGGGGTTTGCATATCCTCAGCCATATCAAGGACAACAAAATCTACAGGTATATAAAATTTACCTACTCTAACAGGAACATCCTCTAAAACACCTAGGGGGTATTTGAAAGAACGGTCGGCCATTTGCAGAGTTATATTGGTAGCTTTAAATTTACCCATATTCAACTTAGAACACACAGATAATGGCATGACGCTAACACTAGCACCCAAATCACATAATGCATTATCAATCAAGAGATTGCCAATATGACAAGGGATAGAAAAACTACCCGGATCTTTTAATTTAGGCGGAGACTTATTTTGAAGTACGACACTACACTCTGCAGTGAAAGCTACTGTCTCTACCTCACTAATAGACCTTTTTCTCGTCAATATTTCTTTCATAAATTTTGCATACGAGGGGATTTGTGTGATCAATTCAGTAAAGGGAACTGTTACCTTCAAATCTTTAACCACCTCCGGGAACTTACCAAACTTCTTATCCAAGTTTGTCTTCAATTGACGATTGGGGAAAGGAAGTTTGATGATTGGCTTTGGAGCATTCTTATCTTTGTTTGGAGTAGCCACCTTCTCTGGAGTTTTACCCTGCAATGTAGAATTAGATATGTTAGTATTATCCTTTAGCCCTACGGGGCTATCAACTACATTGTTTGGTTTAATGGAATCAAGATTAGCAGTATTTAATAAAATAGGTTCATCAACTCTGGGCATAGAGGGACCTTCATAGTTTGAACTACTCCTTAGAGTAATTGGAAATGCTTGATCCGTAGGCCTAGTTGGCGTGCTTGTAGAGTAGCGGAGAGTTGCACAATTTGATTATCTACAATTTTATTATGCGCTAGAATTTGATCAATTGTCGCATCCCTGCTCTCCATGTGCTTTTGCATATTGACCAACATTGCTCTAATTTCCCCCAAAGAAGGGTCGGAAGATGAGGGGGGTTGTTGTGGTTGATTCTTCTGGCTAGCATTGGGATGATAATATTTCTGCTGCTGTTGCTGTGGCACCTGTGGTTCTTGTGGTGGTGGATTTTGAATATTAGTGCTCTGGTAGGAAAGGTATGGATGATTCCGATATCCAGGATTGTAAGTGTTGGAGTATGGGTTATTTTGCCTATAAGCTTGGAAGGCATTAACTTGCTCCACGGAACTCCTGCAATCATGCTCCCAATGACTTACAATACCACAGTTTTCACAGAAAGCCTCATTAGAATTATTATTAATCGCAGAAACATTAGCTACATTAGCAGTGCTCATATTATCTAATTTTTGGCAAATAGAGGTCAGTTGAGCTTGCAAAAAGGATACAGAGTCGACACTATGTTTCCCCTTATTAGCAAATCCTCTAGGAATATTGGGAATTGTGTATCGCCATATCTTCAATAACCTGACCTGCATCATCAACATTATGATTCATAAATCTCCCACTAGCTGCAGAGTCTAAAATTATTCTAGAAGAATTTCCAATGCCGTTATAAAAGGCTTGGATTAACTGCCATTGTGCTAAATTATGGTGATGGCATTCTCTTTGTATGTCCTTAAACCTCTCCCAAGCCTCATATAAAGACTCATTGGCTTCTTGGGCAAAATTCTGAATCGCACTTCGTAGTACTGCTGTTCTCTCTGCAGGATAATACTTGTTATAGAAATTCCAAACAAGAGTTTCCCAGTCAGTTATACCAAGTGTAGTTCTAATCAAGCCATTAAACCACAATTTAGCTTTTCTAGTTAAAGAGAAGGGAAAAAGAATCTCCCTGATTTGGTCTTGAGTGACCCCGGCTTGCCTGATGGTGTTGCAATATTGATAATAGTCGGCAATGTGAAGATTCGGGTCTTCACCCTTGGCTCCACTGAATTGCTTCCTCTCTATCATCGTTATAAATTGAGGTTTAATTTCAAATTGAACCCCATCAAGAGCCGGAGTAGGGGTGAGATGTGGAAAATCCGTAAGCTTTGGTTGTGAATAATCACTAAGCTTCTTTGGAGCCGCCTCTCTGATTCTATGTCTGATGATGTCTCTAAATCGCTAGAATCAGTTGGAGGATCGCGGTGATTATTGTTAGTATTACCAGAATCCGCCAGGATTTGCTTGTAGAAGTTTTTCTGTCTATGGAAGGAACGTTCGATCTCAGGATCGAATGGGATATAACTTGATCTGGAACACCTGGGCATAAACAAAAACTAGAAGCAAATATGAGATTTGTCTCAGAGAAATAATGCTCTCTGAGACAAAAAGGGAAATAATCTAGACTACAAAAACAATTAGAAATAAAAATAAAACCGTTTCCCCGGCAACGACGCCAAATTTTGACGGGTAAAGTCGTATCCCCTAATCAAAAATAAATACCTAAATCACTAACTAAGGTAGACAGGGAAGTAGGGTCGATCTCCAAAGGGAAACAAGTCTTTTTACTTCCAATTAATTATTATAATCTAAATTATTTAAGTAACCAATATTTATAATTAAGAATGAGACTAAACTACAAAGAATAAGAGTAGGGAGAAAACAATATATAAAGGGATCTAGGGTATAGGTTCACCAATAAATAATACTCCAGGGTAAAACATAGTAATCAATCATTGACATTGCATAAATAACATGATTAACAGGCTCTCGCAATTTATTAATCAACATAGATCTAACAGGCTCTCGCAATTTACTAGATCTAAGTCCTCATTGAAAATAGCCTTTAATATCAAATTAACATCTGCTCGATTCATCAATTTAATATTGCTATACTTTTAAAAGCCTCAATTGTAAAACATTAAAACAATCCAATAAGAAATTATCATGCAATACCAATAATCAATAATAGTCAATCATCAATGCATCAATTAACCAGATTGTAAAGGGCTCTCGCTACTTATTACAATCACACAATTAATTTACCGGTGTTAAATCTCATCTCTCGAGTCTTGAATCAACCATTTATAAATTAACTTGCCTATTGAAACTAGACCTAAACATTAATTCTCATCTCTCGATTCTTGAATCAATATTGTCAAACTCATGCATAAAAGATAGGCCTAATCTAGTCACAGAGCATTAAATCAATCAATAGGAAATTAATCTAGCATTGATAATTAACAACAATAATTTACCCCTTCATATTATTTATTAGATCCCCATAAACCCTAGAAATTAAACTACTCACACATATTAAAACCTAAACTAATCAAAATAATAAAATAACTCGTGATCAAAGGAATAAAATAAATAACTAAGATTAAGGGAAGAGAAATCGTTACCAAAATAAATCTGGAATTAAAAGAATTAAGAACAAAGTTTTATAGAGAGTTTAAGAGAGGGAAAACTAAGTAGAGAGAGAAAGTCTAAGAGAGAGGAGACAAGGGAAGAAGAGAGATATAATAAAACGTATTACAGAGGAGTATTTGTATTCCGTACAAATATCCTACGCTAAAACAAATTAAAACTATGTTAATCATCTACTAAGAAAACACGTGCCCGATCGGGCGAAGGGTTGCCCGATCGAGCCCGCCTTTTTCACAACGCCTATAATGATGTGCCGCACCCGATCGAGCCTTCGCTCACCCGATCGGTCCCGGCCTTCTTCTTTGAGGCTTGGACTTCGATTGGGCTAGATTTCTCGGCCCAATCCATATTTCCTCTCGTGTCTCGAATACATGGTCCAACTGCCTCGTGATCCCAATTACCAAGCCCTTAATCACCGGCTCTCACCGATCTTGGGCTTCAAAAGTGGTCGTGTCCTTTTAGCTTCCGTAGTCGATCCAATAAAGCCCGGGAAAATTCTCCAAGAGTGCAATTTCCTGTAAAATACAACTAAAACTACGAAAACACTAGAAAACACAAATTAGTAATAAAAGTGGCCCGAAGGAGCCAAAAACACTACTAATAACGACCAAGGGACAGGGGTAAAACACTATATAAAATGGACATATCAGCTACCAATCTAGATTTGTTAATGAATACATTTCCATCTTTGTCGGTTATCAACTTGAAATCCACTTACATCCGATAGGTGTGTAGCCTTCGAGTAAGTCAACCAAGTCCCAAACTTGATTTTCAAACATGGAATCCATTTCAGATCTCATGGCCTCTTTCCATTTAGCAGAGTCGGTGCTTACCATCGCTTGCTTGTAGGTTTCCGGTTCATCTCCATCCATGACCAGGATGTCCTTATTCTCGGTTAGTACTAAACCAAGATATCTATCAGGTTGAGATCTCGGCCTCCGAGACCTACGTAGGATAATGGACTGAGCATTTACATTGTCGGTTCAACTTTACATATTTTGATCACTTTGACCTTCGTCAACATATGCTGTTTGAGCACTTTGACCGTCATTCTGATTTTGTTTCTCATCCTCACGACTATTGCCGAGTTCGATTTTCCTCCCACTTGTCATTTTGGAAAGGTGCTCCTTCTCCAAAAAGACACCATCACATGCAAAAAACTCTTTGTTCTTTGATTTATTGTAGAATTAATATCCTTTGGTTTCTTTTGGATAACCCACAAAAAAACACTTGTTAGATTTTAGGTGAAGTTTGTCATACATGAGTCTCTTGACATAAGATTCGCATCCCCAAATCTTGAGAAAAGACAAACTTGGAGGTCTATTTGTCCATAATTCATATAGAGTCTTTTCCACATCTTTTGATGGAGCACGATTCAGTGTAAGTGTCGCGGTTAAAAGTGCATGTCCCCATAAAGAGATTGGAAGATCACAAAGACCCATGGCTGATCGTACCATGTCTAACAAGGTTTGATTTCTCCATTCGGATACTTCATTCCATTGAGAAGTTTCGGGAGGAGTCAGTTCTAAAAGTATACCATGATCTTTCAGATGGTCATCGAATTCTTGGCTCAAATATTTGCCACCTCGATCCGATCGAAGCGCCTTGATTTTCTTGCAAAGTTGATTTTCAACTTCACTATGAAATTCTTTAAATTTATCAAATGATTCATATTTGTGCGACATTAGGTAGACGTATCCATATCTACTATAGTCGTCCGTGAAAGTTATGAAATACCGATAACCATTCCTTGTGGGTGTACTCATTGGCCCACATACATCGGTGTGTATTAGGCCTAATAAGTCACCGAACCTTTCTCCCATCTTGGAGAATGGTTGCTTTATCATCTTGCCTAGTAAAAATCCTTCGCAATTCTCAAATGATTCTAAATAAAATGAGTCAAGAATGCCTTCTTGTAGAAGCTTCTTGATGCGTTCGATGTTAATGTGCCAAGGCGACAATGCCAAAAGTAGGTCTGACTAGACTGGGTAGTCTTAGCTATCTTAGTGGGATTTTTGACGTTATAAACTCCTTTGTCTAAATATAGCACATAAATACCATTTTCTGAATGTGCCTTAGCATGTATAACATCATCGAGATAAAATGAACATGAACTGTCTCTAACTCGAAATTCAAAACCTTTGGTGTCCAACGCCGAAATTGAAACGATGTTTTTGGTAATGTTGGGAACACAATAAACATTGTCAAGTTCCAAAACTATCCCGGTGGGAAATGACAAACTAAGAGATCCCACGGATACAACACCAATCCTGGATCCATTTCCGACCCGGAGTTCAACCTCTCCCTTCGCTAGCTTCCTAGTGTTCCTTAGTCCCTGAGAATTGGAAAAAAAAGGTGTGAGCCACATCCGGTATCTAATACCCATGATGCTGAGCTAGTGAAGTTAAAGTCTATAACGTAAATACCTGATACAGAAGCAACGGTTCCGTTCTTTTTATCTTCCATGAGCTTGAGACAATCTCTCTTCCAATGTCCCTTCTTCTTATAATAGAAGCATTCAGAATCAGATTTAGAAGATGCTACCTTCTTTTCCTTGTTGTCCTTGGTAGCTTTCGGCTTAGGCGAAAAGTACTTCTTACCTTTCCCCTTGAAGCCTTTCTTCTTCTTGCTCGTGCGTTTGAACGACTTTCCCTTCTTGATCATGAGCATATCATGCTTCCCCTCATCCTTGAGCGTTTTCTCACCTTTGCTTCAACATGCCATGAAGCTCGGTGAGGGTTTTCTCCATGTTATGCATGTTGTAGTTCATCTTGAACTTGTCATAGATTTTGTGAAGGGAATGGAGAATGATGTTAATAGTCATCTCGGTTGAATACCCTGCATCAAGCCTTCTCATGTTCTCAAATAATCCGATCATTTTGAGTACATGTGGGCTAACTGGCTCTCCTTTCTTGAGCTTAGTCTTAAGGATCTGCCTGTGGGTTTCAAACCTTTCAATTCAAGCCTGCTCTTGAAACATATCTATAGCTTAGATATGATCTCACAGGCCGATCCTTCTCGAAGAAGGTTTTCTGAAGCTTAGGAGACATAGTGGCTAGCATAACGCACTTGACATCCCGATCGGCAACTTGCCATCGGTTAAGGGCGACCTGAGTCACCTCCTCATTGGGAGCCTCGGGCATTTCCACATCAAGGACATACTCTTTTTGTTCTTTCATAATACCGATGCGCAAATTTCTTTGCCAATCAAGAAAATTGGTCCCACTCAACCTATCCTTATTGAGAATTAAGCGTAATGAAAATTGGTAGTTTGAGTTGTTCGAAGACATGATTCTATAATTGTAAGAATTTGACATGAAAAACCATTCACAATACTTAAGTAAGATTGAATTTAATTCATCCATATTTCAATACTTATTTAACGTATTACTTACACATAAATTGTCCCCATTTTGTGAAAATAAGGCGATTCCAAGATTCAAGGGATTAATGAGTAATCAGGCATGCATTGGCTTGTCCTAACACTTGTTACCCCAAGGTAAGCATTGCCTTGCTAATGGCTCCAAGCCATTCTTGGTTAGATAATCGTCGCATCTAATGTGTCTTGACGATATATCTCTTTTTCCACGGTATGTGAGGATTCCTCACTCATACCGATGAGTTCAACCAAAACCAATATGCATACCCGGTGTGCCTTACGTTCCTAAGAGTAGTAATGGTGCCTCGCTTTGGCGTAGCCCACCATCATACTCATTCGGTTGGCAAGTGTTATTTTTGGAAAGGTATGTTTTATTCAATATTATTAGGAACCTAGGATTTCTATGTTGGTTGATTTAAGTGAACTTAATAAATCATCGCAACATAATGAAAACCTAAACATGCATCTAACATATAATTCATATATAAATGATCATAAATATGTAAAGCATAAGCATTTTGATGCATATTGGCAACTAGCATGACCCCTTGAATTCTTCAAGTCTTCAAAAGGTCTTCTTTTGCAACATCATGGCTTGGTCTTCTAAGAACCTCTGTCTTCAAGACTTGCAAAAAATATGCAACTACTAATATCTACGATTAGGACTAATCTAAATATTAAGGTACACAATAATCAACGGTACGCAGACCGTATTTTAGATTTACAAATATACATCACGGATCGCAGTCCGTATTTTCTATCCTAATTAGGTCCCATTAGTTTCCATTTCATAAACATGTGAGAGAATATACATTCCATTCACTATTTGTTAATGGTCCTTGCATTTTATAATGATAAACAAGTAACAATGCATAAAACACGCGTGTACTAGTAACTAATCTAGGTGGTTAATCCGATTAACACGCTTAATTAAAACTAGTCAAAGTTGTTTTAACCGATTATGTAAATAAGAGAAATTAATATTTGAAACTCCCACTAAATTCCGCATCCAGCTTAATTAATCTAATTAATTAAGCCAGTAAAATCCAATTATTTGCGAAAATAAAATTTTGCAAATGCCGCTCATAAAAACGAGGCCTAGCCTCCAAAATTTATTAAAATAATTAAAACCAAATTATATTAAATTAATAAAATAATTAAATCGGCAAAATAAGTAAAAATTTACGTAGTCCAAAATATCCAAGTGTCTAGCACTAAGACTTGGAGTGCTCATAACTCGCACAAGTGAATGATGCTCAAGGAACGTGGGAGTGACAAGGGTATAAACGCATCGTCAATTGTCTATCCCTAGATCAAATACAATTTATACAACCTAAACAAACCTAATACGAGTATAAGGCAAGCACAGGGGTCAAACCACAGAGAACGGATAAACACCACTAAATGTTATCGACAATTAAGCTAGTCCGGAATAAGAGATAAATAAACTAAAGTTTAAAGATGTTAAAACAAGAAATAAAACATTAAGGGAAATGGTTTAGGTATAGCATTCACTTGAACATAAACAAAGGAATAGAAATTGAATTAATTATGAACTAAACATGCATGAATATCGAAGTAAAAGATCCAATCTAGCCACCTTCCGGGGGTTAATTGGCTTCTCCTAACATAGCCTCTATGTTTCCACATTAGAACCATGTACTAGGAGGTACTATGACATAACAATCGATAGTAATGAACCTTAACTAAGTCAACTTCCGTTCCTTGTTAGCAAAGATTCACCTTTAATCAACCAACAATTTGCACTTGCAAGAAGATTAAAGAATATCAAGCATATAAAGACTTTAATCACAACTAAATTAATTTTAAAACCTAGAACATGCTCAAGATCCAACTACACCACAACCATCCCCTTAATGGGGAAATTACTCACTAATCATGCTAATAACAAGATTAGTTAACAAATAATCAAGAATAAACATGATTAACAAGCAATATCAACAACTAAAATAATAATCAAAATAAAGCAAATAAAAATAGAGGAGAGAGAGTTAGAGATTCTCATTGATTGAAGATGAAAGTCTATAGAAAAGATGATCAATTTCTTCTTCAATATCCAAGTTCATCAATGGTGAAACTCTCACTTTCTCTTTCTAAACTACCCTAATCCTAAGCTAAACCTAGAGAGAGAAGCTCTCCTAAAACTAATTAGAGAGTTGAATAAAATGGTTATTGTTTTCCCTCAATTACCCCAAAAATGGGTATTTATACTAAGCTAGGAAAAATAGAAAAATAAAAGAAAAGAAAAGAAAATAAATTAAAAAGGAAAAGTAAAATAAGAAACTAAATATAAAAATAAAAGAAAGAAATAAGAAAAAGGGAAAAGAAAAAAAAGTAATTAAAAATAAAAGGAAAAGAAAATAACAAAAAACCATACATCCCCTAAACAATCAGACCCTCTTTTCCTCTTCTAATTCGAAGATGGTTGCTCAAAAATGGTGGAATAATCCCCTACTTCACACCCATCAAAATCCATCATCAAGCTTCATCAAAGAATCACCACCGTTCATCCTCAACGGCTATAATTGATCATCAAATCAAGGCCATTCGATCTTCATTAAAAACCATGCGCGAAGCTCGTGAATTGGTTCGGTCGAACCTTGGGTTAGTGTGGCCGAACTACGGGGTTGGTTCGGTTGAACCATGGGTGTGTTCGACCACACCTCTTCAATTTATAGAAATTTGAAAGTTTCTGACTCGTACTTCGACCGAACTCTTATTGGTTTGCTCGAACTTGATTAATTTGCCTTTTGCTCTGATTTTTGGTGAAAATAGCAAAATCGGGGTGAGTAATTGCGATGGACTGGTGGCAGCAGCGGGCTGGTTGTTGGGTGCGTGAATTGGTGGGTGATAGTGGTTGGTGTTGCTGTGAATTGGTTATGCGGCTGTTGACGGTTGGTGATTGAGAATTGTGGTGTGGCTGGTGGTGGATACGGAGGTGAGTTACTGTTGTTGGTGGAGGTATGTGTGAAAGGTCGAGGGAGCAGGGGAGTTCTGAATTCTGATTGGTGATGTTGGTGTTGGTTGATGCGGTTAATTGGTGGGCTGATTTGGTTGGTGGTTGCGTGGCTGGTGAGAGTGGTTGATGTGAGGGATGTTGCGGGGTGTTGTGAGGGTGAGTGAGCAAGGGAAAGGTGGCTGATGGTGATGTGCATAGTTGTTGTTGGTTCAGTCGATTGGTGGCTATGGTGGTTGCAGCTCGTGTTGGTTACGCTGAGTTGATTGTGGTGGAGATGGAGCAGGGGAATTAGTTGCAGATTGTTTGGTGGTGTGGTGAAGGTTGTAGGCGGAGCTGGTGGTTGCGAATTGGTGGGTGATGGTGGTGGTGGTTGCAGCTCGCGTTGGTGTTTCGTTGTGGCTGGAGTTTGACTTTTGACATGAATCCGGAAACCAAACTCACTTGACTTAAAACCCGAACACCTACACGCAAAACCGAGGAAAGGGATTGGGACAAAGAATAAAATAAAATAAATAAAATAAAAAATAAAAGAAATAACACTAAACTAATAAAAATAAAAAACTATACAAGTAAATAAAATAAAATAAAATAACAAAATAAACTTAAAAATAATAAAAACTATGAAAGTAACAAAGAAAAGGAACGAAATAAAATAAATCGAAAGCAAATAAAATATGAAAATAAACTATAAATAAATTAAATAAAGAAATTAAATTAAAACATACTAAAACTAAGAAATAAACTAGAAACTTTATTCAAAAGAAAATAAGAGAATAAAAGGGAAAATAAGGGGAAATAAACACGAAAATAACTCTAAACTCATCAGGGAGTGGGTCACGATGTCGCTAGGCGTTACATCGTCCACATCAGCGAACTTTCACACACCAATTTGTGGGCCATTATGGCCATTTTGCATGAGCACATTGCACCACATTGCTTCGCAAGCAATGTCTACGCATATTCCCCTTAATTATGTACCAAGCTATGCACAAAAACTACCCTCAAAGGAAGCTCAAATGCAAGCACCCTAAGTGGCTTACCCACGACAAGCCACAAGGCTGCCATGGTGCGCCAAGGGCTGCACACATAGAATCCATACACGACACACACAACAGCACCACAATTGAGGCACCCGAGCAGCCTTGGCAGCCCATGGCTGCGTGAGTAGTCCGGTTGGCTGTGAGTTAGCTCGGGCTGCTCGGCCTCGATTTGAGGTGCTCATACCTCGGGAAAAATCCTGATTTTGTGTGACACATTTAATCAATTCTAAATTAATTTTAGAATCAATTAATTTTAAGAAAAAATGAAAATATAACAAGTCCAACTTAAATAAAATTCATCCAAGTGCATAAAACCAAAAATTATTCCAAGAACCATTCTTTAATAAAATTGGTTTAACTTGGTGCAACAAAATAATAGGGCAATTACTCACTATTAATTTAATCATTTAAATTAATCTTGAGATTTTGACAAAATAAAAGGGAGTTGGAAAAATGAACATAAGTTCAATAGACTCCAACTTTAATACTTGTGAATCCTTGAAAAATTATATCTTCCAATATGACGATAAACAAATTTCTATCACAAGTTTCAAACTTTATGATTTCAATCAACTTAAAAAAATGATTAAACAACCAAGTTCTACAAAAATTCATGGAATTTAGTAACTCAAAGTTTCAATCACTTTACATAATTAAAGATTGAATCTTTAGTACTTAGAAGCCTCAAAGAACAATAATTTCACACTTGATGCAATTAGTTTAAAATTATGTGAAAAGAAACCAAGCTTTCAAACACAAATTACTACCAAAGTAATCGTGCCTAAAGAGGTTTAAAATTGCATATAAAATAAGGATTGAACCAATTACATAACCACCATAAATATGCGATTAATTTTCAAGGTTAGAAAGACTTAAATTTTTTTGTCAAAACGAAAAATCACTCAAAAAGTTCATTTATGATCGTTTTTTTGGCTAAAAACCGAGTCCTGAAAGGATAAAACCATTTCAAGAACGCCTTTTTCACCAAAATTTCACTATTTTTAGGTCAAAATCTAGGTTCGGGAGCTGAAGTCAGCTCTAATACGATGTTAGAATAGATAAAAACAAGCTACTAATCTAATTAGCAACTTAAAACTAGAAAAATTAAGCCATTAAAACACCTTATAAAATATTATGATTTTAAAAATAAACGAGTGGGGTTGGACTAGGTCGTTGAAACTAACCCTACCCTAGGCCAAACAAAATTTGTAATCTCTCAACACACCCTTATACAAGTATAATGGTAAGTCAAGGGTCGAACCACTAAGGAATGGAGGGCGATCTTATATTGTCAAGTCAAGCTATTTCGAAAAGGTGAGGTAAGGGTGTGAATGTTAAACAACTAAACAAGCTAGGTTGGAACAAATGTAATAAACACTAGGGCTCGGGATCCACATATACATGTAACGGATTCCGCTAATTGGGAAAGAGTTGACTAAGTCGAGCGATGCGAGGAAAAACCAATCATGCAACCAAAAGAGCATATCAAGCTATTTTCTTAGAGGTCTAACTAGCGTCAACTACGATAAACTCTAGCTAGGAATGTCATAAGACACCTCAATCGTTAAATGCAAGCCACAAATCAATGGTCCGTAACAATGTGAACCTACAATGCAATCTAGTGTGAATAACTAGGGTGATCAAGCCTAAATCAAACACACACATACACATAATCAATTAACCAATTTAATCACATCATCAACTCCATCAATTTTCCCAAATTAACATCAATCCATTACTCATATACGCTTCAACATTACCCTAGAATTCAAACTACTCACAATCCATAGAAATCAAGATCAAAACAAAACTAAACAACAAATTCATCATAATCAAATTAAACAAACTAAAATCAAATAACAAATCAATCAAAATTCAATCAAACTTGAACATTCAACAAAACAATTGAAATCAAACTAAAGATCAAACTAAAGATTGAATTAAAGAAAATGAATCCTTACAAGCTTGATCATAAATCAAAGGAAATGGAGAAATCTTCAATCTTCAACAATCCACCATGAAATTCTCTCACTAAAACCTAGAGTTTCTCTCTCTAAAAATCTCTCTAATTTGATCTAAAACTAATTCTAATTCTATTTTAATCCTTCTCTCTCTAAAAATAGAAGAAAATACTACATATAGTAAAACTAAGAAGAGAACAGTTAGTTAGATCGTCCAAAAGAAGCCCCAGAATGTGCGGTCGTAACAAGGGAGAGGCGCGGCCACGAGAAAAGGGGTACGGAATAGGGGCCCTGGCAGGCGCGCTCGCACTAGCATCAGGCGCGCCCCCGCCACCTAGGTGCGCGGCTGCACCACCCTTGTGCGCGCCCGCACCTGGCAGCAGGGGAGCTCCCTCTTCTTCGTCCTAGATCATCCTCGTGCGCTCGTCTTGGTGATGATGATGAACACTAAGGTAGGCAGTCTTGAAATGACTCTTTTGGTGGGTTCATGCCAAAGATGATGCCCCCACCGTATGCATACACCGATCTCATGAACTTGCTCCTTGTATTCCTTCAAACTTGAGCTCCAAATGACAAGCAAGAGGCATCTAAAATGATGAGAAATATGAGAGGACGGCTCGGGAATCATTGGAACACGATCATAACTGGAAAATACATGAAGAGAAGCAAATAAAAGGGAAAAAGACCAAATAAACAAAGAAATGCACAAAGAAAGAAAATTAACTAAGGAAAGCACAAACTAAAGAAATAAAGAACAAAACTAAGGAAAACTAAAGAAAAGAGCTATAAAAGAGCATGAAAATCATCCTAAAAGAAGCCAAATGAGTGCCATAAATGACACTCATCAAATTCCCCCAACCTAATATTTTGCTCATCCTCAAGCAAAACAAAGCAAGAAAGAATAAGGATGAAAGACTTATTCAAAAAGAAAAAGAAATATTCAAGATGAGAATATACACTAAGACTCACTGTCGTAGGAATCACGGTTGTTTTTAGCTACAACAAGCCCTTTAAACCCCAAAGTTGCATATGAGGACAAGTGTGGTCTCATAAAGGTTTCCTAAGAACTTGACTTATAACTCTCATAAAGAGAACACGAGGAAAAACAAAAAGGAAAAATCAAAAGAAAAGAAAAGAGAAAGATATAACGCTCTAAGAGTTGGAATTTTTCATCATGACTAAAATTCAAATGAATGAAGAACTTTCTCAAATAAATAGAGGTGTGCACATTTCTAGATATCCAAGGTTGATAATAGAATAAAACATACTAAGCATAGAGAACTAAGTATCACACTCCACTTTCATCCCATTCATTCTTACCGCATTCTCCCTACTAGCTTCAAATCAACCTCTAGTGAGCATCCCAATGATTCCTCGAAGGAACCGGAAGGCTACTCAACATCTTGACTTTGCATCACCTCTCCTTAGGCTAAAACTCACATTCCTATCCTCCGATGAATGACTCAACCACTTAGGTCAAAAGGGCTTTCCCAAAAAATGTAATTCAAGGGCGAGAAAGGGTGTAGGTAGGCTAAAAATTTGAAATTGGCGGTTTTACTAATCAATGAAGCAAAAGAATGGCCAATTCTTAGGATCACAATAAAGTAGTCACCAAACCAAACAAATATACATACACCTTATTGTAGGGAATATTTCAAGAATTATCCCAAGCTTGAACCCCACTGTGATCATACACTAAAGTACGGTGGCGTCTAAAGGGAAAGAAGATAGAGCAAAAGAGTCGCCAACAAGTTTTAGGAACTTGTAAACCATTCACGAGGTGAAGGTTACACCCCTTAACGATCCAGGACATCGTTAACCCCAATAGGTGTAGAACTATGACTGGTAGTTCGGGGATGAAGGTACAAATCCAACCTAAAAGAGATTGAACCTGCCCTAATAATAGGCCACTACTTTATTCTGATCGTATTCATGTGCGCTGTCTGACTAACATACAATCAATAGGATTAACCCTAAACCTGTTTATCTATGTTGGTTGAATATTAATGCACAAATAAATCTATTATTGGCGATCACTTAAATTATAATCATATTAACCCTAACAAGATTATTAATTATCTTATTAAGCATGATTACAAGTACCAATTCCCTTTAAACATGCATAAAAGGTGTGATCAAGCAATAACAATAAATATCAAGCAACATAATAATAATAATCATAAATAATAATGGTAATCATAATGATAATAATAATAATAATCATAATCATGTTAAAGCATAATAATAGCAAGACCCTAGGCATGATACTAACAAGATTAATAATAAACCCTAGCATGTCACTAAATAATAAAAATCAAATCTTTAACCCTAACATGATATTAACATGAATATTAGGAAAAAATATAAAAGGCATCATACTTTTAATCATACTCGATATTAGGATTTTTAGTTATTACCCTAAACATGATACTAGGAAGATCAAAATACCCTAACACGACGCTAGGAATCATGATAACAACCTAAGCATGATTTCTATATCATAATATTAATAAAAACTATTAAAACACTTACTTGGATGCCTCGTATCTCTTTCTAATAACAAAATAAACACGTTAGTAACTTTAAGGAAAATAATAAACAAAACAATAAAATTAAATAATTGAAAAAAGGATTTGGGACCAAACCCTCAGAAATTAAAACCTTTCACCTCTAGGGCAAAGGCAACTTCGAATTAGGCTAGTTGTTTCTAGGTCTTGTGAGTGCGGAATTTTGTGAAAAAAGAGAGAAAGCTTTAGCTTTGTGAGAGAATATAATTAGAGAACTAAGGAATTGATGATTGTAGATGAGAATTGGTGATGGAAAACAGAGTTTTTAAAAGGCTATTTATAGAGAAAATCAGCCAAAGAGATAGAAAATCGAACCAGAGTTCTGACGTGAAAAAACGAAGTTAGCGCTAGACGCTGACATTAGCGCAAGGCGCCAAGCTTAGCGTCGGCGCTAATTTTGGCGTTAGGCGCTAATCAAGTTTTTGAAGCGTTTTCTAAAATCAGATAAAATTTAACCGTACAGGAGGAAAAAAATTGTATTTTCCTTAAAAACACTCTTTTATTTTGATTAAAATTTAAAAAAGTCAACAAAAGTCAATTTATCAATGCTAATTGAATTAGGAATGAAAAGAACCTTCTAGAAGAATCTAGAAGACTAAAACCATTTCTAATTGCATTAGGAATGATAAATCCATATTAGGCCCTCCCCTAGATCATTGGGCCGCATATAAGGTTCAAACCGGGCCCAGTTTAGTAATTTGGCCATAACTTTCTCAATATTCATCGGAATTGGGCTTATAATATATCGTTGGAAAGCTCTTTTCATGCCCCATCCAACTACACTACTATTGGACCCATATCATGGACCAGCCAAACTGTATTGGCTGTTTTCTTAAAATAGGTTTTGAAAAATAGAGAGAAAAGAAAAGAAATTAAAACTATCCACAACACTAGACTTTCCACACTTTCACTTCATTCGATTATGATGCGACGTGAAAGGTACTCATCACCGGGTTTTGTTTTGGGGAGACACAAATGGGTGTCTACAAAAGCTCCCACTTTGACTGAGTTTGGAGAAACGCTAGTTTCGAAAACAAAAGTCAAAGTATTGATAGGGGCGGAGAATGATTCAGAACGTTCTGCGATTCTAAATCATTCTTGTAACGCCAATACCTGAAAACTAGAGTTAGTTAAAAAAATAAGAGAGTTAAGAAACGCGTTTCTTGCACCGTCGAGTACACGTCTCTAAAAGTAACCGATTTGTTGCTACATTTGCTGTTGCGACGACTTTCCACAATCTAGGGACGCCATCTGGCTTTTTTTATGTTTACTCGCCTCTGAACAACAGAGCTTTTTTGGATATGTTCACACGAATCTGAACAAAGAGCTTCTTTTAAATATGAACTTCTGAATGATGTGTCCACGCGTCTCTGAACAAAGAGCTTGATAATAGGATGCCCACGCGTCTCCGAGAAAAAGAGCTTGAAAGAAATGTCCACGCATCTCTGAATAAAAGAGCTTGAAAGAATGTCCACGCGTCTCTAAATAAAAGAGCTTGAAAGGAATGTCCACGCGTCTCTGAACAAAAGAGCTTGAAAGGAATGTCCACGCATCTCTAAACAAAAGAGCTTGAAAGAAATGTCCACAAGTCTCTGAACAAAAGAGCTTTAAAGAAATGTCCACGCATCTCTGAACAAAAGAGCTTGAAAGGAATGTCCACACGTCTCTGAACAAAATAGCTTGAAAGATATGTCCACGCGTCTCTGAACAAAAGAGCTTTGAAAGAAATTTCCACGCGTCTCTGAATAAAATAGCTTTGATACTTGAATGTTTGTTGCGATAATATTCCAAAGAAAACTTCTGAAGACCAACGCTTGTCGATCTTTAAAGCTCGCTTGAACTTTGCTTTCGCTATGCCAGTACATCGGCGCTTTTGATGCTTGTGAACCATTATGCCAGTGTCTCTGCTGTTTATGAACCAGTATGTCGGTGTCTCTGCTGTTTATGAACCACTATGTCGGTGTCTTGCGATGAGCCAATGCTTAGGCGCTTTAAGATAAGTGAGACGATTTTTCGTCAAGTCGATCACTTATTGTGATTGTAATCAAGACGACTACTTAATCATGTTAAATTGCTTATAGGGGCTAACTGGCGTACCAAGGAACCCGAAATTGCTGAAAGAGGTTGAAATAACTGCTCTGGGTGGTTGAGCGTTCTGTCTCCACTGCAATTGCCTTTGGTGATGCGATTTGGCTCTGTCGCCAAGCGCTGAAATCTGTTGCCAGACGATAGATGTTGTCGTCTGGCACTGGAGTAGGGTCTTCCCTATCCTGCTCTTGCTGCCGCTGGGATGCACCTGTATTTATCTTTGACTATAGGACTTTGCTAATCTTTCTTTTTCAGGGTTGACCTAATGTTTAGTGTTGCTTGACTCATTGACTTGACATGACTCAAGGTATAAACTTGACTCACTGTGATTGACTCGAGGTTGACTCGACTTGAAGTGTTTGACACATGTGTTAGACTCAAGTCATGGTGATATGACACGACATGACTCAATGTGTACATGACTCGTGTGTGCATAGTAATGTGATCGTGCGACTCGAAAAATGCAAAAAGGCAAAAAAAAATTCGTTATTTTTGTGGAGGGTACCGACTTTATTCCGAAAAAAAAAACGCGAAAAAGAATCGAAGTTTTTGAAGGTGCATGTTGAATGAGCTTAGTCAAATGTCATTTGATACTATTTCTCAGGGTGCAAGGATTAATTAATCCTAGTCTATCTCAATTGTTGACTCAATGATGAAAGTATTAAGGTAACTTAGGCGCGGAGGCTAAGCACTTCATACTTTGTGATGCAATGATGATTATGATTGATGAGTGATGTTGATATTAAAAGGTATGCTTCAACGCTATGTTAAGATTTCATGACAAAGGGTTCCTAAGGGAAAGTATATTTGGTCATGTATCAGTGCAGTGTATGATAGTGACACTAAAGTTAGGCCGCAAAGGCTAAGTGTGTGGAAAGATATTATTTTTAGAAAAGTCAAATGATGGTGACTCCTAAGCTAGGTAAGCTAATGATGTAGGGATCAAGCCCCCAAATCTAGCTAATTATGAAGGTAAATATGAATGCATTTTTATTACGGCCGCACCTCGATGTGAGGTTGCCTATGTATCCGTTAGGAATCAGGCCGAACGTAGCTCTAGCCGAACCTCGCACAAGTGTGTGTATACCTCAAAAAGGTCTTTTTAAGGGTTGAACGTGGTTAAGCTAAAGGTTGAAGAAGAAGGGGATAAAGGCTCAAGACCCTCGATAAGCCCCCAAGGTGTGCAACCTTGCTTTTGAATCTTTGTATTATTGTGCTTGAGGTTTCTCACTTTTGAGCTCTTTCTTTTTTTTATTTTTGATCTGTTTTTTTTTTATTTTGCAATGTTTTTTACTTTTTTAAGTGTGGGCAATCCCGATCATGCGGTCTATCACTCACCTGGCATTCATGTTTCTCAGGCACGGTACCGAGCACTCGATAAGAGACGCAATATGAGAAGTGTTCTTATCGAAGATATTTTCATATCAAAGACATTGGAACACTTGCCCTTTTGTACACTTTTATTTATTTTTTGCTTATTTTTTGCTATATTAATCTTTTGAACTCACTCAAGATTTTTTTCTTTGAAAATTGCATAAGTTACACACCATCCCATCCTAAGGTTAGGTAGATATAGGTTGATAAATGAAAGGTCTATCGTTAGCCGAGGCTTAAAGTGGTTTATCAAAACAGGATTGTATATTTGAAGGGTGAAAGGTGATATGATGTGGCTACAAGGGGTGCCTCAAATCATTGGTATACCTTGTGCTTAGTTCAACAATGATTTTTTTTAATATTTTTTTTTTTTTGCAATGCAATGATCATATGTAAGAAATAAAATGCTCATTTTATTAAAGGAAAAGAAATAAAGATCCTACAAATAAATCTAAGGAAAGAAAAGGTGCCTATGCTAGACTTATTAGGGAAAGGGTAAATAAAAAAAAAATAGAAAAAATATCATGAAATCTTGTTGTTGAAGCTTGCCTCTTGTCCCTTGGCTTATCATAACTTGGTGTTCTTGCCGATTGGAGGTATTGGAAGCCCGTTATTGTCGATCAAATATTGGATTGCTTCCTGTAGCTTCCAACAACTCTCAGTAGTATGACCCCTACCTTAGCTTGATGGTACTTCCAGCATACATTTGGGTTCCAACTAGGCAATCTCTTCTCAAGTGAGGGATCTTGAATGGGTCCAATAAGAGTAATGAGTCTCTTTGCATGGAGTTGATCGAAAGAATCATAGTAGGTAATTCCAATAGGGGTGAAATCCTTTCTTAGTTGCTTTCTAAATCCTTGATTATCCATGGCTTAGATTTTATTAAGGTCGAAAGTACCAACACTGTTACTAGAGTAGGTGTTTTCGGAAGAAGAAGCATAGTCGTTCTTCTTTCCTTTACAGCCACTGTTGTTATCATTACTAATCTTGGCCTTCTTGTCGCACAGAGGAAAATGAAGGAGATTTGAATCAATGAGGTCTTGTACACGATCTTTTAGGGCGAGACATACTTCAGTGGTGTGACCACGACCTCTCTGATATTGGCAATAAGAATTTGGATCCCAATTGGGAAACCGTTTTTCGGGCGGAGGGTCTTGACTGGGACCAATGGGGTGAATGAGACCTTGATCGTGAAGATAGTCAAAAGCTTCATTGTAAGCCATTCCTATTGGTGTGTATTCTTCAATGGTCCGTTTTGCCCGTGGCTTAGGAGCATTGATTTCTTCATTAAATCCTTGGTGAGAATTTTGTTCGATAACCATCACCTAATTTGCTAATCCTTCTACCACATTCAAGAGCATGTCAATGACATCTTGCAGTTTTCGAACGTCCTCTTTTAGACTTGACGAGTTTTTCCTGGTATTACCTAAGAAAAGACTTTCATCCTCCTCAATCATGGCCACTTCATCAAGAGAGGTTATATAAGCTGTCTCGCTTAGGTGGCCTGGCTTCTGGAACTGGATCTTTGATAGGCCCTATGGGCATGACTAGTCCTTTGTGGTGTAGCTTCTCGAAAGCTGTTTCATAACTCATACCAAGTGGAGTGAACACTCTTTTCGACCTTTGGATTCGTGATTCAGAGGCGTTCGTAGCATGTACTTCATTAATGGGAGAGGAAGAAGAAGGATGGTCGTTCTTCTTTCCTCTCGCACTATTATCTTTAAGAAGGTCATCTCCAATGTCAATGCCTATATTATACACAGCCTTGAAAGTATTCAAGTTGTGTTGATATTTAAAGTGCTTTGCATATTTTTTTTGAAGGTTTTTTATGAACATCCTTACAGAATCTTTTTCGGTAGGAACCTTAACCATATTAGCAGAAGTTTCCCTCCATTTGTTGAAGAAAGAAGTGAACCCTTCGTTTTCCTTTTGTTTTAACATCTCAAGTTGTCTGTGGTCTGTTTCGTCTTGAATTTTGCACTTATATCTATCTATGAAAGCGTTTGTTATGGAATCCCAAGAAGAGGTTCTCTCTTTGTCAAGGGAAAAGAACCATTATTGACAAACGGTCTCAAGAGATAAAGAAAACAAGGAGTGAAAGACTTTCTTATCAAGCCCCTTAATGTTCATTATAGTTTAAAAATCTCTTAGATGAAAGTATGGGTTATCTGTTGCCTTGAATTTTGGGATGTAGTTGGCATTGAACTTATGCGGAAGAGGTTCCTTGTCTAGCGAGACCCCTTGTGAAATAATTCCCTGAAATTTATAGTCACTAGATAGCTTGCTCAAGCTTTCTTGCATAAGGTTTATTTGTTGTTGCTTCACAGTGTCATCAATTTTTAGGGTTAAAGCCTTCAATGATTTATTCACGGTAATCAATTGATTCCTAAGTTCATTGACTTCTTCTTGAGTTGCCATTATCTTCTTAGCTTTCCTCTTTTGACGGATCGTTTTATCAAAAAGTAAGACTTGATTAAAGGTGTTGTCCTTGATTAATTTCCCTTCTCTCCTTGACCAAGTACTGTGGAAAGGAAAATTAGGGATATTCATTGTTAATTATTTGACTCAACTCTATTCAACATGAAAAGATGAAAGAAGGTAGGAAGAATGAAGGTTGTGATGTGAAGAAAATGATGTAGATGGAGAGATATGAAGAAATTAGGAATAGAATGTACCCCCAACTCAAATGACGGAAAAAAACCGACTCATGCATGAACCTAAGACATGGTCATGGTGACATATACTCAAAGTGTGTGCTAATACTAGTGAGTGTAGGTGACATGTTAAGACTCGTGTCATGACCATGTCGCTAGACTATGTAACTAGATTCGAATAAAGACTAAGTTAAGACCCCGCGTATATGCATTAAACTGGACAGGCTGTGGTATTTTAGTCATAACTTTTGATCTGTGTTCTGATTGGGATAAAACTAAAGCCAATTAAAGATACAACTTGAGGCTACAGATCCATAGGTTATACGACTCTTAGTTCTTCCTAGAACTCCGGCTATGACCAAAACAAGTCGATGTTTGTGCAGTATACGGGAATAAAAATCTGGGTTGACTTAAAGGGACTATGACTCGATTTTAGACATATTTATTAGCTCAAATTAATTAATTAATTAATTAAACAAAGTCCTTTAGTCATTAATCAGTTTATTTAGTCTTAACACAAGTCAAACAAACGGTTACGAAAAACACATAGAGTATGCATAACCAATAATGCACAATTAGTCAAGTAGGCACGATATGATGCAATGAGTTTGCAACCTAACCATGGCTCTAGTTCTCTAAAGTTCAGGATATGGGTTAGTCAATAGAGGGTCCATGGTTAATTGTCCGGATGCACCGCGCGGAAGCCTAACCGTGAAGGGTTGGCGCGAGTGGATGGGACACTGCGAGTTAAGAAAAACTTGCTTCCATGGTTTGGTGAATTCAACATTCTCGGATGTACCCTTTGTTGCTCAGAGCGTTCAATCAGGTAGATGGAGCATGAATTCATAGAGGGTTATGTCCATATGTAGAACACATATGGGTTTTAGAAAAGTGAGAAAAACTCAATCAGGAAGTAGGATCGAGCAAACAGTGCTAAAAACTGGTCAAAATTAGAACGCATATTTCTGGCTTGGTATTGGAAGAACTTGGTGCCAACAAACAGAGGCCGACGTCAAAATTTGGCGTTAGCGCCTGGTGGCAGAAGCTATCGCGTGGCGCTAGACTATGTTTCCTGACGCTAGTTCCTACATGCCTCAGCAGCTTTCTGTGCTTGATAAAATTTCCCAGTTTCGCGCAGCATTATTTCGGTCCTAGTTGTGAAAGATATTCCTCAAATTTCCTACGTGTAAAAATCCTATGTTTTTAATTCATTACGGATGGTCTTTCCAATGAGATCTTTTTTATGCATATGACAATAATGTTAATCAAAATTACGCACATGAAATACTTAGAACTTTTTGAGTCTTATCCACTCATTCTAAATTGTTGCCGAAATAAATTTTAGAAATTAAAATAGAAATCCTCCCCAACGGAGTCGCCAAAAATTGTACGGAATATTTCAAGCATTATCCCAAGCTTATTGAACCCCACTGTGATCATACACTAAAGTACGGTGGGGTCCAAAGGGAAAGAAAATAGAGCAAAAGAGTCGCCAACAAGTTTTAGGAACTTGTAAACCGTTCACGAGGTGAAGGTTACACCCCTTAACGATACTGGAGATCGTTAACTCTAATAGGTCTAGAACCATGACTGGTAGTTCGGGGATGAAGGTACAAATCCAACCTAAAAGAGATTGAACCTGCCCTAATAATAGACCTCTACTTTATTCTGATCGTATTCATGTGCGCTTTCTAACTAACATACAATCAATAGGATTAACCCTAAACCTGTTTATCTATGTTGGTTGAATATTAATGCACAAATAAATCTATTATTGGCAATCACTTGAATTATAATCATATTAACCCTAACAAGATTATTAATTATCTTATTAAGCGTGATTACAAGTACCAATTCCCTTTAAACATGCATAAAAGGTGTGATCAAGCAATAACAATAAATATCAAGCAACATAATAATAATAATCATAAATAATAATGGTAATCATAATGATAATAATAATAATCATAATCATGTTAAAGCATAATAATAGCAAGACCCTAGGCAAGATACTAACAATATTAATAACAAACCCTAGCATGTCACTAAACAATAAAAATCAAAGCTTTAAGCCTAACATGATACTAACATTAATATTAGGAAAGAATATAAAAGGCATCATACTTGATATTAGGAATTTTTAGTTATTACCCTACATGATACTAGGAAGATCAAAATACCCTAACATGACGCTAGGAATCATAATAACAACCTAAGCATGAATTCTACATCATAATATTAATAAAAACTATTAAAACACTTACTTGGATGCCTCGTATCTCTTTCTAATAATAAAATACACACGTTAGTAACTTCAAGGAAAATAATAAACAAAACAATCAAATTAAATAATTGAAAAAGAGATTTGGGACCAAACCCTATGAAATTTTAACCTTTCACGTCTAGGGCGAAGGCAACTTCGAATTAGGCTAGGTGTATCTAGGTCTTGTGAGTGCGGAATTTTGTAAAAAAAGAGAGAAAGATTTAGCTTTGAGAGAGAAAAGAATTAGAGAACTAAGGAATTGATGATTGTAGATGAGAATTGGTGATTGAAAATGGTGTTTTTAAGAGGCTATTTATAGAGAAAATCAGCCAAAAAGATAGAAAATCGAACCAGAGTTCTGACGTGAAAAAACGGAGTTAGCGCCAGACGCTGACTTTAGCGCCAGACGCTAACGCTAGCGCCAGGCGCTAATGCTAGCGTTAGGCGATAATCAAATTTTTGTCGCGTTTTCTAAAATCAGATAAAATTTAACCGTATGGGAGGATAAAAATCGTATTTTCCTTAAAAACACTCTTTTATTCTGATTAAAATTCTAAAAAGTCAACAAAAGTCAATTAATCAATGCTAATTGAATTAGGAATGAAAAGAACCTTCTAGAAGAATTTAGAAGACAAAAACCATTTCTAATTGCATTAGGAATGATAAATCCATATTAGGCCCTCCCCTAGATCATTAAGCCGCATATAAGGTTCAAACCGGGCCCAGTTTAGTAATTTGGCCATAATTTTCTCAATATTCATCGGAATTGGACTTTAATGTATCGTTGGAAAGCTCTTTTCAAGCCCCATCTAACTACACTACTATTGGACCCATATCATGAACGAACCAAACTGGATTTGCTGTTTTCTTAAAATAGGTTTTCAAAACAGAGAGAAAAGAAAAGAAATTAAAACTATCCGCAACACTAGACTTTCTACACTTTCACTTCATTCGATTATGATTTGACGTGAAAGGTACTCATCACCGGGTTTGGTTTTGGGGAGACGCAAATGGGTGTCTACACTTATACGCCCAAGCTTATTCAAAACTACATTCACAAACATATACATAAAAGGCGTAAACCATCCTCCCCCAATATAAAATGAAGCATTCTCCTCAATGCTTAGAAGGAGAAAAGAATACATCAAAATATTTTTGGATATTCATTTTTCACTTTTTTTTTCTTTTTGTAATGCATTGTCCTTGCCTCTTTTAACTTTGGACGACTTTTGAACTTTGCACTTTCTTTGTCCTTGCCTTTTTATATTGGACGGCTCTTTCATTTATTTACTTGCCATTATTTACAAAATATACACAAAACATGAACTTGCTTTTATTTTGAACTAATAACCAAACTTATACACCACAATCTCCAAAATATGACCATTTGCTTCACAAAAACCGAATATGGAACAAAAAGAAACAAAAGACTCAAGAATCTAAAGATGTGGCTTGAAAAGAAGGGAAAAGGCTCAAATGGTTAGCAAGAAGGCAAATGTAAACCCAAAAGGAACAAAAATTTAAAAGAACTATCCTAGAAAAACAAAATTTACCACCCCGAAAAGATGCCTTTGTCCTCCCTAAATGGTTCGGTCTCGGATTCAAGAACTATGAGTCAAGTTTCAAGATTAGGTTTGCAAATGTCAAGGATCCATGCGGCTCATGCAAATATATGTAGAAGGCTTGAAAAACAATGAACCTCACACGGATGTAGCAAAAACTCACTATTAGCATCAAATCAACCATAGGGAGCAACTACCAACATGCCACAATCAAGTAGAATCCGACTTCTTGATTCTCTTAGTTCTAACCAACTACCTTAGCATAAATTATTTCTTAAATCAACCGAACATAATCTCAAAATGTGCAAACCTCTATTATTTACAAAGTGAATCATTCAAAGGCAAAAGTCAAGTGATATGGAGTCCAAATCATAAAAGAAAAAGCCTCAAAACTATAAACAAAGCAAGAGGAAGATAAAGAAAAGAAAAATAAAGGAAAAGGGAAGAACAAATAAATAGGAGAAGCGAGAAATGAAGAAAAGAACAAGAATGCACATGTAACACATAAATCCTAATCGTAATACAAGTGATCTAATGGCAACAACACCAAAAGATCCCAAACACGGAAGGTGTTAAACACATACATCCTTGAACCATTCATCTCCCCTATACTAATCCTAATCTAAGAAACCAAGAAAATAAAAGAAAGAAAAAGGAAAGGTCTCACCAGATAATCCATGCTTAGCCAAGAATAAAGAGTGAATATATGAGTCACCGAATAAAACTCGAAAATAGAAGCAAGACAATCATAGCCGGAAGAGAGCATAAGAAATAAAGAAAACTATATACAAAGAAAATTGTTAGTAACTTCCAAACAAAACCAAATGTTAAGAAAAGAAAAGAAATCATAGAAAATAAAGGTGAAGAACAGAGATAGAGAAATCATCATCAGAAACAATCATCAATAAGACAAACAGATATCACACATCATCGGCAGAATGACAGCAGAAATCATCAGAAGAAAAACATCATCATCAACAAATAACAGCAGAAAGGAAATCCAAACATAAAGCCATAGAGAGCCATCAAAGCAATGGGGAATCATGTAAAGCACAAAAAAATATAATAAAGCACCCCCAAGCTTACCATGAGCTACCCCCCCAAAGCTAAACCTAACAATAAGGCATGATAGAGCACGGCTGGAGAAAATCAAGCAAGAAGGGAGGGTAGTCGAGTCGGTCTCACTCGGCACTATGGTAAGGGGTAGACTGAGAGCTTTCCTCACCATTATCAGAAACAACACAACGAACCACATCATCCGCAACTAAAGCACTTTTTCCTTTCGTCCTACTTTTCCTCCTAAGAAAATCTAAAGCATAGAGATGCGACCAATCATCCAAAACAGGTGGACCCGAGAGTCCCCACCTCCCATCGGTCTCAGGCAAGGGAAAAGGGTTAGGGTTACCCGGATCGTAAGTAAAATCACACCCCCTCGACCTCTATTAATCATAGTCCCCTCGGGTAGTCCCCCGGATAGCACTAGGTGCCACATGGGGCCCCTCCCAATAGGGATAACAAAGGCGGGGTACTATGGTCTTATCATAAGGTTCCCATTGAGGAATTGGTTCCTCTTGGACCGGTAGGTAGGGGTAGTTCAAATATGGTTCCATCTCTCCTCTAGAAACATGCAAATCATAAATTCTCCTAGCATGGTAGTCATAACCCTCGACAAAACCATTACCCAAAGAAGGGGAAGATAAGGCAAGGGAAATAACATCAATCTTATCATGTAAGCTAGACAAATCAATAGAAGGAGAAGAAGAAGAAGGAGGAGAGCTAGAAGTACCTTCCTGAGAGCTTGGGGGAACACGACGCTTGGGACGAGGGGTAGGCAAAGGAACCCTACGAATAGAACGATCAATAGCCATCTTGCTTGGCCGCCAAGGCAAATTCGAATCTAAATCACGGACCATAGCTTTGGGGTGAGGAATGAGACACCAATCCGTAGTCCGACAAACTTTCCAAACAAACAAATCCTTCTTGGTAGTGCGCTCCAAAAAACTTTGATTGATCAAAGCATAGATGCTTAGAAGGTGGGAAGGGGTCTTTCCCTCTTATCATGTATAGGCTCAAGGGACTTCAGCATAGGCCCATATTTCTTGTCAAGTGAAAGAACTAAGATGGTGATCATGCCGCCTATTTGAATGCAACCCGAGAGGAAAATTCCATCACAAATATCGGTAAACCGATCAAGTAAATGAGAGGCAAAATCTATGACTTCCCATTCTTCTACCCATGGCTTATCCGCTAGCCAAAGCCAACTTAACTCTTCTCGGGATATGACACCGAGGGATTTCTTAGAGAAGAAAGCATAGGTGAGGGTACGGCTAAAATACCTCATAGCTGCATGAATAATTGAGGCCTACTTAGAGTATTGCGGCCGATTGACCTCTTCATCAGCTATGTGACTCCACCATTTATCCTCACAATACTTATGATCCTTTTGCAAAGTTTAAAAAATCCGGATAGATATACGGTGTCCCATCCAATGGCTTCGGGAATTAAAATTCCTCATTGAGATAAGAAAGTGGAATTGAGTGATCATTGTAAAAAACTTGGAAGGTTAGAGTTGGAGGCGAATCACCATGCTCATCCTCGTGAACCTCCAGAGAAGCGAGGAACTCGAATGTAATGCGGGAAAATGTTGGTGCATTAAGATCAATGAAAGCCTCAAGCCCTAAGTTTCGAGCCAACATCCTAACGTCCTCATCAATTCAAAGCAAAGTTGTTGCCGCCACATCATAGAATCTTGTGGAAAAGAGCTTTCGAGGTGACAAGTTGTAGAAGTTGTCCCAATGTTCTCGCTTGGTGAACTCGATGCCATATGTCTCCTTAATGTAGCATGGAGGAGAAACCACCTCCCTATGATTAGAGCGTCTCGCCCTTTTTGCACGACGAAGGGGCGCCATCTACACACCAGAAGGAAGATAAAGGTTCAATAACAAGGGAAAATGATGAGCAAAGACAATGGATGATAATGGCAAATCCCATAAGGACCAAAATAATCAAGGGAATAAGCAAGTATTCACAATCAAGTGAAAAATGCACTTAGAAAACCACAATTATAAACCATAATCATCCATAGTGAGCAACAACATTTCATTTAACCATCCAAACCCTTATGAACATCATCATCACCAAATCAACAACACCAAATAACAAATGCAACAATGGTAGTGCCAAAATTTTCAATAAACTCAAACAAAATCAACACCACAAAGTCATATATTTATCAACAATTCATCATCAACACAATCAAATGAAGCAAGTAGTAAGCAACATGGGTATGCTAATAAGAGTAGTACCAAACCAAATCAAATCTCCATGAATAATAAAGTAGAAAATTTATCATAAGAATAAAGAAATCATACCTTTAATTGATGAGAAATCACAAAGAAATGGAATAAGGAGCACTATTACACACTAACAATCCCAAATTGCAAACCTCAAAACTTCAATCAAAGAGTACCAAAAAAAAAATCTCAATTTAGGAGAGAGAAAATCACCATGGAAGTGCAAAAATTGAGACTAAGAGCAATAATAAACTAGATGATTATGAATTTGGATGAAATTTCAATGACTAAATGATGATGGAGGTGAAGATGATGCTTGAGCAAAAACCAAAGAAAACATGAGTGAGAAAGTAAGGTAAGAGAGAGAGAAGGAAAGAGAATCCGCGGGGTTTAAGAGGGGGAAGACGAGCAGCGGCGCGCCCGCACCTGGGGTGTGCACGGCCGCACCTACCTCGTGCGTGCCCGCACCTCCCTGGGTACCAACTTCTCCTCTCTTTTTTTACTGCGCACAACGGTAGGCACACAATTTATGATGATGATAAACACCAACATAGGCAGTAGCAAAACCCCATTTTAGTGGGTTCAAAACTAGAACTTCATGAACCCACCATAAGAACCCACCAATCTCCATACTTACACATTTTTCTAACTCATGAATTTGGACATTTCTACCTCAAAATTGGCACCAAAATTGTTGGATATCAAATCAAAACCACCTACAACACAAAAGAAAACAAGATTAAAAGAGAATAAAGGCATCAAAGGAAAAAGAAAAAAAAATCATAGGAAAATGAGAAAAGGGTTAGAAACTCGGGTTGCCTCCCGGTAAGCGCTTGTTTAACGTCATTAGGTTAACGTTCTCCACCCTTCAAGGTGGATCACAGAGAGTCATATCATGAATGACCCCAACAAAAACTCCATCATAGTAACGCTTAAGCCTGTGACCGTTGAACTTAAAAGTCCTTCAGAGGTCCAAAGGAGAAATTTTCAATAACACCATTCGGGAAGACCTCTTGAACAACAAATGGACCGTTCCAACGGGACATCAACTTTCCGAGAAAAAGTCTCATTCTTGAATTGTAAAGGAGCACCTTATCTCCGGGATTGAACTTCTTCTTCTCAATGAGCTTATCATGCACCTCTTTGGCTGTAGCTTTATACAAACTATCACAATCATAATCATCCAAACGAAGCACTTCCAATTCATGGAGATCTAACCAACGTTGCTCACCCGCACTTGCCAAATCAAAATTGATCTTCTTTATAGCCCAATGAGTACGATGCTCAAGCTCAACCGGGAGATGGCAAGATTTACCATAAACCAAGCAGTAAGGAGTGGTACCAATAGGAATTTTAAAGGCCGTTCTATATGCGTACAAGGCATCATCAAGCTTATCCGACCAATCCTTCCTATTTCTTGCAACCGTCTTCTCAAGTATCAACTTGATTTGACGATTAGACACCTTAACTTGCCCACTAGTTTGAGGATGGTAAGGGAGCCCAAAACGTTGGTTACCCCATGTTTCTTCAACATCTTCCGGAAAGCACTATGCACAAAATGAGACCCATTGTCACTTATAACCGCCTTGGGAATGCCAAACCTTGGGAAGATTATCTTTTTAAACAACTTCATTACCACCTTATGGTCATTTTTTGGAGAAGCAATGGCTTCAACCCATTTTGACACATACTCAACGACAACAAGAATGTATTGATTCCCATATGAAGAAGGAAAAGGACCCATGAAATCTATTCCCCAAACATCGAAAATTTCCAATTCAAGGATGGGTTGTTGGGGCATCTCATTTCTCCTTGAAATTTTCCCGGTCCTTTGGCATCAGTAACAACTTTTGACAAATTCCCAAGTGTTCTTAAAGAGATTTGGCCACCATAATCCGCATTGAAGCACCTTAGAAGGCGTTCTAGAAACACCATAATCATCACTTCCTTCAATGCTTCCCTCAAGCAAATCTTCATACAATTTCACTTCCTTTCTAGGAGCACCTATCTTTTTTTTGTTCAACAAAACACACTCAAGAGGATCATTAGATGTGAGCAAGTTCTCATGCATGGATTGCACAATATTATCAAGAACTTCAAATCTCATTCAATTTTCAAAAGAAGAAGAGGGATATTTCATACCTTCATTCAAATCAAACTCAACTACCTCCTCTCCTATCTTAAGAGATATCTTAGCACTCTTGACGTCAATCATAGCCCCCGATGTAGCAAGGGATGGTCTACCTAAGATGATAGGGATATTAGCATCTTCATCCATATCTAACACTACAAAAATCTACTGAAATGACAAATTTTCCCACCCTCAAGGGAACATCTTCTACCTTACCCTTTGGGATCTTGATCGACCTATCGGCTAATTGCAATGTAATCTTGGAAGGTAAAAGTTCTCCTAGATCTATTCTTTGATAGACCGAATACGGCATAAGGCTAACACTAGCTCCTAAGTCACATAAGGCATTATCAATTTCAATCTTATTAATCCTTTAACTTAAGTGGCATCTTATTCATTATGATTGCACTACAATTCTTGGTTAGGGTAACCGTTTCCGCCATATCACATGTCCTCTTTCCACTCAAAATTTATTTAAGGAACTTAGAATAGTTTGTTATTTGTTCTACCACATCAGTGAAAGGAAGAGTAAGATGAAGTTGCTTAAGCATCTCTATGAATTTCCCAAATTGCTCATCCAATTTGTGGCTATTATACTTTTGGGGATAAGGGAGCTTGGGCTTCTAAAGTTCTTTCTCTTTCTCTTTCACTCTTTCTACTTGTTCCTCACAAATTTTCTCAATTAAGGGACTCTCATCTCCCTCAATCTCAATCAGGCTCTTGCTAGTACTCTATCTAGCATCACTCTTCTTAGGTACTCCACTCTCAAGGACCCTACCACTCCTAGTAACAATTGCATCCATAGGGTTCTTAGAATCTAAGCTCGATGTAGTAAAAAAAAAGAAGAATTCTTAAATTCCTTTAAATCACTAGCCAATTGAGAAAGTCGGTTTCCTAACTCCTTATTTTGAGTCAACATGTCATTAAACTTCTCATCATTCATGGCCATGTAGGATCCTAGCAAATTGGCTTGTTTCTAAAAAAAACCTCTTCCAAGAAACTCCTAGAAGAAAATAATTGATAATAGAAATTATCACTTGGGCCTTGAGTATTTGGAATGGATCCAAGTGGGGTACCTCTTTGAATATTAGGTTGAAAATTTCCCCTACTTTGATTATTCCAATTACCCCTAGCTTGATTTTGGCCATGATGTTGACTATGGTTATCATAACCTTGGTTATGATCCCCATGCCCTCGGCCATGACTTTGACCATTATAACCATGATTTTTATAGCCACCACAAATCTCTTGGACTCCATGATTTCTACAGCCACCACTTTGATTATAATTATCATAGTTCGCTTGGTTATGATAATTCCTATTTCCAACATTTATTTGAACCTCAAATCTAGGTTAAAAATTATGATTATCAACATAATTCACATGCTCATTTTTAATTCCATCACATTCATCACAAGGAACATTGGGGCACATAGAAGCATCATGATCATTCATTCCCATATAAATCACAAGGCCAACATTCCCTAATCATGCAACAAGAAGAAGGAAAAGTGTTAGGGTAAGAAGGTGTATCTCTCCCCTTAATTTGGGAGGGAAGAATCGGAGCTTGCGAAGGAGAACTCTCAAGCTTGGCCCTGAGGGATACAACCTCTTTCCCTAAATCCGAAATTAGAGTGGTCAAATCGTTGATGGCATTGAGTTGTTTGATCGAGCACCCCTTGCCTGTTGTAGCCAAGCCTAACAACTTGGTTATGGACATTTATTTGGTTCAAAATGTAGCATCATGTATTGGTGCTATGCATTCTATCCATGGGCAGCAAGATATTCAATCCCTTGAATTTCTTGTTGTTCTTATTAACTAGTTTATTCTAGTTCTTTTTATGCTTTGAATAAATTGTAAACTTTAGTCATTTTAAGTTTGCAAATTAGTTATATTTTTTCTTAGTTCTTTTTAGCTGATTTTAGTTCGAAAAATATTGTCACATTCACACAAAAGTACAAGTGCAAAGATACATCAAAATGGAAGCCATTTAAGCTTGGAATCCAAAATTCTTTTACAAGGAATTTCAAAGCTTTGACTTGGGAGTTACAATCAGTTTTCAAAGAGGAATTACAAGCCATTACAAGCCTTAACTTCAGCCTTCAAGTGGCCGTTGATATCAGTCAACATTGGAGCATCTTAAGCCTTAATTTAAGTCTTCAATTGGCTGTTTAATTTAGTCAGCTTTTGGAGCAACTAATGGGCGTCCAAGTACACCCTTGTCCACATACATTCAAGCTAATTTCAAGGCTTGAACCAAGGAGGAGTTACACTTCTTTGCTGTTTGAATTTGGGCGTGAATATTGGAGGAAATACATCTCCAACTTGCTGCTTGGATGGGCGTGAATTAAGGGGAGTTACACTCTCTTAATTCTGATTTTATTTCAGCCTTAATTTGGAGGTTATAAGCCACCATTTTCTCTTTGATGTATCTAGTTAAATAAGGCTTCTTTTATTAATGTATCTAGACAACAAAAGCTGATTTGTACTTAGCTTTAGCTTAGGCGTGTAACAAGTGAGCTGAACAACCACTTAAGTTAGCTTGTACTTAAGGATGCTTGTTTACTATAAATAGCAAGCAAATGTGAATGAAAAAATAAGATTATTCAAACAAAAAACTTGTCTTACATTCGTTTCTTGGATTAGAAACAAAAACCTGAAATTCTTGGATTTGGAATTTCGTTTCCTTTGCTTAGTTAGCTAGTTTAGGCTACTAGTTGGCTTGTGATCTTAGGAATCCAAAACGTTTCTTAGTGGTGTGACTTTATCTAAGAAGCCTTTGGTTCTTTAGCCTTATCTATCCCTTGGTTTATCCCTTGTGCATTTCGAGTGTTACTCCAAATATACAACATTTGGCGCTAGAAGGAGGGTGATCTAGCAAAACAAATACCCAAACACATACCCAAACACATACCCCAAACACAAACCATGTCCGACATCCAACCCCCTAATTGGCAAGAATATGTCAATAAGGTTGCACAAGAGAAAGAAGATATGGAGCAACGAATGCAATATTTGCAAGATCAGTTAAAAGATCTTTCTACTAAGTTGCGCCATCAAAAAGAGGGTTCACCCAATCATAGTGATGAAGAATTAAGTGAATCTAATTTCAATCACAATGATAGACCTTTTCATAAAAGAGAAAGGTCACGGCCTAATAATGACATTAAGGCTGACATCCCGGAGTATGATGGCAAACTCGATGCTGATGAGTTTGTAGAATGGCTTAGAACGGTGGAGAGGGTGTTTGATTACAAGCAAACACCGGAAGAAAAAAAGGTGAAGATTGTAGCCTTGAAGTTAAGAAAATATGCCTCAACTTGGTGGGCTAGTGTGTGTGCCAAAAGGGAAAGGCAAGACAAAGAGAAAGTGAGATCGTGGACCAAGATGAAAAAAATGTTGAAACAAAAGTTTCTTCCCACATACTATGTGCAAGAAAACTTTTCCAAGTTCCATAACCTCAAACAAGGTACAAAATCAGTAGAAGAATATGCTAGGGAATTTGAAGGATTTGTCATGAAGTGTGGATTAGAGGAAGATGAACCTCAAACATCGGTGCACTTTTTGGGAGGACTTGACCCAAAAATAGCCAATGTGGCCGAGCTACACCCTTACACCACCCTTGAAGAGCTCATTATCTTAGCACATAAGATTGAGCAGCAACAAAAAGCAAGAGGCAAAAGTGAATCATCACGTTTTGCACCTCAAACCTCATTACCCCAAAAAAAGCAAACATCCAATTTCCCACCTTTCAAACCCACATCCAATCAGCCTACTTCTAAACCACCTTCACAAAACACCCAAAATTCCAACCCAAAACCAGCCCCAAGAAGATGTTTTCGGTGTCAAGGCCTTGGACATTTGGCTAGTGATTGTCCAAACAAAAGGATTGTCACTTTGATTGAGCATGAAAAGGAGGACAAATTAGAAATTTAAGTGGACAGCAACCTTGAGGAGAACGATGAGTATGCGTGTCTTGGACTGGATGAAGGAGAATTCTTGGTGGTTCGACGTACACTAAGCAATCTGATTGAAAAAGAAGGGAGTTTGCAACGTGAGGCAATCTTTCACACTCGTTGCACCATTGGTGGTAAGGTATGTACCTTGATTATTGGTGGAGGTAGTTGTACCAATGTAGCTTAACAATTAATGATAGACAAGCTGATAATAAAAACCGTCCCTCACCCTAAACCTGATGTGATTCAATGGCTAAATCATGGTAAAGGGATTCAAGTAACACAACAAGTCTTGTTATCATTTAGCATTGGTAAAACTTATGAGGAAAAATTATGGTGTGATGTTATACCTATGGATGCATGTCATATTTTACTTGGTAGACCTTGGCTATTTGATAGGCGTGTGATGCATGATGGGTATAAAAACACATATTCCTTCACTAAGGATGGACAGAAAATACTCCTTACCCCTCTAAACCTAAAAAACGGCCACCCCATATCCACACCCCCCACTTCCCTTACCACTCTCATAAAATCAGAATGGCATGAGTATAAAGCTCACAAACAATTCATTTTAAGCCAACTTGATACCCCTTCCCAACCGACACAAAAAGAACCACACCCACTCCTCACCCCTCTTCTCAAAACCTTTTCCCATGTTTTCCCCGAAGACATTCCCCATGGCCTACCACCAAAACGTGACATACAACACAAAATTGATCTTGTTCCCGGATCAATGCTCCCAAACAAACCAGCCTATAGAACCACTCCAAAAGAAACCGAAGAGATTAGGAGGCAAGTGGAAGAATTACTGTCCAAGGGTCTTATTCGTAAGTCTCTTAGTCCATGTGCTTGTCCTACTTTGATTGTGCCTAAGAAGAATGGAGAATGGAGAATGTGTGTTGATAGTAGGTCAATCAATAAAATCACTACCAAGTACCGGTTTCCTATTCCAAGGTTGAATGATTTACTTGATGATTTGCATGGTTCTAAAGTGTTCTCTAAAATTGATTTGAGAAGTGGCTATCATAAAATTCGAATTTTTGAAGGAGATGAATGGAAGACCGCTTTCAAGACAAAGGAGGGTCTCTATGAGTGGCTTGTGATGCCATTTGGTTTGTCTAATGCACCATCTACATTTGTGCGCCTTATGAATCAGGTTATGCAACCTTTCATGGGTAAATTTGTTGTAGTTTATTTTGATGATATTTTGGTGTATAGTAGGGAGGAAGAAGAGCATTCTATGCACTTGCAACAGGTTTTTGAAGCCCTTGAACGTGAGAAATTGTATGGTAACTTAGAGAAGTGTCATTTCTTCACTTCCCAAGTTATTTTTCTTGGCTTTAAAGTCTCATCACAAGGCATTGAAGTTGATGAAAAGAAAGTTGCTGCAATTCGTGAGTGGCCCACGCCACGAACCATTCAACAAGTTTGAAGCTTTCATGGACTTGCTTTTTTCTATAGAAGATTTGTGCGGAATTTTAGTACCCTCATGGCATACTATGACAAGAAAAGAAAGAAGGTCCGTTTTCAGCCCGGTGACTTAGTTTGGATTCATCTTCGAAAGGAAAGATTTCCTTCCAAAAGGCGGTCCAAGGTTAGTCCTCGTAGTGATGGTCTATTTGCTATTATTGAAAAGGTGAATGATAATGCTTACAAAGTTGAGTTGCCTGGAGATTATGGTGTTTCTAGCACCTTTAATGTGGCTGATTTATCACCTTACTATGATGAGTTTGAAGAGATGCCGAGTTTGAGGGCAAACTCTTTTCAAGAAGGGGGGAATGTTGTAGCCAAGCCTAACAACTTGGTTATGGACATTTATTTGGTTCAAGATGTAGCATCATGTATTGGTGCTATGCATTCTATCCATGGGCAGCAAGATATTCAATCCCTTGAATTTCTTGTTGTTTTTATTAACTAGTTTAGTCTAGTTCTTTTTATGCTTTGAATAAATTGTAAACTTTAGTCATTTTAAGTTTGCAAATTAGTTATAATTTTTCTTAGTTCTTTTTAGCTGATTTTACTTCGAAAAATATTGTCACATTCACACAAAAGTACAAGTGCAAAGATACATCAAAATGGCAGCCATTTAAGCTTGGAATCCGAAATTCTTTTACAAGGAATTTCAAAGCTTTGACTTGGGAGTTACAATCAGTTTTCAAAGAGGAATTACAAGCCATTACAAGCCTTAAGTTCAGCCTTCAAGTGGCCGTAGATATCAGTCAACATTGGAGCATCTTAAGCCTTAATTTCAGCCTTTAATTGGCTGTTTAATTCAGTCAGCTTTTGGAGCAACTAAAGGGCGTCCAAGTACACCCTTGTCCACATACATTCAAGCTAATTTCAAGGCTTTAACCGAGGAGGAGTTACACTTCTTTGCTGTTTGAATTTGGGCGTGAATATTGGAGGAAATACATCTCCAACTTGCTGCTTGGATGGGCGTGAATTAAGGGGAGTTACACTCTCTTAATTCTGATTTTATTTCAGCCTTAATTTGGAGGTTATAAGCCACCATTTTCTCTTTGATGTATCTAGTTAAATAAGGCTTCTTTTATTAATGTATCTAGACAACAAAAGCTGATTTGTACTTAGCTTTAGCTTAGGCGTGTAACAAGTGAGCTGAACAGCCACTTAAGTTAGCTTGTACTTAAGGATGCTTGTTTACTATAAATAGCAAGCAAATGTGAATGAAAAAATCAGATTATTCAAACAAAAATCTTGTCTTACATTCGTTTCTTGGATTAGAAACAAAAACCTGAAATTCTTGGATTTGGAATTTCGTTTCCTTTGCTTAGTTAGCTAGTTTAGGCTACTAGTTGGCTTGTGATCTTAGGAATCCAAAACGTTTCTTAGTGGTGTGACTTTATCTAAGAAGCCTTTGGTTCTTTAGCCTTATCTATCCCTTGGTTTATCCCTTGTGTATTTCGAGTGTTACTCCAAATATACAACATTGCTAGTTGGCTCTTTCTTAACCTCTTGCCAATTCATATAATGTCTCACCACTTCATCTATTGCATCCACCACTTCTTCTTCCATTTTGTTCATTATCGGGCCTCCGGCTCCGACATCTAAGCTTGCTCTTCCTTGAGAACTCAACCCACCATAGAAGATTTGTATAATTTGGTAGTTAGGAATCCTATGATGTGGACAGTCTCGTTGATACTTCTTATACCTCTCCCATAATTCATAGAGACTCTCATTAGGCTCTTGCTTGAAACTTTGGATCAAAGCCCTAGATACCGCCGTTTTCTTTTGTGGGAAAAAGCAAGATAAGAAAGCCTTCGTAACTTCATCCCATGTCCTTAGGGATCTTGGTTTGACCTCCTTATCCAACCACTCTAAAGCTCTTCCAATGAGAGAAAAGGGAAACAACTTGAGCCTTATATACTCTTGAGCAACTCCGGCTACCGTATTGCAATACTTCTCAAAATCCTTAAGATGATTGAGAGGATTTTCAATTTTTGTACCACCGAATTGTTTCCTCTCGATCAAGGTAATCATAGCTGGTTTGATTTCAAAATCGTTATCCAGAACCAAAAATGGAACAATCCCACTCTCATACTTGTAAGCACCCGGAGTGCCCAATTCCTTCAATGTCATTCTATGAGCTTCTCCCATGTTCACTAGCTTGCAGACACAATCTCAAACAAAATTATTAGTAACACGGCTACAAATGTAGCCTAAAGGAAAATCTTTTTGTGTTTTTGAATAAGATGGAATAGACTCAAAAACAATACAAAAAACACAACACCATTCCCCTGCAACGGCGCCATTTTAACATGGGATCGGACTAGGTCGTTGAAACTAACCCTACCCTAGGCCAAACAAAATTTGTAATATCTCAACACACCCTTATACAAGTATAATGGTAAGTCGAGGGTTGAACACCAAGGAATGGAGGGCGATCTTATATTGTCAAGTGAAGCTATTCCGGAAAGGTGAGGTATGGGTGTGAATGCTAAACAACTAAACAAGCTAGGTTAGGACAAATGTAATAAACACTAGGGCTCGGGATCCACATACACTTGTAACGGATTCCACTAATTGGGAAAGAGTTGACTAAGTCGAGTGATGCGAGGGAAAACTAATCTTGCCACCAAAAGAGCATATCAAGCTATTTTCCTAGAGGTCTAACTATCGTCAACTACGATAAAATCTAGCTAGGAATGTCACAAGACACCTCAATCGTTAAATGCAAGCCACAAAACAATGGTCCATATCAATGTGAACCTACAATGCAATCTAGTGTGAATAACTAGGGTGATCAAGCCTAAATCAAACACGCACATGCACATAATCAATTAACCAATTTAATCACATCATCAACTCCATCAAATTTCCTCATATTAACATCAATCCATTACTCATATATGCTTCACCATTACCCTAGAAATCAAACTACTCACAATCCATAGAAATCAAGATCAAAACAAAACTAAACAACAAATTCATCATGATCAAATTAAACAAACTAAAATCAAATAACAAATCAATCAAAATTCAATCAAACTTGAACATTCAACAAAACAATTGAAATCAAACTAAAGATTGAATTAAAAAAAAGGAATCCTTACAAACTTGATCAAATTTCTAAGGAAATGGAGAAATCTTCAATCATTAACAATCCACCATGAAATTCTCTCACTAAAACCTAGAGTTTCTCTCTCTATAAATCTCTATAATTTGATCTAAAACTAATTCTAATTCTATTCTAATCATTCTCTCTCTAAAAATAGAAGGAAAAACTATATATAGTAAAACTAACAAGATAAAAGTTAGTTAGATCGTCCAAAAGAAACCCCGGAATGTGCAGTCGCAACAAGGGAGAGGCGCGGCCGTGAGAAAAGGGGTACGGAACAGGGGCCTTGGCAGACGCGCTGGCACCTGCATCAGGTGCACCCACGCCACCCAAGTACGCGGCCGCACCACCCTCGTGTGCACTCGCACCTGGCAGAAGGGGAGCTCCCTCTTCTTCATCCTAGCTCATCCTCGTACCCTCGTCTTAGTGATGATGATGAAAACTAAGGTAGGCAGTCTTAAAATGGCTCTTTTGGTGGGTTCATGCCAAAGATGATGCCCCTACCGCATGCATGCACCGATCTCATGAACTTGCTCCTTGCATTCCTTCAAACTTGAGCTCCAAATTACAAGCAAGAGTCATCCAAAATGATGAGAAATATGTGAGAAACGCTTGGGAATCATTGGAACACGATCATAACCTAAAAATACATGAAAACAAGCAAATAAAAGGGAAAAAGACCAAATAAACAAAGAAATGCACAAAGAAAGAAAACTAACTAAGGAAAGCACAAACTAAAGAAATAAAGAACAAAACTAAGGAAAACTAAAGAAAAGAGCTATAAAAGAGCATGAAAATCATCCTAAAAGAAGCCAAATGAGTGCCATAAATTAAACTCATCAACGAGCGTGGCTCCGATACCGTTGTTGGGGTTTGGTGAGTCCGACTTAACGCGGAAACGAACCCAAAAACAAGACCACACTTGTAATAAATAAAACCATAAACATAATTAATTTAATGACAAGATTAAGATAATAAATCTACTTTTGAAACGTGCCTCACCCGACCACTAGGGCTCTTGATTTAAAGCTAGCCTCGATAATACGAAGGCCTCCAACGATGATCCACCCACAACATGATCACCGACCAGGTCCAATGCCTTGGAGTTAGTAAGGCCGGTCCGAAACCCGAGTAATTAAGTTCAAAGGTTTTCACAAAGATGATGCCTTATTCAACTCTTGAGTTCAAAGGTTTTCATTACTAGTGATGCCTTTTCCAACTTTTATTCAAGCATCATTCCTAATGCCCCAAGTAAGGTATTTATAGGGAATGATGAGAGTATGATAATCTCTCATATAAATGTGGGACAATGAGATTTTCACATTTTATTTTAAAGATAAAATAAAATTATTTAAGAAAACTAGTAATAAATCAACAAGTGTCAAGCATGCATGAGGGAGTAGGTGAGGACCACTTGATGAGGGGTGGGGGGACCAAACTTGCTCCCAACTCCCTCTCCCTAAATCCGGCCAACACATCAAAAACTCCTCCAATCATGTCGCGCCACATGGAAGCCTCACTTGGGCACCAAGGCACCCATGTGGGTTGCCATGCTTGCGGCTGCCACGCACAACAAGCCTAGCATAAGCGTGCGGGCTGCTCCTGCTCTCGACCAGCAAGCCGTGCACCCCAAGTGCAGGCTGCTGGCTTGTGGGTGCACTTGGCTGTGGCAGCCACGCTAGCATTGGTGCGCTAGCACGTACTAGCCAGCGAAGGCCTAGATTGATGCACATGCTAAACACCATGCTACGCATTGTGCCCCTAGCATTCGGTTTGCTTGGGTTTTCAAATTTAATGTTAGGAGCAGGCGCTCCTAAGAGCAGCACGCCCGCTCCAAATTGTGCAAGTTGGGGACTAAAACTCTATACTAGTTTCGAAGCGGGCAATCTGACTTTGATGTAAGCTCGCTCCGAGTTGAGAAGCCAAAATAGAAGTCAATTGCAAGAATAGGAGCGGGCTCCCCTACCCTTTAGCACACCCACTTCTTCCAATGTCGTAGCTAAATTCATTTTTTGAGCGGGCGCTCCTGAGTACTTGCATGCCCACTCTTACTTGGGAAGCCAAATTAGAAGGAAAGTTCTAGATTTAGAGCGGGTGCTCCACCCCTTCAGCACGCCCGCTCCAAACAAATGTTGTAGCTAATTTTTTGTTTGGATCAGGTGCTCCAATAAAACTGCACACCCAATTTTTGTCAGACAATTAAAACAGAAGTCGAATTTCATGTTAGGAGCGGGCGCTCCTCTAAGCTGCACGCCCGCTCCTAACTGGGTTTCCGGAATAAAATTTTTTCAAGAGGTGTGGAGTGGGCGCTTTTCACCCACTGCATGCCCACTCCAGCCTATTCGGGTTAAAAAAAAAAAAGAGATTATCTTCGTTCTTTTTATCCTCTTTCACCCATTTTTCACCAATCATTCAACATTTACACTCTCTCTCCTCTTTACACATCTCCTTCTCTCTCTAAAAACCCTCTTATTCTCAACTTCTCTCTACAAATTCATCATCAAATCTCAACATTTATCACCAAAAATTCACAAAATCCTTTTCTCCTCTAAATTCTCCCTCCAACAACACAAAATTTACCCACTTTTAAACACAAAAATTTCAACCCTGAGAAGACCACCATTGATAATTGAAGAAAATGTTGGATCTTTCAATAATTTGGAGCTAAGAATGGAGGAATTGAGCAAGGCTTGGAGGTTTAAGATTTTTTTCATGCTCGTGTGGGATAAATTCCCTCACTTCTTCACTCTAGTTCTTAATTCTTGTGATTTTACTTCAAATTTCACTTTTCTTGATTATTCTTGATAAATTGTGTGCTTTGATTCATGACTTGTTGGAATTTTGAGAATTATTGTGTTTGAAATTAGTTTAAACATTGTGATAAATTAAATTGAAAATTGAAAATTGTGATTGTTGTGGTTTAGGATTGTTGTGAAGAGATTGGAATAATTGTTCGTTGTGAATTTTGTGTTGGAATTTTTTGTTGGTTGTGTTGGAATAATTTGTTGGATTGTGTTGGAAAATATATTTGGAATTGCTTAAATAGGTACTTGGATTTTATCAGGGGTTTGAAGTTAAGGAGGTTATTTTTGGTGTGTTTTGGTGTTTGTGTGAGGTGTATTGAGTGACCTTTGTAAACCAATTCTCTCATTGTCAAAATGGTTCTTCGATTATTTGGAGGTGCGGGAGGAAAGAAGAGAAAGACTTCTGGCATCAAAAAAAATGAAAAGCGTTCATCCGAAAACCAATCCCAAAACCCAAGACATACACAAAATTGAAAGAATCCTTCTCCGTCAATAAAAAATTCCCGAGAAATTAAAAGGGTATCACAAAGAGCTTTCTAAAAGAAAAATCCTTCCAACAAGATTCTACGACCAATAAACTTGCCAACTTTTAGGGATAGATGGTGGAATTTGGCGAGTGACCGAGAATTTCGGATGGTTAAACATCCTCAAAAAGAGGGAGCTAACCTACGAATTGTTCACTCTCGAATTCATTTCCACCCTTACCATGCGCCGAATCAATGGTGAGGGAGAGGCCATTGAATGCGAGATTAAGTTCAAAATATTCAATCAAGATAGAACTTTAACCTTAACTCGCCTCAATAAGATTTTCGAGTGGCCCGTGTATAATCAAATCGATGAACACGATAGTTTCTACCTCTTTAGATATGAGGAGTATAATTGGTGGAACACTATCACAGGGTACCCTAATTTCACAACCCGGTCTAGCCATGCTAGCCACATTATCCACCTCGTACTCCGTATATTCATGAGAATTATGGGGTATGCTAGCTTCTCGAAGCAAGACCTCGGTAAGCAAACCAAAGAGGAAATCAAATGCCACTTCATAGCTTCCCGATTTGAGGGGGATCTTGAGGGCAACGTGAACATGAGGTACATGTTCATAAAATGGTGCCTAGAAATAAAAAAGAGTACGGAGTTAAAAGGGGAAATAAAATGTGGTGGGATAATCACTATAATTACATAGGCTTTGGGATTCACCAATCGGGTTAACCAATTGACTCCGATGAACGGGTCCAATGTCCTTGACATTCCCGGACTTGCCTCAATGCACATGCTTGTGGAACTCCGAGGTAATGTGACCACCTATTCTTGGTTGGTCAAGGGTAAGCACCGTTGCATTCTCCCAAATGCGGTGGTAATGAATACCTGATGGGTGTCACAAATGGCATTCATTTGATGAGCATTTAGGTTGTTTTCTTCCTCTTTTCATAGCTTTCATGCTCAACAAATGCCTAGTTTTATGCATTTGATCTTGGTTTTACCTTTCCCTTCTTATTTTGTAGTTTTTGTGCATTTTGTTGGTTTTTCTACCCTTTCCTCCTTTATTTGCTCTATTTTCATTGTTGTAGGTATTGTACGAGGTTCGGGTCTTGATATTGGTGATTTACTAAGGTGGAAGTGCTTTTGGAGAAAGCTCATGGCAATTGGAAAGCTCAGGATGCAAGGAAGTGGATTCTCCTAGTTCTAGCTCTTGCGCTCTCAAGTCGTGCTCTCATGAAGATAGGGTGTTGAACCCACTGTCAAGTGCTTTTTGGGACTGCCACTCTTAGTGTTCATCATCATCATATTGCAGTTCATTTGAAGACCTAAGCGAACGCACGAAACCGAGAGAAGAATCGAAGAAACCCATATCAGCGCGGGCGCGCAGCCCTATTGCGCGGGCCCGCTTCTCTAGGTATTTGCTTGCTCGGTTTTTTTGCTTCGCGCCTTCTATAAATACTTTTGTAACCCAATTTTTGGGGAGAGTTTAGAGGAAGAGAATTCACAATTTTATATCACAATTTTAGCTTAGTTGAGAGCTTCTCTCCCTAGTTTTAGGGTTAGTTTAGGAGTAAATACTAGAGAGAGAAAGTGAGGAATTTCAATGGTGATTGAGAGATTGAAGATTCAATGGTAAAAATTGTGTTGAATACCTTCTCTATTATAAATGAGAATTTCTAACTCTATCTCATTTTATTGCTTTGTTTAATATTCTTGTTAGTTTAGATTGATTTTGGTGTTTGATGCTTTATTAGTGTAATTGTTCTTCATAGATTGTTAATTCTTGTTTTCTTTAGTTGTTTGTGATTAGATAATGATGTTTGAGAAGTTGTTTGGCTAGGGATAGGGTGAAACTTGTATCATTGATTGATTGTGCTTAATTTTGGGATTGTGTTGATTAATGGTTGAGATTAAAGTGATTAATGGAAGTTTGCATGTGTGTAATTTGATTACGCCATGAGAATTATGCTAGATTGCATTTTAGTTTCTAATGATACAGAATTGCAATTGTCGATTGAGCTTGATTAGTGATGCTTCTAGTTAGAGTCTCTCGTAGTTGGAGCTTGTTTTACCTCTTGGAGATAGCTTGTTGACTCTTTTGATTCAGCTTGCCATTAGTCTTCACAACCATTGACTTGCATGAATTTCCGAGTTGCTACAATTTTCATGATTTCTTGTTGATCCCCGTTCCTAGTGTTTTATTTGTTTGGTTCTTTGTTTTGTTATTTGGTTAGTGTTTACCTTTAATCCTTAGACTTTGACCTAGCATAGGCGCATAATTGAAAGCGCTTGAACATTACCGTTCCTTTAGGTTTGACCCTTGACTTGCCTCTATAGTAGTATTTAGGTTGCTTAAGTGTTTATAAATATAGTTTGACCGAGGGAGGATTAGTTTCAACGACCTAGTTCCACCCCTCGTCAAAATGGCGCTGTTGCCGGGGAACGGTGTCTATGTTTGAGTGTGTTTTATTGCTTGAGTGTAGGTCTTTGTATATAGTTTTCTTTTGTTTGATTTTTGTTTGTTTTGTTAAAAAAAATTGCATGTATATCATTTCTTTAATATGACAATGAATCTTTTTGTGAGTATTTCAATATACTTAAGGGATTTCTTGACTATAATCGTTGTAGTCTTTGGGAGGCTTGTGAGATTTGTTAATTTGGTTTGAATGAGAAAACTAGGGACATTGTTGAAGGAATGCATAATGGTATATTTAGAGCATTTTCTATTAATGATGCTTGGGAATTCTATGTTTAGTTTGATTTAGAAGTTTATAATAGGGGTAATCATGCTTCTAATTTTGATGTGCAATGTGTTAATTCTTCTAACGCTAGCATGATTTCCCATGATGTGTCACATGATCCCATAGTTGAACCTTGAACAAATGCTTCCAATTCTAGTTCCTCTGTTGTTTATGATAATGGGGTGCTTGCCAAAGCTAACAAATCTCGCATGTTAGATTGTGCCCCCACTCCCCAATGTGATGCATATGATTGTGATCTTAATGTTGATTCTTCCAATCTTGGTTGTACTTCTTCTTCTCTTGTTGAGCCTCAATCTTCTTCACCTTTTGAATCTCCTAATGCTACTTGGGAAGCTCTAATGGAGGAGAGAAGAAGGATTGGAGAAGAGCTAGAACGCCAAATATCACTCTTGACACTTGCTTGTAAAAACTCCAAATCCAATGTGTGTGTTGAGAATGATAATGATGATATTCACGAGCAACCAAGAATGTGTGAGGATCCTATTGTTGAGCATATGAGTGAAGGAAAGGGAGTTGAGAGTGATGATGATTTTGATGATATTTTGAATCTAAACTTCCCTTCCTTTGTTGATTGTGATGAGTCTCAAGTGTATGAATGTGTCTCCTCTATCCATGAGTATTTGGACTTGTTTGAGGTCTTGGCCAATGTGTTTGTTGATTGTCAAAGGAATGAATTTGCATCTATTCATGCATGGTTTTGAGACTTTGGGCTTTAAGGAAGTTAAGGAAGTTGTTCCTGAATGTAGTGGAGGAGATTATTTTGTTCCTCTTAAAAGTTGGATGTTTTAGGGGGATGGAGATCATGAGCGTTCTTCATTTGAAGATTCTATGATTGATTTTTATGCCTTCATTGGAGATGTGAGTCCTTATGGTGAGGGAGTAGTTACCCCTTTTCCCTTTTCTTATACCGCTTTTTCAAGAAGATTTAACCATATCCCTTACACTACTATTTCCCTCCCTTATTTTGTCAATGAGCCCATTGGGGACCCTCTTGTCTATGATGACTTTAATGTCCTTCATTCTTCTATTGTTGAGGAAAAAAGGTGATTTTGCCAACCAAAAATATCTTGAGGAGAGTTTTCCTTATTTTTCTTTTTCTTCTTCTTTTTTCTTTTCTTCTTTTTCTTATTTTGTTGAATTTGCTTTTGATTTTTCTTCCTTTTCTTGGCATCTCTCTCCTCACTTGCGTGCACTATCCTTGTTACACGTCCTCTTCCCGTCATTTGCCTACCTTCCCTCTTACGAAATGTGTAGTAGTGCATTTGACAAGCTCTTACGTGCGTTGAATTATTATTTTCTAGAGCGTTCAAGCTTGGATCTTAAGCAAGCCTTTCTCGGGAAGTAACCCGTGTTTTATTGATTTGATTTTGTTTTCTTTTTAGAATAGATTTTCTCTCATGGAAATGTTTGTGTGCCTTTTTCTATGTACATGACTTGATTTACTTTGATGCTTCGATTTGGATCAAGAATCAAGGAAGTTTGACTCCTATATTTGCTAGCATATGGAAGGCAAGGTTCAATTCGTGAGGAATTTAGCTTTGAAAGGTTTAATTGGGTCATTTACGGGTATTTACACCCATCTAATATCCAGTAATATCCCTCCTTGCTCTTTCTCAAGTGGATGATGACTTGTTGGACATATGTTGGTTTGTTGGATTAATCTCCTTGTTTTCCCCTCCCATGGTTTCAATGATTTATGTTTGAGTGTATTGTCTCATTCAAGCTTAGGGGAGGGTATTCTATCATATTTGATGGGATGTTGATTCATATATGCTATGCACCTTTGTATATGCTTTTCCATCTTCTATATTTTAAAAAACTCCAAAAATATTTTTGTTTCTTTCAAGGCAAATTTGCAATGTATTTTTGTTTTGTTCTTGCTTTGGACATAATACTTTTGAACTTGTATAGTTGAATGCTTTTCTTCTTAAATGGTAACGGTGTGCACGGTTTGAGAGTATGTTTGGTTGATCCTAGGATAGAGTATGCTAAGGTAGTCCCTTAGAACTTTTGTGACCTTGAAGCCGGATTCTATTTGTTTTTGAAACTTTACAATTGCTCCCTTTTGGTGAATTTGAAGCTAATAATGAGTTTTTGCTACAACCTTGTGAGGTTTCATGATTTTCAAGCCTTCTACAATTACATGCATGAGCAACATGGATCCTTGACTATTGCGGACCTTATCTTGAATCTCGACTCATAATTCTCAAACACGAGACCGAACCATTTAGGGAGGACAAAGGCATATTTTCGGGGTGGTATTTTTATTTTCTAGGATAGTCTTCATTATTTTAGTTCATTGGGTTAACATTTGCCTTATTGCTAACCATTATTTGAGCCCTTTCCCTTCTTTTCAAGCCACATCTTTAGAACTTTGAGCCCTTTGTTTCTTTTTGTTCCATTTTTGGTTTTTGTGAAGCAAATGGTCATGCTATCAGAGATTGTGGTATATTAGTTTGGATATTGGTTCCTTTAGTAGCAAGCTTGTGTTTTGTGTATATTTTGTGAATAATGGCAAATGAATGATGGAAAAAGCCGTCCAAAGTTAAAAAAGGCAAGGACATAATAAATGCAAAGTTGTAAGAGCCGTCTATAGTTAAAAGAGGCGAGGACAATTGCTTTGAAAATATGAAAACAACAAAAAAAAAGTGAAAATGAGAAAATTCAAAAATATTTTGATGTGAATTATTCTCCCTTTCTAAGCATTGAGGACAATGCTTCATTTAAGCTTGGGGGTGAAGCGTTTATGCTTCTTGTATATGTTTGTGAGTATAGCTTTGAATAAGCTTGGTGGTAATAGTTTGTTTTTGTTTGGTGACTACTTGATTGTGATTCTAAGAAAGGTTCCTTCTTTGCTTCACTATTAGGGATACCACAAAATTTTTAACTTTTAGCATATCCTCAACCTTTTGCCTTTCATTACAACCACTGGGAAAGACCTTTTGACATAGAGTTTGAGTCACATATCGAGGGAGGGCATTATGAGTTGAAGCCTAAGGAGAGGGGATGCAAAGTCAAGATGTCGAGAAACCTCAAATTTATTTGTTTTTCCAGTTCCTTCAAGGAACTATAGAGACACTCACTAAAAGTAGATTTGAAGCTAAGTGGGAGAATATGATAAAAAGTTTTTGAGATTGTAGGCGTCGTTCGATATGCACCTACATTAAAGCATGTGTGAATATGCTTGGAACTTTTATGAAGTGGGAATTGACATATACGATTTGGGACAAGGAAAGTAAGGTGCCGCCAACAAGTTTTTAAGGAACTTGTAAACCGTTCACGGATCATAGAAGACAACCACGATAAAGGGACAACAATAGGCAACAACGATTGACCCATGAAGGTTACACCCCATTCATAATCCATGAGATTACTAAATCCATATGGTTCGGAACCACGAAAGGAGGATCGCGGATGATGGTACGAAGTGAGTCATAGAGTCACATTCGCCCGTATTGGCCTCTACTTGAATCTTATAGTGAAAAGTGATTCTTGCGATCTCAAAGGCATACAAACAAAAATTCAATTTGCTCAAAACTATTATTATGCTAAATTAGTTGAATATTATTGCAACATATAATTCTAAAATATTGTGATCACTTCAATTAACAACAAGATTAAAAAGGAACCTAAACCGGCTGTCCAAATTATCTTATTAGGCGTGATTTTCAATTACATATTCCCTTTAAATATCCAATATGGTGATCATAATAATAAAAATAGAATAAGCATTAATATCGGAAGCAATTTAACAATATAACGTTAGTAAAATCAAATATAAAATAACCTTATCATGATACTAGCAATATTAAAATAAAATAAGAGTAATTAAATTAATTAATTACTCACATTCCGCACGTTCCTTTAAATTGCTACATCATGAATAAACTGTTAGTAACTTCAATTAAAAATATAAATCAAATTGAAATAATTATATTAAAAGTAGAGTTAATTTGGTCCAAACCCTCAGTTAATTCTACCTTTTCACGCCTTGGTTTAAGGACGGAACCCCGGGTTAAGTATGGATTCCTTGGAGTGCTTAAGGGAAGTATTTTGAGAAAATAGGATAGCTAGTATTTAGGCTAAAGAGGGAGAAGAGAATTATTTGATGATCAAGCTTACTTATGATTTAAAAAGGGGAGATATGACCTCTATTTATAGAGAAAGGAAGGGTCGATAAAAAAAGATAAGATCCGAATTAAATCGGAATAAAACTCGATAAACAACAGTTTTTGCGGTTTTTTGTTTTTATCATATCTTTTGATCCAGAAATCGGAACAAGATAAAAAAGATGTTTTTGGAAATATATTGAAGTATAATTTCTAACCCAATTGGAATCAAATGAAAATATTTTTTTAGAATAAAAGATATGGCCGAAATAGTGAGACGGTGTCAGTTTTGGATAATGTTTGACATTTTATTCATATCTTTTCCGTTATAACTCTGAATTGATATTATAATATATCATTGGAATATAATTTCAAGGTCTATCCAACCATATAAAACTAGGATAAAAACTATGAGGCACGAAAATAATATCTGTCTATCTTTTAACGTCTTTCAACTCGGATAGAAATAGGATTTTTAAAAAGAAAAGTTTTATTCAATTTTAAAATCTTTAATCTTATCTTTTCAAAAAGGATAATTAAGATCTTTTAGAAACTTATATAAGTTTCTAATTAATCCTAATTGGTTTAGGAATGGGATTAAATAATTTGGACCCTGAACATGATCATTGGGTCGTAGGTAAGGTGGGCCTAGGTTCGGTTTGGGCTTAGTTTAGTATTTTGACCATAACTTATTCGTTATAACTTGGATTTGGGCTTATAATATGACATTAGAAAACTATTTTCAAGCCCCATCCAAATATTCAATAATTGGACCCAAATTATAGACCAAAATAATCTCAACTAAACGTTTTTATAAAAAGGACACGAAATGAATTATTTTGGGTTTATAAAGGCACGAAAAGAGGAAAATAAGTTATGGTTTGGGAAAATGGGCTATGAATTGGGTTGTTTTATGAAATGTATTGGGATTGAATTTGGATTTAAGCACTCCAAATATTAAATACTCAACCCGACCAATAATGGAGGTGAAAGACTGTTCATCATCGGGTTTGGTTTTAGGGAGACATTTTTAGGTGTCTACAGAAGCCCCCACTTTGACTGAGTTTTTAGAAACATTAGTTTTGAAAACGATAGTCAAAGTAGTCGATAGGAACGGAAAATGATTTAAGACGTTTTGCGATCCTAAATTACTCTTTATACGCCGATACCTGTAGAAAAATGTTAGTTCCACATTAAAAGAGTAAGGGAATAGAATGCTTATTTAACACTAGTGCGTCGGTGACAAATATGTTTGGTATCTTTTTATGCTTGAAGGAATCCACCGGATGATGTTTGTTGAAATGCTTTCCATGCCTGAGGAAAGCCGATAGATGAGTTTGGTAGCTTTCGATGCTTGAAGAAATCTACCGGATGATACTTTCCATACTTTAGGAAAGTCAACATATGAATTTGGCGGTTTTCTATTCTTGAAGAAATCCACTGGATAATACTTTCCATGCTTGAGGAAAGCCGACAGATGAATTTGGCAGTTTTCTATGCTCAAAGAAACCCACCAGTTGAGATACTTTCCATGCTTGAGGAAAGTCGACATATGATGTAATCGCTGACTTCTTCGATTTGGGAGATGACAACGACTGAAAATTTTCCATGCTTGAGGAAAAACGTGTCTAATAAGATTGCAAGCATCTGTGTATCGAGAACCTGGCGCCATGAAATGATGATGGTGGTTCGATTTTCCCCAAACGTGGGTTGTAGTTGGTTCGCTTGTCCCCGAACGTGGGCTGTAGTTGGTCTGCTTGTCCCCGGACGTGGGATGTAAATGGTCCGCTTGTCCCCGGACGTGGGCTATTGATTGTCTGCTAGTCCCCGGACGTGGGCTGTAGATGGTTCGCTTGTCCTTGAACGTGGCCTGTAAATGGTTTGCTTGTCCCCGAACGTGGGCTGTAAATGGTTCGCTTGTCCCCGAACGTGGGCTATAGATGGTCCGCTTGTCCCCGGACGTGGGCTGTAAATGGTCCGTTTGTTCCCGGACGTGGGTTGTAATTAAAACCCGCAAAATAAAATTTGCCAAGGGACTCGCATAGACTATGATTGACTTGACCAACTGACTTGACTAAGTTTGACTTGACACGACATGAAATGACATGAGTATGACTTGTGATTGTGTGTGTATAATTTGAGTGTGTGTGCACAGACACAAGTAATCGAAAATGCGAAAGAAAAAAAATTCTGTCATTTTTATCATGAGATCATGAGTGGAGGGTACCGACTCTCTCTCGAGAAAGACGTGAAAATTGAACTTTATTCTCGAACTTCCCTCGAAATTAATGTATGCAAGATGCATGTTCTTAGACTAGGAGGCTAAGGACAATTACGTCATGTGACACGATAGATGAATGAACTTAGGTCATGGAGCTAAGAATCATATATGGTGTAAAGAAGCAATCTTGAATGTCACTTAATCCTAGAGGCTAAGCACATATGTAGATTAAGTGATTATGAACGTTTCTTAGGTCAAGGAGGTAGGCACGATATGCTTTTATGATTACAAATCAAGACGATATGCTTTGTATGATTACAAATCATTGATATATAAACGTTGTTCAACACATTATTTGATGCATGAAACAATGAACATTGCTCAGATCAGGAAGCTAAGCAAGTATACAACGTTTCTTCTAATGAATGTTGTCTTGAAAGATGATGAAACATGCACAATAGGGAAACAGGATTTCATGATAAAAGGTTCCTAAGGGAAAGTTGATATGGCTATGTATGTGTGAAAGACGTGTGTGAAAGTGATACTAGGTGAGGCTGCAATAGCTATGATGAGGGAAATAGATGTGAGAAGAATCGAGATGGTGACTCTTTAGGATAGCTAGGTTAAATGATGTGGGTTCAAGCCCCCAAGTCTAGCTCTAGATGGATACCGTCATAGGACTAAGCATTGGATATTTTTCAACTCGATCATTGAATGTGGCCGCACCTCAATGTGAGGTTGCCTACGTATCCGTTGGGAATCCGGCCGAACGTAGCTCTAACCGAACTTTGCACAAGTGTATGTACACCTCAAAGAGGTCTTTCAAGGGTTGTAATATGGTTAAGCTGAAGGTTTAAGGAAGAAAGGGGTAAAAGGTTCAAGACCCGAGCTAAGCCCCCAAGATGTGTAATTGTGAATTTGAAATTTTCGAATTTTGCAAGTTATTTTCTTTTTTTTTTAATTTTTTTTTTTGCTTTTCGTTTTTTTTAATCAACGTGGGAAATCTCAGATCATGCGGTCCATCACTCACTTAGCATTCATGTTTCTCAGGCACGGTACCAAGCACTCGATGAGAGACGCAATTTGAGACGTGTTCATATCAAAGACATTGGAACACTTGCCCTTAGACATTGTTTTATTGTTGCTTTGCTACTTTTTTTTTTACTTGCTTTTTGAATGTTTTACAATTACACATCTTCCAATCCTAGGGTTAAGGGAATGTGGGTTGAATAAAAAAGGTAAATCATTAGACGAGGTTCAAAGTGGTTGATGAAGAAATGGAATGTGATTGAATGGTTAATGGGGAATGAACGGGTTGCAAAGGTACCTCAAATCATTGGTATACCTTGTGTTCGGTACGAAAATTGTTTTTTTTTATATATTTTTCTAATCACATGATCTAATGTAAGAAAGAGATTCTCGTTTATGAAGAAGGTAAGAAATGTGACACATAGACATATGTATAAGGAGAACCTGTGCTAGACTTTTTAGGGGGAAGGGTTTGAAACAAAAGAAGAAGAAAACATGAAATCTTGGTGAGAAGCTTGCATCGTGCTTTGTCTTTATGGCTGTTTATGAGTTACTGCTAGCTGCCTGCTGAGGAAAATAGTTTCTTGTTGTTGATCCTTTGATTGGAAGGAAAGAAGGAAGGAGTAAAGTTTCCCTTATTCTTCCAACTATTGCCTAGTTACTTTAGACTCAAGTACTGTGTAAGGAAGAACTCACTTAATGCATTCACTCAATACTCGGATTGAAAAGGAGAAGTGTATGAAACGATTTTGAAAACTAATGGGAAACACTCCACTCATTCCTATTACGACGGAAATGATGCATGCATGGTTCTAGTATACGACCATAAACAATATAGTGCATTACTCGAAGACAAAGAGTGTGCAACGACTCAACATGTGTGATTAGGTTAGTTTATTAAGACTCCTGGTATGATCGCATGGCTTGATATGAGGACGTTGTGAAAAACAAAGAACCCAATGACAAAATAGCATGGAAGACTAAAAGACAAACTAACTTGATTAATTTTTTTCCAATTTTAATGTTTATGCTATTTACTAGGTGAAAACGGTCCATTGGAAATTGTTAGTCATAAATAAGATCAACCACAATCAAAGACAAAGAACACATATGAAGGTTAGCACAAAAATTGATCACAAGAAACTAGGAAAATGACTAGAATTCTAGAAGAGTTATGACTCATGGGTATATATACAAATAAATAAATAAAAATCTATAATCCTATGTTATTTGAGTTGATACGGATTAAAGGATTTGGATAATACTAGCTTGACACAAAACGATATAAAAAATAATTTTAAAAAATAAAACAAAAGAAAGTTGACGCTAAAAAGACACCTAAACTGGACAGGCTGTAGTATATCGGTTATAAATTTTTATCTGTGACTTTGATTGAGACAAAACTAACGCCAAATTAAAGATAAAACCCGGGGCTACAGATCCATAGGTGGCACAACACGTAACTCTTTCAAGAACTCTGGCTATGACAAAAATAAGTTGACTATTGTGCAGTATACGAGAATAAAGGTTGACTCAAATTTAAAAAATAAAATCTATGACTCGACTCTAAAAAAATAAAAAGGGTTTTTTAAGAGGAAAAAAAATATTTAAAAAAAGTCAATAGGAAAATGCACATATCAACACATCGTCAAGCATGATGCAATGAAGTTTTGCAACCTAAAGTCAAGATCTATGTTCCACTATGGTCAAGCTTTTGGGTGTCACAGGATACCATGGTTTAGAGTTTGGACGCGTTAGCAAGGCAGCCTCCCTTGAGGGTGTATGCCAACGGGCGGCTCCATCAGTTCGTGATGAAATCAAACTCGACTCCATGATTTGGGTGGATTTAAAACTCGGATGAACCTTTATTGCCATGAGCGTTTTCGGGTTGATAGAGCATAAATCCCCCGGGCTAGCCACATACGTAGAACACGTACTTTTGTGGCAAAGTAGGTAATCTAAAATTCATATGCATATGTAACAATGCCAATTAAATCGCAGGAATAAAATTCAAAAATCTTTCAAATCTCATCCACTCATCTCATTTAAATATCGATCACTCAAATCGATAAATAACCGAGAATCCTCCCCAGTGGAGTCGCCAAATTGTAGGCGTCGTTCGATGTGCGCCTACATTAAAGCATGTGTGAATATGCTTTACACTCTTAGGAAGTGAGAATTGACGTATACGATTAGGGACAAGGAATGTATGGAGCCGCCAACAAGTTTTTAAGGAACTTGTAAACTGTTCATGGATCATAAAAGGCAACCACGATAAAGGGACAACGATAGGCAACAACGATTGACCCGTGAAGGTTACACCCCATTCATAATCCATGAGATTACTAACTCCATATGGTTCGGAACCACGAAAGTAGGATCGGGGATGATGGTACAAAGTGAGTCATGGAGTCACATTCGCCCGTATTGGCCTCTACTCGGTTCTAATAGTGAAAAGTGATTCCTGCGATTTCAAAGGCATACAAACAAAAATTCAATTTGCTTAAAACTATTATTATGCTAAATTGGTTGAATATTATTACAACATATTATTCTAAAATATTGTAATCACTTCAATTAACAACAAGATTAAAAAGGAACCTAAGCTAGTTGTCAAAATTATCTTATTAGGCGTGACTTTCAATTACATATTCCCTTTAAACATGCAATATGGTGATCATAATAATAAAAATAAAATAACCATGAATATTGGAAGCAATTTAAAAATAATAGCATTAGTCAAATCAAATATAAAATAACCTTTTTATGATACTATAAATATTAAAATAAAATAAGAGTAATTAAATTAATTAATTACTCACATTCCGCACGTTCCTTTAAATTGCTACATCATAAATAAGTTGTTAGTAACTTCAATTAAAAATATAAATCAAATTGAAAAAATTAAATTAAAAGTAGAGTTAATTTGGTCCAAACCCTCAGTTAATTCTACCTTTTCACGCCTTGGTTTAAGGACGGAACCTCGGGTTAAGTATGGACTCCTTGGAGTGCTTAAGGGAAGTATTTTGAGAAAATAAGATAGCTAGTATTTAGGCTAAAGAGGGAGAAGAGAATTATTTGATGATCAAGCTTGTTGATGATTGAAAAGGGGATATATGACCTCTATTTATAGAGAAAAAAGAAGGGTTGAAAAAACAAGATAAGATCCGAATTAAATCGGAATAAAACTCGATAGACTGCAGTTTTTGCGGTTTTTTGTTTTTATCATATCTTTTGATCCAGAAATTGGAATAAGATAAATAAGATATTTTTTTGGAAATATATTGAAGTATATTTCTAACCCAATTGGAATCAGATAAAAACTTTTTTTAGAATAAAAGATATGGCCGAAATAGTGAGACGGTGTCAATTTTGGTTAGAGTTTGGCATTTTATTCATATCTTTTCTATTATAGCTCGGAATTGATATTATAATATATCATTAGAAAGATAATTTCAAGGTATATCCAACCATATAAAGTTTGGATAAAAACTATGAGGCATGAAAATAATATCTGTCTATATTTTAACGTCTTTCAATTCGGATAGACATAGGATTTTCAAAAATGAAAAGTTTTATTCAATTTCAAACTCTTTAATCTTATCTTTTCAAAAAGGATAATTAATATCTTTTAGAAACTTATAAAAGTTTCTAATTAATCTAATTGGTTTAGGAATGGTATTAAATAATTTGGACCCTCCACATGATCATTGGGTCGTAGGTATGGTGGGCCTAGGTTCAGTTTGGGCTCAGTTTAGTATTTTGACCATAACTTATTCGTTATAACTCGGATTTGGGATTATAATATATCATTAGAATTCTATTTTCAAGCCCCATCAAAATATTCAAAAATGTGACCCAAATTATGGACCAAAACAAACTCAACTAAACATTTTTATAAAAAGGACACGAAATGAATGATTTTAAAGGATACGAAATGAATTATTTTGGGTTTAAAGGCACGAAAAAGAGGAAAATAAGTTATGCTTTTGGAAAATTGGCTAGGAATTGGGTTTTTTTATGAAATGTATTTGGATTTAATGTGGATTTAATCATTCCAAAGATTAAATAATCAACCCGACCAATAATGGCGGTGAAAGGCTGTTCATCATCGGGTTTGGTTTTAGGGAGACATTTTTAGGTGTCTACAGAGATGAAAGTGAATAGCGTTCCATTAGGTATCTATGCTTATAACATGTCCTATGTTTCAATCAACCTTAGATATCTTAGAACGTGCACTCCCTTACGTGTTTTGAAAGATTTGCATTCATTTATGCTTGTACATTTAGAAAAATCCTTTCATGAACTTTTGTTTGCTTTTCTTGTATTTTGGTTTCTTTTTCATGCTTTTCCTTGTTTGTATTATTACAAGTGTTATAGGTTAATCTCTTGGGAAACCTTTTCGAGAGCATCAATCGTCCTCTAGGGCGATCTAGGGGTTTAAATGACTTGTCTTTAGTTGCTAAAACTGACCGTGACTCCTACGAAAGTGAGTTAGTGTATTTTCTTGTCTCTTCTCTTCTTCTTGTTTGTTTGAATAAGCTCATCATTTCTCCCTTGGTTTTGTTTTGCTCGAGGACGAGCATTAAGTAATATTGGGTGTATTTGATGGGTGTCATAAATGGCACCCATTTGATGGGAATTTAGGTTGTTTTCTTCATCTTTTCATAGCTTTCATGTTCAATAAATGCCTAATTTTCTGCATTTGGTCTTGGTTTTACCTTTTCCCTCTTATTTTGTAGCATTTGTTTATTTTGTTGGTTTTTCTACTCTTTCCTCCTTTAGTTTTATTTGAGGACATGCATTTGGCTAGCTTAAAGGGATTTGATAAGTGGTTTATTTGACCACTTATTGTGGTGAATTTAACCAAGTTTTGCTGTCATTTCCCCTCTTTCTCATCCGTTTTGTATATAAAAGCTATGTCTCGGCCTTGCCCCTCTTTGTTTGTTTTTGTCCATGTTTTGCAGGTATTATAACTCAATTTTACAAGCATTCAAATCATGGAATGATGTTCAAAGCTTGAAAACAAAAAAAAGGAGAGCCCGCTCCAAGAGCGGGCGCTCTATCGAAATCAGCAACATTTTGCCCCAAATCAAAACCTGTGAGGAGCGGGCGTGCTCCCTAGTTGCAGCGGGCGCTCCTAGTTGTTCTAGTACTTTGTACCACAACTCTAAAGAAAGGAGGAGTGGGAGTGCACCCTCCTTGAAGCGGGCGCTCCTCCCCTAGCAAGAAGAATCTGCCATATGCTGAGAACAGAGGAGCGGCATGTAGAGCCTTTGGAGCGGGCGCTGCTCCCTGATTATTTGAATTCTTACTTCTTCTAAGGCAAGCTTGAGTGAGCGCGTAACTATTTGGAGCGGGGGCTTCCGGCCTTGGAGCGGGCGCTCCGTGCTTGAAATTCGTCCTGTTTTGACAAATTAACCTATGTAATTCGGGGAGTACAAATACTTTCCCCAAAGCTCATTTGTAAGGTAAACAGCAGTAGCACATTATTTAGCATTCCCTCTTAGTTTGAAACAATCCATTTTGATAATTTAGTTTAGTTTTCATCAAATTAATCATTGTAATAGTGAGTTTCAAGAATTTTACTCAAGGTTTGGCACATTATATTCAACATTTCAAGCTTCATTTAATAATTTCTTCAACCTTTATCTACTTAATTTCTTAATTTATTTGGTATTTGCATGTTACTTGAATCTCTTTAGTACTTGATAATTTGTTGTTTGATGATAGTTCACTCAATTTTTAACCACTTTTTCCCAATTATTGAAGTAGTTACAACCCTAATCCTTGTTTCCATGTTGATTAATATGAGTTGTAGTAGTCTTCTTGCTAGGGGTTGGGTGAATCTCAACCTTTTGGGTTAGTTATGTAAATGTAGGAGAAGCATTTATGTTTGTATTGAAATTAAATTGATTGTATGAGATTGCTTGTTATTTCTTCATGATAGGATTAACTACACTTGACTTGGAGCTTGATAGCATAATATGCTTAGTTATGGAAATGTGAATTGAGTATGTCATTACTTATTGCAATTTGATTATGTATCTTCTATTGCTAAACTAATGAGGAATCAAAGTTTGGTAGTGTGAGTTGTTTTCTAATTGCATAAGGTTGATCTTACATATAGTCCTTGCTATATCTTGTCTATTTTACTCCGCGTTTGCCTAATTCCCTTAGTTGAGTGGATCCCATTGCCTAGTGTCTTTAATCCATTGAATTAGAATAATAGTTTGTTTATTTACTTGACGATCCCAAAATCACCATAGACTTTGGATTAGCTTAAGTGTTAAGATCCTTAGCAACCATATCTTGTTCCTTCTGGACCGAACTCTTACTTATCATTATGCTTGGTTTTTAGGATGCTTATTTATAAGTGTGTTTGATTGAGTGTGGAATGTGCGACCGTTCTAACGCCCATCAAGTGACAAACGCAAGTACACATGTCTAACAGGCATTTGGTTGGCATTAATGTCATCACCTAAATCTCCCTGTTCACTGTCCTTTCTCTCTCTTTCAAATTAAATTTCCTCCTCTCCTTACCCACTACATTAGCTTAGATGTTTTTATTTTTATTTTTTTTTTATTCGTTTTACTAGAAATTTTAAAAAATATATATTACTAATTTTTAATGAATTGATGCCTTTGTAGGTAACATTCTAACTACACAAAAAAAAAAAAAAAAAAAAACTATCAACTATCACGCTAAGGATCAAATTCTTGATCTCCAAGACCAACAGTTAGGATGCAAGGTACAGGTAACCACTAAGTTGCGCTACTACATCATTCTATTTTGACACAAATATTTATTTTTTACCTTCACTTTCATTTTTTTAATATTTTTTTTATAAAAAATACTTTTTAATACTTTTTTCAAAAAATCAGTGGGTTGAACCCACTGGTACTCATCGTTTATCCACCTCCTAAACCACCTCCAACCATGATGTGGAGTATAGAAATTTATATAATCTATACCACAATACAATATTAATCGAGATAAGAGGCTAGAGTAATTGGTTAGTTCTCTAACTTCCTTAGGTAAGGCTAGGAAACTCGTTCTATGATTTATCCAAATCAATATTATTATTAAAACTCAAAGGCAAGGTGTTCTAATCCATCATGTGTCATTTTCTTTCCCTTATTTAGCCACATCATCAAATTGCCACGTTAATAAACCATATCAACACTACAACAAAATAAAGCAAAGGTTACACTGAAAAACTATTGCCTAATATCAAAAAAGTGTTGTCTTGTAGCTAAGGCAACACATATGAGGCGTAGTTTATGCCCCCGTTGTCTATTCCTAAGGCAACACATTTTAGTTCAAAGGCAACAATTTTAAAAGCCAAGGTATAATGATACCTAAGGCAACACTGTTACAAAGGCAACAAAAGAAAATTGTTGCAATCTTAGAAAACAATTAAAAAAATGTTTTCTTCTATAATAATATGCACCAAGCTCTTTATCTGTTTTATTAGATAGTAATAATACAATATTGTTGCCAAAAAATCTGAAAGACAACACTTTAAAAAATTATTGTATATGAAATGAAAGAAATATAATGAATAAACGTGTGAACTGAACAATGGAAGAAAAATTAATCTAAATGGAAGCTAAACATCAATATATATGTAAAATTTTTTATATCATAACGCATGTGAACACATCTATCAAAATCCAAAAACAATATCCAAGTAAATATACTACACAATGTGTCTACCCTAAAAAAAGCTAAATAGATTGACAAACTAGTACATTATTAGTACCACTAATTGTTCGTATCTAATTGTATATACAATGGAGGGATTGTAATGTCCAAAGCGGGAAACAAGTCAATTGACTATAGACAATCTAAAGCTCCAATAAATCAACTCTCTTTCTCTGTCTTCAATATATATCTTTCTTCCATGTGCTTTACCTGTAATACCAATCAAATAAAAAAGCTAAAGAATAATATAGTTTTTTCAAAATTTAAGATAAATAATTGAAATTCTAAACAATGAATTAAAACCTTTGGCAGCCTACAATGTCATATGACAGGAATCAGCTTCACCGTAATTGAATAAAAATGTTAGCTTCACTGTAATTCAATCAGAACCACTTTACACTCAGAGCTCAACGTCAAAGAAAGAAAAGGTTTCATTCTTACCTCTCCTGGTCCAAGAAATAAAAATCTATGTTCTGCCAAGGTGCCACCAACTAATTTCAGTGCCAAAAGAATTCTTGTTAGGACAATAGATGTAGTCCCCTATGCAGAGAAGAATAGAATTGAAAGAAAAATAAAGGGGGTTAGAGCTGACACAAAGTAAATTATTACATAAAAACGTATCTCTCTCATTACATACCTGAATATCACCATTGAACTAACACACGATAACTTGTTGAGTATTTTGAGAGCAGCTTGAAGGCATTATGGTTGGTAGTCTTTGAATTTCAGTTATAAATCCAATTAAATTTTAAAATATGAAAGGATACAGATTACTTTAAATAACGGAAATTATAATCATAGACAGTAGTAAGTCTAGTAACAAACCTGTATAACAAGAACTTTTCTCCATAGTTCTGCTTTACTGCACTCATGAACTCCTCAAGAAGCTCATCATATTACTACAAAAAAAAGTTATGTAACCTCAATCTATACTGTAACAAATTTTTCATCACATGTATCAAAGAAAAAAAATTAAAAAAAGCTTTACAACCTTCCAAGTGGCTCTTCTTTGTCATAGACCAATGTAGAACTCATCGTTAAGCATTTTCTCGTTGTAAGTCCTGACATCAGTGGTTATTGGCAAACACTGAAACAAGAGAGGTAGGACGAACCTTCTCAAATTATAAATTCAACATAATAAATTCACAAAGGATCTATTTTGCTTACCCTTAATGGACAAACTCCTCCAAGTATTGTTTAATGAGCCAATTTTTCCACAAACATGTTCATTTTTACAACTATGAAATCACACAAGTTTTACAATAATAATGATCTATTTAGAGCTAGGGCACATCTAACCACCTGACAACCAAGATAACCGAGCCCCAAAATCCGTTTATAATCTGGCACAACTATAACTTGTATGGTTCTCTCAAGCTAATTTCTGAAAACATCAAGAATTCTTCTCAATCACTTCAAGTTTAGAAATGCACCAAAATCAAGCATTTGTTTACAAAAGACACCGGTATTTCCAAATCCATATATTAATTTAAGAAGTAATTAATTTGTAAAAAATTGTAGGGAAAATAGAATAAAAATAAAAAAGAAAAGGAACAATATTCCTTTTAGCAACCCTACCCAACTCAATGCAACAACCTCACATAGGCATCAAGAGAACAATAATAACCTCGTTGTGATAGAACCAAGTTAGCAGACCACAGAAATTTCTAGAAGGCATAACTTTCAGCACACAATTCCAAATTGAGAAATTTTTGAGCCTAGATTGGATAACTTTTCAAGATCTATAACGTTTATGAAGGGGCTAGGGGCTAAAAACGACTGTAGGTCCATAATTTTGGGACGGACAGAACTGCAGCTATGGGGCAACTGCAAAGTAACAATAGCAGCAATACAACATGGCAACAACAACATTATTACATGCAGCAATAATTTCAGACAAAATACAGTAGCAATTGAACAGAAAAACTATAGCAGCAATGTTAACATTCAAGCAACAATAATACAGAGTAGACAATAACACTAACTCAACTTTTTCCACATAAAAGCAATGCTAACACCAAACTCTCACACACAACCCACATTCTTGAACATCTATGTAGAATATGTCTTGATTAAAGAAATTAGTTAATCGCATGCAAATTATTCCATCTAAACATTATTGTACCAAATTGCATCTAACAAAATATTGTATGTGAATTATTTCCATCAATAAACACATGTAATCAAGTGGAGATGTCAATAAAATGGCTACAGATCTTAAGCAACAATTGAATGTACAACAACTCATATATTAACGAAATAAATGCAATTCTGAAATCTAACATTACTACAGTATCATACAAGCAAATTCAAGTTAAGCAGGATAAATAATGACTATATAATCTGGTCATTAATTTCATAAAGAAGGTGGGCTGAGCTTGTAATCCTTTTTTCTTTGAATTTTGATTGATAGAAATCAATTAATTAATTTCATTCCTAAAGATAACTTACACCAGTGACTGATCCAGAAAACCAATATTATCAATTCCTAAGGAAAAAAAAAATCGAGAAAACCAATATTATCAATTCCTAAAAAATTTAGAAACCCTAACTCTCTAATTTGATAAACTAAATAACAAATCATCAATTTCAAGCAACATCCACACTAACTTGATAGATTAAATAACATAAACAAGTAATTTATGCACAAAATCAACCCAACAACTCATGTAGAATAACAAATTAAAAGCTTAAAAATCAATAGTTAAGTATGATTACAGAATTAACTTGTCCAGAGTGTGGTTGTGCGGTGGCTAGAGACTGGAGTGCGGTGGCTGGAGACTGGAGTGCGGTGGATGGACGGTGCGGCGGCAGGTTGGCACACAGGTAGCAGCGGTGGCTGGCAGTGGCAGATTACCCATTGAAGAGAGAGAAGCGTTTCTCGCTGCGCTTTTTTTTTTTTTTTTTTTTTTTTTTTTTTTTTTTTTTTGGTTTTTGCGTTGTTAATTATGAGTAACTGATTCTTAGTGGAAAAACCCAAAAAAACAATTCACCATTTTCGCGGTAATTGATTGTCTTTATTTATTTTATTTTATTTTTTTTGAGATAAAAATTCTACAGTAATTTTTTTTATTTTTATTTTTTTTAAAGAAAGTTCTAATTTTTATCTCTTAATTATGAGTATATGAGGTTTTTTATTTCAACTATTAAAGAAAAAAAAGTGAGTTTTTTATAAAAAGGTTTAATTTTTTTTAAATAAGGATAATGGTCTAATTTTTATCTCTTAATGAGTTTTATGTTATGATTTCTATTTTTCTTACAAAGTATTATGTGTATTTTGAATATTTGATAGGTAATTAGGTAAAGGGGGCCTTCTACCAAGGCCAATCAATGCTCAACTCCTTGTAAATTATTTTGATCAATGTCTCAATGAGTTAAAAAAGTTAAATAACTTCATATTATTTATAAAATAATGTGGCACATTGATTACTTTTGAAAACGATAGTAACTCGCCCTATATTAAATTAAATCAGTTTTAAATCATATTTTCATATCTAAGCTCCCTATTTCTGGTCAAGATATGCCAATTATAGGAATATACAATTTTATACAAAATTATAAATATACGGGCTTATAAAATAATCTTCTAATTGATAAACCAATACAAGGTGAAATTCAAATAGAGTTGTAAATGATCTATCTGTACCAATTAGGTTTCAAACCTAATAGTATTGTACTTAAAATCATATAAACATGATGAGCCTAAATCATTTCATTCTACGACTAACTTGTTTTACCCGAATCGCTTATATTTAACCTGCCATAAGTTTAACTCAAATTTTATTGTGTATAACCCACCAAAAGTTTAACTGAAATCATATAAACCCGGCCACCCATTAGAACCGTTTTTACCTATAAGTCTATTACCCATTATATCCAAACTATTTACAATGAACCCACAACCTGTTTAACCCTAACCACTTTAGTGTGACTCATACTATATGGTACATTAAATTGTCGATAATTCAACACCAATTTGATTTAAAAATAATAAGTTGATAGGTAATGATAAGAATGAAAATGATAATGATACGATGACCCATGAATTACTTAATGTGATAACTCAACGCCCCTTAAACCTAAAATCATTGACACGTTTGGTATTTTGTTTTAAAAAAAAAAATTAAATACAAATTTTGTTCAATATTTATTTTTCCTTTATCAAATACAATTTTTTTTTTAATTATATATGTTGTTAAATAGGTATTATAATATAATGCTTTTATAATATAAACTTTTATATTTTTATATAGACAACAATTTGATTGTTGTTATCTTGTAGGGTAACATATGAAATAAATGTTGTCTTATGTAAGAGAAAAGACTACATTTTATAATATTGTTGTCTAACATACTCTAAAGCAACACTTTTGCAACGGTTGCATTGTCATGTACTATAGATTGGTATGATCAAGGTAACAAATAAGAATTGTTGCCATTTCCTACAAAAGACAACATTTGTTATTTTGTTACAATTTTATGTGTTGCCTATTCTTATTTTTTTTGTAGTGAAAATAGCCATTACAATATTAAAAAAAATACCACTTAGGCATAATTTCAACAAATACTCATATACCCAATTACAATACCTTTTTTATAATTAAATCTTTTTTTTTACCTTCCCGTAAAAAATAATTAAAAAAATTCATTATAGAATTTGACCAAAATTATACATTTATGTTTAAAGTATGCATATTATATGGCTTTTTTTTCAAACACCTTTTTTTTTATTACTACTAAAAGATTTCTTTCTCTCCATATATATATGTCCATCAAAATTAAATGGAATTTTCATGGTTTTCCCTAAAAAAAAAACTCCAACAAAATCAGATTTGCGGTGTTAATTTTAGTTAGTAGTTATTGCACTCGAGTGATCAAGCAAAAATTGCTTTCTATGAAATTATCCATATTTTATTGATTTACTATTGTCGAAAAACACCTAAACGTCTTTGATCACATTCAGAAAACCAAAATAAAGAAAGGTAATTTCTGTATTGGTTGTTGACTTACTACACAAGTTGTTTGTTTGTTATATTATCATCTTACCTTCTGTGATTAAACGAGTGTCAGTAAATTTCAATAGTATATCAACTAAGTGTTAATAGATTTTTTTTCGTAATTTTGTGGATTTTTTTATAGTGGATCACCTTAATCTGTGTATTTGAAGTATTTAGAGTGATTCTCAAATAGATTTCAAGCTGAGTTTCATATGATTAAGTGACTCTTACACCGATAATTTGTGATTTTTAACATAATTTTTAAGTTTTTAGTGCATGTTTTTTTATTTTGATTGATATGGAATTGATAGAATCTTGAGTTTTTGATGGGAACTACAGAACGTTACGGTTGACACATGACACTTCATTCCAATAGCCTAAGATACTCTTTTCTTAATATGCATATCAAAAATTTATAATATAATGCATATATTTTCTTTTTTTTTACAAAGGTAGAAAACAAACAAAAAAACAAGATTAAACTAAAACTGAAAAAGCAACTAGATTTGTACGACAATTATTAGAAATCACGTGTGCTTGCTGAACCTTGTCATGATCTACCTTATGGACATTGCAGAGCTGAAAATGAGATCCAAGTTGACGAATCTCTTGTAATGTCCAATGCAGGTTGATGTTGGTATTGGTTGGCTGCCGAAGAAGAGCAACTAGGACCTCCAAATCTGTGTAAATCATACATGTATAAGGCTATGACTATGAGCCCACTTTAAAGCCGATACGCTTGCTATTGCTTCTACCATAAGTGCTGAGTTAGTAATCCCAAAACTCCCACCAACCTTCATCTTGACAGTGTTGGTGAAGCTAGTCGTCCATCCTATGCCATATTGACCTGTATCCTTATGCCAAGACCCGTCAATGGCAACGGTATGGTCTAAGTGGCTCAAAGAAATCCCATTAACAGTTTTCACATGGCCAAGCTTAGCTTGTAATAACCCTGGCAGAGAAAGGCAATTATCATCATAAACCTTAAGAACTCCTAGAGAGCGGAGGTCAGGCTTAAGGTAGTCTTGGAGATTCTTTCATACCTCAACTAGATTTAACTTGAACGCCTGAGGAGACCCAAGTGTTCCCTAAAAGACTTGTTGGTTCCTAGTTACCCATAAAGCCCATAGAGTGGCAACAAAGTGTTGAATCCCAAACTATGGACACCTTCCTTACTATAAAAAAGCATGATAAGTGACGTGGGTGCATGGAACTTAGTGGAAGAAGTAGAAGACGTGCCACATATTGTGACACGTTGTCGGGCCAAGCTCCTTGGTGGTCACCTCTTGGGGTTGACTATCATAACACTTGAAGACCGTAACAATTGAAGTGGTGCGGCCGAACCAAGGAAGTCCGACCAAACCTCCCAGGCAGTAGCAATCCAAATTTTAGCATTTTTGCAGGAAAGGTTGAACTCCAAAAGTTCGACTGAACCAGGAGCAGGGAAGTTCGACCGAATCTACCCCTTGGTTCGATCGAACCTACACAGTAGTCCAACCGAACCTACTCATTGTTCGGCCAGACCTTTTCCTGTTTTCAGTCAGTTTTGTAAGGACTATCTAAGTTCCTTTTGAGAACGTTTTGCAATTAATTTATGTTGAACTTTGCTTTACTTTATAATCAATGAGACATTTTCTCTCTACCCATAATATTTGTGATTATTTGCTTTCTTTGTGATTGCACTAGTAGAAAAAGAGCAATAGGCAGCGGTTCAAACCCGGTCTAAGACACCGGTTTGAACCGCTTTCAATGTGGGGGGTGCCAATTACCCCACTTTTTGGCACCGGTTCAAAACCGGTGCCCTAAACCTGTTTTTGCATCGGTTAACCGGTGCCTTTACTTGTTTTGGCCACCGGTTAACCGGTGCCTAAAATAAACTCCCGCATTTTTTTTTGTGGCAGCTAGTTTTGGCACCAGTTAACCGGTGCCTTTTTACTCAATATTTTTTCCCCATTTTTCGTGCAATAATATTTTAAAAAAAAACCCTTTTTCGAGCAATAATAATAACCTGTAATTCCAGCAATAATATTAAATAAAATAATTAATAATATTATTATTATAATTACTAATAATATAATATTATTAAATATTATAATAAGATACAAATAATATTAAAAACAAGAATTCATATATATATATATATATACATATATATATATATATATATATATATATACATATATATATATATATACATACATATATATATATATATATATATATATATATATATATATATATTCCCAAACGCAATACAATAAAAAAAAAGTGTTATATGTATATATACAAATGATAATAAGTAAATACTGAATAATAATATAGTTCAAAAGTTAACATAAATTTACAATTAAAATGTCATTTACATGTTGAAGGTGATAAAAGACGCCAACATGTCGCGAATTTTATTAAGCTCCTTTATTGTCAACGAACCATCCTTTTGGACCTTGCAAAACTTGAAATACAAAAAAATTATGTTAGAATTAATTAATTAGGCAAAACAATATGTATTTTATCAAATATGACCTATATGACTTCTATTTAGACCATTTCCTACATTTCTTATCAAATGAACTATTTATTTCTCATAACATGTCAATGACACCTAGTTTTATGTGTCTAAGCCCTAATATTCAATCAAAAGAGCATTTTATTAAGGTTTAAGACGTTTTTTAATCAAAATGGCCTATATAACTTTACTTTGCCCATTTCCTACATTTCTTATTAAATGAACTTTATTTATCTCATAACATTTCAATATTATCTAGTTATAGGTGTATAAGGAAAGAAATCACATCAAAAGAGCATATAAACACAAAATGGCCCAAATATGGCCCATATGACTTATATTCAGCCCATTTTCTACCTTTCTTGTCAAATCACCTTTTTAATTCTCAAAACATGTCAACGTTGGGTAATATTAGGTGTCTAAGGCTAGAAATCACATCAATATAGCATTTCATTAAGTTTAACAACGCATTTTACTCAATATGAGCCAAATATGGCCTATATGACTTCTATGTAGCTCATTTCCTACATTATGTATCAAATGAACTATTTTTTTTTCATAACATGTCAATGATACCTAGTTTTATGTGTCTAAGCCCTAAAATTGAATTAAAAGAGCATTTTATTAAGGTTTAAGACGCTTTTTACTAAAAAGGGTCCGAATATAGCCTATATGACTTTACTTTGCCCATTTCCTAGATTTCTTATTAAATGAACTTTATTTATCAAATAAAATATCAATATTATATAGTTATAGGTGTATAAGGAAAGAAATCACATCAAAAGAGCATACTAACACAAAATGGACCAAATATGGCCCATATGACTTCTATTCAGGCCATTTTCTACCTTTCTTGTCAAATCACCTTTTTATTTCTCATAACATGTCAATGTTGGGTAATATTAGGTGTCTAAGGCTAGAAATCAAATCAATATAGCATTTCATTAAGTTTTAGGACTTACCTCATCAAGTTGTTGACTGTCCGTACAATGAGTCACTATGTCTAGTATGAATCTCATCACATACAAAGCACAATCAAGTCCATTTTCTTATTGTGCGCACTAGCATATGACAAAGAAATCACATGAGTGAAACATACAAAGGAAATTAGCAAATATATATACTAACATTGATGTTGAAGATAATCACAATATCATGTAAATTACCAACGGTGACTTCTATGTTGGACCCTTTGGAGCACGACAATGTAGCTTCTTCATAACACTGTAGTAAATAAAGTACATTCAAATTTGATTAGTCGTATGACTACTAAATTAGTTATTATTATCAATAATCATCACTAGGTAGCTATATTTATTTACTTTTGGAATATATACTTCACGAGCCACTTCTTCGTTGATCGAGCCGAATCAAGGTGATAAATTGTGTTATTAGAATTACAAATCACCATGAGGCTCCAATGCTCTCTACATAAGTTCACAATAGACAAGCAAATTAATATTTAGGAGCCAACATATAATGAGCCAACATGTGGCGAATATGAACTTGTCTCCCGCACGCGCTGATTCCCTGATACTTTGCTCAACATAGTACAACACGTCATGGGGGTTGCCTATGATTCTAGTAGTGGATAACTGCTCGGGGCATAGCCACCCTAATTTACAAGGAGAATCAGTTTCAGTTAAGTGCTCCTATAGTGCTCTGCGTGCATGAACATTGAATAATTAATCACTTGTAGAATAATCACCATAAATTTGAATAACTTGAAAAAAGTGTAGATTATGTGGGCAATGAAGTACCTCATGAATGTTTGAATGAGGGAAATGTTAAGCTTTGCACCACGTAGAAATTCCTTCACATCTTCTTTGTTGATACATGCAACTACATCCTCATCATAGTGGAACATTGCCTTAGGAAGTGCAACTTCCATGGGATCGACCAAATGACAAGCACGGTTGTGAAGAAAGGTCATGTCAACAGAGAGTTGTTGAAGAATAATGTCTTCAACTAGTGGAGTAGGTTGTATGGGTGAACCTTTCGAAGAGTGCAACTTCAACGCTTGTTCACTCTTGGACCTTTGTTCACTTAGGTTCTTACTAGGTTGATCAATGCTTTTTGGCTTCTCCACCCTCTTTCTCTTTGTAGTTTTTCTTCCATGCGAAATCTGAAATAGTTTGAGAAAGAATAAGTTTATAAGTTGAGAAATGAAGAAAATAGGCATATTATAAGTTATTTTGGCTTAAAATGGTTTTATTTTGATGAAATGGACCCATTAACTTAGAAATTAGCATCTTTTATGTAATTTCAACTCACAATCACTTACAAATATGTAATTATGAGATTAATTAAGAAAGAATAAGTTTATAAGTTGAGAAATGAAGAAAATAGGCAAGTGGGAAGCCATTTCGGCTCAAAATGGCTTTATTTTGATGAAATGGACCCAAAACCTTTGAACTTAGCTTCATATGTCATTTCAAGTCACAATCACTTATAAATATTTAATTATGAGATGGTTTAGAAATAATAAGTTTTTAACTTGAGAAATGAAGAAAAGAGACATGTACGAAGCCAATTTGGGTCAAAATGGTTTTATTTTGATGAAATGGGCCCAAAAAACATAGAACTTTGCTTCTTTTATGTAATTTCAACTCACAATAACTTATAAATATGTAATTATGAGATGGTTTGAAATGAATAAGTTTATAAGTTGATAAATGAAGAATATAGGTAAGTGAGTAGCCATTTGGGCTCAAAATGGCTTTATTTTGATGAAATGGGCCCAAAAACTTAGAACTTTGCTTCTTTTATGTAATTTCAACTCACAATCACTTATAATTATGTAATTATGATATGGTTTGAGAAAGAATAAGTTCATTAGTTGAGAAATGAAGAAAATAGGCAAGTGAGAAGCCGTTTTGGAAAGAAATTGCTTTATTTTGATAAAATGGACCCAAAAACTTAGAAATTAGCTTCTTTTATGTCATTTCAAGTGACATTCACTTATAATTATGTAACTATGATATGGTTTGAGAAATAATAAGTTCATAAGTTGAAAAATGAAGAAAACAGGCATGCGAAAAACCATTCCGCCGAGTGAGTTGAGAAAAAAAAAATGGCTTTAAATATTTTTTTTTAAAAAAATACGCAACTTCCGTCGAGGCCGGAACCCCGAGGGAGCCTCCGCCGCTGCCGAAACAGCGAAGGCAGCTCGCGCCGAGGCCACAGCAGCCTTGAAAGCCAGGTGATTCGGATGCCGGAGCTGCTTAGGCAACCTCTCCGGAGGCCGGAGCAGCGCAGGGAGTACCAGCCGAGGCCGCCGCTGCCTCGGCATCGGAGTTCGGGGCTGGGGAGTGGTGCTATTCTGCGGTTTTATTTTCAGAGTGCCTAATGGTTATTTAATACTAAAAAAATGAGAAATAAATAATTTACCTCCTTATTAATCAACTTGACTCACGGACGTGGCCAATCAACGAAGCTACCTACAGCTTGCAAACGCTATGTTATCTCAACCTCCTCTATCGGTACGGGTAGTGGGATGTCTTTGAACCCCTCAACCACCGAATCGATCCCAACCGAGTAATGTTGTGGCCGCGCCGTAGCACTGGTCATCGCTTGGGCATTACCATACGCCACGAAACTCAACTCCGTACTATTTACATGCCCCAGGGCTAGAAGTGCACACCGGGTGTCTTCGTACACAAGTATATATAAAAAGAAGATAGTTAAATAGGTCTTTTGCTGCAGCATTGATAATATAACAAAATTCATTAAGGTAGAGGGTTTCAAATCACCTATAACTCTGGATATTCATGCGGCGTTGGATTATCAAGCTCCCTCGAGTCCACATGAGTAGGAGTAGGAACCTGCAATAGTACATCAATCATGCCCGCTTAGATCTTAATTAACTCAGTATTTTAAAACTTTTAATAACCCAATTGAATTTACCTCAGGTGGCACATCTTCACCACGTATCTCATCTCCTCCATGTCTATCACCTTCTCCTTGTCCTTTTGGTTGAGAACATGAGTCGACTGGTGTACTTGCGAGGAACGGCAAAGCCGGTAAGTTCATCTGCTTCGCCCAAGCATTGAATTCACCTACTAACTCGTTGCGTACTTGTTCCTTAATTGATGCCACCTTGGCATCCAACTCCCTCGGTGAGTTAACACTGGCTTGAGATCTATCCGATTTCGTGTATTCTGGACCCATCACCTCTTGGCATCCAAGCAATGACCCTCCCGAACCTACTACTCGTCCTGGATGGTATGGCCTTCCCAAAGCCATGGTGAAAGGGTCATTCTCCACACTTGGTTCAAATTTTCTCTCCACCAGTCTTGAGTGTGCTCAAGCTGTATCAAAAGGAAAAAGGAGGTCAGTAAGACAATTAATGGTTTTTATAGTGATTTTGATGCAAAAGTGACTTAAAATTCAACATTTCATAGGTAACTTACAAGCTTATCTGCCATTTGTTTTTTATTTCCGGACCCTTGATGACTCATTTTCCGGTTTCCTTATCAAACGTATGGAGAGAACAAAAGAAATTACCAGCACGACTCACTAAAGTAGTGATCGTGGAAATAGAGGGTTCCTTCGATGCTACTAGAAGCGATTTAGGGTATAAACCCTTATCGACCCACTCAGGTCTGTTTTCAGCAAATGTCTTAGGCCCCATACGATAGACGTATTCCTTCATCTCTGCATTCTTTTTATTTGCTCTCAAAGTTCCTACATAAAAACAAATGTTAGTATCATTGCTACAAAAAGAGTCAAGCTATTATGCAATTGAGATCAGATTTACACAAACTTACAATGGCTTTCTTTTGATTCTTCATTCTAATGAACTCTTCCCAGTCTTCTTTTGACACAGTCGGCCATTTTTGCCACGGGAGAAGGTCATCCTCATCAGCTTTCTTCTTATTTGATTTCTTCTTCTTCTTGTAGATCCATCCATTAGTCAAGTTGGTCTTAAAGCCTCTAAATCTTTCCGCTAATAAAGATTCAAACACCCTTCTCTTCTCGGGATCATTAGGAATAGAAAACAGCCTCTGCAAGCACAAATTAAAACCAATTATTAGTTTCTTTTTAGTAACAACCATAAGGTTAAGGTTTCTAAAATTTTCTAAATGTGCCAAAAACACACTTACCCTTGTATCATCCGATAATGTTTGAATCAAACCCGGAGGTACTTGCCGCTTTACAAGTGTAATGGGGATTTTCCGCGCACACATGCCAACCTGATTAGCATATTGTCGATGCCATTTGAGCCCGGGTTGGTCGTTGTTTTCATACTTCATGACCATGGGACCGTCTGGTTTCTAAAAACTTCTCGTCGGACCCCTTCCCTTTCTTTAAGCCGGTGCCTTTACCCCCCTCCACCACCTGTGTTGTTTTGATCTTGTCCTTGGCCATGTGTTTTAGGAGTCGGGTTCTCACCAACAATTTCACGTGTTGTATTTTCAATAGGCGGTGCACGTTCAGCTGAAATTTCAAATTCTTCAAGCCTACGCTCAAACTCATCTTGAGCCTGATCCTCTGGCTCACCCAAGTAATCCTCCTTATTCACATCATAAGGCTCATCATCGTCCTCGTCCTCATCCTCGTACTCGTCCTCATACTCATCATCGTCAATGTCCTGTACACAATGAGGGTCATGATCGTCCGCCATGAGATATAAGCACCTATCAAAGCAATCATAAAACAATATTAGTGTATTTTAAAAGTATGAGTGAAAATGAGTACACTTAGGCAATTTCAAACTACAAACATGTTAAATATAATGAATATGGGTTGTTAGAATGAATAAATGTTAGTTCATACACAAAACAAAGGAATTGGGTTAAGTAGAAGCTATTTAAGCCTTTCACCTGCTTATGGTCCTATAACCTTGTATATGCATGATAAATAAGTACACTTAGGCAATTTTAAACTACAAACATGTTAGTTTATATAAAAAACAAAGGATTTAGGTCAAATACAAGCTCATTTATGTCATTTATGGTAATTTTTGCCTACTTATGCTCCTATATACATGATAACTAAACTATATTTGCAATGAAACCATTACTAACTTTTAATCAAACTTCCTCAATCTGAAATTCCTTCGTTGCGGTCTGATCGCATATAACCTACTTCGTTGTCTATGTCATTTAGTACAACGGGCCTAGGAATAGTGAAAGGTGCTGAATCATCAAACACATCATATTCTTTCTCATCCTCAACATCTCCAATGCCTAGGATTATTCTTTTGTCAGCTAGCACTATAGACTATTTTGAATCGACTGGGTCAGTTACGTAGAACACTTGCTTAGCTTGAGATGCAAGGTTAAATGGTTCCGCACTATCATTCAAGTGGCCAAGATCTATAAGAGTAAAGTCCTCATATTTGACGTTACGCCTGATATTATCAACCCACTTACACTTGAAAAAGAGCAACCGTGAAGTCACAATAATCAAGCTCCTATATTTCTTGAATTCGACCATAATATGACAACTCTGCATCGACAGGTGATTTATCCTTAGCACTTGCAAACTCCCTTGACGATGCCACAAGCGTTACACCACTGTTTTCGGTGGAGGAAGATTTCAAATCACGACCCTTGGTCCAAAAATTGTACCCATTGATGTCATATCCCTCAAATGAACGAACAACATCCCTAGGACCGTACGCAAGCCACCGTACTGTATCGGTCACATTAGTATCATCCAATCGACTCATTACTCGATCATGAAACCAATTAACAAACCTCTTATTATGCAACTGCATAAGTGCCCTTTCATCTTTGGATGGAAATTTGTCACGCAAACTAGCCATGTGCTCGTCTAAATATGGGTGCACATCTGAAACATGGTGCAACACATAAAGGTGTTCTTGTAAGAATTGATCTTGGTCTAGTGACATTTTTTTCGACCCAATTGTGCCATGACCATCAAGTCTACCTTCATGTCGAGAAGTAGGAAGAACAATAGGTAGAGCAAGGGCTATGTAGTCCGCCACAAAGTTACCTATCTCCTCACCCATGGTCCCTTGCATCATACTTCTTTCAGGGTGAGCCCGGTTCCGTACTTTATCTTGTAATGTACCCATGTGTCTTTCAAAAGGGTAGCTCCACCTCATGAACACTGGACCGCACAACTTAATCTCACGCACCAAATGAAGAACCAGATGAACCATTATGTCAAAAAATAAGGGTGGGAAATACATCTTAAATTTGCACAAAGTCACAACCACATCTGCTTGCAAAGCATCTAGTGTACAAGGATCAAGCTCTTTGCTACAAATTGTATTGAAAAACGAACAAAGGCTTATAATCGCTTCCCTCACGTGTTTTGGCAGAATACCACGGATTGCAATCGGTAGGAATACTTGCATCATAATGTGACAATCATGGGATTTTATACTTGTCAGCTTCAATTCTCCATTTAAGGTTACAAATCTTTTCATGTTAGATGAGTACCCTGATGGAACCTTAATGCCGTACAGACATGCACAAAACATACGTTTCTCTACCCTTGACAATGTATAGCAAGCCGGGGGTAAATAATTATTTTCATCCTTCCCTATACCTTCAACTTTCTTCATTGACGCATCTTTGGCCTTTCCCTTTCCCTCTATCTTCTCCTTCCCTTTTTTCAAAACATTTTCATCTTCTTTTCTCGGTTCCTTCCCCTTTCTAACCTTTTCTTGAGGCCACAATTCTGGACGAATCCCCATCTCTTTTAAATCTAACCGTGCACCCTTTCCTTCCTTTGTTTTGCCTTGGATATTCATAAGCGTTCCTAAAAGAGCATCACCCACATTCTTTTCTATATGCGTCACCTCAAGACAATGCCTAATGTCATGTTCTGTCCAGTACGGAAGCTTCCAAAAGATTTATTCTTTCTTAAACAGAGCATCTCAGACCACAGTTTGTTTTTTTTTTATTTTCCAAACACCGTTCATATCCCTTTCACCCGAGCACAAATCTCAATACCAGTCAATGGTCTAGGCGCAGTATCCTCTTTCACTGTTCCATCGAAAGCCTTTTTCTGCCTACGGTACGGGAGATCACGCCTAAGAAACCTTTGAGTCCGTAGGTAGATATCTTTGTGAGAATGAGTAAGGTATACGCTTGATGAGTCATCAATACATATGGGACATGCTTTTTTCCCTTTGACCTTGTACCCACACAAGTTGCCAAATTAAGGGAAGTCATTCATGGTCCATTTAAGGGCTGCACGCAATGTGAACATCTCATTCTGATGAGCATCGAAAACGGAAACCCCTTCGTCCCACATCTTTCTCAAGTCGTCAATAAGCGGCGCAAGGTAAACATCTATGTTGTTTCCAGGTTGCCTAGGCCCCGTTATTAGCAATGAAAGCTTTACATACTTATGTTTCATGCACAGCCAAGGAGGCAAATTATAAATCACTAAAAGTACTGGCCATGTGCTGTGTTGGGTACTAAGAGTGCCAAATGGATTCATCCCGTCCGTGAACAACCCAAGCCTTAAATTTCTGACTTCATCACCAAATTTCTCAAACTTTAAATAAATGTTCTTCCACTGTTGAGAGTCAGCTGGATGCTTTAGCATTATGTTTTTCTTTCTTCCCTCTGCATGCCACCTCAAGTTTTTAGCGTCTTTTGGTATTGAGAACAGATGCTTAAACCTTGGAATAATAGGAAGATACCACAACACCTTAGCAGGAGGTCCCTCCGTACCAGGTTTGCAACTCATGTGCTTGTAACGCTTGCATTGTGGACACCCCTGCAATTGTTCATACTCTTTTCGATACAGAATACAGTCATTAGGAAATGCATGTATCTTCTTATACTCCAAACCAAAGGGACACACGAGCTTCTTTGCGTAATAGTAAGACTTAGGAATTTCATTCCTATCAGGCAGCATATCACTTAATGCGTTCAACAAAGAAGTAAAACTAATGACCGTCCACCCATGCTTCGAATTAATGTTGAAAAGTGTTAGCACGACCGATAGTTTGGAGTATTTTTTGCACCCAGGATACAAAGGCTTTTTGGAAGCCTCCGATAATAACTCAAACACTCCACCTTCAAAATCATGCAACATCTCATCCACTTGTTCATCCTCGACCTCATCCGCTTGATTATCATCGGCTTCATCCTCACCATTATCAACAATATAGTCATCATTCTCGTATTCCTCGTACACATGAATCTCATTGCTTCTAACACGCACATCATTCCGATCAAGATCCCCACTGTACTCTTCACTTTCTCCGTACCAAATCCACACATGGTATAAATTCCTAAACCCACGACATAATACATGATCTCTAATTATTTCAACACTATCGACCACATTCACATTATTACAACGAACACAAGGACAATAAAGGCTTTTGCCACCTAGTTTGCGTTGATAAGCTAAAGCTCTCTCGGAAAACTCTTGAACCCTATTCCAAAATTCCAATATATCGCGTCTACCATACATCCAACCACGATCCTTCTCCATTTAGAAATTGTCTCTAAAAATATATAGAAACATATAATGAATAATGTGTAATTGCTACATATTTTATGTAAATCAAATTGAAGTACAATACGTGAATATACCATTCATATAGTGAAAAAATGCATGTTTCCAAAGGGTCCTTATCACTCCAACCTAACCCATCCTTGAATGTTTACTCTCACTAGTGAATGTATGTCAACTTTTTAATTTAAGGAAAATCCGGCAACATTTCCCCCTAGTTCTCCAAGTACACGATGTAGATAATTAATTACCCACATATGTACCCAGAGAACATAGTGAGGAAATGGTAAGCCAAGATGTTCCTTAAAATCGAAAAGCAAACATACATTTACCACCTAAGTGAGAGTACACATTCAAGAACAGTCCCAACCGGGAACTATTCAAGACTTTCTCCTTATGAGAAATCCTTGAACGGGTATCTAGGCATATGATGATGCAAGTATTCTATATATTGTTGTATTTATTTGCAATTAAACAATACACAAGTTGCAATTTCATGAATAAACTTTTATTAAATGGATAAATAGAAAGAAATATAGCTTAGTAAAGTTTATAAGTCATACCAATATAGCAACTACCCACTTGAGCTCAATACGTAGTCCTCAAGCTAAACTCGTGCTTCAATATGAATCTATTAAAAAAAACAAAAATTAGCAACGTCACTAATTCTCTAATATATTCACAATTCTCCAATGTATTCACAATTCTCTAATTTATTCTCAACTAATTAAGTGGCAATATCACTATTTCTCTAATTTATGCACAATTATCTAATTTAATCACATTTCTCTAAATTACTCACAATTCTCTAATGTAATCACAATTCTCTAATCTATTCACAATTTTCTAATTTATTCACAACTAATTATTAATAAGGTCACTAATTCTCTAATATATTCACAATTACCCATTAAAACAACCTAAAATTACACATAATAACATACCAAAATTCAACTAATTAAGTAACATTTTTACTAATCTCTATGTATAGGATAGCTCTCGCTGAACTATCGCCCAGCCCCAGGGTGCACACTCATCGCCGAATAAGCAACTAAAGGAGGGCTCATCAGCCCGGCAGAGTTAGACCGCAGGGCTGACCAGGTTAAACTCTCCACGAAGGAGATAGTACGCCTATAAATAGAGGGTAAAGTACAACGGAAAAGAGGTTAGACACTCAAGTTATTACACTTTCTATATCTCTCTAAGTACACTTTCTCTCTCTAAACACTCTCTAACTTAAGCTTCGGAGGGGGGTTCCTCGAGCCACCCCCGAGGGCAGTTTACGTGTGCTGCCGTGTGTAGATTGTTGGCGGGACCCAACTTACCCATCAGAACCCTTGGATCCATAACTGGAACAATTGGCGCTAGAAGGAGGGGATTGGATCATCTAACCTGAGGTTCACCAACTAAGCTAGGGACTAGTTAACTAACCACCATGGCCGGAGAAGAAACTGTACAAACACCCATGTCCAAAACTAATGAGACCAACCAAACACCACAAAAAACACCCCCATTAACCAGGGATCCAAAAGGATCCACCGGAACCCCAAATCGACCATCTCACAGAAATCCAACCCCATTGGATCGACATCAGCTACAGCTAATGGCAGCGGCGAAACCAGTAGATCCGGTTGGATCCAGCTCTATTTTCAAGTACAGAATGCCGTTAATAGGCGCGAACAATGAGCTTATTGTTTCAGCACCTGTAACCCAGAAACCGCAACCCGTAAATATGCCAGCCATTTTGCAGAACCTCTCTAAGTGCAGCAAGGAGCAGCTGGCTGCAATGATAGTTGTCCTTACCAATATGGGTAAGGGGGCAAGCCCATCACCGACGACGGCAGTTGCGGAGCCCGCAGCGAAAAAGCCGGAAGTCTCAACTCTCACCCCCGAGCAGAAAGAGCTCATTCAGCTGAGGAAAAAGGTATTGGAGCTGGAAGCTCGCAACCTGAATCGAGAATGGAGCGTGGAGGAAATAACCCCCGCTCGAATCAGCCCGAAGAAGCGGGTCCCTCGAAATAGGTCACCGGCCGTAGAGCGAGGACCCAGCCTGTAGAGAGACAAACGAGCGCGAATCCAGGTTGTTCCAGATGATTCCCTATTTTGCCGGGAGATTCTGGAAGAACCCATGGAGAAGGTGAAGATGCTGAGCTGCAAGTACAATGGAACCACAACACCCAAAAGCCACATATCAGCTTTCGAGAATCATATGGTACTCTACACCATGACAGACTCAGTCTGGTGTAAGGCTTTCCCACCAACTATGGAGGGGCTGGCAGCGGAATGGTATGGCGCCATCCCCAAATGTTCTGTATACTCGTACAATTAGCTGAAGAGAATGTTCATGGAGCATTTCATAACCTTGGTGGACAGAACCAAAATGACAACCGAGCTGATGTCCCTAGTTCTGGGAAAGGATGAGCCCCTGAGGGAGTTCATCACCAGGTTCAACAAGGAGGCAAAAACCATTCCAAATATGAGCCAGGAGGAAGCGCTGTTAGCAATGCAGAATAGCCTACTACCAGGGTCACCATTTAGAGCATACATGGGATATAAGAGCCTCAAAACGCTCGCTGAAGCGCTGGGTAAAGCGCATGAGTTCATCAACGCAGACGAGACTGACAAAGCAATGCTGGGTAGGAAAGAAACAGGTGACTCAGTTAAGCGGGCAGAGGTCACCAGGGTAGAGAACACACCCAAGGTGGACCAGCCAAGCAGGGCTGAGCAAAACCGCAGTGAAGCGGACAGGGCAGTGGGACTGAGAAGGTCCGATCCAAGGAGAGGGCAAAGACCTGGGAAATTTGAACATTATACCCCACTAACCCATTCCAGATCTCACATATTCAGCGTAAATAAGGCTGATGTTAAGTGGCAAAGGCTTCCAAGGATAGTAAACAGGAGTCGTGATACCAGTAAGTGGTGTGAATTTCACGGGGACTATACCAGTAAGTGGTAAACAGGAGTCGTGATACCACACCACTGAAGAATGCACGCACTTGAAGGACAACATAGATGACTTAGTCAGGAGAGGATACTTGAGTAATTTAAGCAGCGTGGCGACCTTCCCAGAAGAAGGGAGGAGGATAGAGCGGGCCGAGCTGACCGCAGAGGAGGTCATAGGGGCCCAGCTGGAGACAAAGATAGAGATGGCAAGCCAGAGGGCAGGGTGTACGTGATCAGCGGGGGTCCAGTATATGGGGGGACAGTTAATAGAGCGCGGGCTGACCTGCGGGCAATGATACATCAAATAAACAACAATGATAAGCATAGATGGCCACTTCTTCCCCCGCAGCCACGAGCCACGTTTGACGATTATGACCAGAAGGGCATAATTTACCCTCATGACGACCCGCTGGTGGTGACAATGAGAATTGCAAACTGGGAGGTGGATAGAATACTGATAGACGGAGGCAGCTCAACCAACATCATATACATCAGTGCGTTTAATGAAGTTGGACAGAAAATACCTGAAGAGAGTAAACTACGAGGTCACCGGGTTTAATGGCTCGGGGCCTACCTTAGAAGGCATAATCAAACTCTCAGTCCAGGTAGGAGAGAGGTCAAGAAGGCGTTATGTCCGAGCAGAATTTCTCGTGATAAACTCCCCTTCACCCTACAATGTAATCATGGGAAGACCGCTCATCCACAAGATAGGCGGGGTGGTATCCACTTACCACCTGGCCATGGCTTACACAACTAATGAGGGTTGGTCAGCAAAGCTCAGGGGAAGCCAGAAGACAACCCAATAATTTTACATAACTGCCTTAAAGCAGCCTTCCAAAACCAGACAATAATCCGATTACGAGAGAAGGCTCCCTGAGCAACCTGAGAGGAAGTCGAGGAAAAGGTAGCGTGAAGAGTATCATAAGGAAAAAGATAAACAGAAGTTGGCAATGGAAAACTTTGAGCCTGCAAAATAAGAAATGGCCAGACCACTTCCCAGCGGGGAGCATGTCACAATCGAACTCACAGAAGGTGATCCCTCGAGGACGGTGAAAATTGGCAAAGACATTGATCCAGGAGTAAGGGTGCACCTCATAGAGCTGCTGAGAAAGAATAAAGACATTTTTGCATTTTCTGCGGATGAGATGCCCGGAATTGACCCATCAGTCATGGTGCATAAGCTGAATGTGAAGAAGGATATTAGGCCAGTTAGGCAGAAAAAGCGAAGCTTCTCTACAGAGAAAAACTAGGCAATCCAGGAAGAGGTGGAAAAACTCTTGGAAGCAGGATTTTATTGAACCCTGTGATTATCCAAAATGATTAGCCAACGTGGTCATGGTGAAGAAGGCAAATGGCCAATAGAGAATGTGTGTTGATTTCACAGATCTTAATAAAGCCTGCCCGAAGAACTGTTACCCACTGCCACGGATAGATCAACTAGTAGACTCAACCAGCGGGCACGCCCTGCTAAACTTAATGGACGCCTTCTCAGGGTACCATCAGATCAGCCTGCACGAGCCTGACAGGTAGAAAACTGCATTCATTACCGAAGGGGAGTGTATAATTACATAGCTATGCCCTTCGGGCTGAAGAACGCCGGAGCAACTTTTTCAGAAGGCAATGGATAGAGTGTTCCTTCACTAGAAGGGAAGAAATGTGGAAGTATACGTTGACGACTCAATTGTTAAGAGCGTCACGCAGGCTGGACATATCATGGATCTGGAGGAAACATTTGCCACCCTGAACAAGTATAGAATCAAGGTGAACTCGAAGAAATGTGTCTATGGAGTGAGCTCCGGAAAGTTCTTGGGTTTTCTAATCAGCGAGAGGGGAATAGATGCCAACCTAAAAAAGGTCAAAGCAGTTCTCAGTCTGCCCAAGCCTAAGAGCATCAAAGATATCATGCGGTTGACAGGCAGAATGGCCGCACTGACCAGATTCATCAGCAAGTCAGCAGACAAAGCCTTGCCATTCTATCAGGTGTTGAAAGGAAAAAGATAATTCAAGTGGTGGACTAAGGAGAAAGAAGCCTTTGAGGGTATTAAGGAGCATCTAACTAAGCTCCCAACAATGATCAACCTGGAGCTGAGGGAAAAACTGCAGTTGTACATCTCAGCGTCAATACAGACAATCACATCCGTTCTGCTGGTAAAAAGACAGAAGCAACAAAGGCCGATATATTTCGTGAGCCACGTGTTGACCAAGGCAGAGCAAAGATACCCCCTGGTAGAGAAGCTAGCCTTCGCAGTGGTCACAGCAGCAAGAAAGCCAAAACCATATTTTGACGCGCATATAATTGAGGTCCTCACAAACCACCCGCTGGAGAAAGCATTACAAAAGATGGATACATCGGGTAGACTCTTAAGGTGGGCAATCGAGCTTTCTGAGTATGAATTGGAGGTCAAGCCTAGAGCATCCATCAAGGCACAAGCTTTAAGAGACTTCATATTGGAAGCCTCCTATGAGGAGAAGGAGGATGACATTGGAGTCTGGAAGGTGGAAGTGGATGGATCCTCAGCCCAAATGGGGAGTGGGGTAGGAGTCATAATGACGTCTCCAAAAGGAAACGTATTGAAGTATGCCATCAAGTTCAAGTTCAAAGCGTCTAATAATGAAGCAGAGTACGAGGCGACGCAGGCAGGCCTGCGTATGAGCCTTGCAGCCGGAGCCCGCAAATTACACTTGCAGAATGATTCTCAGCTCGTTGCCACCCAAGTGCAGGGGTGTATGAGATAAGGGAAGCCACTATGATGAAATATGTAACCAAAGTGATAGAGCTAGCAGCCCAGCTAGTCCATTTCCAGATAGACTTGGTCCCCAAATCAGGAAACTCTCAGGCTGACGCCTTATCTAAGTTAGCCAGCTCCACCTTGTAGTGCCTCACAAGAACAATGATTGTCGAAGTGTTAGAGAAAAGCAGCATCGCTGAAAAGGAGCAGGTAAACTGTGTCAGGAGTCAAAGACCTTGGTTCTCAGACATCTTGGCGTACAAACTTCATGGCTCGCTGCCCGATGATGAAGTACAAGCAAAAAAGGTGAAGAAAGACGCAAATTGGTATGTAGTGATGAATGGAGAGCTCAACAAGAAAGGCTTCTCAAAGCCGCTGCTGAGGTGTATTCCAGAATGGGAGCAGGAGGGAATTATGGAAGAAGCCCAATCCGGAATATGTGCCAACCATATCGGTGGGAAAGAATTGGGAGTTGAGGTCCTTAGAAGTGGGGCATATTGGCCAACTCTCACGCATGACGCACTAGCATATGTCAAAAAATGCGACAAGTGTCAAAAATATTCACCAGTCATAAATCAGCCAGCAAACGATCTGACTCCAATCCTCAGCCCAATCCTGTTCGCTCAGTGGGGAATGGACATATTAAGACCTTTCAGCTGCAGGAAGTATATCATTGTGGCAGTAGATCACTTTACAAAGTGGATAAAATCTTAGCCCACCAAGTACATAAAGGTAACCCAGGTCAAAACATTTATATGGAAGAGCATCATCACTAGATTCGGGGTGCCACGGTGCATAGTCTTTGATCATGGGTGCCAATTTGACTGTGACACCATAAAGGACTACTTGGGGGATATGGGAACCAAGTATGTAATGAGTGTCATTTATGGCACTCATAGGGTAGTCTTTTAGGGTTATTTCTTTCCCCTTTTCATGCTTTCTTCACTTATTTTTGGTCCATTTTCCTTTAGTTTCTCATTTTCCTCTTTTCTTTATGATTCTCGTGTTTTTATCGTGTTTTCCTTTATTTGTCTCTTTTTCCCTTTTATTTCCTTTCTTTGTGTACTTGTGTAGGTATTGTGAGAATCACTTTGGCAAAGGATTCAATTTGGGACTTTAATGATCAAGCAAGGAAGAAGCATTTGGCTAGACAGGGCTTGGAGAGGCCTCGGAGAGGTTTCCAAGGCAAATCCAGCAGGTCGCAGGCGCGGGTTATCTTGCCGCGGGCGCGGGCCCATGTTACTCAAAATTGCCAAAACTTGGCAGGAACTTGCCGCGGTTGCCCCGCGGGCGCGGGTAAAATGGAGAGGCCGCTCCATTCAGAGAGACCGCGGCCCCCTGATCAGGCTTTGGGAGCAGGGGATAAGCCGCGGGCGCGGGTTTCACTGCCGCGGGCGAGGATCTCTGTTGCCGCGGGCGCGGGGTCTGCCCAGATAGGCCGCGGAGGGTTCCGTATCCATTTTTCCGCGGGCGCGGGTCTATCGAGAGAGGGCGCGAGAGCTGCCAATTTCTTCTTTGCTTATAAATAGAATTGTATTTTCCTTTTTGAAGGGGACTTTTGATAATTTTCATTAGCTTATTTTTAGAGAGAGAATCTAGAGAGAAGTTAGAGAGAAGTTCTTGGTTTTGGATTTGTAACTCAACATTTGATCAATAAGGTTTGGATTCCTTCATTTTCAATCATCAATATTAGTGAGAATCTCTTCCTTCTTTCATCTTTTACTTACTTGCTATTTGATTTTTGCTTGTTACTTGTTCTTCTTTGGATTTGAATTTGATATTATTGATTATTTTTGATTTCTCATAGATTTTGATATAGAAATGAAGATTAAAGCACTTTCTAGTTATTTGTTTTTGAATTTCACCATGATTAGTGAGTAGATTAGTTGCTAGGGAAAGGGGGAAGCTTGTTTGATTAATGAAATTGCTAGTTGATGCTCTTTGATTGATTGGTTTCTTGCAATTAAATTGGTTGACATAGTTTTGCATGTGATTGATTAGACTAGGAGTGATCAACCTATAAGATTAATCTAGATTGCATTGCAACTCTTAATGACATGAACAATCGAATTGAAAGTTTCTCTAATTGATTGGGTTTGCTTGTGATTCTTCTTGATTTGCCTTTCATAGTGACACCTAGATTGGCCTATAGGAGACAGATTTTTAACTCTCTTGATTGCTACTATTGTTTGTCCATTGCAATACTTTAATTAATTGATTGAGCTCTAAACTAGCATTATCATTGAACTTGCATGTGGAACCCATATCCCTAGTGTTTAGACCTTTGTTTTACTTGATTAGACTTGCTTTATTTTACCATAGTGCCAACCATAATATCAACTCCATCTTCGAGGTAGCTTGACTTAGACTCTAGTTTTCATCATTGCATTCCCTAGGGATCGACCCTTAACTTGCCCTATATTCATATAAGGTTGGTTAGGTGTTTACAAATTTTGTTTGACTTGGGGAAAGGGTAGATAACGACATACATTTTCCCCCTCGTCAGTATGCAAGTGCCTCAGTCTGCCACCCATAGAGCAATGGCCAAGTAGAAGCAGCAAACAAGCTGATCCTGACAGCCCTACAGAAGAAGCTAGAGGAGTACAAAGGCCTGTGGGCAGACTTAGTCCCAGAGGTCTTGTGGGCAAATAGGACCACTAAGAAGGAGTCAACTGGTACAAAGGCCTACGGGGTTGATGCAGTTGTCCCTGTGGAAGTGCAAATCCCCAGCCTGAGGATACAACACTATGAGCAGCAAGGAAATGAAAAGCGCATGCTGGAATAGCTAGACTTCCTGAAAGAAGTAAGGCTAAAAGCAGCCCTTAAGCTGGAAGCCCAAAAGAGTAGAATCTCAAAAGCTTCCAACAAAAGGGTCAAGCACAGGGAGCTCCTACCAGGAGACTTAGTCCTCAGGAGGACAACAGCAGTCGGAAGAGGAAATCAGCATGGAAAGCTGTCAGCAAACTGGGAAGGCCCTTTCATCATCCACGAGCAGGTTGGACCAAGCGCGTTCCTCCTTGCAGATCAAGAAGGTCAGGTCTTAAGAAACATTTTCAATGCTGATGTGTTAAAGAAATATTTTGTTTAAATAGCCTGAAACATAGTTGTTTCAAGTTGATAAACCTTTATTCAGTCCATGTTATGTTAATTAAGGCATCTGAGCCATTTTTATTCAATGAAATACAAGCCTCTGCGTGAGGAGTATGTTGCATAAATTTGTTTAATATATTATGCCCAAGCATCATATACTAACATGCAGAAATCAAACAAGAATAATAATAAAGTGTTAGAGGCAAGAAGCACTCTAGCGCAAAATGACAAAGTGAAAGCATCCCTCCTTAAAACCTCACTTCACCTGCAAAAAGCAAAACAGGGCACCACCTCGGGGACGCCTGAGGGGGAGCCTGACACGTTTAGCTTGAGTAGGGGAGAAGAGAGGAAAAGAAGAAGATGAGCTACATGGGCAACACTAAGGTTCTCTTAGTCCCATTCAGCCCATCTCATCGAGGGGGAGAGGAAAGGAGAAGACAGTCAAGCAGTAAGCCCTTACAAAAAGAAGTAAGCAGGCAGTAAACAAGCTGAATGACATAAATAAGTCGCAGCATAAACAAGTTGAATGACATAAATAAGTCGCAACATAAACAAGCTGAATGACATAAATAAGTCGCAGCATAAACTAGTTGAATGACATAAATAAGTCGCAGCATAAACAAGTTGAATGACATAAATAAGTCGCAGCATAAACAAGTTGAACGACATAAACAAGTCGCAGCATAGATAAGCTAAATGACACAAATAAGTCACAGCGAAGCAAGCTGATGACACAGACGAAATAAGCAAAAAGCTGATCGACAAAAACAAGTCTCAGCAAGGATAAGTCAAATAACGCCCAATCAAATATGTCAACCAGCACACAGACGAAGCCTTTGGTCAAAGCCAAGTGAAGTACACAACGCGCAAACACTCGAAGCAGATAAAGTAGGAAGGACAAAATGTAACAAAGTCCCTGCTGAAGCACAGTAGAGCACAAAAGAAACAGAAAAGCGCTAGGCAGCTAAATTAAAAGACAGGAAGGCCCAACCTACGAGGCCCCACCAAACGTAATAAAGAGAAAGCACGCAAACAATGAAGTAAACAACAAGAAAAGCAGCAAGGGGAGATCATAAGGAACATACATTATAAGGCTAAACCCCTGCCCACCAAGGTAGAGTAAACATTCAGCAGGTCAGTCACAGAACAAATAAAGCTGAGCCCTCATCCACCAGGACAAGGAAACACTCAGCGGGTAAAGTTAGAAGATCACAAATTCAAGCTAAGCTGGACAGACCCAGCAATGAAAGAAAAAGTATTCTGAAAATACGTAGAGAAACATAATCTTTGGCAGCTATACACCCCAAAGATAGTAACAAAAACTACCTATTTACAACAGATCTGGGTGAGGGAAACTCATAGGAACCACTGGAGTAGGAGGGTGACAGCCGCCATAACCTTTTTTGATCATCAGTCAGAGACTCCACTACAATAGCTGCAGCAACGTCAGGGCAGAGAGGCATCTCCAAGTTCAGCACGGCCTGGTTGGGGATCTTGCAGCCAGCAGCGCGAGGGTGATCAGCGGGCAGATCGAACAAACCAGCCTCACCTGCAGTTTCAACCTTAGCCCAGAAGGCATTAAAGCGAGCCTGCTGCTCTTCACCCTCACCATAAAACCTGCAAACGCATCGAGCCGCAGCTTCCCATCCTCCATCATGGCGATCAGCCAAGAGCTTAGCAAAAGCAGGAGAGAGCGCAAAAGACTTGAGAGCCACTCTCCTAGCAGCCTCAAGCACAACAGCATGCACAACCTGTAAATCTGCCACCTCCGCCTCTAACGTCTTCACTCGGGCCTGAGAAGTCCCCAACTGCTCCTTGCCGTCCTTCAGCTTGGTCTGAGTGAGCTGAAATTCTCCCAATTGGAGTTGCAAGGCATCCGCCTTCTCCCTCAGCGGGGTCACCTCATTGGCCATAGCATCCCTCTCAGCTTGAGCCTGTTGAACCCCAAGAGTCTTCTGGGAAAGAGTTATACCCTAGTTATGATATTCCTTCTCCACTGACAACAAGGCATTGGACAAATCCCCCACAAACATAACAAGCTACAAGAAAAGCAGAAAAGAAGAGTCAGCCAAAGTGGGAGTTAACAAAAGAAGTTAACAGTAAAAAAAAAAGTATAATAATAAGCAAAACAAGACATCAGCAACAAAACAAGCAGAGAAAAGCTAAAACGAGAAAAAGAAAAGCCAAAAGCAGAGACTAACCTTCTGCAAATCATGGCAAGCAGTAGCTGCTGGAAGGCTGACTGAGCTGCGCGTAGAATCCGCAGGGAGACGAATTCCCTGAGTCTGGAGGTATCCTAGAGTACCACCCTTCGGAGGGTCGTCTACAAATAAAGACTCATCAGCCCTCACATTCATCAAAGGCCGAAAGGGAGCGTTCTTAGCTCCAGAAGGACAGAGTATGGGGCAAAGATGAATGTTAATAGGGACCTCAGCAAACTCAATTGCCCCAGTAGGACGAAAAGTCCCTCCAGCAGAGAGTGAGGACGCAGAAAGAGGATTCTCAAAGGCATCACCCAAGAGCTGATGAACGCAACAATTAAGCTCACTGGAGTTTTGAGTGTCTCCCCCACCAACGTTCCCACCTGGAAGTCCAGTGTTGGAAGACGTGGAAGCAAGAGGGTCTGAGTCAGGAGAAGTGCGAGCCTTCTTTGCCTCTGGCTCATCCCTAGCAGGGGCAGAAGGATCGTCCTCCAGGTCAATCACTGGACGATCCTGTTGGAGAGAGCCCATAGCTCGGGAGAGCCCTCCCCGGGTAGTGCTTCGGAGCCGCCCCTCAACCCGTAGGGACGCGGCGGAAACCTTGGAAGCTCCATGACAGATTCATTAGGGAGCTGAAAATCAGTAGCTGCAACAGGAGGAACTGCAGTGCCCTTCACAGCAGCAATATCATCAGTAGAAGTAGGAAAGAGGAGAAAATGCTCAGCAAAGGAAACAGGTTTTTCACCCGCAGCAGTGGTCTCAATCCCCTCAGAGGGAAACTGGAGAACACTGTCAGCAAAATCATCGGCAGTAGCCTTTGCTTCTTCAGAAACTTGTTCACGTGGCCTTTTGGCAGCAAAAGTCTAAGGTGCCAGCCGGCCGGAAGCCGCGACAGACTACTTCTCAGAGGAAGCAGTAGGCACCACTAACGCCTCAGAATCTGAAGCCACCTTTTAAGGAGCAGGGCGACTATCACGCCTACTCCTAACAGTAGAAGACAAAGGCTCAGGCTCAACGCGGCTGGACCCAGCACACTCGCCAGTAGCCACAGTGCCAACAACAGCCCGCAGCTCAGCAGGAGCTAAACTCACCTTGCCCTTCAAGGAACCCGCAAACACCTCCAGCGTATCAAAGAGCTGAGAAGGGTTCTCAAGAGTGGCAGTCAAAGGGTCCTTCCAATTATCGGCCAGCCCGAGCATGCGTTTGTCCAACTTGTCATAGCCTAATAACACAAAATGGCAAAAAGTCAAATAAGGCAAGGAGGCAAAAGAAAAAAAAAATAAAAAATAAAATAGCAAGGACAGAAAACAGAAAAAGGCAAAAGGCAGAAGGCAGAAAGAGCTTACCAGACTCATGTGTACGGCACAAACGCATGGCAGAAAGCTGCTCATTACCCACGATGTATATAGAGTTGGGCAGCCAAACCTTGGGAAACTTGGAGTCACCTGTCCCCGCTCCCTACAGACCTCAAAAGCTTCTGTCTCACGAGCAGGTTCAGAGGGAGAAACTGTGACCCCATCCATGTTGGTACGAATCTGTCTGAAATTGCGCGGAGCAGCAAAATTGGAAGACACCCTCACCCAGAAGAACTTGCCAGTCCAGTCCCTAATATGCCCAAGTTTTGGGTGGGACAATACTCTACTCTCTTTGGGAGCGACATAGTACCACCCTGACTCACTCCCAGAGGCTGATCTTTTTAGGCTCATGAGAGACTTGAAAAATGCAGAGACTCAGGGTACCTTCGAAACCTCAAAAACCACAGTAGACAAATCAGGGTATGAAGGGAGGCAGGGTGCACCAGAGATATGCACATGTTAAAAGCACATAGCAGCTTCTCTAAGATGGGGTCCAAGGGGAACCTAAAGCCCAAGTCTAGCTGCGAGGCAAATACAGCAATATGACCTACATGAGGGGCTGATAACTTCGCACCATTAGGAGGCAGAACCAGCTCGTAGCCCTCCCCAAAACCGTAAAACATTCTGCCCAACAACAGCTAGGCCTAGTCTCTCAGCGTCCTTACGCCAACTGAAATCTAGCACGCAATTCTTAGGCCCATAACACTTTTCATCAAGGAAGAATTCAGTCTTGCCCTCCTCTACGGGCTCAACAATATAAATGGGCTGACAGTCAAAGTATGAGCGGTCACCAGGAGACTCAGCCATTCTACTTGATTGAGCTGCTGGGGAAGGAGAAGGTGATGGAGTCCTAGTATTCCCACCGCACACTACATAATGATCAAACCGATACATGTCATCCATGTCATCAAGCCAAGAAAAACTATTTAAAGGCTGAACATGGGGAATGGGGCTAACAAGAGACACGTCAGGGGGATTGGCCTTAACAGCATTAGCCAACATTTTATGGTGCATTGCGAGCAACCTCAGGCGAGTAAGATGGGATAAGGGAATCCCATCCAGCGTAAGCACTCGCTCAGAGTAAGTATCAAAGGAATCAGGACGGGGTCTACGTTGGAAAGGGGGAAATACACTACCCTCAGCGGGACGACTACTACCTGGCCCAAACACAGCATTAGGAGTCGCAACAGTACCCATCCCGCTCACAGCGGGGGAAGGTAAGAAGCCATAACAGTTTGTAAAGGAGTAGGAGAAATAGGAGAAGTGTGCGTAGGACGCTCACCTGAAAAAGAAGATCGGGAAGCGGAGGAATCTGATCCTGTGGCCGTTTGAGGCTCACTCATATTCTTACTCTCAGAGGCGTCAGACATTATGAAATCTACAAAGGAATACAGGCCCGCAAAGGAAGGAAAAAGCAATGGGGCACGAGAAAATCAAAGAATCAATTTAGAAACAATGAAGGAATAAGTAGAAAAAAGCCAAGAATGCAAATACAACAACAAAAGAGAAGAAATGGGAACAACGAAAATTGGGAAGAATCAAAAGGCACAATCTTGCGAAGAAAAAGGAAAAAGAAGCAAAATTGGGAAAATACAAACAACAAAAGGTACAAAGTAAGTACCTTTAAGGAAAAAAGTTGCAGAAGCAACAGAGTACAACAACAATGACGGAGATGAAAGCCCAAGCAAGATAAAAGTCTGAATCTGCAATTAAGAAAATTAAAGAAAGAAAAAGTTAATAAAAGAGAAAGAATTAAAGGAGAAAAAGCAAGTAAAGCGAAAGTCAAGACAAAAGTAAAGACGAAGAAGCAAGAACTTACCACAACAATGGAGGATCAGAGACGCTTAACAGAGGAAGAGCAAAGAGCAAAAATTTTAAAATGCCAAAGTAACGAAGAGGGAAGATGAAAAAATTGGAGGCGTAAAAGAAATAAGTGAAAGAGGGGGACAGTGAAATTAATATAGAGTAAATGGGCAGTTAGACACAAGGCAAAGCCAAACCGCCATGTCACTTCAGTAAAATCAAACTGACAGCCCGGATTGCCAACACGTGTCCCACTTATGCAAATGTGATTCCCGCCTCAAAAAAAAAAAATTGAGAGGAGAGCACTTATGCGGGAGTGATCGAAAATCTTCTCTACAAGCTCGACATTTCTCAGACTTCAGCGGGAGTGATCGAAAATCCTCTCTGCAAGCTCGTCTTTTCTCAGACTTTAGTGGGAGTGATCGAAAATCCTCTCTACAAGCTCGTATTTTCTCAAGCTTCAGCGGGAGTGATCGAAAATCCTCTCTGCAAGCTCGTCATTTCTCAGACTTCAGCGGGAGTGATCGAAAATCCTCTCTACAAGCTCGTCATTTCTCAGACTTCAGCGGGAGTGATTGAAAATCCTCTGTGCAAGCTCGTCATTTCTCAGACTTCAGCGGGAGTAATCGAAAATCCTCTCTGCAAGCTCGTCACTTCTAAAGTCTGGAACCAATGTAACCATACAAGCAATAAAACAAAGGACTCAGCAATAGCAATGCCTGACCCCCCAAGTCTCTAGGGCGCCTGAAACCTTAGAGACTTGAGGGGCTAGGAGTGTGCAGGGTATTTCAGTCAGACGACCTGTTGAGTCAGGGCTGAAAAGGATACACGCTCAGAACAACTGGAATGAAAGAACCTCATGCCATCTCTTGAGGGGTTAGTTGTAGGGGATAGCTCCTGCTTAGCTATTCCTTCCATCTAGGCTAAGTTGAGAAGAACGTTCTTACAGGAAAAGAGTCGGCATGAGTGACCTCATACCACATCTTTAGGGGCTAGTTGTATAGGATAGCTCCCGCTGAACTATCACCCAACCCCCAGGGTGCACACTCACCGCCGAATAAGCAACTAAAGGAGGGCTCATCAGCCCGACAAAGTCAGCCCGCAGGGCTGACCAGGTTAAACTCTCCACGAAGGAGATAGTACGCCTATAAATAGAGGGTAAAGTACAACAGAAAAGAGGTTAGACACTCAAGTTATTACACTTTCTATATATCTCTAAGTACACTTTCTCTCTCTAAACACTCTCTAACTTAAGCTTCGGAGGGGGGTTCCTCGAGCCACCCCTGAGGGCAGTTTTGGTGTGCTGCCGTGTGTAGGTTGTTGACGGGACCCAGCTTACCCAGCATAACCCTTGGATCCATACCTTGAACACTCTACTATATTCAAAAGTACTCATTAAATCAACCTTAAAATAACCCATTAAAACATACAAAATTTTCAACTAAGGACCAATGTAATGCAAAATTACTCTAATCTATAATATGTATTCAAAATTTCTAAATAAACAACCAATTAAAAAATTAAAAAAATTAGGGTAAAATTATATACATTCCTTGACTTTAATTTGCTTAACAATAATTGTTCAAAATGCTATTGAAAATAATAGAATTACATATTTTAAAATAATTGTTCAATTTTTTAATAAAGAAATAAAAACTTACCCTGAACTAGTTGGAGGTGGAAGAAGATAAGGGGAGGAGGGATTGAGGACGACCCTCAGTGGTGGAGGTAGTAGCGGTGATGCGCAATGGGGGAGGAAGCGCTGCGGTGGAGTGGTGCAGGCTGTGCGCGATGGTGGAGGTAGCAGCGTTGGATGCTATTTTCGAACAATGCTGGTGTAAGCAACAATTTTGAAAGAGAAAGAAAGGGAAAATAGAAGGGTAGGGGAGGATTGAAAGAGAGGGGCAGTGGTTTTCGACACCATTGATGGCCGGTGAAGGTGGCGGCTATGGTGGAGGAAAAAAGGGGAGGGTGTTCAATTCGCTCTAATGAAACAGTGAAAGGATAGAAGGGAATGAAAGAGAAAGAGAGGAAGGAGAAGAATAAGGCCCCGTTTTCTTTTTTATAAATGGCACCGGTTCAATTGGTACTGGTTCAAACCGGTGCCCTTTTCATTTTTGACACCGGTTTGTGCTGAACTGGTGCCATTTCTCTTGTTCTAAAATCCCGCCCATTTCTAGACCGGTTTTAGCCAGAACCGGTGCCATTTGGGGGCTGCCTTTTGTTATTTTTCTGCTAGTGTTGCTAACTTGTAATCTTTGCGGTTCCACCTTAATCCTAGCTTTACTTTGTGTTAGCTTTGATTAAGAACCCCTATGTCATATATCTTGGTGATTGTTGAGATAGGTTTATCTTATTTTGTTTATTTGATATTGTTGTTACTTGATTTATCCTCCCCTTTTCTTGTTTTTCCTTGGTTATTTCATATCAATTTGGTATCAAGATCCTAGGTTATTAGCCTACAAAGATCCTACCTTTTGAATTTCTTTTTCCCCCTCTCAAAAGATCTCATCTTTTCCCACAAAAATTTCAAAATTTTCTTTCAAAGATACAAGATTTCTATTTAAAACCATGGGTGATAGGTGCTATTATGAAGATGAAGAAGGTTACAGTGAACACTCTAGATTGGATGCACTCAAAAGGAAGTTTGATAGACTTCTTGAGGTCTTGGAGAGTAGAAGAAGTCCTAGAAGGAGGAGAAGCCCAAGTGAAGAAGATAGTTCTCACTCACTCACCTCATCAGAGGAGGGAACACCACCAACGACACCATGAGGACAACCGTGACCGAGACATCAAGTTGGAATTTTTGGGCTTCGAAGGTAATCTTAATCCTAATGAATTTCTTGATTGGGTTAGAAGTATGGAGAATATGTTTGAATATAAGGGTTATAATGATGAAAAACGTTTCAAATTGGCCATCCTTAAACTCAAAAAACGTGCTTCTTTGTGGTATGTGAACTTAAAGAATCGCAGGAGGAAAGATGGAAAAGAAAAAAATCACTTCTTGGGAGAAATTAAAGAAACATATGAATAAGGCTTTTGTGCCTAGAGATCATTTGCAAGATGCTTATCTTAAGTTGAATTCTCTGAAGCAAGGGACTATGTCGGTAGAGAAGTATATTAGGGAGTTTGAAAAACTCTCTATTATGAATGGAATTAAAGAAGCACTGGAGCATAAGATTTCTAGGTATAATGGTGGTCTTGAGAGAAATCTTGGACAAAAGGTTGATGTGCATGCCCACGGAAGTTTTGATCAAGTGGTGCAAAAGGCTCTGAAGTTTGAGAAGTATGATAAGATGAGTAGTGCTAGTGGGTATCCTAAACCTACCTTCAACAATTCTTTTGTTCCAAAGGGTGAGACAAGCAAGCCCATTTTCAAGGATGACAAAGGAAAGGCTCCCATACATTCTTCTATTAAAGATGATCACAACAAGATGAGCAATAGGAAGACTTGCTACAAGTGTAAAGGCTATGGACATTTTGCTAATGAGTGTCCAAATAGTAGAGCTATGATGATTCGTGAAGTGGATGATGATGAGTACGAAGATGAGAAGAAGGAATTTGGGGACCCTATATATGATGAGGAGGATGAGATTTTAGTTGAAGCCGATGAGGGTCAAATCCTTGTTGTGAGAAGGGCACTTCACTCCATTTCCACCCCTTTAGCAGAAGAGCAAAGGGAAAACATTTTCCAAACTTGTTGCATCATCAAGGATCGAGTTTGCAACCTTATCATTGACAGTGGCTCTTGCACTAATGTGGCTTCAAAAACATTGGTAAGCAAGCTTAATCTTGAAACTACCGATCATCCTACTCCCTACAAGATTTAATAGCTTAACAATCACAATGAGGTGAAGGTAACAAAACAAACTCTTCTTTCTTTTTCAATTGGCAAACTATATAAGGATGAGGTGCTTTGTGATGTATTGCCCATGGATGCTTGTCATGTATTACATGGAAGACCTTGGCAATTTGATAAGGAATATTGCATGATGGAATAAAAAACACTTATTCATTCATGATGGATAAGAAAAAGATTGTACTTAACCCTTTGTCCCCCACAATTAAATACAAAGAACCCTTAGGTACGGGAAACACAATAAAAGAGAACCTTCTCATTGGGGAAAATGAGATGGGAAAGGAGATAAATCAAGGACACGTTGTCTTCATTTGTCTTCTTAGGGAACCACAAGAGAGTGAGCGAGAGAACCCAATCCACCCCCTTATCAAGGAAGTATTTGTTGAGTACCATGATGTTTTCCTCGGTGATCTCCTACTCGGTTTGCAACCTATTAGGGGAATTGAGCATCAAATCAATCTTATTTTCGGATCACAACTCTCTAATATACCAGCTTATAGGTGTACCCTCGATGAACCAAGAGAGATTCAAAGACAAGTTGGTAAGTTGATAGCAAGAGGATTTGCGAGGGAATCCCTTAGCCCTTGTTCGATTTCGTCTTTTTTGGTTCCAAAAAAGGATTGTACATGGAGGATGTGTGTGGATAGTAGGGCCATTAATAACATCACCATCAAGTATCTCTTCCCTATTCCTTGACTTGATGATATGCTTGATGAGTTACATGGTTCCAAGGTGTTTTCAAAGATTGACTTGAGGATAGGGTACCATCAAATTCTCATGCGTGAAGGAGATGAGTGGAAGACCGCTTTCAAGATAAAGCAAGGCTTTATGAGTGGCTATTTATGCCATTTGGGCTCTCTAATGCTCCTAGCACTTTCATGAGATTCATGAACGAGGTACTTCACCCCTTCATTGGTAAATTTGTTGTTGTTTATTTTGATGACATACTTGTTTATAGCAAATTTGAACTTGATCATGTTAAACATTTGAGGCAAGTATTTGAAACATTAAGAAGTAGGCGGTTTTTTGCTAAGTTGAAAAAATGTACTTTTATGGAGGATAGTATTGTTTTTCATGGATATGTGATTTCGAATGTAGGGATCTCAATGGAACCTAGTAAGGTGGAAGCCATTGAATCTTGGCCTACTCCTACGACTCTCACTCAAGTTAGGAGTTTCCATGGCCTAGATTCTTCCTATAAAAGATTTGTGAAGAACTTTAGCACTATTTTGGCTCCGGTAACCGAATGCATGAAGAAGGGTACTTTTCAGTGGACACTATTGGCTCAAAGGGCTTTTAAGACTCTCAATAAGAAGTTGTGTGAGGCTCTAATCATGGATCTTCTGAATTTTGATCAACCCTTTGAGGTTAATGTGATGCTAGTGGGGTTAGAGTTGGGGCGGTTCTTGTTCAAGGTGGGAGACCGGTTTCTTATTTTAGTGAGAAGCTTGGTGGGTCAAGAATGAGATATAGCACCTATGAAAAGGATTTCTATGCAATTGTGAGGTCTCTTGATCATTGTTCACATCACTTGAGGCCTAGACCATTTGTACTACATTCCGATCATGAATATCTTAAGTACATCAATGGTTCTCATAAAATCAATGCAAGACATTCCAAATGGGTTGAATTCCTCTAATCATTTACTTTCTCTTCTAAATAGAAGGAAGGGAAAAGCAATGCCATGGCCGATGGTATTTCTAGGAGGCGTTGTATGATCACTATTCTTGATGCGAAATTTTTAGGGTTTGAGTTGCTCAAAGAGTTGTATGCTGATGATATGGATTTTGGTCGGTTGATGAAGACGTGTGAAGAAGGGGTCGATGGCTCTTTCATGGTACAAGAAGGTTTCCTTTTCAAGGGAAACAAGCTTTGTGTTCCAAAATGCTCTCATCGACGGTTACTTGTTAAAGAAGCTCATCAAGGAGGTCTAGCCGGACACTTTTGGGTTGCAAAAACATATGACATCCTTCGAGAACATTTTTATTGGCCCAAGATGTTTGGTTATGTGCAAGATGTAATAGCTCGTTGTGGGGCTTGTCATAAGGCTATGAGTCAATTCCGTGAAATACTCTACTCTCCTTTTCCGGTTCCTAGTCACCCATCGGATGATCTTAGTATGGATTTTGTGGTTTCTCTCCCTCGTACCCAACGGCAAAATGATTCCGTGTTTTTTGTGGTTGATAATTTTAGCAAGACGGCTCACTTTATCCGTTGCCACAAGACCGATGACACTTCTCATGTGTCTACCTTTTTCTTAAGAGAAGTGGTGAAGCTTCATGGCATTCCAAAAAGTATTGTGTTGGATCGAGATCCTAAGTTCATTACCTACTTTTGGAAGACCTTGTGGAAGTTAGTGGGAACCAAGCTCTTGTTTAGTACCTCTAGTCACCCCTCAAACCGACGGCCAAACCAAGGTTACTAATCGTACCATGTCCACCGTTCTCCGAGCTATCATTAGCAAACACATGAAAGATTGGGATCTTAAACTTCCTCAAGTTGAATTTTCTTACAACCTCTCTCATTGCATAGCTACAAGAAAAACACCATTTGAAGTAGTGTATGGTTTCAGTTCCCGCCTACCACTTGACTTGTTTCCTAGTATTCCTCAAGTGGAATTGAGTATTGAGGAAAAAGATAGAGTTGAAAAAATGAAAAAGCTTCATGAAGATGTCAAGAAGAGAATTGAGAAAGAAAATGAGAGTTATAAGGCAAGGGCAAACAAAATAAAAGAATCCAAGGGAATTCAATGTAGGTGATCTTGTGTGGCTCCATCTTCGGAAGGTGAGATTTTCGGCTAAGAGAAAGAACAAACTCATGCAAAAATCCGAAGGCCCTTATGAAGTTGTGGAGAGGGTTGGACCTAATGCTTACAAGCTCAAACTACTGGGAAACTTTGGAATTCATGCTACCTTTAATGTTGGTGATCTTGCTCCTTTTCTTTTTGAATATGATATTGGTGATGATGATCCGGAATTGAAGGCAATTCCTTTAGAAGAGGAGGGGTTTGATGCGGGTGCATGGAACTTGGTGGAAGAAGTGAAAGACGTTCCACGTGTTGTGACACGTAGCCGGGCCAAGCTCCTTGGTGGTCACCTCTCGAGGTTGACTATCATTACACTTGAAGACCGGAAGAATTGAAGTGGTGCGGCCAAACCAAGGAAGTCCGACGACCAAACCTCCCAGGCAGTAGCAAACAAGATTTCAGCATTTTTGCAGGAGAGGTCGAACTCCAAAAGTTTTACCAAACCAGGAGCAGGGAAGTTCGACCGAACCTACCCCTTTGTTCGACCGAACCTACTCAGTATTTTGACCGAACCTACCCATTGTTCGCCCGGACCTTTTCCCTTTTTCAGTCAGTTTTGTACGGACTATTTAAGTTCCTTTTGAGAATGTTTTGCAATTAATTTATGTTGAACTTTGCTTGATTTTTTAATCATTGAGACTTTCTCTCTCTACCCATAATCTTTGTGATTATTTGCTTTCTTTGTGATTGCTAACTTGTAATCTTTGTGGTTACACCTTAATCCTAGCTTTACATTGAGTTAGCTTTGATTAAGAACCCATATTTCATATATCTTGGTGATTGTTGAGATATGTTTATCTTGTTTTATTTATTTGATATTGTTGTTACTTGATTTCTCCTCCCTTTTTCTTGTTTTTCCTTGGTTATTTCATATCAATAAGCTTCTGCACCTATTCCTAAATCGATATAAATGAAGAGTAATTATAGACAAAAGTTGCACTAGCTGCTTCCCATCCATGCTTAGCCAAAGAACATAAAATAAACAGATGCATAACATCTTCCTGATCACCTCTAACACAAAGTTGACACATAATATCTAAATCCGTACCTCAGGACTCAAGGTTAGCCGTCAATGGTATACTATTGTGGCCCAATTTCCACAAGAAAACACGCCACTTAGGGGGGATTTGAAGGCGCCAAATAAGTTTGAAAAAATCAAAAGCTTTCCTTTCGATAGGGTGGTTTTGAGAAGTATGTAAGGAAAGCATATCCTGTTCTCACCGCATAAAAACCTGTAGTTGTAGCACGCCAATACAAGAAATCTACCTCCTTAATTGACAGTAGCTCCAACTTCAAGATTTCCTGGGCACTTTCCCACTCAAAACGTTGACAAACAATTGCAGCATCCCAAGTCCTAGTATGATGATTAATGAGGTCACTGACCATCCAAGAGATACTTGCAGCTAAGTTATGGTACAAAAGCACAACTAGAATCTTTACATTAACCCATTTAGTACTATAACGAGGCAAATTTTGTCCTGACCTTATCTTCAAAGCAAAGCCTTGCCTAATTTAAGCATAACATTAACCAAACTTCGTCTAGCCCAAGAGACTTGTAGACACCTGATTGTGTCCCCACAAAAATCAAACCCAGTGATGAATACCTTTCACGTCATTGATTATCAAACGAGGTGAAATGTGAAAGAGTCTCGTGAATTCTTTTGTTCTCTAAAATGTTTTAATAAAAATACTTCTCTCTGTTTTCGAAAATATTTCTTTTCGTACCTTGTTTATGAAAAACGTTCAGTCTAGTTTAGTCTGGTGCATAATATGGTTCCAATAATTGTGTAGTTGGATAGGGTTTGAAAAGACCTTTTCTATAATATATTTTAAGCCCAATTCTGATGAATAATGAGGAAGTTATGACCAAAATACTAAACTGAGCCCAAATCGGATTTTACCTACGGCCTAATGATTATGTGGTGGATCTAAAGTTTTAATTGAGAGGAATGGTGTCATTCGAACAAGTGTGTTATTCAGAAAGAAGGTTCAAAATTATTAGAAAGCTAATTATTCAGGGAGGTCAAGTGATCAGAATGCCTGGGTGAAGACCGCTTCCGATTAGTAATATTAATGTATAATTAATATTATAGCTTAATCTTGATTGAACCCTTCAGGTCACACCCAAGCAACTAACTGCAGACACCCAAATGTGTCTGACGCAAGGAAAATGTAGGTCATTTTCTGCCCTTTCATAGAGCTAAACTAAATTTGTAAACACTCGACCAACCTAATACAAGTATATGGTAAGTCAAGGGTCGAACCTAAAGGAATGAGTAGGTGCAAGCTATAACGTATGTCAAGCTACTTCAAAGAATGTAGAAGGTTATGGTTGGTAACTAAGGTATCAAGAAAGCCAAAATAATCGAGAAATTCAATATATTAAACACCAGGGATATAGGTTCCACATGTAAGCTCAATGATATGCTAATTGAAGGATCACTCAATCAATTCAAACATTACAAAAGACAAACAATAGTTGTAATCAATGGAATTCAATAGTTATCTCCTATAAACCAAACTAGGGTTCACTATGAATGGAAATAAAGGTAAATCACAATAAAATCCAATCAACTAAAGCAATTCTCAAATCATGGGTTCATGTCATTGAAATGCAATCTAGATTAATCTTCTAGGTTGATACTCCTAGTCTAATTAATCACATGCACAACTATGTCAACTAATTTAATTGCAAAAATTTATTTAATTAAGGATCATCAACTAGAAAAAATCATAAATCAAGCATGATTCCCCTTCTCCCTTGCAACTAATCTACTCACTTATCATGGTGAAATTGAGAAACAAAACAAATTCAATCACAATCATATTCATTTCAAGTTTAATCAAGAAGAAATTCAATCACTCAAGAAATTCTAAGGCAAAGAATGGAATTCAAATCAAAATTTCAAGAATTGATGGAAATTGCAATAAAAGTAAATTCAAAAGAAAGAAATCTCACAAGTTTTCATTGAATTGAAGAAGAAATTCCAAGATTAAGTTGAAATCAAAGATCAAATTCATGTACAATCATGTAAATCTCAAGTTTATCTCTCTACTTTCTCTCTCTACTGTTTCTGGAAAATAACCATCAAATACAAAATAAGTCGTCCCCCTAAAAAAAGAAAGTTAAAAGCTATCAATAGAAGAATCGAGCGAAGGGGGTCGGGACACATGGTGCGTGCGCACCACCCAGGCCGCGTGCAGGCACATCTGGGTTTGCGCGCAAACACCACCTGTGTCGCGCGCACACCCCTGCTTGGTGCTTGTGGCCTTGCCTCCTTTGCTTGCTCGATCAATATCCTCACTCTCGAGCATCCCTATTATTGGTGCACTCGAGGTGATGCTCGTGAGAAGGGCAGTTCCTTTTTCTTCCAAGCACTTGAACACTTCAAGACAAAGCATTGCTTCTAAGGTCCTCGTGCTTGCGGAGCTAACTTGAATTGCATGTTTGGATTCCAAAACTTAGCTCCATCAACCTCCTTAAATTTTCTTAAGCTTCCTCCTTGGTGATCAAACCTCGGGAAACTCAACACACCTATAAAACAAATAAGAGAAACAAAGAAGCGAGAGAAATTGTCGAGAAATGAATAAAATTATAAGAAAACCAATAAAAGCATGCATTTATCTAAATTTACACACAAACACGCAAAAGAAGCATAATTATGTAAAAACACAACATAAAGGAGTAAAAACGAGAGTAAAATTATAAAGAAAACCTAGCCTAGGATTGTCATAAACGACACTCATCAAATTCCCCCAAGCTAGACTGTTGCTCGTCCTCGAGCAAAACAAAATCAAACTTAAAGGAAAATGATTACATTATTTAGGCAAGCAAGAAACGAGAAAGATTGGAGAATAGAAGAATGTACACTAACTCACTTTCGTAGAAATCATGGTTAATTTTAGCAACAATTGAAAAGCCATTTAAACCTTTAGATCGCTCTAGAGGATGAGTAATGCTCTTATAAGGGTTTCCTAAGAGATTAACCCATAAATCTTTAGTAAAAGGAGGCAAAGCATAATAGGAGAAAAAAGAATGTTAAAACTTTGAAAAGAAAAAAGGTGCTTATACAATGGCCTTTTGCACATGATCAAAACACGATAGGATATCAAACTTTCTAAAGCAACAATGGTAAGCACGTTCTAAGATATCGAGGGTTGATTGAAACATAGGACATGCTAAATATAGAGAACTACCAAAAGCAATTCATTTTTCATCTAAAAACATTTTTAGCACATTTTCCCAATTGGCTTCAAATCTTCTTTTAGCAAGCATCTCTATAGTTCCCGAATAAACTTGAAAAATAATAGATTTGAGGTTTTCTTGACATCTTGACTTTACATCCCATCTCCTTAGGCTTTAACTCATAATGCCCTCCCTCGGTATGCGACTCAACCACTCGGTTAAAAGGGCTTTTCCAAAGGTTGTAACGTAAGGGCAAAAAGTTGAGGGTAGGCTTAAAATTTAGAATTTGGTGGTACACCTAATTTGTGATGCAAAGATTGGCAAAATCTCAACACGAAAACAAAGTGGTCCCCAAACAAAAACAAAATAACACCCCAAGCTTATTCAAAGCTATAATCACAATCATATATACAAAAAGCATTAGACGCTTTCCCCCCAAGCTAGAAAATAGAATTGTCCTCAATGCTTAAGATAGGGATAAACGTTTACACAAAAAAGTTTTCGAACTTTTTCATTTTTCACTTTTTTTCAATGTTTGCTAGCTTTAAGAAATTTACTTTGCTTTATCTCAACTTTTCTAGTTTTCACTTTATTCAATGTCCTCGCCACTTTTAACTATGGACGACTTTTACAACTTTGCATTAGAATGTCCTTGCCTTTTGTTTTAACTTTGGACGACTTTTTCATTTATTAATTTTCCATTATTCATAAGATATATAAAACACAAGCTTGATTACAAATAAGAACCAATATCCAAACTCATATACCACAATCTCAAAGAACGTGATCATTTGCTTCACAAAAACCAAAAATGAACAAAAAGAAACAAAAGGGTCAAAGTTCTAAAGATGTGGCTAGAAAAGAAGGGAAAAGGCTCAAATGGTTAGCAAGTAGGCAAATGTGAACCCAAGAACTACAAATAAATAGGATTAACCTACAAATGAAAAATACTACCCCGAAAAGATGCCTTTATCCTCCCTAGATGGCTCGGTCTCGTGTTTGAGAATTATGATTCAAATTTCATGATTAGGTCCGCAATAGTCAAGGATCCATGCTACTCATACAAGTAATTGAAGAAGGCTTGAAAACTAATAAACCTCATAAGGAAGTGGCAAAAAATCACTAAAAGCATCAAATTTACTAAAGGGGAACAATTGTGAGTTTTAAAAAAATAAGAGAATCCGGTTTCAAGGTCCTAATAGTTCTAAACAGCTACCTTAGCATGTTCTATCCTAGATTCAACCAAATATACTCTCAAACCATGTAGACCATTGTTTTGAGGAAGAATGATAGCCAACGTGCAAGCTCAAGTGGTACTAAGTCCGAAGTAAAAGCAAAATTATTTAGAAAGAAAAGCAATGCCTCAAAAACATTTTATTCTTATTTACAAAAACTTTTTTTTATTCATTTACTCTTTTTTTTTGTTATTGTGATTTTTGTTGTTTTTTTATTATTATTTTTATGATTTCTCTTTTTTTTTCAATTGAAAGAAAAATTTAAAATCAAAACATATGAAAGAAAAATACAAAAAGGATAGTACAAGAATAGAGAAAAAGGAAACAAAAAAGGAAAAGGAAAACCATAAGAAAATAGAAAATGAGGAAAAAGATACAAAATGAAAAATAGAAAAACAAAGGAGAAGTATAAATGCAACAAGGAAGTAATGCTAACACATAAGTCCCAACCGACAAACAAGTGAACATTCGGCCACAACGCCAATGTTCCCAAACACACTAAGTTATTAAGAAGCAAACATCCTCGAACCGTTCAAATTCTCCTAATCTAAATCTAAAATAAGCATCCAAGAAAAGAAAAATAAAAAGAAGAAATATATAAGGATCTCACCGTGCGTCGAAGCTAGGATACATCAAACAAAGTGAAAGAGAACCTTTATGAATCATCAATATCCAAAGCATTAGCGTTGAAGCAAGGTGAGAAAGAAAAATACTATATACAAAGAAAATTGTTAGTAACTTCGATACAGAAGAATAAAAGAATATAAAAGAAGAAATTTATGCAAATCAGGAAAAAACAATATATGATAGCATCAACAATAGGGTTAAGTAACGAAATCAGGAAATAGAATTATCAGATAGAAGCAGAGTCAAGAAACAAGATATCAAACAATCAACATCAGGAAGTATAATCATAAAGAAGCAGAGATACACAACAGACAACGAATAGAAAAACAAACAACAAAACCAAGAACTGGAAATACATACGACCCAATGGTCATGTGGAGGGTCCAAAGGTTTAATCTTATTCCTAAACAAATTAGGATTAGTTAGAAACTTCCATAAGTTTCTAAAAGATCATAATTATCCTTTTTTGAAAAGATAAGGTCATAAAATTTGAAATTGAATAAAACTTTCCTTTTTTTATGTTTAAAATAAAAAACATTCCTTTTTAAAAAACTTTCCCTTTTTAAAATCCTAATTCTATTTAAATTAAAAGATTTTCAAAGACAATCATAAATTTTTTTTGTGCCTCATAATTTTTATCCAAATCTTATATGGTTGGATATATCTTGAAATTATCTTTCCAATGATGTATTATTATATTAATTCCAAGCTATAACGAAAAAGATATGAAAGGAATACAAAACTCTATCCAAAACTGATACCCCTCCACAATTTCGGACATATCTTTTTATATATAAAATATATTAACCTGATTCTAATTGGGTTGAAAAGTAGACTTCAAAGCTTTCTAACAAAATATTATAATACTTATTTGGACTTCTTAATCGAAAGATATGAAAAAAACAAAATTCGTAAGAAACCTATCCCAGCGCCAAACGACAGAGTCTGTCGCCTGACACTACTCTTGTCATCTGGCGCTGATTCCTGTCGTTAGCGACAGGAGGTATTTTATTCCGAATATGACTTGATTTGATTCTATGCTATTTTTCTATAAATAGAGATCGTATCTCCCCGTTTTCAATCATTCACAACCATCATCTCTCTCTCTCTATTCTCTCTCTAAAAGCTAGAAGCTTTCTCTCTCTTTATTCCCTTTTACAAAATTTCTCATACACAAGTTGTAGACACACCTAGCCAAGTTCAAAGTTGCCTTTTCCCTAGACGTGAAAGGTTGATAATTTCTGAGGGTTTGGTCCCAAATCCTATTTCAATTCTTTGATCAGATTTATTATTTATTGTTTTCCTTGAAGTTACTGATGTGTGTATTATTTTGATAGAAAGAGATACGAGGCATCCAAGTAAGTAATTTAATTACTTTAATTATTCTTTTGATATAAAATCATGCTTTAATTATTTTGATTCCTAGTATCACGTTAGGATATCTTTATAATTCCTAGTATCATGTTTAGGGTAAACTAATATTTCTGATATTATTATGATGCTTCCTTTTTCTTTCCTAATATCATGTTAGTGTCATGTTAGGGATAATTGATCTTTATTGTCTAATGACATCCTAGGATTTGTTATTAATCTTGTTAGTATCATGCTTAGGATGTTGCTAATGTTATTATCCTTTATTATTAACATGGTTATTATTATGATGATTGTTATTATGTTGCTTGATTGTTTTATTATTTTTATTTCTTGATCACGCCTTTTATGCATGTTTAAAGGGAATTTGTACTTGTAATCATGCTTAATAAGATAATTAATAATCTTATTTAGGCTAATATGATTATAATTCAAGTGATCGCTAATAATAGTTTTGTTTGAGCTTTAATATTCAACCAACATAGATTGAACAGGTTTATGGTTAACCTAATGATTTCATGTTAGTTAGAAAGTGCACATGAATACAAGAAGAATAAAGTATAGGCCATTTTTTAGAGCATATTCAATATCTTCTAGGTTGGATTTGTATCTTCATCCCCGAACTTCCAGTCATGGTCCTAGACCTATTGGAGTAAACAATCTCATGGATCGTTAAGGGGTGTAACCTTCACCCTATGAACGGTTTACAAGTTCCTAAAACTTGTTGGTGACTCTTTTACTCTAGCTTCCTTCCTTTTGATGCCACCATGCTTAAGTGTATGATCACAGTGGGGCTCAAGTGTGGGATGCTTGAAATATACCCTACAGTTTTTTGGCGACTCCACTAGGGAGGATTTCTATTTTAATTCCTAAAATTTATTTTGGCAATGATTTAGAATGAGGGGATGAGACTCGAAAAGTTCTAAGTATCTCATTTGCGTAATTTTGGTTAACATTATTGGCATAAGCATAAAAAAGGTTCGCATTGGAAACACCATCCATAATGCGTAAAAAAAAATAGGATTTTTACACGTAGGAATTAGGGAAATATCTTTCACAACTAAAGTCGAAATAACGCTACGAAAAAAACTGGAAAATTTAAGAACATAAAGCTGACGAGGCATGTAGGAATTGGCGCTGAGAAAACAGTGTCAACGCCGAGTGATGGCGCTATCTCCTGGCGACAGTAATTTTTATCTGGCGACAGTGGCATCGTCTGGCGACATACGCTATTTTCTCGTGCAAAATTCTTCCAATACCGAGCCATAAATCTACCTTCTTTTTTCGACTAGTTTTCTAGTACTGTTTGCTCGGTTTTACTTCCTGATTGAGTTTTTCCCTTTATTTTGAAACCTATATGTGTTATACATAAGGCCATAACCCTTTGGGAATTCATGCTCCATCTATCTAATTGAACGCTCAAGGCAAAGAAGGGTACATCCAAGTTTGTTGAATTAACCAAACCATGAAAGCGATTTTAACTCGCGGGGTCCCATCCCCTTGCGCCAACCCTTCCAAAGGTAAGGATTTCGCGCGGTGCATTCGGACTCATAACCATGCACCCTTTTTTACTAACCCTTATGTTGAACATTAGAGAACTAGAGCCATGGTTAGGTTGCAAACTCATCGCATCATGTTGTGACTAAGCTACTTGACTACTTGTGCATTATATGCTTGTGGATACTTACATGTGATTAAACTAACCGTTTGGTTTGACTTGTAATTATGAATATTCTTAAATAACTTACCAAGGACTAAAGGAATTTTCTTAATTAATTTATTAATTAATTTGAGCTAATAATTATGTCTAAAATCGAGTCATAATTTCTTTGAGTCAACCCGGATTTCTATTCCTATATACTTCATAAACATCAACTTGTTTTGGTCATATCTGGAGTTTTATAAAGCGTTACGAGTTGTAAAACCTATGGATCTATAGCCTTGAGTTTTATATTTCATTTGGTTTTGGTTTCACACAATTCAGAGTCACATATAAAAAGTTATGACTAAAATACTACTGCCTTTCCAATTTAGTGCACATTCGTGAAGTCTTAGCTTACTCTTTGTTTTAGTCTAGTCAAATAGTCTATTCACATGGTCCTGACACGAGTCAAACATGACAGTTACACTCATTAATCTTAGCACACACTTTGTGAATATGTCACCATGACTATGCCTTAGGTTCATGCATGAGTCTTCCTTTCCAAAATTTTTATTGGGGATACATTCTATTCCTAATTTTTTCATATCTCTTCATCTAAATCGTCTTTCCATTCCCTAAATGCTTTCTCCATATCACAACCTTCATTCTTCCTACCTTCTTCCGTCTATTGCATGTTGAATAGAGTTTGAGTCAAACAATTAATAGTAAGTATCCCCGATTTTCCTTTATACAACACTTGGTCAAGGAGAGAAGGGAAATTAATCAAGGACAACACCTTTGTTCATGTACTGCTTTTTGACAAAAAAAAAATTAGTCAGAAAAGAAAAAATAAAAAGATAATGGCAACTCAAGAAGAAGCTAATGAACTCAGGAAGGACGTGGCTAAAGTAACTGAATTGGTGAAGGCTATGTCCCTTCAAATCATTGACCCTTTGAAGAAACAACAAATGGAACTCATCCAAGAAAGTTTGAGAAAACTATCCAATGACTATATGTTCAAGGGTATTAGCTCACAAGGGGTCTTATTGGACAAGGAACGTTTTCCGCAGAAGTACAATGACAATGACATCCCTAAGTACAAGCCAACGAACAATCCTTATTTTCACTTAAGGGCTTTCGAAACTATAATGAACATGAATGGAATTGATAGGAATATTTTTCACTCTTTGTTCTCACTATCTCTAGAAATCGTTTGTCCACATTCGTTCTTTTCTCTTGATAAAGAGAATACCTCTATATGGGATGGAATAATAAACGTTTTTATTGATAGATATAAGTGCAACATTCAAGTTGAAACATGCCATAGACAACTTGAGATGTTAAAGAAAAAGGAAAACGAAGGGTTCACTTCTTTCTTTAACAAGTTGATGAAAACTTCCGCTAATATGGTCGAGGTCCCTATTTAAAAGGAGTATGTAAGGATGTTCATCAAGAATCTTTAAGACAAGTATTCAAAGCATTTGAAGTATCAACACAACTTGAATACTTTCAAAGCCGTCTATGACATAGGTATTGAAATCGAAGATGACCTTGCAAAGCAAAAAGCTACGAACAATAGCAACAACATTGGCTAGAAAGGAAAGAAGAACGACAATCCTTCTTCTTCCGAAAACGCCCACTCTAGTAACAATGTTAGTACCTTTTATCGCAATGAAGTCTTAGCCACGGAAAATCAAGGGTCTAAAAAGCAACTAGGGAAAGATTTCACTCCTATTGGGATGAGCTATGATACTACCTTTAATCGACTCCATGCCAAGGGACTCATTACTCCCATTGGACCTATTCATGATCCCGCACCTGAGAAGACATTGCCTAGTTGGAACCCAGATGCACAATTCATGAACCATCAAGGTAGGGGTCATACTACTTAGAGCTGTTGGAAACTAAAAGAGGCCATCCAATACTTGATCGATAATAACAAGCTTCCCATAACTAAAAGAGCGCTAGACACGAAGCGATCTTCAACGACAAGATTTTGCGACCTCTTTTTCTATTTATTTTATTCATCCTTTCCCCAATAAGTCTAGCATAGGCACCTTTTATTTTCCTTAGATCTTTTTTTGTAGGTTTTTTCCGTTTTACCTTTTAATAAAAATGAGCATTTCTTTTCTTGCATATGATTTTTGTATTGCGTTGCATTTAAAAGAAAAATCCATGTCGAACTAAGCACAAGGTATACAAATGATTTGAGGCACCCCTTGTAGCCATAACATATCACCTTTCACCCTTCAAATATACAATCCTTTCTTGATGAACCACTTTGAGCCTCGTCTAATGATAGACCTTTATTTTTTCGACCCACACCTACCTAACCTTGGGATGGGATGATGTGCAATTTATTGAATTTTCAAAGAATAAAAGCTTGAGTGATTTTATAAAAATTTCAAAAGAGTCGATAAAAGTGTACAAAAGGGCAAGTGTTCCAATGTCATTGACATGAACATGTCTTGGATAAGAACACATCTTGGATTGCGTCTTTTATTGAGTGCTAGAATAGAAAAAAACATGAATGCCAAGTGAGTGATAGACCGCATGATCGGGATTGTCCACACTTATCAAAAAAATTAAAAAGTAAAAAGAAAAAGAGAGCAAAAAATAATAAAAAAAAGAGAGTTCAAAAGTGAAGAAACCTCTAGCATAAACGTATAAAGATTTCAAATGCAAGATTGTACACCTTGGGGGCTTATCTAGGGTCTTTAATTCTTCTTCTTCTTCAATCTTTAGTCTAACCACGTTACAACCCTTAAAAGACCTCTTTGAGGTATACACACACACTTGTGCGAGGTTCGGCTCGAGCTACGTTCGACCTGATTCCTAACAGATACGTAGGCAACCTCACATTGGGGTGCGTCCGTAATAAAAGTGCATTCATATTTACATTCATAATTGATCATATAAAGGGATCTCCTGTGCTCATCCCTATCCATCAAGAGCTAGACTTGGGGGATTAATCCTTACATCATTAGCTTCCATAGCAAGAGAGTCACCATCATTTGACTCTTCTTGAAATAATATTTTTCCATACCGTTAGCCTTTGCAGCCTAACTTTAGTATCACTTTCACACACGTCACATATACATACCCAAATGATACTTCCCTTAGGAACCTTTTGTCACGAAATCTTAACATAACATGGAAGCATACCTTATCATCGTTGCATCACAAAGTATGAAATGCTTAGCCTCCGTGCCTAAGTTACCTAAATACTTTCATCTATAAATTAAGAATGGAGATAGCCTAGGATGTTACAATCTTCGCGCCCTAAGATACGACATTGATCCATAAATTTGTTTAAAGCTTATTCGACATGCATCGTAACACTTTACTCATGTCTTTTCGCGTCTTTCTTTTTTGGGGAGAAAGTCGGTACCCTCCACAAAAATGACGGATTTTTTTATTTTTCTGCGTTTTCAAGTCGAATGCACACAAAAGTCATGTACACATCGATTCTAATGAGTCAATACTTTGCACACATGAGTCACACAAAGTAAGTCATCATTAAGTCAAGTTTACACCTTGAGTCATGTCAAGCCATGTGTGTCAAAACGCTTTGAGTCGAGTCATGACAAGTCATATGTGTTTAAAACACATTAAGTATTATATGAGTCAAGCAACACTAAACCTTAGGTTAACCCTAAAAATAAAAAAGATGAGCAAAGTCCTGTAGTCCAAAATATTAATGCAGGTACAACCAACCTTTAGAAAAGATTTGAAACAAAAGGACGCAAATGGCTTAGCAAATCAACTAGAGTCGGCCTGATCGCAATTAGATTGATGATCAGCCTGATTGATTGAGCACTTCTAGATTTTTATCAAGCACCTCGTTTGAAAAGGATTTTCCATAAACTTTCAAGGCATGGGAAGCTATCACTTCCAAAGGATAAGCGAGTAAGAACATTCCCAGATTTTTTTGAAGAAAACCGCAAATATAAACGTATGAAATTCTTTTAAGATAACAGGAGTTTGAGCAAAACATACATGGAGTGGTAAATTAGAGATGAAAAGCTTTAAATTGCAAAATATTTGAGTAGATTTGGTTTAAAGGAAACTACCAAGTTAAAGGAAACAACAGCAGCAGAAATGGAGAAGAAAGGAGTTTTTAATTTTAAAAACTTGACTCTGTCGCCAAACGACAAGAATTTCGTCTGGCACTAGTCTTTGTCGCATGACGATAGAAGTGATATTGCGGCGACAAAATACTCTGGCGCGCGCCGGTGCAGCGACAAGATATGTAGCCCCCATATAAGATTATGCGCACCTCATGTAGTAATTTTGAGTTCCTTAGTAAGCCAATTAGCCCCTATAAGCAAATTGACGTGATTGGTAATTGGCCCGGTTGCACTGAGATTGAAGATCAGCCTGATGACAATCATGTCAAATGAATAGCTTTGAAATGACACCTTTGATTAGTAGTCGGCCCGATTACGGTCTTGATTGATGATCAGCCTGATGACGATCAAATCACTGACTACATATTGATTAAGCAAATTTAAAATTAATTTGAGTAGTGATTGATTGTAATCACAAAAGATTCCTAGGATGAAGATTTCTACAGACATTGACTTGAAGATAGAAGAATCTTAAGATAAGGTTCTTCCCAACGCTAGAAAGATCGATCATTCCTAAAAGTATAAGCAAGATGATTTGAATATTCAAGATGAAGTAGCTTTCAATATGAGGCTTTAAGATTAAAATAGTCTCTTGCTTGGATTTGAGAAGGATGGTTTGAGATGAAACAACCTTTGATAGCTTTCACTATGATTGGGGAGGTTGTTATTTGATTTGAGAAAAGAATGATTCGAAATGATAACTTTCACTAAGATGGAGGAAATTATCATATGGATTTGAGAAGATGGCACGAGATGGGCGGTCTTTGACGACGTTTGCTAAGATTGAGGAGGTTATCACCCACATTTGAGAAGATAGCATGAGATAGGCAATCTTTGATAGCGTTCGCTGAGATAGTGGAGGTTGTCACCTAGATTTGTGAAGAACGGTTTGTGATGAGGCGGTCTTCAACGACATTCGCTATGATTAGGAAGGTTGTCACTATGATTCAAGAAAGTAGCTCGAGTTGTAGCAGCGGTCTTCGATGACGTTCCCTATGATGGGGAAGGTTGCCAGAAAACAGAAGATGGCTACAAGCTGAGTTATCTTTGACCGTGTTCCCTAGGATGTGGAAGACGATCATAAAACAGCAGAAATTGAAGGCAGCTACAAGCAGAGCAGTCTTCACGCGATATCCCCTAGCTTGTGGAGGTCATCATCAACAATAATACAGCAGCAAAATCGGTTACTCCAGAGACGTTTGCTCGACGGCGCAAGATATATGTTTTTTTAACTCTTTTATCTATTTAACTAACACTAGTTTGCAGGTATTGGTGTTACAAGAATGATTTAGGATCACATAACATTTTGAATCATTCTCCGTCCCTATCGCTACTTTGACTTAAGTTTTCAAAACTTGCGTTTTTCCAAACTCAATCAAAGTGGGGGCTTCTGTAGATACCCAAATATATCTCCAAAAGCCAAACCCAGTGATGAATCCCTTCATATCATTTGATTATCGAATGAAGTGAAAGTACGAAAAGTCTAGTGATGTGGATGTTTATATTAAAATATCCCTCTTTCTGTTTTTGAAAATATTTCTTTTCTTACTCTGTTTATGAAAAATAGCCAGTCCAATTTAGTTTGGTCCATTATAACGGTCTAATAGTTGTCTAGCTAGATGGGGCTTGAAAAGACCTTTCAACCGATATATTATAAGACCAATTCTGATGAATAATAAGGAAATTATGGCCAAAATACTAAGTTGGGCCCAAACCGGATTTTACCTATGACCCAATGATCATGTGGAGGGTCCAAAGGTTTAATCCTATTGTTAAACTAATTAGAATTAATTTTAAACTTCCATAAGTTTCAAAAAGATCTTAATTATCCTTATTTGAAAAGATAAGATCATAGAATTTGAAATTGAATATACCTTTCCTTTTTTAAAAACTTTCCTTTTTTTTAAATCTTAATTCTATTCGAATTTAAAGATGTTCAAAGACAGTCAGATATTATTGTTGTTCCTCATAATTTTTATCCAAATCTTATATGGTTGAATATTCTTGAAATTATCTCTTGCAATGATGTATTTTAATATTAATTTTGAGCTATAACGAAAAAGAGATGAAATGAATGCGAAACTCTATCCAAAACTGACACACTTCCACTATTTTGGGCTTATATATTTATCTAAATATTATTTTATCTGATTTTAAATGGCATGGAAAGTATACTTGAATATCTTTCCAACGACTATTATATGACTTATTTGGACTTCTGGATCAAAAGATATGATAAAAAAAAAATCCGCAAAAAACTGTCCCAGCGCCAAACATCAGACTCTCTCGCCTAGCGTTACTACTTGTCGCCTGGCGCTGCTCATGCCGTCTGTGCTGACTCCTATCGTGTGCGATAGGAGGTATTTTAATCCGAATATGACTTGATTTGATTCCGTGCTATTTTGTCTATAAATAGGAGTCGTATCTCCCCGTTTTTAATCATTCACAACCACCATCTCTCTCTATTCTCTCTCTAAAGGCTGGAAGCTTTCTCTCTCTTTATTCTTTTTCTAAACCTTCACTTTTACAAAATTTATCATACAAAAGTTCTAGACACACCTAGCACGGTTCGAAGGTTCCTTCACCCTAGACGTGAAAGGTTGAAAATATCTGAGGATTTGGTCCCAAAGCCGATTTCAATTCTTTGATTAGATTTATTATTTATTATTTTCCTTGAAGTTACTTACGTGTGGATTATTTTGATAGAAAGATATACGAGGCATATAAGTAAGTATTTTAATTACTTTATATATTCTTTTGATATAGAAATCATGCTTTAATTACTTTGATTCCTAGTATCATGTTTTGGGTTAAATAATATTTTTGATATTATTATGATGCTTCCTATTTCTTTCCTAATATCATGTTAGTGTCATGTTAGGGATAATTGATCTTTATTGTCTAGTAATATTCTAGGATTTTTTTATTAATCTTGTTAGTATGATGTTTAGGATCTTGCTAATGTTATTATGCTTTATTGTTAACATGGTTATTATTATGATGATTGTTATTTTTGTTTGAGGGAATATTATGATGATTGTTATTATGTTTCTTGATTGTTTTATTTTTGTTATTGCTTAATCACGCATTTTATGCATGATTAAAGGGAATTTGTACTTGTAATCATGCTTAATAAGATAATTAATAATCTTGTTTAGGCTAATTTGATTATAATTCAAGTGATCACCAATAATAGTTTTGTTTGTGCATTAATATTCAACCAACATAGATTAAACAGGTTTAGGTTTAACCTTATGATTTCATGTTAGTCAGAAAGCGCACATGAATACAAGAAGAATAAAGTAGAGGCTTATTTTTAGGGCAGATTTAATCTCTTTTAGGTGGGATTTGTACCTTCATCTTCGAACTTCCAATCATGGTTCCAGACTTATTGGAATTAACGATCTTATTGATCGTTAAGGGGTGTAACCTTCACTCGTGAAAAGTTTACAAGTTCCTAATACTTGTTGGCGATCTTTTCCTCTAGCATCCTTCCCTTTGGATGCCATGCTTAAGTGTATGATCACAGTGGGGCTTAGTTGTGGGATGCTTGAAACATTTCCTACATCTTATCAACGCCTTTTGTACACCAAACCTTTGAAATTAAAAATTACCCTCATGAACAACTTCATTACCACCTTGTGGTCGTTAGTTGGGGAGGCCATGGCCTCAACCAATTTAGACATGTAATCAACCCCCACAAGGATATACTGATTTTCAAAGGACGAGGTAAACGGTCCCATTAAATAAAAACCGCACACATCAAACGCTTCTAACTCAACTATGGGTTGTTGAGGCATCTCATTTCGCTTTAAAATATTCCCAACTCTTCGACAACAATCGCATGTCTTAACAAAACCCCATGAATCCTTGAAGATATTTGGCCACCATAAACCGCTTTGAAGAATCTTAGTGGCGGTTTTAAAGACTCCCATATGGCAACCAGTCAGATCCGAGTGGCACATTTTAAAAAAACTTGGCACCTCTTCATTTAGAACACAACGTCTAAGTAAGCAATCGACCCCTCGCTTATATAAAATGGGATCATCCCACACATAGTGTCTTGCCTCTCTCTTGAGCTTCTTTTGTTGATTCTTATAAAAGGAAGGTGGAAACTCCTCACATGCAAGAAAGTTCACTAAGTCGGCAAACCATTGAAGCTCCTTTACCTTAATAGCATATAAAAAGCCATCAAGCATCCTATCCTTAATTGGAGAACCATTATCATGAATTCGAGAATCCTCTAGGTGAGAGAGATGGTATGCCACAATATTTTCCGCTCCTCTCTTATCCCTAATCTCAATGTCAAAGGTTTGAAGTTCAAGTACCCACCGGATCAACCTTTGCTTGGACTCTTTCTTGGCACAAAGGTACTTGAGAGCCGCATGATCCATGAAGATAATGGTCTTAGAACCCACCAAATAACAATGTAACTTATAAAAAGCATGAACAATAGCCAAAATTTTCTTTTCCGTTGTGGTGTAATTCCGTTGAGTACCATTTAGAGTCTTGGACATATAATAGATCACATGAAGCTTCTTTTCCACTCTTTGACCGAAGACACCTCTAATTGTCGAATCACTTGCATCACACATCAACTCAAAAGGTAATTCCCATCTTGGGGATTGAACAATAGGAGTAGAGATTAGAGCCTTCTTCAACTTATTAAATGCGTCCAAACACTTATCATCAAATACAAACTCGGCTTCCTTTTAAAGAAGATCATTGAGAGGCTTTGCAATGAACGAGATATCCTTGACGAATCTTATATAAAACCTAGCATGTCCTAAGAAAGATCTCACTCCTTTCACATTGACCGGAGGTGGAAGCTTCTCAATAACCTTAATCATCGCTTTGTCCACCTCTATCCCCTTGTGAGAAATCTTATGGCCTTGAACTATGCCTTCCTCCACTATGAAATGACACTTATCCCAATTCCAGACAAAGTTCACCTTCTCACACCTTGTAAGACATTTCTCAAGGTTTTTTAAGGCATGCTTTAAATGAAACACCTCCTACGGAGAAATCGGCCATAAACATCTCCATATCCTCCTCCAACATATCTCCAAATATACTCATCATGCATCTTTGTAATGTCGCGGGAGCATTACAAGGGCCAAACGACATTCTCCTATAAGCAAGTGTACTATATGGAAAAGTAAAGATTATTTTCTCTTGTTTATTCGGGTGGATAAGGATTTGGAAAAATCCCAAACAACCATCAAGATAACAATAGAACTTATGCCTCGTTAGTTTCTCAAGCATTTGATCAGTAAAAGGAAGGAGGAAATGATCTTTGTTAATAGAAGTGTTTAGACGTCTATAATCTATACACATCCTCCATCCCGTAACCGTCCTAGTCGGAATGATCTTACCGTTCTCATTCTCGACGATGGTCATACCTCCCTTCTTTGGGATAACATGAACGGGAGAAACCCACCTAGAACTCGAGATGGGGAATATAATTCCCGCATCCAAAAGTTTGGTGTTCTCCTTCTTTACTACCTCTCTTTTTTGGGGATGTAGCATTCGTTGCCTCTCAATAGAAGGTAGAGCACCCTCCTCAAGGGTTATGTGATATGTACATAAAGCGGGGCTTATACCTTTGAGGTCATCAATTCTATAACCCAAATCACCTTGATGCTTTCTAGAACACCACAAAACTCTTGAGCTTGGTGATCACTCAAATAAGAGCTAACAATCACGGGAAAGGTAGAGTTAGGTCATAAGAATTCATACCTAAAGTGTGATGGAAGAGGTTTGAGCTCAACCATTGGAACAGCTTTACCTTCCTTTAATGTTGCCACTTGCAACGCTTCTTGGCTAGAAATGATCATACACATTTTCTCTTCAACATGATCAAGGCCTCTGTTGAGCACATCTTCATACAAAGCCATCTCCTTGTTAGGAGCACCTATCTTTTCCTTATTTAACAAAACATTCTCAAGAGCATCGTTAGAAGTGAGAAATTGCTCATGCATAGAAGACACAACATGATCGAGAGAATCAATAAACATGCAATTTCATACTATCATTTCATACTATCATTCAAGTCAAATTCTATCACTTCATTCCCTACTTTGAGTAAATTTTTAGCACTCTTCACGTCTATCATAGCACCCGAAGTAGCAATGAATGGTCTCCCTAGAATGATAGGAATACTAGCATCTTCGTCCATCTCAAGCACCACAAAATCCACAGGAATAACAAATTTCCTAACCCTCAAAGGGACATCCTCCACCTTACCCTTAGGAATCTCAATTAACCTATTGGCCAACTACAAAGTGATGTTGGTAGGTAAGAGTTCCCCTAGCTCAAGTCTTTGGTATACCGAATATGGCATAAGGCTAACACTAGCACCTTGGTCACATAAGGAACTCTCGATTTGCATTTTGTAAATGGCACAAGGGATGGAAAATTTTTCGAGGTCTTATAGTTTAGGTGGCATCTTGTTCATTATAATTGCACTACAATTCATGGTCAAGTTCACCATCTCTACAACATCACAAGTCCTCCTACCGCTCAAAATGTCTTTGAGGAATTTCAAATAGTTGGGCATTTGGGTGACAACTTCGGTAAATGGTAGGGAAAGGCCAATTTGCTTAAGCATGTCAATAAATCTTCCAAATTGTACATCCAACTTGTGTCTCATGAATTTTTGTGAATAAGGAAGCGTGGTTTAACAATTTCTTTCTCCACTCTCACCTCACTAGGTTTCTCAATCTCAACCTCACTCAAAGATGCACCATCTTTCTCATCTTCTACCAAAACCTCATTTGTGGCCTCCTCGGTCATACTCTTCCTAGGCAAACTCTCCTCAAGAACCTTACCATTCCTTGTAACAATAGAATTGACTGGTCTCTTGGGATTTAGGCATCATTTAATTTTGTTTTCAAGCATCTTATTATTAGTCATCATTTAATTAAATTTCTTTTCACTAAGGCCATGTAAGTGTTCAACAACTTTGTTTGATTTTCAATGATTTCTTCCAAATTAGTCCTAGAAGAAGAAGAAGAAGAGGATTGAACATAGGAATTATCATTTTATGTCTTCAGAGAAAATTCGTGTGGGGGATCCCTTTGAGAGTTGTTTTGAAAATTTTCCCTATTTTTATTGTTCCATTTATCTGTACCTTGATTATGGTTACCATAACCTTGGTTATGATTACCATAAATTTGGTTTTGATTTTGGCCACTATAACCTTGGTTGTTATAGTTACCTCGGGCATTTTGGTTCCCATGGTTCCTATTACCACCTCCTTGGTTGTAGTTGTCAAAATTGCTATGGTTGTTGTAATTCCTATTCTATTAGCCTCTTTGATTCTCAAAACTATACTCATTATTGTTAGACACATAGTTCACATGCTCATTCGCATTTCTATCTTGATCATCTATCACAAACATCCATACATGCATGAGGGCAAATAGAAGCATCATGATCATACAATCCACAAACATCACAAAATCAACTAGGCATGTTAATAGAAGAGGGAGAGGGTTGAGAATTAAAAGACATACCTCTCCCCTTAGATTGGGAGGGAAGACACAAGACTTGGGAGGTAGAACTTTCCAACTTTTCCTTGATAACAGACATTTCCTTCCCCAAGTTTGTCATTTGTGAGGAGAGATTGTTGATTGCATTTAGATGATCAACCGAGTACGCCGAAGAGCTACTCTTTCTAGTTGACTCTCTCTCTCTCCATCTTGCCAATCTCTATAGTATCTCACTACATCTTCAATTATGTCTACCAAATTCTCTTCCGTTTTATTCATGATGGGACCTCCAGCGCCTCCATACAAACATGACTTCCCTTGAGGACTAAGGCCTCCATAGAATATTTGAATAATTTGGTAAGTAGGAATTCCGTGGTGCGGACATTCTCTTTGATACTCTTTGTATTTCTCCCATGCTTCATAGAGGCTCTCTTGTTTAAAACCTTGAATCAAAGCTCTAGCTTCCACCGTTTTCTTTTGATGATAGAAACGGGATAGAAACTCCTTGGTAACTTCATCCATTGTCCTTAGAGAATTCGGTTGACCACCCTTTCTAGCCATTCCAAGGCACGCCTTATAAGGGAAAAGGGAAAGAGCTTGAGGTGGATGAATTCTTAGGAAATTCTATTCACCTTGATAGTATTGCAATATTTTTCGAACTCCTTGAGATGGTTTAGTGGGCTTTCATGCTTGGCCCCACAAATTGTCGCCTCTCTATCAAAGTGATCATTTCCGGCCATATTTAAAAATCATTCGCCGGTGTTGTAGGTTGAGCAATCCCACTCTCATCGGGAATACCCAATTCTTTCAACGCCACCCTTGGATTTTCTCCCATTCTTGCTTGTTCTTCTCGGTGTCATTCTTCAATTCTTCACTTGAAGTGCTAGAACTAAAAGATCGTCTAGGAACCATTAATCTTGCAATAGTCCTCTCAATCTTCGGATCAAATGGCACTAGTGAATGACCCCACATGCTCTATGCATACAATCTCAAAAGAAATTGTTAGTAGCACGGCTACAAGGGTAGCCTAAAAATAAAAATCTTTTTGTTTTTTCAATTAGGATGAAATATACTCAACAACTATAACAAAGAATCAATATCATTCCCCGGCAACGGCGCCGTTTTTAACACAAGGAAAATGTAGGTCGTTTTCTACCCTTTCCTAGAGCCAAACTAAATTGGTAAACACTCGACTAACCTAATACGAGTATATGGTAAGTCAAGGGTCGAACCCAAAGGAATGAGTATGTGCAAGGTATAGCCTATGTCAAGCTACTGCGAAGAATGTAGAAGGTTATGGTTGGTAACTAAGGTATCGAGAAAGTCAAAATAATGGAAAAATTCAATATATAAAACACTTGGGATATAGGTTCTAAATGCAAGCTCAATGATTATGCTAATTGAAGGATCACTCAATCATTTCAAACATAACAAAGGAAAATCACAATCCAACACATTCAATTAAAGCAATTCTCAAATCAAGGGTCCATGTCATTGAAAATTACAATGCAATCTTGATTAATCTTATAGGTTGATTACTCCTAGTCTAATTAACACTAGTGGAAAAAAGTGTATTTGTAACAGGCATATGATTTTCCGTTACAATTACATCATTTGTAACGAGCAAAATCAATGTCCGTTACAAAAAAAACGTGTCTTGAGCAGGAAAACACATATTTGTAACGGGCAGATTAGTGCCCGTCATAAATAAGTTTTTGTTTGTAACAGGTGTTATACTGCCCGTTACCCCGTTACAATTAACCAACTGTTCGTAACCAATAATTTTTGCCCGTTATGAATAGGAAAGTCAAGTGAATTTTGACTCAATTATTTGTAACTAACATGGAGTGTCCTTTATGAATAAGCTATCAAAGACTAAACCCTTACTTTTTAATTTCCCCCTTTCTCGATCACTTTCTCCCTCAAAATAATTCCCCTTTAATTTCTCTCTCCAATATTGAAGCTCAGTTGGCGCGTTCCTCGTGTTAGCTCTGTCCTCAGCTCCGGTGCCCCTCGCAAATTACTTCTCCATTGAAGCCCCCTCACCCTCGCAAATTCCTTATGTCCGCAGCTAGCAAATTCTCCATTGATGCGCTGCTCCCTTTTCCATTGAAGCGCTTCCCCCTTCTCCATTAAAGCGCTGCTCCCTTATCACTCTATTGAAGCACAACTCCCTTCTCTCTCAATTGAAGCGGTTCTTCCGTTGTAGGGTAGTCAAATTATTGCTAAGGTTCGTAACTCTAGCGGTGGTCATGTATGAGTAAATTATTTTTCTCTTTCAATTTTTAGTTAATTTAGGGTTTCAATTTTACTACATTATTAGTTAATTTGGTATGAGTAATTGATTTGTAGCTTTTTTTTTTTTGTTTAATTAGTACTTGCATTGAGAGGTTCCCTCTTTTGATTTTTGATTAATATTCTGCCAATTCAAATTTAATTTTTTTTCTGTTTAATTTTCTGTCAATTTTGGTTGTTTTGACATTGATGCTTTTACAAGGCCATCCTTGTTTAGGGTGAAAACACCCCATGTACGTGGACCAATCCCGTAGAGACACGTATCCCAATCAAAGGGTGACACGTGTCACCATGGGAAGATTCCGCGTGTCCAAGGCATAAAGAGCCCTTGAAATTAGCATAAAAAAGGCCTTATTACATCATGGCCAAATTCCGAGAGATCTTCATGAAAGCGGCAAAACGACTCCCCCATATTACATGTGGCATCGCGTGATTGCGTAGCCAATCACGTCACGGAATTTTAGGGTACAAACCCTAAAGGGGCACAAACTCCCACCCCTATAAATACCCCAATCATTTATGATGGGAGGGGTGGATTAGGAAATTACAAAAAAAAAGAGCATTAAATAGCTCCAGCTTCTCTCTACTTTCTCCCTCTAACCTTTTCTGTTTCAGATCTCTAACTTGATCGTCAGAGGCGAATATTTCGATAAAGCAATATTCTTTAACTTTTCCGGTGTCCAAGTCTCATTGTCTGGAGAGCGTGACCAGTATCCCGAGGAATTCCAAAAAATACCAAACATATTTGGCGCCGTCTGTGGGAATACTCGTCCGTTATGGCAATAGATTGTCAGACACCTAATCCTGGCCCTCGTCAAGGCGAGGACGTCCATGTTGAGGACATAGTCCCTACAATCCTCACCAGCAATCCATTGTTCGACTCATTTCAAGAGGCCGATAATCCTCCTGTTACCGCTGCATCTTTGAAGGCCGCACTCAACAAACAATGGATGGAGTTTGAGAGCAACCGAGCTTCTACCTCTGGACAACCACTCATGAAGGAGGGAGAAAGAGATCCAAAGAAAGCTCAAAACAAAGCAACCAATGCGACATATGCTGGGAACACCCTATTTTGCCGGCCGAATAGAAGGTCTCCGAGGGTGTCACGGACGAATTTGTCTAGTCTGTTGGAGAAAATCCAGTTGGCTGGGGGGAGGGGTAGACGACCTCTAATAGAGAAGACTGAGCCTTCTAGAAGATGGAAGGACGCAAGGGAATACCTCCGGCATAAGCAGCGGGAACGTGCCGCTTATTTTAAAACGGCCTCAACTCCCATAATGCCGGAAGAATTTTCCAACCACACCTTTTCCCAGCATAGCAACTCGACCATCTCCAGCATGAGTAACGTTGTGCGTACTCAAACCCTTATTCCAATGCAATCGCTTCAGTATCAGCCCCCTCAGGGTCACAACGACATTCTACAGTCGAGCCCCTGGGTCTTCGGACAATATGGGCCGTTCGGTAAGACGTTTGGCCAGACTCCCTATTTGACCGGACAGCCTGTGCAACCTCAGCCAATTGATTGGCAGATGTGATTACTTACTCTTAGAGATAAGTTGCTCCGTTTTCGCAAGACATTTTGACTGCTCAGCTCCTCAGCCGCCGAAGGTGGAAAGTGTACTCGTGGGAGCCTATGATGGCACGGGCAACCCCGAGGAACATATCACTTCGTACTGGAACCTGACGTACTTACGAAGCGTAGATGACGCTACCTGGTGCAAATGCTTCCCGGCCACTTAGAAGGGTGTGGCACAAGATTGGTTCAATAGCCTTACGGCCGGGTGTATCAATTGCTTTACTACTCTTAGTTTGCTGTTTGTGGGAAATTTCTCTTACAGCATACCACCTCAAAAGACAAGTATTCATTTGGCAACAATTGTCCAAGGACAAAACAAGGGACTACGGTCGTACGTCTAGAGATTTAACCAAGAAAAAGCCCAAATTTTTAATCTACCAGATGAAATGGCTTACTCTGAATTTCTCCAGGGAATTAAGGCATAATGGTTTTAAGTTTGACTTGGTAAGAAAAAAGATTCGGACATACACAGGTGTTCTGCGGAAAGCCAAAGCCTATATTGAGGCAGCCGACTTTTGTTCTCTTACAAAAGCAGAGGCACCGGCTAAGGGAGCTGAAAAGAAACCATCTACTAAGCAAGACATGGCTGGAAAAAAGAAAGAAGGAAGCAAAAGGAAATAAGTCTGGGTGGCTGACGTCCAGTAACAAAAATCAAATAAAGTGAAGACGTACGAGCTGCATTACGAGTTTAACAAGGATTGTTACTCCATCCTGATGGAAATCAAGGATAAGTTCAAGTTTGAAAAGCCCCAGACGCTAAGAGGCTCGGCTAAGTACAGGAACGAAAACAAGTACTATCATTAAGGACGTGGGGCATGACACAAATGACTGCATCAACTTGAAGAGATTATTAGACAAGCTGGCCGAGATGGGCATGCTGAATTCTTATGTGACGAAGTCCAAGTTCACATATACACGGATAGACAACACGTTCGAGATAAATAAAAAAATGATAAAGAAGATGATGGGAACAATACCGATTCGGGTTTTATGGCCGTGATATCGGGGGAATTTGCCTTAGGCGGCCCCACCATGAAGGCAATTAAGCAAAATGCCTGGAACTTGGGAAAGGTGATGCAGGCAGACGGTGTAAAGGCTGAACCCTTCCCCGAAGTAACTGTGTCTGAGGCAAACCGGGGGGAGTTCAAAGCCCTGCACAATAACCCCATGGTGTTTATTATGAACATAGCCAATTTAAAGGTAGGCCGAATACTGATAGATATAAGCAGCTCATCCGATATCATCAGCCTGGCCGCCCTGAAGAATTTAAAGTTCCCAGAAGATGCTTTGAAGGACATCACTCACCCCTTGGTAGGATTTTGAGGAAACATCATTCACCTAGTCGGACAGATAGATCTGTCAGTCCGATTCGGGCAAAAAGGAGAAGGGAGGGACATGGTCGTTCGATTGTTGGTGGTGAAAGAGTTAACTGGCTACAATGCCATACTCGGCCGTCTCACTCACCCCTTGGTAGGATTTGGGGGAAACATCATTCACCGAGTTGGATAGATAGATCTGCCAGTCCGATTCGGGCAAAAAGGAGAAGGTAGGGACATGATCGTTCGATTCCTGGTAGTGAAAGAGTTAACTGGCTACAATGTCATACTAGGTGGCACATCTTCACCACGTATCTCATCTTCTCACCTTCTCCTTGCCCTTTTGGTTGAGAACATGAGTCGACTGGTGTACTTGCGAGGACGGCAAAGCCGGTAAGTTCATCTGCTTCGCCCAAGCATTGAATTCACCTACTAACTCATTGCGTACTTGTTCCTTAATTGATGCCACCTAGGCATCCAACTCCCCCGGTGAGTTAACATTGGCTCGAGAACTACCCGATTTCGTGTATTTTGGACCCATCACCTTTTGCCATCGAAGCAGTGACCCACCCGAACCTACTACTCGTCCTGGATGGTATGACCTTCCCAAAGCCATGGTGAAAGGGTCATTCTCCACACTCAGTTCAAATTTTCTCTCCACCAGCTCTTGAGTGTGCTCAAGCTGTAGCAAAAGGAAAAAGGAGGTCAGTAACACAATTAATGGTTTGTATAGTGATTTTGATGCAAAAGTGACTTAAAAATCAACAGTTCATAGGTTACTTACAAGCTTATCTGCCATTTTTTTGATTTCCGGACCCTTGATGGCCCATTTTCCGGTTTCCTTATCAAACGTATGGAGAGAACAAAAGAAATCACCAGCACGACTCACTAAAGTAGTGATCGTGGAAATAGAGGGTTCCTTCGATGCTAATAGAAGCGATTTAGGGTATAAACCCTTATCGACCCACTTAGGTCTGTTTTCAGCAAATGTCTTAGGCCCCATACGATGGACGTATTCCTTCATCTCTACATTCTTTTTATTTTGCTCTCGAACTTCCTACATAAAAACAAATGTTAGTATCATTGCTACAAAAAGAGTCAAGCTATTATTCAATTGAGATCAGATTTACACAAACTTACAACGGCTTTCTTTTGATTCTTCATTCTAACGAACTCTTCCCAGTCTTCTTTTGACACAGTCGGCCATTTTTTCCATGGGAGAAGGTCTTCCTCATCAGCTTTCTTCTTATTTGATTTCCTCTTCTTCTTGTAGATCCATCCATTAGTCAAGTTGGTCTTCAAGCCTCTGAATCTTTCCGCTAATAAAGATTCAAACACCCTTCTCCTCTCGGGATCATTAGCAATAGAAAACAGCCTCTGCAAGCACAAATTAAAACCAATTATTAGTTTCTATTTAGTAACAACCATAAGGTTAAGGTTTCTAAAATTGTCTAAATCACTAGTAGAAAAATACAAATAGGCAACCCCCAATTGGCACCGGTTCAGACCAAACCGGTGCCAAAAACCAGCCTAAAATTGGGCGGGGATTTAGACCAAGAACAATGGCACCGGTTCAAATCAAACCGGTGCCAAAAATAACAAGGCCACCGGTTTGAACCGGTGCCACTGAACCGGTGCTACAAAAAAAAAAAAAAAAACCGGGATTGTTCATTTATAAACCCTAGCATCCTTATCTCCCCTCTTAGCTTCCCTCTCCTCTCTTTCTCCTCCAAGGCTCCAACTGAGCGTCTCTCCTCCTTCTCCTCCAACTGAGCGCCTCTCCTCCTCTCTCCTCTCTTTCTCCTCTCAGCTTTCCGACCTCTGTTCTCTGTTTCTCTCCCCTCTCTGTCCTCTTCTTCTGACCTGAAAACTACATCTAAGCCCAGCTTCGCCCCTCTGGCAGTAGGTGATTCTTGCTCGCCTCGCTCTTGTGACATGCATGCTATGTTTCCCGGTTAACCGCCTCGCCTCGCCTCGCCTCGGATATCTTTCTAGAACCACCTCCTTAGAGTGAGTTATAGGCGACGAACTCAATGTTTCTGGGTTTAATAATTCGGGGTAAGGGTTTCTGGGTTTAATTATTTATGCTATGTGCCTTAATTTTTTTGGGTTTGATTGTTGTAATATTGTTCGAAATTGATTGGTGTAATTGATCTTGGAATTATTTGGGTTAATTGATTTTGTCATTTTTTGCACTTAATTGATTTTTCGAAATTTCTGGGTTTAATTGATTTTCGAAAGTTTTGGGGTTAATTTATTTTCTGGGTTTGCTGGGTTTAATCGATTGCTGGGTTTGCTTCTGGGTTTAATTGATTTTCTGGGTTTAACCAATTTTCTGAATTCTAGAGTTAATTGATTTTCTGGGGTTAATCGATTTTCTGAATTCTGGGATTAATCGATTAATTCAGAAAACCCAGCAAAATTCTGGGGTCAACTAATTTTGCTAGGTTTAATCGATTGCTGGGTTTGATTTTGGGTTAATTGATTTTCTCGTTCATGAATTAGTTTTCTGGGTTTGCTTCTCGTTTTTTTTTTTTTTTTTAGTTTTAATAATTTCTGGGTTTTAATTTATGCAGGTGTTAATTCATGCAACAAGGATTCAAGATTTTGATTTTGGAATATTTTTTTGATGTTGTAATTTTTTTTTTTTATTGTTTTACAATTTCAATTTCTGAGTTAAATTTAATTATAATTCATTGTAATTTTTTTTTTGTATGGTACATTAACAATTTACTTGTTGAATATAATGTGATTTACCATTGTTTTGATGTTGAATATAACAATTTCAAGAATCCTTATTTCACCATTTATTTTTGTTTGGTTCGTATTTCATGTTTGTTTGTATATTTTTTTTATTATTATTGCAAGAAAAAAGTAAAAAAAAAAAAATATACCAAAAAGGCACCGGTTAACCGGTGCCTAAAACAACTACCACTAACAAAAAATATTCCGCGAAATTATTTAAGGCACCGGTTAACCGGTGCCAAAACCGGTTTATGGCATCGGTTTTGAACCGGTGCAAAAAAGGGGTGTAATTGGCACCCCCCACATAGGCAGCGGTTCAAAAAAGGGGTGTAAAGAACAGTCCCAACCGGGGACTATTCAAGACTTTCTCCTAATGAAAAAGCCTTGAACGGGTATCTAGGCATATGATGATGCAAGTATTCTATATATTGTTGTATTTATTTGCAATTAAACAATACACAAGTTGCAATTTCATGAATAAACTTTTATTAAATGGATAAATAGAAAGAAATATAGCTTAGTAAAGTTTATAAGTCATATCAATATAGCAACTACCCACTTGAGCTCAATATGTAGTCCTCAAGCTAAACTTGTGCTTCAATTCACATATGAATCTATTAAAAAAACTAAAATTAACAACATCACTAATTCTCTAATATATTCACAATTCTCCAATGTATTCACAATTCTCTAATTTATTCACGACTAATTAAGTGGCAATATCACTATTTCTCTAATTTATGCACAATTCTCTAATGTAATCACAATTCTCTAATCTATTCACAATTTTCTAATTTATTAACAACTAATTATTAATAAGGTTAGTAATTCTCTAATATATTCACAATTACCCATTAAAACAACCTAAAATTACACATAAAAACTTACCAAAATTCAACTAATTAAGTGACATTTTTTATTAATCTCTATGTATAGGATAGCTCCCACTGAACTATCGGCCAGCCCCCAGGGTGCACACTCACCGCCGAATAAGCAACTAAAGGAGAGCTCATTAGCCCGGCAGAGTCAGCTCGTAGGGCTGACCAGGTTAAACTCTCCACGAAGGAGATAGTACGCCTATAAATGGAGGGTAAAGTACAACGGAAAAGAGGTTAGACACTCAAGTTATTACACTTTCTATATCTCTCTAAGTACACTTTCTCTGTCTAAACACTCTCTAACTTAAGCTTCGGAGGGGGGTTCCTCGAGCCACCCCCGAGGGCAGTTTACATGTGCTGCCGTGTGTAGGTTGTTGACGGGACCCAGCTTACCCAGCAAGAACCCTTGGATCCATACCTGGAACAATTGGCGCTAGAAGGAGGGGATTGGATTATCTAACCTGAGGTTCACCAACTGAGCTAGGGACTAGTTAACTAACCACCATGGCCGGAGAAGAAACTGTACAAACACCCATGTCCAAAACTAATGAGACCAGCCAAACACCACAAAAAACACCCCCATTAACCAGCGATCCAAAAGGATCCACCGGAAACCCCAAATCGACCATCTCACAAAAATCCAACCCCATCGGATCGACATCAGCCACTACTAAAGCAGCGGCGAAACTAGTAGATCCGGTAGGATCCAGCTCTATTTTCAAGTACGAAATGCCGTTAACAGGCGCGAACAATGAGCTTATTGTTTCAGCACTTGTAACCCAGAAACCGTAGCCCGTAAATATGCCAGCCATTCTGCAGAACCTCTCTAAATGCAGCAAGGAGTAGCTGGCTGTAATGACAACGGTCCTTACCAATATGGGTAAGGGGGCAAGCCCATCACCGACAACGGCAGCTGCGGAGCCTGCAGCGAAAAAGCCGGAAGTCTCAACTCTCAACCCCGAGCAGAAAGAGCTCATTCAGCTGAGGAAAAAGGTATTGGAGCTGGAAGCTCGCAACCTGAATCGAGAATGGAGCGTGGAAGAAATAACCCCCGCTCGAATCAGCCCGAAGAAGCGGGTCCCTCACAGTAGGTCACCGGCCGCAGAGCGAGGACCCAGCCCGGAGAGAGACAAACGAGCGCGAATCCAGGTTGTTCCAAATGATTCCCCATTTTGCCAGGAGATTTTGGAAGAACCCATGGAGAAGGTAAAGATGTCGAGCTACAAGTACAATGGAACCACAACACCTAAAAGCCACATATCAGCTTTCGAGAATCATATGGTACTCTACACCATGACAGACTTAGTCTGTTGTAAGGCTTTCCCACCAACTCTGGAGGGGTTGGCAGCGGAATGGTACGGCTTTTGGGGTTTGGTGAGTCCGACTCACCGCGGAAACAAACCCAAAACAAGACCACACTCGCAATAAATAAAATCATTAACATAATTAAATTAATCACAAGATTAAGATAAGCTAATTACCTTTGACGCGTGCTTCGCTCCAAAATGAGCTCTTACTTGAAAGCTTCAAGTCCCGCTCACACGGAGACCTCCAACGAAGTCCACCCGCACCAACAAAACCGACTAGGTCCAATGTCTTGGGGTTAGCAAGACCCGACCAATAAAACCCGAGTAATTATATTGGGTTCAAAGGTTTTCACTAATTGTGATGCCTTTTTCAAATCTTACTCAAGCAACATTCCCAATGCCCATACTTGGGTATTTATAGGAAATGATGGGAGTATCATTTACTCTCCCATCAATGTGGGATAGTATGATTTTTCCATTTTATTTTAAAGATAAAATAAAATTAATAATCAAGCTAGTAATAAATCAACAAGTGGCAAGCTTATGTGAGTGGTTAGGTGAGGACTACTTTGAGAAGGGGGGGACCAAACTTGCTCCCCAGTCCCTCTCCCATAACCGATCACCTCACTCCACACACACTCAAGGACCACTAGCCACATGGCACCCACCCTTGGGCACCAAGGCAGCCAAGGTGGGCTGCCAAGTGCTGCTGTCCGTGGCAGCCACGCCCAGCAAGCCTAGCAGGCCCAGCACTCGCATGCGGGCTGCCAGGCGCTGCTGGCCAGCAAGCCCAGCATGCTTGTGCGGGCTGCTGCTGGCCTTGTGCCTTGGCCAGCGCTGCTAGGCAGCAAGCAATGGCCTAGCCATGCTGCTGCTAGTTGTGGCGAGCTGGCGCGCCTAGCGTGCTAGCTGCTGTAGCTTGTTGCGGCGTGGCTTGCTAGCCATTGCGCGCACAAGGCTGTGCCTAGCATGCTAGCACGCACTAGGCAGCGCCTAGCCTTGTGATGCTAGCATGGGTGCGCTAGCACGCACCAGCCAGCCTAGGCTCGGTTTGGTGCGCATGCTAGCCACCATGCTAGGCCATACGCCCTTAGCACTCGGTTTGCTTGGGCATTCCGATGCTAGGGGTATTTTGGTCTTTTGTTGATTTATTACTATTTCTCGTCTCGTCTTTCACTATTTTTCGACTCGACTTCCGATGCTCGGTTTCGACGCTCTAAGCTCGAATTTCCGACGTCTAAATAAATATTACTCGGTCGACTCATTAATTCCTTTCGAATTAATTTGTCGTTTCGGTTTGCTGAATGCTTGGGTGTGACCCGAAGGGTTCAATCAAGATTGAGCTGTAATATTAATTATTCATTAATATTACTGATCGGAAGCGGCCTCCACCCAGGCATTCCGATCACTTGACCTCACTCAATATATTAGCTTTCTAATAATTCTGAACCCACTAACGGAATAGTACACTTGTTCGAAGGACACCATTCCTTTCAACGGCTCCATCCCCAAATGTGATGTATACTCGTACAACCAGCTGAAGAGAATGTTCATGGAGCATTTCATAACCTTGGTGGACAGAACCAAAATGACAATCGAGCTGATGTCCCTTGTTCAGGGAAAGGATGAGCCCCTGAGGGAGTTCATCACCAGGTTCAACAAGGATGCAACAACCATTCCAAATATGAGCCAGGAGGTAGCGCTGTTAGCAATGCAGAGTGGCCTACTACAAGAGTCACCATTCAGAGCATACACGGGGCGTAAGCGCCTTAAAACGCTCGCTGAAGCGCTGGGTAAAGCGCATGAGTTCATCCAAGTAGACAAGACTGACAGAGCAATGCTGGGTAGGAAAGAAACAGGTGACTCATTTAAGCGGGCAGAGGTCACCAGGGTAGATAACACACCCAGGGTGGACCAGCCAAGCAGGGCTGAGTAAAACCGTAGAGAAGCGGACAGGGCAGTGGGACTGAGAAGGTCCTATCCAAGGAGAGGGAAAAGGCCTAGGAAGTTTGATCAGTATACCCCACTAACCCATTCCAGATCTCACATATTCAGTGTAAATAAGGCTGATGTTAAGTGGCAGAGGCCTCCAAGGATGGTAAACAGGAGTCGTGATACCAGTAAGTGGTGTTTCTTTCACGGGACTTTGGCCACACCACTGAAGAATGCACGCACTTGAAGGACAACATAGAGGACTTAGTCAGGAGAGGATACTTGAGTCAATTTAAGCAGCGTGGTGACCCTCCCAGAAGAAGGGAGGAGGATAGAGCAGGCCGAGCTGACCGCAAAGGAGGTCATAGGGGCCAAGCTGGAGACAATGATAGAGATGGCAAGCCAGAGGGTAGGGTGTACGTGATCAGCGGGGGTCCAATACATGGGGGGACAGTTAATAGAGCACGGGCTGACCTGCGGGCAATGATACATCAAATAAACGACAATGATAAGCGTAGATGGCTACCTATTCCCCCGCTTGACGAGTATGACCAGAAGGGCATAATTTTCCCTCATGACGACCCGCTGGTGGTGACAATGAGAATTGCAAACCGGGAGTGGATAGAATACTGATAGAGGGAGGCAGCTCAGCCAACATCATATGCATCAGTGCGTTCAATGAAGTTGGACAGAAAAGACCTAAAGAGAGTAAACTACGAGGTCACCGGGTTTAATGGCTCGGGGCTTACCCCATAAGGCATAATCAAACTCTCAGTCCAGGTAGGAGAGAGGTCAAGAAGGCGTGATGTCCGAGCAGAATTTCTCGTGATAAACTCCCCTTCACCCTACAATGTAATCATGGGAAGACCGCTCATCCACAAGATAGGCGGGGTGGTATCCACTTACCATCTTGCCATGGCTTACACAACTAATGAGGGTTGGTTAGCTAAGCTCAAGGGAAGCCAGAATATAGCCCAACAATGTTACATAACTTCCTTAAAGCAGCCTGCCAAAACCAGACTGTAGTCCGGTTCTGAGAGAAGGCTCCCTAAGCAACCTGAGAGGAAGTCGAGGAAAAGGAAGAGTGAAGAGTATCATAGGGAAAAAGATAAACAGAAGTTGGCAATGGAAAACTTCGAGCCTGCAAAAGAAGAAATAGCCAGACCACTTCCCAGCGGGGAGCATGTCACAGTCGAACTCACAGAAGGTGATCCCTCGAGGACGGTGAAAATTGGCAAAGCCATTGATCCAGGAGTAGGGGTGCACCTCATAGAACTGCTGAGAAAGAATAAAGACATTTTTGCAATTTCCGCAGATGAGATGCTCGGAATTGACCCATCAGTCATGGTGCATAAGCTGAATGTGAAGGAGGATATTAGGCCAGTCAGGCAGAAAAAGCGAAGCTTCTCCACGGAGAAAAACCAGGCAATCCAGGAAGAGGTGGAAAAACTCTTGGAAGCAGGATTTATTGAACCCTGTGACTATCTAGAATGGTTAGCCAACGTGGTCAGGGTGAAGAAGGCAAATGGCCAATGGAGAATGTGTGTTTATTTTACAGATCTTAATAAAGCTTGCCCGAAGAACTGTTACCCACTGCCACGGATAGATCAACTGGTAGACTCAACCAGCGGGCACGCCTTGCGAAGCTTCATGGAAGCCTTCTCAGGGTACCATCAGATCAGCCTACACGAGCCAGACAGGCAGAAAATTGCATTCATTATCGAAGGGGGAGTGTATAATTAAATAGCTATGCCCTTCGGGCTGAAGAACGCTTAAGCAACTTTTCAGAAGGCAATGGATAGAGTGTTCCTTCACCAGGAGGGAAGAAATGTGGAAGTATACGTTGACGACTCAATTGTTAAGAGCGTCACGCAGACTGGACATATCATGGATCTGGAGGAAACATTTGCCACCCTGAACAAGTATAAAATCAAGCTCAACCCGAAGAAATGTGTCTTTGGAGTGAGCTCCGGAAAGTTCTTGGGTTTTCTGATTAGCGAGAGGGGAATAGATGCCAACCTAGAAAAGGTCGAAGTAGTCCTCAGTCTGTCCGAGCCTAAGAGCATTAAAGATATCATGCGGTTGACAGGCAGAATGGCCGCACTAACAAGATTCATCAGCAAGTCAGCAGACAAAGCCTTGCCATTCTATCAGCTTTTGAAAGGAAACAGAGAATTCAAGTGGCGGACTTAGGAGAAAGAAGCCTTTGAGGGTAATAAGGAGCATCTGACTAAGCTCCCAACAATGATCAGCCCGGAGCTGAGGGAAAAACTACAGTTGTACATCTCAGCGTTAATACTGACAATCGCAGCCGTTCTGCTGGTAGAAAGAAAGAAGCAACAAAGGCCGATATATTTTGTGAGCCACGTGCTTACCGAGGCAGAGCAAAGATACCCCCTCGTAGAGAAGCTAGCCTTCGCAGTGGTCACAGCAGCAAGAAAGCTAAAACCATATTTTGACGCGCATATAATAGAGGTCCTCACAAACCACCCGCTGGAGAAAGCATTACAAAAGATGGATGTATCGGGTAGACTCTTAAAGTGGGCAATTGAGCTTTCTGAGTATGAATTCGAGGTCAAGCCTAGAGCAGCCATCAAGGCACAAGCTTTAGCAGACTTCATAGTGGAAGCCCTCCTATTAGGATAAGGAGGATGACATTGGGGTCTGGAAGGTGGAAGTGGATGGATCCTCAGCCCAAACGGGGAGTGGGGCAGGAGTCATAATGACGTCTCCAGAAGGAAACATATTTGAGTATGCTATCAAGTTCAAGTTCAAAGCGTCTAATAATGAAGTAGAGTACGAGGCAACGCTGGCAGGCCTGCGTATGAGCCTCGCAGCCGGAGCCCGTAAAGTACACCTGCAGACTGATTCTCAGCTCGTTGCCAGCTAACTGCAGGGGGCGTATGAGATAAGGGAAGCCACTATGATGAAATATGTTACCTATGTGAAAGAGCTGGCAGCCCAGCTAGTCCATTTCCAGATAGACTTGGTCCCTAGGGCAGGAAACTCTCAAGATGACGCCTTATCTAAGTTAGCCAGCTCCACCTTGCAGAGCCTCACAAGAACAGTGATGGTCGAAGTGTTAGAGGAAAGCAGCATCGCTGAAAAGGAGCAGGTAAACTGCGTCAAGAGTCAAAGAGCCTGGTTCTCAGACATCTTGGCGTACAAACTTCATGTCTCGCTACCCGATGAAGAAGTAAAGGCTAAAAAGGTGAAGAATGTAGTGATGAATGGAGAGCTGAATAAGTAAGGCTTCTCAAAGTCACTGCTGAGGTGTATTCCAGAATGGGAGCAGGAGGGCATTATGGAAGAAGCCCACTCCGGAATATATGCCAACCATATCAGCGGAAAAGCATTGGGAGTAGAGGTCCTTAGAAGAGGGGCATATTGGCCAACTCTCACGCAAGACGCACTAGCATATGTCAAAAAATGCGACGACAAGTGTCAAAAATATTCACCAGTCATAAATCAGCCAGCAAACGATCTGACTCCAATCCTCAGCCCGATCCCGTTCCCTCAGTGGGGAATGGACATATTGGGTCCTTTCACCATTGGGTCAGCAGGAAGGAAGTATCTCATTGTGGTAGTAGATTACTTTACAAAGTGGATAGAAGCTGAGCCCACCAAGTACATAAAGGCAACCCATGTCAGAACATTTATATGGAACAACATCATCACTGGATTCGGGGTGCCACGGTGCATAGTCTTTGATCATGGGTGCCAATTTGAGTGTGACACCATAAAGGACTACCTGGGGGATATGGGCACCAAGTATGCAAGGGCCTCAGTCTGCCACCCGCAGAGCAATGGCCAAGCAGAAGCAGCAAACAAGCTGATCCTGACAACCCTACAGAAGAAGCTAGAGGAGTACAAAGGCATGTGCACAGACTTAGTTCCAGAGGTCTTGTGGGTAAATAGGACCACTGGGAAGGAGTCAATCGGTAAAAGCCCTTTCACCCTGGCCTACGGGGTTGATGCAGTTGTCCTTGTAGAAGTGCCAATCCCCAGCCTGAGGATATAGCACTATGAGCAGCAAGGAAATGAAAAGCGCATGTTGGAAGAGCTAGACTTCCTACCAGAAGTAAGACTAAAAGCAGCCCTTAAGTTGGCAACCCAAAAGAGCAGGATTTCAAAAGCTTTCAACAAAAGGGTCAAGCACAGGGAAATCCTGCCAGGAGACTTAGTCCTCAGGAGGACAGCAGCAGTCGGAAGAGGAAATCAACATGGAAAGCTGTCAGCAAACTGGGAAGGCCCTTTCATCATCCACGAGCAGGTTGGACCAAGCGCGTTCCTCCTTGCATATCAAGAAGGTCATGTCTTAAGAAACAGTTTCAATGCTGATGTGTTAAAGAAATATTTTGTTTAAATAGCCTGAAACATAGTTGTTTCAAGTCGATAAACCTTTATTCAGTCCATGTTATGTTAATTAAGGCATTTGATCCATTTTTATTCAATGAAATACAAGCCTCTACGTGAGGAGTACGTTGCATAAATTTGTTTAATATAGTATGCCCAAGCATCATATACTAACATGTAGAAATCAAACAAGAATAATAATAAAGTGTTAGAGGCAAGAAGCACTCTAGCGCAAATTGAAAAAGTGAAAGCATCCCTCCTTAAAACCTCACTTCACCTGCAAAAAGCAAAACAGGACACCACCTCGGGGACGCCTGAGGGGGAGCCTGACACGTTCAGCTTGAGCAGGGGAAAAGAGAGGAAAAGAAGAAGATGAGCTACATGGGCAACACTAAGGTTCTCTTAGTCCCATTCAGCCCATCTCTTCGAGGGGGAGAGGAAAGGAGAAGACAGTCAAGCAGTAAGCCCTTTCAAAAAGAAGTAAACGGGTAGTAAACAAGCTGAATGACATAAATAAGTCGCAGCATAAACAAGCTGAATGACATAAATAAGTCGTAGTAAAAACAAGCTGAATGACATAAATAAGTCGCAGCATAAACAAGCTGAATGACATAAATAAGTCGCAGCATAAACAAGCTCAACGACATAAACAAGTCGCAGCATAGATAAGCTGAACGACACAAAAAAGTCACAGCGAAGCAAGCTGATGACACAAACAAAATAAGCAAAAAGCTGATCGACACAAACAAGTCTCAGCAAGGATAAGTCAAATAACGCCCAATCAAATATGTCAACCAGCACGCAGACGAAGCCTTTGGTTAAAGCCAAGTGATGAAGTACACAACGTGCAAACACTCAAAGCAGATAAAGCAGGAAGGACAAAATGTAACAAAGTCCCTGCTGAAGCACATCAGAGCGCAAAAGAAACAGAAAAGCACTAGGTAGCTAAATTAAAAGACAGGAAGATCCAACCTACGAGGCCCCACCAAACGTAATAAAGAGCAAGCATGCAAACAATGAAGTAAACAGCAAGAAAAGCAGCAAGGGGAGATCATAAGGAACATACATTATAAGGCTGAACCCCTGCCCACCAAGGTAGAGTAAACATTTAGCAGGTCAGTCACAGAACAAATAAAGTTAAGCCCTCATCCACCAGGACAAGGAAACACTTAGGGGTAAAGTTAGAAGATCACAAATTCAAGCTAAGCTGGACATACCCAGCAACAAAAGAAAAAGTATTCTGAATATACGTAGAGAAACATAATGTTTGGCAGCTATAAACCCCAAAGATAGTAACAAAAACTACCTAGTTACAACAGATCTAGGTGAGGGAAACTAAGAGGACCCATTGGAGTAGGATGGTGAAAGCCGCCATAACCTTTTTTCATCATCAGACAGAGACTCCACTCCAATAGCTGCAGCAACGTCAGGGCAGAGAGGCACCTCAAAGTTCAGCACGACCTGGTTGGGGATCTTGCAGCCAGCAGCGTGAGGGTGATCAGCGGGAAGATCGAACAAACCAGCCTCACCTGCAGTTTCAACCGTAGCCCAGAAGGCATTATGGGAGCCTGCTGCTCTTCACCCTCACCATAAAAGCTGCTAACACATCGAGCCGCAGCTTCCCATCCTCTATCATGGCGATCAGCCAAGAGCTTAGCAAAAGCAGGAGAGAGCGCAAAAGACTTGAGAGCCTCTCTCCTAGCAGCCTCCAGCACAACAGCATGCACAACCTGTAAATCTGCCACCTCCGCCTCTAACGTCTTCACTCTGGCCTGAGAAGTCCCCAAATGCTCCTCGCAGTCCTTCAGCTTGGTCTGAGTGAGCTGAAATTCTCCCAATTGGAGCTGCAAGGCATCCGCCTTCTCCCTCAGCGGGGTCACCTCCTTGGCCATAGCATCCCTCTCAGCTTGAGCCTGGTTAACCTCCAGAGTCTTCTGGGAAAGAGTTATACCCTGGTTCTGATATTCTTCTCCACTGACAGCAAGGCATTGGACAAATCCCCCACAGACATTACAAGCTGCAAGAAAAGCAGAAAAGAAGAGTCAGCCAAAGTGGGAGTTAACAAAAGAAGTTAACAGTAAAAAAATAAAGTATATTAATAAGAAAAAGAAGACAGCAGCAACAAAACAAGCAGAGAAAAGCTGAAACGAGAAAAAGAAAAGCCAAAAGCAGAGACTAACCTTCTGCAAATCATGGCAAGTAGTTGCTGCTGGAAGGCTTACTGAGCTGCGCGTAGAATCCGCAGGGAGACGAACCCCCTGAGTCAGGCGGTATCCTAGAGTACCACCCTTCTGAGGGTCGTCTACAAATAAAGACTCATCAGCCCTCACATTCATCAAAGGCCGAAAGGGAGCGTTCTCAGCTCCAGAAGGACAGAGTATTGGGCGAAGATGAATGTCAATAGGGACCTCAGCAAACTCAATGGCCCCAGTAGGACCAAAAGTCCCTCCAGCAGAGAGTGAGGACGCAGAAAGAGGATTCTCAAAGGCATCACCCAAGAACTGATGAACGCAGCGGTTAAGCTGACTGGAGTTCTGAGTGTCTCCCTCACAAACGTTCCCACCTGGAAGTCCAGTGTTGGCAGACGTGGAAGCAAGAGGGTCTGAGTCAGGAGAAGTGCGAGCCTTTTTCGCCCTATGGCTCATGCCTAGCAGGGGCAGAAGACACAGGATCGTCCTCCAGGTCAATCACTGGACGATCCTGCCGGAGAGAGCCCGTAGCTCGGGAGAGCCCTCCCCGGGTAGCATTTCGGAGCCGCCCCCTCAGCCTGTAAGGACGCGGCGGAAACCTTGGAAGCTCCATAACAGATTCATTAGGGAGCTGAAAATCAGTAGCTGCAACAGAAGGAACTGCAGTGCCCTTCACAGCAGAAGTATCATCAGTAGAAGTAGGAAAGAGCAAAACATGCTCAACAGAGGAAACTGGTTTTTAACCCGCAGCAGTGGTCTCAATCCCCTCAGAGGGAAACTGGAGAACACTGTCAGCAAAATCATCGGCAGTAGCCTTTGCTTCTTCATAAACTTGTTCATGTGGCCTTTTGGTAGCAGAAGTCTGAGGTGCAACCCGGCCAGAAGCCGTGACAGACTGCTTCTCAGGGGAAGCAGTAGGCACCACTAACGCCTCAGAATCTGAAGCTACCATTTGAGGAGCAAGGCGAGTATCACGCCTACTCCCAACAGTAGAAGACGAAGGCTCAGGCTCAACGCGACAGTATCCACGGAGCCAACAACAGCCCGCAGCTTAGTAGAAGCCAAACGCACCTCGCCCTTTAGGGAACCCGAAAACACCTCCAGCGAATCAAAGAGCTGAGGAGGGTTCTTAAGAGTGGCAGTCAAAGGGTCCTTCCAATTATCGGCAAGCCCGAACATGCGTTTGTCCAACTTGTCATAGCCTAAAAACACAAAATGGCAAAAAGTCAAATAAGGCAGGGAGGCAAGAGCAAAACACAAAAAAAAAAAAAAAAGAGAAAGGAGAGAAAACAGAAAAAAGGCAGAAGGCAGAAAGAGCTTACCAGACTCATTTGTACGGCACAAATGCATTACAGAAAGATGCTCATTACCCACGATATAAATAGAGTTAGCAGCCAGACCATGGGAAACTTGGAATCACCTGTCCGCGCTGCTTGCAGAGCCTCAAAAGCTTCTGTTTCACGAGCAGGTTCAGAAGGAGAAACTGTGACCCCAGCCATGTTGGTACGAATCTCTCTGAAGTTGCACGGAGCAGCAAAATTGGAAGGCACCCTCACTTAGGGTTGTACACCGGTCCAAAACCGGACCGGAGCTGTTAGGACTGGGACCTGAATCAGCCAAATTTAAGGACCGGGGATCGGACCTGATTCAGCAGGTCCGGGTCAGGTCCAGACCTGAACAAACATGTTTTGTGTTTTTTTTTTCTTAAAGAAAATAAATAACCTGTTGGACCTGATTATAGACCTGTTTATGGACCTATTTACATAAAATCTGAAAATATCAATAACAAAAACTACATAAAATCTATAAGTCACATATAAAACAAATAATTCATTAAATTACATAAAGTCTCTAAGTCTCAAATACTAGAAATACATAAATTATCGAAAGACAACTTGAATTTTTGCGAGTTGCTTTCCCTTTGATTGCGTGATTCACACTAATGAGTCCACAAAAACAACTTCATCGTCTCCATCGTTAGATACATCATGTTGCACCTCTAAATAAAAAAACAAAATAGAATATATTAATGAATGATAACAATGAAATAATAAATTTGGTGTAACAAAATTACAAGTACATAAAATTAATACTACCTTTCTCCATTTCTTCTAACTCTTTCAAATTTTCTTCCACATCAACAATTGACTCTCTCTTAGCTCTAAGCCAATCTTGTGTGCAAAGTAGCGCTTGAACCATCTTCAATACAAAAGTATTACTTAAATATGTATTACCTTAGGAGTTAAAGAACTCCGAAATGGATCAAGAGTACGACCTCCCGTACTAAAAGTGGATTTCGATGCAACGGTGGACAATGGAATGGCTAGTATGTCACGTGCCATGCGAGTAAGAATCGGGTAACGCTCACCATTCTTACCCCACCAAGTCAATGTATCTTGTTCTTTCTCCTCCGGCCCTAATTGATCATTTTAGAACCTATCCAACTCACTTATCGCATATCCACTTGTCCCCTTCATTCTTTTTGCCTTTTCTTTTAGGTTCTTCATATAATCATCAAATCGCACTCTTCTACTATTATCAACATCCATTGCCAAATTATCTCCAGATTGGGTACTTTGAGGAATATTAGAAGCATACATTTTTCTATATTCCTCAAATAAAGTGCAAATGAACTCCTTCACATCATTAGCAAGTTTCATACCTTTTTCCTTTCCATGCATATCAATTAGCGCCAATTCAACAATAACCAACTTAGAGTGAGGGTCGAGAAGAAGAGCAACATAAATGAACTTGTTCATTTTATCCACATTCCCCCTATACTTATCAAACTTTTTTTTCATTGCAATGGCCATAGCTTGAAAATTCAAATCCTCACTTTGTTCCCAACTATTCAACATATCATACATAGAAGCAATTTCACCTAAACCTTTATTAGCTGTCACATAATGGGAACCAGAAACACGTTTAAAAACAAAACCAACCTCTCTACTTTTTTCCAATCTTCGGGTTCAGGAGGCCTTTCATTGTCCTTCAAATCCTCTCCATCGGGAAGAGATAACCCACTAAAAAAACGTTGAAACTTCAAAGTTGTTTCCAACATTATGTATGTAGAGTTCCAACGAGTGGGAACATCAAAGGATAAAGAAGATTTGGAATCTATGTTTGATTTTTGCACAAGATCTTTGAATCTAAGTAATCTAGTAGGGGAATTCTTAACAAATTTCACAGCATTTCGAACTCTATCAATGCACACACCATGCTCTCTAATACCATCCCACACAATTAAATTAATGATATGAGAAATGCATCTAATATGAAGATTTTTTCCATCATTGATACATCATGTTCTTCTAACCATTCTACTCAAGTGTGCACAAGCAACATCATTTGAAGAAGCATTATCAACAGTGACAGTAAAAATTTTATCATCAATACCCCAATACTCTAAACATGCTTCAACTGCTTTTCCAATAGCCTCTCCTTTATGACTAGAAATTGGACAAAAAATTATAATTTTTTTATGCAATTTCCAATAATGATCAATGAAATGAGCGGTAAGACACATATAATTGATTCTTTGTATTGAAGTCCAAGTATCAGTGGTCACATAAATTCTTTGACATGTCTTAAACATTTCCCTCAATTTATCTTTTTCACTATAATACAACTTTAAACAATCACGAGCAGTGGTAACACGAGATGGAATGTGAAATTATGGACATGCAACTTGCACAAAGTGCCTAAAACCAGGTTTTTCCACATGCTTAAATGGTAATTCATCAACAATAATCATGTGAATCAATGCCTCTCTAACATCATTCAAGTTTATATTCCTACTCCCACACTTCAATTCACCAACACTCTCATGTTCTTGATCAAAATACAATTTAGTTTGCTTTTCTTTGCCCTTTTCTTTTTCTATATTGACAGGATTACCAAGACATGATTCAGCATGATTTTTAACATTTTTTGAACCATTAAGATTACCATCAGCAGCAAAAGTTTTAGTACAAAACTTACATTCAGCTCGTAGTTTTCCATTCTCAACATACTCTAAGTAATGTTTCCAATACTCAGCTTTCCTCTTACTTTTTCTGTTCCATATGTATTCCTGCCCCGCTTTTAACTTCTTATCTGGAGGCAAAGTAGATTGCAATTCTTCCATATCCTTTTCAGAAAGTGGCTGTGACATTTCTTGAGAAAAAGCAGAAGATCTTTTGGATTGAGAGCTCTCCATCTTCAATATAATTATACACAATATAAGAAATTTTTAAGTAACAATTATAAACACATAACATTTTATAAAAAAATGTGAGAACAACTTACATTGCAAGAGTAAGAATCTGTGGTTCTTGTTGATCCTAAACATATAAAACGATAGAATTCAATTACAATTCAAATTGAATTCACAAAATAAACAGAATACATACAAATATACAATACACCAGCAAGGCAGCAAATTCTACAATATGAACTAAATTCGAAAGAAACAGATTTTAAACAGATTTATCAATCTACTTTAAACAGATTTATCAATATTTTCTGATTTATTAGTCTACTCCAAGCAAATCCACAGAATAAAAATGAACTAAAAAACAGAACTTACAAACATGCAAACATCAAACAATCATAATAAGCAATTGAAATACAAAATACCCAATTCCTATATAATTAGATTTAATTTTAAAAAAAAAAGAACTTAAAGGAAACCAAAATTCAACATGCATTCGAAACAAATGAACTAAAATAATTCAAAAACAGTTACTTAAAATAAATAAAAAAAAAAACTTAAAAAAAATCATGAATTCGAATAAAATGAACTTAAAAACAGAACTTACAAGCATGCAAACATCAAACAATCATTATAAGCAATTGAAATACAAAATACCCAATTCAAATATAATTAGATTTAATTTTAAAAAAAAAAGAACTTACAGCGTCGATACAGATGCAGGGTGTAGTCGTCGTTGCAGGACTGCTGGTCTGGACGTCTGGTGGGCGGTGGCGACTGCCGACTGGTGTCTGGGCGCCTGGGCGGTGGTCTGGAGGGAGTGGGTGTTGCCGTGTGTGCTTGTCGGCTGAGAGAGAGAGAGAGTGAGTGAGTGAGGAGTGAGTGAGTTAGGGTTAGTGTGTTTACAAAAATGAAACAGACTTCTTTTGAAATTTAGGAATTTTTTTTATAAAAAACGCATTTTTAACGGGTTTCAGGTCCAGACCTGAAAATCCCGGGTTTGGACCTGATCCGGACCGGGACCGGAAACCTTGATTTTGAAGGACCGGGACCGGACCTGAATCTACAGGTCCAGTCCTAACAGGTCCGGGTCAGGTCGGTTTTCAGGTCTGGTCCTGTTCATGTACACCCCTACCCTCACCCAGAAGAACTTGCCAGTCCAGTCCCTGAAACGCCCAAGTTTTGGGTAGGAAAAGACTCTACTCTCTTTGGGTGCGACATAGTACCACCTTGACTCAGTCTAAGAGGCTGATCTTTTCAGGCTCATGAGAGACTTGAACAAATGCAGAGACTCAGGGTACCTTCGAAACCTCAAAAACCACAGTAGACAAATTAGGGTACGAAGGGAGGCAGGGTGCACCAGAGATATGCAGCTGTCAAAAGCACGTAGCAGCTTCTCTAAGGTGGGGTCTAAGGGGAACCTCAAGCCCAAGTCTAGCTCCGAGGCAAACACATCAATATGACCTGTAGGAGGGGCTGATAACTTCGCACCATTAGCAGGTAGAACGAGCTCGTAGCCCTCCCCAAAACCGTAAAACATTCTGCCCACAGCAGCCAGGCCTAGTCTTTCAGCGTCCTTACGCCAACTGGAATCTAGCACCCAGTTCTTAGGCCCATAACACTTGTAATAATGGAAGAATTCAGTCTTGCCCTCCTCTGCGGGCTCAACAACATAAATGGGCTGACAGTCGAAGTATGAGCGGTCACCAGGAGACTCAGCCATTCTACTTGATTGAACTGATGGGGAAGGAGAAGGTGATGGAGTCCTAGTATTCCCACCGCGCACTACATAATGATCAAACCGATGCATGTCAGCCATGTCATCAAGCCAAGCAAAACTATTTAAAGGCTGAACAAGGGGAATGGGGCTAACAAGAGACGCGTTAGGGGGATTGGCCTTAACAGCATCAACAAACATTTTATGGCGCATTGCGCGCAACCTCAGGCGAGAAATATGGGATAAGGGATTCTCATCCAGCGTAAGCACTCGCTAAGAGTAAGAATCAAAGGAATCAGGACGGGGTCTACGCTAGAAAGGGCGAAATGCACTACCCTCAGCGGGACGACTAATGCCTGACCCAGACGAAGCAACTGGAGTCGCAGCAGTACCTATCCCGCTCGCAGCGGGGGGAAGGTCAGGAGGAATAACAATTTGTAAAGGAGTGGGAGAAATAGGAGAAGTATGCGCAGGACGCTCACCTGAAAAAGAAGATCGGGAAGAGTAGGAATCTGATCCTTTGGCCATTCACTCATATTCTGACTATCAGAGGCGCCAAACATTATGAAATCTACAAAGGAATACAGGCCCACAAAGGAAGGAAAAAACAATGGGGCACGAGAAAATCAAAGAATCAGTTTAGAAACAATGAAGGAATAAGTAGTATAAAGCCAAGATTGCAAATACAACAATTAAAGAGAAGAAATGGGAATAGCGACAATTGGGATGAATCAAAAGGCATAATCTTGCGAAGAAAAAGAAAAAAGAAACAAAATTGGGAAAGTACAAACAACAAAAGGTACAAATTAAGTACCTTTAAGGAAAAAAGTTGTAGAAGCAACAGAGTACAACAACAATGGCGGAGATGAAAGCCCAAGCAAGATAAAAGTCCGAATCTGCAATTAAGAAAAACAAAGAAAGAAAAAGTTAATAAAAGAGCAAGAATTAAAGGAGAAAAAGGAAGTAAAGCAAAAGTCAAGACAAAAATAAAGACGAAGAAGCAAGAACTTACCACAACAATGGAGGATCAGAGATGCTTGACAAAGGAAGAGCAAAGAGCGAAAATTTCAAAATGCCAAAGTAACGAAGAGGAAAGATGAAAAAATTGGAGGCGTAAAAGAAATAAGTGAAAGAGGGGCACAGTGAAATTAATATGGAGTAAATGGGCAGTTAGACATAGGGCAAAGCCAAACCGCTATGTCACTTCAGTAAAATCAAACTGACATCTCGGATTGCCAATACGTGTCCCACTCATGCAAATGCGATTCCCGCCTCAAAAAAAAAAAAAAAATATTGTGAGGATAGCAATTCAGCGGGAGTGATCGAAAATCCTCTCTGCAAGCTCGTCATTTCTCAGACTTTAGCGGGAGTGATCGAAAATCCTCTCTGCAAGCTCGTCTTTTCTCAGACTTCAGCGGGAGTGATTGAAAATCCTCTCTACAAACTCGTCTTTTCTCAGGCTTCAGCGGGAGTGATCGAAAATCCTCTCTGCAAGCTCGTCATTTCTCAGACTTCAGCGGGAGTGATCGAAAATCCTCTCTACAAGCTCGTCATTTCTCATACTTCAGCGGGAGTGATCGAAAATCCTCTCTGCAAGCTCGTCATTTCTCAGACTTCAGCAGGAGTGATCGAAAATCCTCTCTGCAAGCTCGTCACTTCTAAATTCTAGAACCAATGTAACCATACAAGCAATAGGACAATGGACTCAGCAATAGCAATGCCTAACCTCCCAAGTCTCCAGGGCGCCTCATCACCTTAGAGACTTGAGGGGCTAGGAGTGTGCAGGTTATTTCAGTCAGACGACCCGTTGACTCAGGGCCGATAAGGATACAGGCTCAGAACAACTGGCATGAAAGAACCTCACTCCATCTCTTGAGGGGCTAGTTGTAGGGGATAGCTCCTGCTGAGCTATTCCTTCCAGCTAGGCTTAGTTGAGAAGAACGTTCTTACAGGAAAAGAGTCGGCATGAGTGACCTCATACCACCTCTTGAGGCGCTAGTTGTATAGGATAGCTCCCGCTGAACTATCTCCCAGCCCCTAGGGTGCACACTCACTGCCAAATAAGCAACTAAAGGAGGGCTCATCAGCCTGACAGAGTCAGCCCGCAGGGTAGACCAGGTTAAACTCTCCACGAAGGAGACAGTACGCTTATAAATAGAGGGTAAAGTACAACGGAAAAGAGGTTAGACACTCAAGTTATTACACTTTCTATTTCTCTCTAAGTACACTTTCTCTCTCTAAACAATCTCTAATTTAAGCTTCGGAGGGGGGTTCCTCGAGACACCCCCGAGGGCAGTTTACGTGTGTTGTCGTGTGTAGGTTGTTGACGGGACCCAGCTTACCCAGCAGAACCTTTGGATCCATACCTGGAACACTCTACTATATTCAAAAGTACTCATTAAATCAACCTTAAAATAACCCATTAAAACATACAAAATTTTCAACTAAGGAACAATGTAATGCAAAATTACTCTAATCTATAATATGTATTCAAAATTTCTAAATAAACAACCAATTAAATAATTAAAAAAATTAGGGTAAAATTATATACATTCCTTGACTTTAATTTGCTTAACAATAATTGTTCAAAATGCTATTGAAAATAATAGAATTACATATTTCAAAATAATTGTTCAATTTTTTAACAAAAAAATAAAAACTTACCCTAAACTAGTTGGAGGTGGAAGAAGCTAAGGGGAGGAGGGATTGAGGACGACCCTCAGTGGTGGAGGTAGCAGCGGTGATGCGCAATGGGGAAGGCAGCGCTGCGGTGGAGTGGTGTAGACGGTGCGCGGTGGTGGAGGTAGTAGTGGTGGCTGCTATTTTCGAACAATGCTGGTGTAGGCAGCAGCTTTGAAAGAGAAAGAAAGGGAAAAAAGAAGGGCAGGGGAGGATTGAAAGAGAGGGGCAGTGGTTTTCGACACCACTGATGGCCGGTAAAGGTGGCGGCTGTGGTGGAGGAAAAAGAGGGAGAGTGTTCAATTTGCTCTAATGAAACAGTGAAAGGATAGAAGGGAATGAAAGAGAAAGAGAGGAAGGAGAAGAATAAGGCCGCGTTTTTTTTTAAATGGCACCGGTTCAATTGGTACCGGTTCAAACCAATGCCCTTTTCATTTTTGACACCGGTTTAGGCTGAACCGGTGCCATTTCTCTTGTTCTAAAATCCCGCCCATTTCTACACCGGTTTTGGCCACCGGTTTGGCCTAAACGGTGCCATTTGGGGGCTGCCTATTGTTATTTTTCTACTAGTGTTGCTAACTTGTAATCTTTGTGGGTCCACCTTATTCCTGGCTTTACTTTGTGTTAGCTTTGATTAAGAACCCCTATGTCATATATCTTGGTGATTGTTGAGATAGGTTTATCTTGTTTTGTTGATTTGATATTGTTGTTACTTGATTTATCCTCCCCTTTTCTTGTTTTTCCTTGGTTATTTCATATCAATTTGGTATCAAGATCCTAGGTTATTAGCCTACAAAGATCCTACCTTTTGAATTTCTCTTTCCCCCTCTCAAAAGATCTCATCTTTTCCCACAAAAATTTGAAAATTTTCTTTCAAAGATATAAGCTTTCTATTTAAAACCATGGGTGACAGGTACTATTATGAAGATGAAGAAGGTTACAGTGAACACTCTAGATTGGATGCTCTCAAAAGGAAGTTTGATAGACTTCTTGAGGTCTTGGAGAATAGAAGAAGTCCTAGAAGGAGGAAAAGCCCAAGTGAAGAAGACAGTTCTCACTCACCTCATCGGAGGAGGGAACACCACCAACGACACCATGAGGACAACCGTGACCGAGACATCAAGTTGGAATTTCTTGATTGGGGTAGAAGTATGGAGAATGTGTTTGAATATAAGGGTTATAATGATGAAAAACGTTTCAAATTGGCCATCCTTAAACTAAAAAAACGTGCTTCTTTGTTGTATGAGAACTTAAAGAATCGCAGGAGGAAAGATGGAAAAGAAAAAATCACTTCTTGGGAGAAATTGAAGAAACATATGAATAAGGCTTTTGTTCCTAGAGCTCATTTGCAAGATGCTTATCTTAAGTTGAATTCTCTTAAGCAAGGGACTATGTCGGTAGATAAGTATATTAGGGAGTTTGAAAAACTCTCTATTATGAATGGAATTAAAGAAGCACCGGAGCATAAGATTTCTAGGTATATTGGTGGTCTTGAGAGAAAGCTTGGACAAAAGGTTGACGTGCATGCCCATAGAAGTTTTGATCAAGTGGTGCAAAAGGCTCTGAAGTTTGAGAAGTATGACAAGATGAGTAGTGCTAGTGGGTTTCCTAAACCTATCTTCAACAATTCTTTTATTCCAAAGGGTGAGGTAAGCAAGCCCATTACCAAGGATGACAAAGGCAAGGCTCCCATACATTCTTCTAGTAAAGATGATCACAACAAGATGAGCAATATGAAGACTTGCTACAAGTGTAGAGGCTATGGAAATTTTGCTAATGAGTGTCCAAATAGTAGAGCTATGATGATTCGTGAAGTGGATGATGATGAGTACGAAGATGAGAATAAGGACTTTAGGGACCCTATATATGATGAGGAGGATGAGATTTTAGTTGAAGCCGATGAGGGTAAAATCCTTGTTGCGAGAAGGGCATTTCACTCCATTTCCACCCCTTTAGCAAAAGAGCAAAGGGAAATCATTTTCCAAACTTGTTGCATCATCAAGGATCGAGTTTGCAACCTTATCGTTGACAGTGGCTCTTGCACTAATGTGGCTTCTGTTCGGGTTTGGTGAGTCCGACTCACCGCGGAACCAAACCCCGACCCAAGGAACCACTCGAATAATTAAAATCATAAAGCATAAATAAATAATTACTAAGAAAAGATAACGAATCTTACCCTCGAAGCGAGCTTCGCCCAAAAACCGGGGTTCTTACTTGAAAGCTACGAGCACGTCAAGCGTCGCGCCTCCAACGGTATCCACCCACAAAAGGGCGAACACAACTTTAAGGTCTACTACCTGGGGGTTAGCGAGGTCCGACCAAAAACCCGAGTGTTATATGAGTTTAAGAGTTTTTCCAATATTATGGAATGCTCTTTTTAACTCCCACTCAAGCATCATTTCCTATTCCCAAAGTTGGGTATTTATAGGGAATGATGGAGTATGAAAATCTCTCCCATCAATGTGGGACAATGAGATTTTCTCATTTTATTTTAAAGCTAAAATAAAATTATTAAGCAAACTAGTAATAAATCAACAAGTGTCAAGCATACATGAGAGAGTAGGTGAGGACCACTGGGAGATGGGGACCAAACTTGCTCCCCAATCTCTCCCTCACCTTGTGCCACATGGCAACCCACTTGCTCCCAACCTTCCCCTTATACACGGCCCTATGGCCCGAGCCAAGCCACGAGCCAAGCCCGAGCCCGGCCCACACCCAGCCCGCATCTTGCACGCACCTGGCCCGAGCCCAGGCCGCACCAGCTGCTGCTGTGGCATGGTGCGGCTGCGGCTGCTGTTGTGCCTAGCCGCGGCTGGCCGTGGCTGCAGCACGGTGCACCGGCTCGTCTTTCCCCTATCATTCGGATGCTCGGGGCACTCTGATGCTAGGGGTATTTTCGGGAATATTGTTGATTTATTATTATTTTGCGCGTCTCGTCTTTTATTATTTAGAATCAACTTCCGACGATCGGTTTCGACGCTCTAAGCTCAAATTACCGACGCCTAATTATTTAACACTCGGGCGACGAATTAATTTCTTCCGAATTAATTCGTCGAGTTGGTTCGCATATATTTGCTTGGGTGTGACCCGAAGGGTTCAGTCAAGATTAAGCTATAATATTAATATTAATATTACTGATCGGAAGCGGCCTCCACCAAGGCATTCCGATCACTTGACCTTACTGAATATATTAGCTTTCTAATAATTCTGAACCCGCTATCAGAATAATACACTTGTTTGAAGGACACTATTCCTTTCAATCTCCCACTTGTCCTTCCGGACAAGTGTGCATTTAGTGTATAGTCGTTATCCTATGTCTCTTCATGTCTCTTCATGAACTACAGAGTAAGATTACTAGTCATCTCTGTTACGTCCAGAAGTGTTTCTCGAAATCCAAGTTTGACTATCAATAAGCAGATGATTTCTAAAATCCATCTGAGCACGGCCATGCATTTTTCACAGTCTCGCTCTTCGAGAGGCCTTGTAAACAACAAGACATGTTCCCTATTGTTAGTAGAGGGACATTTCCAGTCTTGTAATGTAGCTTCTCTTACTAAGAGGACTCACCCGCCCAATATATGTCTTTATAATCCCCAGTTACGGCGAACGTTTGGCGGATACCAAAGCGGATCAGTACTCAAACAAGAGATCTCCCACTACTCATGGTCAAAGGAAAAGAGTTCCGATAGTAATAATGAGAAAATACTTGTGCATTTTAAATCTCTTAAAGTACCCTCATAGGTCGATCTAGTATGGTTCTAAACCAATACCTGTGCAAAGGATTTATATCCCCATAGCACAAGAAACGGTGTTATAAATCATACTACACACTAATCTCTGATGGTCATCAATCGTTCACAAAATATGACCTTGATTAGGGATAATTTTCGATTAAAATATTCAATGTTCACTTAATAGGTGTTTCTTTATCCAAGCCATTGACTTGATACCCTATTTTGAATATTTATTAAAATCGAATGGACTCATTATTTAATTCTAAACCGATACTAAATAGAGACGGAGTGATTTAAATTGCATGAAAAAATTTACTTACTCCAAAACTGAATGGTTCATCATAGTGCTTTACATCAACATTGTTCAAAATTTGATTAAAACACTATAAAATGGAATTCAAAGCCAGTTCATGACATGCTTGATTCCCATTGCCTCAACGTGTTTGTTGTGCTTCACTTGAGGCAAAGTTTTAGTAAGTGGATCGGCTACATTGTCATCCGTTCCAACTTTGCAAATTCTGATTTCACCTTCTGACTTCCATTCTCGGATCGTGTGAAATCGCCTCTGGACATGTTTGACCTTCTAATGTTCTCGTGGCTCTCTAGCCTGAGCAATAGCTCCATTGTTGTCACAATAGAGGTCTATTGGACCCTTGATGGAGGGTACAACACCAAGTTCATCAATGAACTTGCGAATCCAAACTGCCTCCTTGGCTGCCTCAGATGCTGCCAAGTATTCGGCTTCAGTTGAAGAATCAGCAGTTGTGCTTTGCTTTGCACTCTTCCAACTAAACGCTCCTCCATTGAGACAGAATATGTATCCTGATTGTGACTTAAAGTCGTCTCTGTCTATCTGGAAGCTTGCGTCGGTATATCCCTCAACAACCAATTCATCTTTACCACCATAAACCAGGAATTTATCTTTGTTCCTTTTCAGGTACTTTAGAATATTCTTGGCCGCAGTCCAATGCGCCTCTCCTGGATCTGATTGGTATCGGCTCGTAGCACTTAAGGCATACGATACATCAGGCCTAGTACATATCATGGCATACATGATCGATCCAATAAGCGAAGCATATGGAATTCGACTCATCCTTTCTCGCTCATCAGGTGTCTTTGGACACTGCTTCTTGCTTAAGGTTATGCCATGTGACATGGGTAGGTTCCCTCTCTTGGCTCCTTCCATTTGGAATCGAGCCAGTACCTTATCGATGTAAGTACTCTGACTCATTCCAATCATCCTTTTTGATCGATCCCTATAGATCTTGATGCCTAATATGTACTGAGCCTCTCTCAAGTCTTTCATTGAAAAACATTTCCCGAGCCAAGTCTTTACAGACTCTAGCAATGGAATGTTATTTCCAATGAGCAAATTGTCATCGACATATAAGACTAGGAAGGCGATGTCACTCCCACTGACCTTCTTGTAAACACAAGACTCATCTGGATTCTTGATAAAGCCAAACTCACTGATGGCTTCATCAAATCGCAGATTCCAACTTCTGCTTGCTTGCTTTAATCCATAAATGGACTTCTTAAGCTTGCATACCTTCTTAGGATTATTCTTGTCGACAAAACCTTAAGGCTGTGTCATATACACAGTTTCTTCAAAAATCCCATTGAGGAAGGCGGTTTTGACGTCCATCTGCCATACTTCATAATTGTAATATGCAGCAATCGCTAGAAGAATTCGAACGGACTTAAGCATAGCTACTGGAGAAAAGGTTTCATCATAATCAACGCCGTGAATTTGCCTGTAACCTTTTTCTACCAGCCTTGCTTTGTAAATGAATACATTTCCATCTTTGTCGGTTTTCATCTTGAAAATCCATTTACATTCGATAGGTGTATAACCTGCGGGTAAATCAACCAAGTCCCATACTTGATTTTCAAACATGGAGTACATTTCGTATTTCATGGCCTCTTGCCATTTTGCAGAGTCGGGGCTCGTCATAGCTTGCTTGTAGGTTGCCAGCTCATCTCCATCCACTACTAGGATGTCCAGATCTTCGGTTAATACGACACCGAGATATCTGTCAGGTTGAGATCTTGGCCGAGTCGACCTACGTAGGGTAATGGACTGAGCATTTGCATTGTCGGGTTGACGTTGCATATTTTGACTTTGACCAATATCAACAGCTGCTTGGTAAGCACTTTAATTGTCAACTTGTCCTTGTTGCTCGTCCTCTTGAACTTCGTCGAGTTCGATTTTCCTCACACTTGTCATTTTGGAGAGATGCTCCTTCTCCAAGAAGACACCATCACGAGCAACAAACACTTTGTTCTCGGATTTGTTGTAGAAGTAATACCCTTTGGTTTCTTTTGGATAACCCACAAAGTAAACCTTGTCAGATTTCGGATGAAGTTTGTCAGAAATGAGTTTCTTGACATATGCTTCGCATCCCCAAATCTTGAGAAAAGACAACCTTGGCGGTTTACTTGTCCATAATTCATATGGAGTATTTTGCACTGCTTTTGACGGAGCACGATTTAGAGTGAGTGCCGCAGTTAAAATTGCATGTCCCCAGAAAGAGATTGGAAGTTCACTAAGACCCATAGTAGATCGGACCATGTCTAACAGGGTTCGATTCCTCCTTTCAGATACTCCATTCTATTGAGGAGTTCCCGTAGGTGTCAACTCTGAAAGTATTCCATGTTCTTTCAGATTGTCATCGAACTCTTGGCTCAAATATTCGCCACCTTGATCCGATCGAAGCGCTTTGATTTTCTTGCCGAGTTGGTTTTCAACTTCTTTCTGAAATTCTTTGAATTTATCAAACGATTCAGATTTGTGCGACATTAGATAGACATAACCATATCTACTAAAGTCGTCCGTGAAGGTTATGAAATACCGATAACCACTCCTTGCGGGTGTACTCATTGGTCCACATACATCGGTGTGTATTAGTCCCAAAAAGTCAATGGCCCTTTCTCCTAACTTGGAGAATGGTTGCTTTATAATCTTGCCTAATAAATATCCTTCGCAATTCTCAAAGGATTCTAAATCAAATGAGTCAAGAATGCCTTCTTGTAGAAGTTTCTTGATGCGTTTGATGTTAATGTGGCCAAGGCGACAATGCCACAAGTAAGTTTGACTAGACTCTGTAGTCTTAGCTTTCTTTGTATTGGTATCAAATATTTGTCTAAAAAAACACGTGAAAGTGTCATTCCATAAATATGTTCAAGACATCAAAACAAAAGGTCTTGATTTGATGAAAATGACGTCCAACGTCGGAAATACATCAAAAGTATGGTAGATAAAACTCAATAAGTTCTACTTCCTTAGACAAAACATGAGATGACAAGTTTCTCTTGGATAGATCACTTCCATCCTACTTGTGAACTCGATTTCCTCTTGAAAAAGCACGGCTCACTTAGTTCCTGAAAAAGGAGTGTTGTGAGTCAATTTTCTGGTATCTAATACCGTGTAAAATTGCTTAAATTCAAGTGTATAAGATGATACCTGAGGTTGAGGTTACATTTCCTTTCGCCTCATCATCCAGATACATGCCGCATTCTCTTTTGTAGTGTCCGGGATTACCACAATAGAATCAGCGCATCTTCCTCTTGTCTTTGAACTCCTTCTTCCTTGGTCTAAGGGCAAAGTTAGCCTTCTTGCAAGAATAGGTCTTTTGGATTTCTTGGATGACTTCCCTTAAGGACAGTGTATCCCTATTGGCGGTGAGACGCATCTTAAGCCCCACATACCCCGAGTGAAGAGAGCTAAGAAGCGTGTGAGCCGCTTGCTCGTCTTCAAATGGTTTGCCAATTAGCTCCAGATGGTTGAATAACCTTGTCATGTTAATTACATGAGCTTGAAGTGGAATTCCGGGCCTAAGTCTCGCACTGTAGACTTTTCCCCATACCTCTTGTCTTTCTTTCGAGAGACATCTTTCTTGCGGTGGCTTGACCCTCATTTTGGAGAGTGACCTAGTCACATTCTCCACATGACCATCATAATTGCCCCTAGCACTCTTGGTGACCCTCATATTGACTACATCCTCAAGAGCTTTGAGCATCATGTCCGGAAAATAGCCGGAGAAAACCCCTCTCCATTGATCCGGGATGGAGTTTGCCATGAGTTTAGAAACTCTTTTGCAATTTATACTCCATTCTTCATGAGCTTCATCACTCATGATCCCTTTCGAGTAGAAACTCGGGATCGGAGTGTCCAAGATATGCTCTAGGTAGCAATTACTGAGAGTCTTTCGGAGTTCATCTTCCCATTCCTTGAAGTTCACCAAATTGAGCAAAAATGGTAACTTTTCGAGAAGTTCCGGGTACATAAGGTTGTTGTCATTAGTTGAAGACATGATTCTACCCTTGATAGAATTTTAATGAAAAACCATTCAAAAATTCTTAAATAAGATTGAATTTTATTCATGCAAATTTTCAATACTTATTTAACGTCTTATTCACACGTAAAAATTGTCCCTATTTTGTGAAAATAAGGCGATTCCAAGATCCGAAGAAACAAAGACTGGTTAAGCATGCTTTGGCTTGTCTTAAACACTCAATCTTCTTGGGTAAGCATTGCCTTGCTAATGGCTCTAAGCCACTCTTGGTTAGATAATCGTCGCATCCGATGCATCTTTGACGATGTATCTCTTTTGCCACGGTATGTGAGGACTCCTCACCCATACCGATGAGTTAAACCAAAACCAACGTGCACACCCGGTGTGCCTTATGCCCCTTGGAGAAGTGATGGCACCTCGCTTTGGCGTAGCCTACCATCACTCTCGTTCGGTTAATAAGTGTTGTTTGGAAAGGCAAGTTTGACTCAATATTATTAGGGACCTAGGATTTCTATGTTGGTTGATTTAAGTGAACTTAACTAATCATCGCAACATCAAGAAAACCTAAACATGCATCTAACGGATAATTCACACACATGTATATAAGCATAAAATATAAAGCGAAATTATAGATGCATATTGGCAACTAGCATGACCCCTTGAGATCTTCATATCTTCAAAAGGTCTTCATTTGCAATTCGAGGCTTTGTCTTCCAAGATACGCCGTCTTCAAGACTTAACCAAACTATGAAAAAACTAGTGTCTACAACTAGGAAAGATCTAAATGTTAAAGTACAAAAATACTTAACGGTGCGTAGACCGTATTTAGATTTACAAAAATACATAACGGCACGTAGTCCGTATTTTCTATCCTAGTCGGGTCCCACTAGCTGCCATTTCATAAAACCTGTGAGAGAGAATATATATACATATATTCCATTCATCTATTCACTATTTGTGAATGGCCCATGCAATTTACAAATTAAAACAAAGTAAAATGCATTTGAACAACGCGCGCACTAGTAACAAATTTAGGTGGTTAATCCGATTAACACGCCTAATTAAAACTAGTCAAAGTTGTTTAACCGATTATATAAATTACGTCATTAATAATTGAAGCTCCCACTAAATTCCGCATTTCCTTAATTAATCCAATTAATTAAGTCGGTAGAACCCAAACTTTGTCAAAATGAAATTTTGCCAATGCCGCTCAAAACCGAGGCCTACCCTCCCAAAATTTTAATTAAAATAAACAAAGTTAATTAAAATAAGAAAACGGAAAAATAAGCAACATCAAGCCTACTATGGCTAGCCACCTCACCGCACCAAGTATACATACACTCCAAGACCACGAACACACGGCCCACGGCACACGGTCGCGAGCTGCTGCCACGACACAGCCGCGCGTGGCTGCTTCACCCCGCACCTGCTGCCGCGCGTGTGCTGCTGCCTTGTGTAGCTGCTGCCGCGCGTGTGGCCGCAAGTAAGGCGGTGCTGCCACCTTGGCAGCCACATATGGGCTGCTATGTAGCCCGGCTCGCCAAGGTGATGCATTGCCTCGTTTTGCGTGCCACGACCTCGGGATTTGATCCCTTTTCGCGAGACAACAATAATTAATTCTAAATTAATTTTAGAACTAATTTAGAGAGCAAAATAAAATTTTAAACAAGTCTAACTTAATAAAATTTTCAAAGTGCAAATAACCAAAATAATTCCAAGAACCATTTTTAATTAAATAGGTTTAGCTTGGTGCAACATAAAATTGAGGCAATTTCTCACTTTCAATTTAATCAATTTAAATTAAACTTGAGAATTTGACAAAATAAAGGGAAGTTGGAAAAATATGAACTTTAATGTTCAAATGAAAATTCCAACATCTAAATTTTGTGAATCCTTGAAAATTATATCTTCCAACATGAAGATAACAAAATTTCTATCACAAAAATCGAAACTTTATGTTTCCAATCAACTCAAAATGATTAAAACATCAAAGTTTAACACAAAATAACATGGAATTTAGTGGTTTTTAAAGTTTCAATCACTTATCACAAATAAAGATTGAATCTTTAACACTTATGGAAGCCTCAAAATTAAAACTTTCACACTAAAAAGCAATTAGTTTGCAATTATGTGAAAATAAATCAACCTTTAAGCATCAAATACTACCAAGTAAGTGTGCTTTAAGGGGACATAAAATTGCAGAAAATAATGCAAATAATCAACCATATAATCAACAATTTATGCCATTAATTTCAAGGTTAGAAAAGACTTAAAATTTTTCGTCAAAAAAAAAAAACCCCTCGAAAAAGGCATTTCTGGTCAAAATTTGGCTAAAATCACAGCCCCCTCTAGAAAAAAAACCTTTCCAGAACACGTTTTCCACCCAAAATTCACTAGTCTTGGGCGAAAATCTGGGTTCTGAGCCAAAATCGACATTAAAAACGGGATTAAAATAAATAAAACCGAGCTACTAATCTAATTAGCCACTCAAACCAGAAAATTAAGCCAAAATAAACCTTGAAAAACATGATTATAAAAATAAACGAGCGGGGCTCCAATACCGCTGTTGGGGTTTGGTGAGTCCGACTCACCGCGGAAACAAACCCTGACCCAAGGAACCACTCACAATAATTAAAATCATAAAGCATAAATAAATAATTACTAAGAAAAGATAATGAATCTTACCCTCAAAGCGAGCTTCGCCCAAAAACCGGGGCTCTTACTTGAAAGCTACGAGCACGTCAAGCGCCGCGCCTCAAACGGTATCCACCCACAAAAGGGCGAACACAACTTTAAGGTTTACTACCTGGGGGTTAGCGAGGTCCGACCAAAAACCCGAGTGTTATATGAGTTTAAGAGTTTTTCCAATATTATGGAATGCTCTTTTTAACTCCCACTCAAGCATCATTTCCTATGCCCAAAGTTGGATATTTATTAGGAATGATGGAGTATGAAAATCTCTCCCATCAATGTGGGACAATGAGATTTTCTCATTTTATTTTAAAGCTAAAATAAAATTATTTAGCAAACTAGTAATAAATCAACAAGTGTCAAGCATACATGAGAGAGTAGGTGAGGACCACTTGGAGATGGGGACCAAACTTGCTCCCCACTCTCTCCCTCACCTTGTGCCACATGGAAACCCACTTGCTCCCAACCTTCCCCTTATACACGGCCCTATGGCCCAAGCCAAGCCACGAGCCAAGCCCGAGCCAAGCTCGAGCCCGGCCTGCACCCAGCCCGCAGCGAACCCGCATCTTGCCCGCACCTAGCTCGAGCCCAGGCCGCACCAGCTGCTGGTGTGGCGCGGCCGCTGCTGTGGCATGGTGCGGCTGCGGCTGCTGCCGTGGCGCGGCGCGGCTGCTGCTGTGCCTAGCCGCGGCTGCAGCACGGTGCGCCGACTCGTCTTGCCCCTAGCATTCGGATGCTCGGGGCACTCCGATGCTAGGGGTATTTTCGGGAATATTGTTGATTTATTATTATTTTGCGCGTCTCGTCTTTTATTATTTAGACTCGACTTCCGACGATCGGTTTCGACGCTCTAAGCTCGAATTACCGACGTCTAATTATTTAACACTCGGGCGACGAATTAATTTCTTCCGAATTAATTCGTCGAGTTGGTTCGCATATATTTGCTTGGGTGTGACCCGAAGGGTTCAGTCAAGATTAAGCTGTAATATTAATTATATTAATATTATTGATCGGAAGTGGCCTCCACCCAGGCATTCCAATCACTTGACCTTACTGAATATATTAGCTTTCTAATAATTCTGAACCCGCTATCAGAATAATACACTTGTTCGAAGGACACTATTCCTTTCAGCTTCAACAACATTGGTAAGCAAGTTTAATCTTTAAACTACCGATCATACTCCCTACAAGATTCAATGGCTTAACAATCACAATGAGGTTAATGTGAACTTAACAATCACTATTCCTTTCAGTTGTGTGAGGCTCCAATCATGGATCTTCTGAATTTTGATCAACCCTTTGAGGTTAATGTGATGCTAGTGGGGTTGGAGTTGGAGCGATTCTTGTTCAAGGTGGGAGACCGGTTTCTTATTTTAGTGAGAAGCTTGGTGGGTCAAGAATGAGATATAGCACCTATGAAAAGGATTTCTATGCAATTGTGAGGGCTCTTGATCATTGGTCACATCACTTGAGGCCTAGACCATTTGTATTAAATTCCGATCATGAATATCTTAAGTATATCAATGATTCTCATAAACTCAAAGCAAGACATTCCAAATGGGTTGAATTCCTCCAATCATTCACTTTATCTTCTAAATACAAGGAAGGGAAAAGCAATGTCATGGCCAATTCTCTTTCTAGGAGGCGTTGTATGATCACTATTCTTGATGCGAAATTTTTAGGGTTTGAGTTGCTCAAAGAGTTGTATGGTGATGATATGGGTTTTTGTGGGTTTATGAAGACGTGTGAAGAAGGGGTCTATGGCTCTTTCATGGTACAAGAAGGTTTCCTTTTCAAGGGAAACAAGCTTTGTGTTCCGAAATGCTCTCATCGACGGTTACTTGTCAAAGAAGCTCATCAAGGAGGTCTAGCCGCACACTTTGGGGTTGCAAAAACATATGACATCCTTCGAGAACATTTTTATTGGCCTAAGATGTTTGGTTATGCGCAAGATGTAATAGCTCGTTGTGTGGCTTGTCATAAGGCTAAGTGCAATTCCGTGAAAGACTCTACTCTCCTTTTCCGGTTCCTAGTCACCCATTGTATGATCTTAGTATGGATTTTATGGTTGCTCTCACTCGCACCCAAAGGAAAAATGATTTCGTGTTTGTTGTGGTTGATAATTTTAGCAATATGGCTCACTTTATTCATTGCCACAAGAGCGATGACACTTCTCATGTGGATACATTTTTCTTAAGAGAAGTGGTGAAGCTTCATGGCATTCCAAAAAGTATTGTGTCGGATTGAGATCCTAAGTTCTTTACCTACTTTTGGAAGACCCTATGGAAGTTAGTGGGAACCAAGCTCTTGTTTAGTACCTCTAGTCACCCTCAAACCGACGGCCAAACCGAGGTTACTAATCATACCATGTCCACCGTTCTCCGAGCTATCATTAGCAAACACATGAAAGATTGGGATTTTAAACTTCGTCAAGTTAAATTTTCCTACAACCGCTCTCATTACATAGCTACAAGAAAAACACCATTTGAAGTAGTGTATGGTTTCAATCCCCGCCTACCACTTGACTTGTTGCCTAGTATTCCTCAAGAGGAATTGAGCTTTGACAAAAAAGATAGAGTTGAAACAATGAAAAAGCTTCATGAAGATGCCAAGAAGAGAATTGAGAAAGAAAATGAGAGTTATAAGGCAAGGGCAAACAAATTAAAGAAGCCAAGGGAACTCAATGTAGGTGATCTTGTGTGGCTCCATCTTCGGAAGGTGAGATTTTCGGCTAAGAGAAAGAACAAACTCATGCAAACATCCGAAGGCCCCTATGAATTTATGGAGAGGATTGGACCTAATGCTTACAAGCTCGAACTACTGGGAGACTTTGGAATTCATGCTACCTTTAATGTTGGTGATCTTGCTCCTTTTCTTTTTGAAGATGATATTGGTGATGATGATCCGGAATTGAAGGCAATTCCTTTTGAAGAGGAGGGGTTTGATGCGGGTGCATGGAACTTGGTGGAAGAAGTGGAAGACGTGCCACATGTTGTGACACGTAGTCCGGACAAGCTCCTTGGTGGTCACCTCTCGAGGTTGACTATCATTACACTTGAAGACCGGAAGAATTGAAGTGGTGCGGCCAAACCAAGGAAGTCTGACGACCAAACCTCCCAGGAAGTAGCAAACCAGATTTCAGCATTTTTGTAGGAGAGGTCGAACTCCAAAAGTTCGACTAAACCAGGAGTAGGGAAGTTTGACCAAACCTACCTCTTGGTTCGACCGAACCTACGCAGTATTTTGACCGAACCTACCCATTGTTCGCCCGGACCTTTTCCCTTTTTCAGTCAGTTTTGTACGCACTATTTAAGTTCCTTTTGAGAATGTTTTGCAATTAATTTATGTTGAACTTTGCTTGATTTTGTAATCAATGAGACTTTCTCTCTCTACCTATAATCTTTGTGATTATTTGCTTTCTTTGTGATTGCTAACTTGTAATCTTTGTGGTTACACCTTAATCCTAGCTTTACATTGAGTTAGCTTTGATTAAGAACCCATATTTCATATATCTTAGTGATTGTTTAGATATGTTTATCTTTTTTTTTTATTTGATATTGTTGTTAATTGATTTCTCCTCCCCTTTTCTTGTTTTTCCTTGGTTATTTCATATCAATAAGCTTCTGCACCTATTCCTAAATCGAAATAAATGCAGAGTAATAATAGACAAAAGTTGCACTAGCTGCTTCCCATCCATGCTTAGCCAAATAACATAAAATAAACAGATGCATAACATCTTCCTGATCACCTCTAACACAAAGTTGACACATAGTATCTAAATCCATACCTCAGGCCTCAAGGTTAGCCGTCAATGGTATACTATTGTGGCCCAATTTCCACAAGAAAACACGCCACTTAGGGGGGATTTGAAGGCGTCAAATAAGTTTGAAAAAATCAAAAGCTTTCCTTTCGATAGGGTGGTTCTGAGAAGTTTGTAAGGAAAGCATATTCTGTTCTCACCGTATAAAGACCTGTAGATGTAGCACTCCAATACAAGAAATCTACCTCCTTAATTGACAGTAGCACCAACTTCAAGATTTCCTGGGCACTTTCCCACTCAAAACGTTGGCAAACAATTGCAGCATCCCAAGTCCTAGTATGATGATTAATGAGGTCACTGGCCTTCTAAGACATACTTGCAGCTAAGTTCTGGTTCAAAAGCACAACTGAAATCTTTAAATTTACCCATTTAGTACTATAACGAGGCAAATTTTGTCCTGACCTTATCTTCCAAGCAAAGCCTTGCCTAAATTTAAGCATAACATTAACCAAACTTCATCTAGCCCGAGAGACTTGTAGACACCTGATTGTGTCCCCACAAAAATCAAACCCAGTGATGAATACCTTTCACGTCATTGATTATCAAACAAGGTGAAATGTGAAAGAGTCTCGTGAATTCTTTTGTTTTCTAAAATGTTTTACAAAAATACTTCTCTCGGTTTTTGAAAATATTTCTTTTCGTACCTTGTTTATGAAAAACGTCCAGTCTAGTTTAGTCTGGTCCATAATATGGTTCCAATAATTGTATAGTTGGATAGGGTTTAAAAAGACCTTTTCTACAATATATTATAAGCCCAATTCTAATTAATAATGAGGAAGTTATGACCTAAATACTAAATTGGGCCCAAATCGGATTTTACCTACGGCCTAATGATTATGTGGAGGATCTAAAGTTTTAATTGAGAGGAATGGTGTCATTCGAACAAGTGTGTTATTCTGAAAGAAGGTTCGAAATTATTAAAAAGCTAATTATTCAGGGAGGTCAAGTGATCGGAATGCCTGGGTAAAGGCCGCTTCCGATTAGTAATATTAATGTATAATTAATATTATAGCTTAATCTTGATTGAACCCTTCGGGTCGCACCCAAGCAACTAACTGCAGAAACCCAAATGTGTCTGACGCAAGGAAAATGTAGGTCATTTTCTACCCTTTCATAGAGCTAAACTAAATTTGTAAACACTTCACCAACCTAATACAGGTATATGGTAAGTCAAGGGTCGAACCCAAAGGAATGAGTAGGTGCAAGCTATAGCCTATGTCAAGCTACTTCGAAGAATGTAGAAGGTTATGGTTGGTAACTAAGGTATCAAGAAAGCCAAAATAATCGAGAAATTCAATATACTAAACACTAGGGATATAGGTTCCACATACAAGCTCAATGATTATGCTAATTGAAGGATCACTCAATCAATTCAAACATTACAAAGGACAAACAATAGTTGTAATCAATGGAATTCAATAGCTATCTCTTATAAACCAAACTAGGGTTCACTATGAATGGAAATCAAGGAAAATCACAATCAAATCCAATCAATTAAAGCAATTCTCAAATCAAGGGTTCATGTCATTGAAAATTACAATGCAATCTAGATTAATCTTCTAGGTTGATCACTCCTATTCTAATTAATCACATGCACAACTATGTCAACCAATCTAATTGAAACAATTTATTCAATTAAGGATCATCAACTAGCAAAAATCATCAATTAAGCATGATTCCCCTTCTCCCTTGCAACTAATCTACTCACTAATCATGGTGAAATAGAGAAACAAAACAAATTCAATCATAATCATATTCATTTCAAGTTTAATCAAGAAGAAATTCAATCACTCAACAAATTCTAAGGAAAAGAATGAAATTTAAATCAAAATTTCAAGAATTAATGGAAATTGCAATAAAAGTAAATTCAAAAGAAAGAAATCTCACAAGTTTTCATTAAATTGAAGAAGAAATTCCAAGATCAATTTGAAATCAAAGATCAAATTCATGTACAATCAAGTAAATCTCAATCTTATCTCTCTACTTTCTCTCTCTACTATTTCTGGAAAATAACCATCAAATACAAAATAAGTCATCCCCCTAAAAAAAGAAAGTTAAAAGCTATCAATAGAAGAATCTAGTGAAGGGGGACGAGACACATGGTGCGTGCGCACCACCCAGGCCCCGTGCGGGCACATCTGGGTCTGTGCGCACGCACCACCTGTGCCGCGCGCACACCCCTGCTTGGTGCTCGTGGCCTTGCCTCCTTTGCTTGCTCGATCAATATCCTCACTCTCGAGCATCCCTATTATTGGTGCACTCGAGGTGATGCTCGTGAGAAGGGCAGTTCCTTTATCTTCCAATCACTTGGACACTTTAAGCCAAAGCATGCTTTCTAAGGTCCTTGTACTTGTGGAACTAACTTGAATTGCATGTTTGGATTCCCAAACTTAGCTCCATCAACCTCCTTAAATATGCTTGAGCTTCCTCCTTGGTGATAAAACCTCGGGAAACTCAACACACCTATAAAACAAATCAGAAAAACAAAGAAGTGAGAGAAATAGTCGAGAAATGAATAAAATTATAAGAAAACCAATAAAAGCATGAATTTATCTCAATTTACACACAAACACGCAAAAGAAGCATAATTATGTAAAAATACGACATAAAGGAGTAAAAACGAGAGTAAAATTATAAAGAAAACCTGGCCTAGGATTTCCATAAATTATACTCATCAAATTCCCCCAAGCTAGAATTTTGCTCGTCCTCGAGAAAAACAAAATCAAACTTAAAGGGAAATGATGAAATTATTTAGGCAAGCAAGAAACGAGAAAGATTGGAGAATATAAGAATTTACACTAACTCACTTTTGTAGAAATCATGGTCAATTTTAGCAACAATTGACAAGCCATTTAAACCTTTAGATCGCTCTAGAGGATGAGTAATGCTCTTGTAAGGGTTTCCTAACAGATTAACCCATAACTCTTTAGTAAAAGGAGGCAAAGAATAATAGGAGAAAAAAGAAAGTTAAAACTTTGAAAAGAAAAGAGGTGCTTATACAATGGCCTTTTGCACATGATCAAAACACGAGAGGATATCAAACTTTCTAAAGAAACAATGGTAAGCACGTTTAAGATATCGAGGGTTGATTGAAACATAGGACATGCTAAATATAGAGAACTACCAAAAGCAATTCACTTTTCATCTAAAAAACTTTTTAGCACATTTTCCCAATTGGCTTCAAATCTTCTTTTAGCAAGAATCTCTATACTTCCTGAAGGAACTCGAAAAATAATAGATTTGAGGTTTTCTTGACATCTTGACTTTACATCCCTTCTCTTTAGTCTTTAACTCATAATTCCTTCTCTCGGTATGTGACTAAACCACTCGGTTAAAAGGGCTTTCCCAAAGGTTGTAACGTAAGGGTAAAAAGTTGAGGGTAGGCTTAAAATTTAGAATTTGGTGGTACACCTAAGTTGTGAAGCAATGATTGGCCAAATCTCAACACCAAAACAAAGTGGTCACCAAACAAAAACAAAATAACACCCCCAAGCTTATTCAAAGCTATAATCACAATCATATATACAAAAAGCGTTAGACGCTTTTCCCCCAAGCTAGAAAATAGAATTGTCCTCAATGCTTAAGATAAGGATAAACGTTTACATCAAAAAGTTATTGAACTTTTTCATTTTTCACTTTTTTTCAATGTTAGCTAGCTTTAAGAAATTTGCTTTTCTTTATCTCAACTTCAAGTTTTCACTTTATTCAATGTCCTCGCCACTTTTAACTATGGACGACTTTTACAACTTTGCATTTGAATGTCCTTGCCTTTTTTTTATAACTTTGGACGACTTTTTCATTTATTAATTTTCCATTATTCATAAGATATACAAAACACAAGCTTGATTACAAATAAGAACCAATATCCAAACACATATACCACAATCTCAAAAACATGATCATTTGCTTCACAAAAACCAAAAATGAACAAAAAGAAACAAAAGGCTCAAAGTTCTAAAGATGTGGCTAGAAAAGAAGGGAAAAGGCTCAAATGGTTAGCAAGTAGGCAAATGTGAACCCAAGAACTAAAAATAAAGAGTATTAACCTACATAAGAAAAATACTACCCCGAAAAGATGCCTTTATCCTCCCTAGATGGCTGGGTCTCGTGTTTGAGAATTATGAGTCAAATTTCATGATTAGGTCTGCAATAGTCAAGGATCCATGCCACTCATACAAGTAATTGAAGAAGGCTTGAAAACTAAGAAACCTCATAAGGAAGTGGCAAAAAATCACTAAAAGCATCAAATTTACTAAAGGGGAACAATTGTGAGTTTTAAAAAATAAGAGAATCCGGTTTCAAGGTCCTAATAGTTCTAAACAACTACCTTAGCATGTTCTATCCTAGAGTCAACCAAATATACTCTCAAACCATGTAGTCCATTGTTTTGAGGAAGAATGATAGCCAACGTGCAAGGTCAAGTGGTATTAAGTCCGAAGTAAAAGCAAAATTATTTAGAAAGAAAAGCAATGCTTCATTAACATTTTATTCTTATTTACAAATTTTTTTATTATTCATTACTCTTTTTTTTTGTTGTGATTTTTGTTGTTTTTTTTATTATTATTTTTATGATTTCTCTCTTTTTTTTTCAATTGAAAGAAAAATTTAAAATCAAAACATATGAAAGAAAAATACAAAAAGGATAGTAGAAGAATAGAGAAAAAGGAAAAAAAAAGGAAAAGGAAAACCACAAGAATATAGAAAATGAGGAAAAAGATACTAAATGAAAAATAGAAAAACAAAGGAGAAGTATAAATGCAACAAGGAAGTAATGCTAACACATAAGTCCCAACCGACAAACAAGTGAACATTCGGCCACAACGCCAATGTTCCTAAACACACTAAGTTATTAAGAAGCAAACATCCTCTAACCGTTCAAATTCTCCTAATCTAAACCTAAACTAAGCATCCAAGAAAAGAAAAATAAAAAGAAGAAAAATATAAGGATCTCACCGTGCGTCGAGGCTAGGATACATCAAACAAAGTGAAAGAGAACCTTTATGAATCATCAATATCCAAAGCATAAGCGTCGAAGCAAGGTGAGAAAGAAAAATACTATATACAAAGAAAATTGTTAGTAACTTCAATACAAAAGAATAAAAGAATATAAAAGAAGAAATGTATGCAAATCAGGAAAAAACAATATATGATAGCATCAACGATAGGCTTAAGTAACGAAATCAGGAAATAGAATTATCAGATAGAAGCAGAGTCAAGAAACAAGATATCAAACAATCAACGTCAGGAAGCATAATCATAAAGAAGCAGAGATACACAACAGACAACGAATAGAGAAACAAACAACAAAACCAAGAACTGGATATACGTACGACCCAATGGTCATGTGGAGTGTCCAAAGGTTTAATTTTATTCCTAAACCAATTAGGATTAGTTAGAAACTTCCATAAGTTTCTAAAAGATCATAATTATACTTTTTCAAAAAGATAAGATCATAGAATTTAAAATTAAATAAAACTTTCCTTTTTTATGTTTAAATTAAAAAACTTTCCTTTTTTAAAATCTTTCCCTTTTTAAAATCCTAATTCTATTTAAATCAAAAGATTTTCAAAGACAATCAGAAATTATTTTTGTGCCTCATAATTTTATATCCAAATCTTATATGTTTGGATAGATCTTGAAATTATCTTTCCAATGATGTATTATTATATTAATTCCAAGCTATAACGAAAAAGATATGAAAGGAAAACAAAACTCTATCCAAAACTGATACCCTTCCACAATTTCGGACATATCTTTTTATATATAAAATATTTTAACCTGATTCTAATTGGGTTGAAAAGTAGACTTCAAGATTTTTCTAACAAAATATTATAATACTTATTTGGAGTTCTTAATCGAAAGATATGAAAAAAAAACAAAATTCGTAAAAAAACATATCCCAGCGCTAAATGACAGAGTCTGTCGCCTGGCACTACTACTTGTCGCCTGACACTGCTCTAGCCGTCTGGCGCTGACTCCTGTCGTTAGCGACAGGAGGTATTTTATTCCGAATATGACTTGATTTGATTCTGTTCTATTTTTTCTATAAATAGAGGTCGTATCTCCCCGTTTTCAGTCATTCACAACCATCATCTCTCTCTATTCTCTCTCTAAAAGCTAGAAGCTTTCTCTCTCGTTATTCCCTTTTACAAAATTCCTCATACACAAGTTCTAGACACACCTAGACAAGTTCAAAGTTTCCTTCGCCCTAGACGTGAAAGGTTGATAATTTTTGAGGGTTTGGTCCCAAATACTATTTCAATTCTTTGATTAGATTTATTATTTATTATTTTCCTTGAAGTTACTGATGTGTGTATTATTTTGATAGAAAGAGATACGAGGCATCCAAGTAAGTAATTTAATTACTTTAATTATTCTTTTGATATAAAAATCATGTTTTAATTATTTTGATTCCTAGTATCACGTTAGGATATCTTTATAATTCCTAGTATCATGTTTAGGGTTAACTAATATTTGTGATATTATTATGATGCTTCCTATTTCTTTCCTAATATCATGTTAGTGTCATGTTAGGGATAATTGATCTTTATTGTCTAATGACATCCTAGGATTTGTTATTAATCTTGTTAGTATCATGCTTAGGATGTTGCTAATGTTATTATCCTTTATTATTAACATGGTTATTATTATGATGATTGTTATTATGTTGCTTGATTGTTTTATTATTTTTATTTCTTGATCACGCCTTTTATGCATGTTTAAAGAGAATTTTTACTTGTAATCATGCTTAATAAGATAATTAATAATCTTATTTAGGCTAATACGATTATAATTCAAGTGATCGCTAATAATAGTTTTGTTTGAGCTTTAATATTCAACCAACATAGATTAAACAGGTTTATGGTTAACCTAATGATTCATGTTAGTTAGAAAGTGCACATGAATAAAAGAAGAATAAAGTAGAGGCCATTTTATAGAGCATATTCAATCTCTTCTAGGTTGGATTTGTACCTTCATCCCCGAACTTCCAGTCATGGTCCTAGACCTATTGGAGTAAACAATCTTATGGATCGTTCAGGGGTGTAACTTTCACCCTATGAATGGTTTACAAGTTCCTAAAACCTGTTGGTGACTCTTTTACTCTAGCTTCCTTCCTTTGGATGCCACCATGCTTAAGTGTATGATCACAGTGGGGCTCAAGTGTGGGATGCTTGAAATATACCCTACAGTTTTTTGGCGACTCCACTAGGGAGGATTTCTATTTTAATTCCTAAAATTTATTTTAGCAATGATTTAGAATGAGGGGGCGAGACTCCAAAAGTTCTAAGTATTTCATTTGCGTAATTTTGGTTAACATTATTGGCATAAGCATAAAAAAGGTTTGCATTGGAAACACCATCCATAATGCGTAAAAAAAATAGGATTTTTACACGTAGGAATTTAGGAAATATCTTTCACAACTAAAGTCGAAATAACGCTACGAAAAAAACTGGAAAATTTAAGAACATAAAGCTGATGAGGCATGTAGGAATTGGCGCTGAGAAAACAGTGTCAACGCCGAGTGATGGCGCTGTCTCTGGCGATAATACTTTTTATCTGGCGACATACGCTATTTTCTTGTGCCAAATTCTTCCAATACCGAGCCAGAAATCTACCTTCTTTTTTTGACTAGTTTTCTAGTACCGTTTGCTCTATTTTACTTCCTAATTGAGTTTTTCCCTTTATTTTGAAACCCATATGTGTTCTACATAAGGCCATAACCCTCTGGGAATTCACGCTCCATCTACCCAATTTAACACTCATAACCATGCACCCTTTTTGAATAACCCATATGTTGAACATTATAGAACTAGAGCCATGGTTAGGTTGCAAACTCATCGCATCATGTTGTGACTAAGCTACTTGACTACTTGTGCATTATATGCTTGTGGATACTTACATGTGATTAAACTAACTGTTTGGTTTGACTTGTAATTATGAATATGCTTAAATAACTTACCAAGGACTAAAGTAATTTGCTTAATTAGTTGATTAATTAATTTGAGCTAATAATTATGTCTAAAATTGAGTCATAATTTCTTTGAGTCAACCCGGATTTCTATTCCTATATACTGCATAAACATCAACTTGTTTTGGTCATATCTGGAGTTTTATAAAGCGTTACGAGTTGTAAAACCTATGGATCTGTAGCCTTGAGTTTTATCTTTCATTTGGTTTTGGTTTCACCCAATTCAAAGTCACAGATAAAAAGTTATGACTAAAATACTACGACCTTTCCAATTTAGTCCACATTCGTGAAGTCTTAGCTTACTCTTTGTTTTAGTCTAGTCACATAGTCTATTCACATGGTCATGACACGAGTCAAACATGACAGTTACACTCATTAATCTTAGCACACACTTTGTGAATATGTCACCATGACTATGCCTTAGGTTCATGCTTGAGTCGTCCTTTCCATCATTTGAGTTGGGGATACATTCTATTCCTAATTCTTTCATATCTCTTCATCTAAATCGCCTTTCCATTCCCTAAATTCTTTCTCCATATCACAACCTTCATTCTTCCGACCTTCTTCCGTCTATTGCATGTTGAATAGAGTTTGAGTCAAATAATTAACAGTAAGTATCCCCGATTTTCCTTTCTACAACACTTGGTCAAGGAGAGAAGGGATATTAATCAAGGACAACACCTTTGTTCAAGTACTGCTTTTTAACAAAAAATAATTAGTCAGAAAAGAAAAGATAAAAGATAATGGCTACTCAAGAAGAAGTTAATGAACTTAGGAAGGACGTGGCTAAAGTAACTGAATTGGTGAAGGCTATGTCCCTTCAAATCATTGACCCTTTGAAGAAACAACAAATGGAACTCATCCAAGAAAGCTTGAGAAAACTATCCAATGACTATAGGTTCTAAGGCATTAGCTCACAAGGGGTCTTATTGGACAAGGAACTTTTTCTGTAGAAGTTCAATGCCAATGACATCCCTAAGTTTAAGCCAACGGACAATCCTTATTTTCACTTAAGGGCTTTTGAAACTATAATGAACATGAATGGAACTGATAGGAATATTTTTCACTCTTTGTTCTCACTATCTCTAGAAATCGTTTGTCAACATTTGTTCTTTTCTCTTGATAAAGAGAATACCTCTATCTGGGATGGAATAATAAACATTTTTATTGATAGATATAAGTGCAACATTCAAGTTGAAACATGACATATACAACATGAGATGTTAAAGCAAAAGGATAACGAAGGGTTCACTTCTTTCTTTAACAACTGGATGAAAACTTCCTCTAATATGGTCGAGGTCCCTACTGAAAAGGAGTATGTAAGGATGTTCATCAAGAATCTTCAAAAAAAGTATTCAAAGCATTTGAAGTATCAACACAACTTGAATACTTTCAAAGCCATCTATGACATATGTATTGAAATCGAAGATGACCTTGCAAAGCAAAAAGCTACTAACAATAGCAACAACATTGGCTGGAAAGGAAAGAAGAACGACAACCCTTCTTCTTCCGAAAACTCCCACTCTAGTAACAATGTTAGTATCTTTGATCTCAATGACGTCTTAGCCACGGAAAATCAAGGGTCTAAAAAGCAACTAAGGAAAGATTTCACTCCTATTGGGATGAGCTATGATACTACCTTTGATCGACTCCATGCCAAGGGACTCATTACTCCCATTGGACCTATTCATGATCTCGCACCTGAGAAGAAATTGCCTAGTTGGAACCTAGATGCACATTTCATGTACCATCAAGGTAGGGGTCATACTACAGAGAGTTGTTGGAAACTAAAAGAGGCCATCCAATACTTGATCGATAATAACAAGCTTCATATACCTCGAGTTAGCAAGAAGACTAAGTGATACTAAGAGCGCAAGACACGAAGCGCGACAAGATTTTGTGACCTCTTTTTCTATTTATATTATTCATCCTTTCCCCAATAAGTCTAGCATAGGCACCTTTTATTTTCCTTAGATCTTGTTTTGTAGGTTTTTTTTCCTTTTTACCTTTAATAAAAATGAGCATTTCTTTTCTTGCATATGATTTTCGTATTGCATTGCACTTCAAAAGAAAAAAATCCATGTCGAACTAAGCACAAGGTATACCAATGATTTGAGGCACCCCTTGTAGCCATATCATATCACCTTTCACCCTTCAAATATACAATCCTTTGATAAACAACTTTGAGCCTCGTCTAATGATAAACCTTTATTTTTTCGACCCATACCTACCTAACCTTGGGATGGGATGATGTGAAATTTATTGTATTTTCAAAGAATAAAAGCTTGAGTGATTTTATAAAAATTTCAAAAGAATCGATAAAAGTGTACAAAAGGGCAAGTGTTCCAATGTCATTGACATGAACATGTCTTGGATAAGAACACGTCATGGATTGCGTCTCTTATTGACTGCTCGGTACGGTGCCTGAGAAAAACATGAATGCCAAGTGAGTGATAGACCGCATGATCGGGATTGCCCACACTTATCAAAAAAATTAAAAAGTAAAAAGAAAAAGAGAGCAAAAAATAATAAAAAAAGAGAGTTAAAAAGTGAAGAAACCTTAAGCATAAACATATAAAGATTTCAAATGCAAGATTGTACACCTTAGGAGCTTATCTAGGGTCTTTAATTCTCCTTCTTCTTCAATCTTTAGCCTAACCACGTTACAACCCTTAAAAGACCTCTTTGAGGTATACACACACACTTGTGCAAGGTTCGGCTCGAGCTACGTTCGACCTGATTCCTAACGGATACGTAGGCAACCTCACATTGGGGTGCGTCCGTAATAAAAATGCATTCATATTTACATTCATAATTGATCATATCAAGGGATCTCCTCTGCTCATCCCTATCCATCTAGAGCTAGACTTGGGGGCTTAATCCTTACATCATTAGCTTCCATAGCAAGAGGGTCACCATCATTTGACTCTTCTTGAAATAATATTTTATCCATATCGTTAGCCTTTGCATCCTAACTTTAGTATCACTTTCACACACGTCACATATACATGCCCAAATGATACTTCCCTTAGGAACCTTTTGTCACGAAATCTTAACATAACGTGGAAGCATACCTTATCATCGTTGCATCACAAAGTATGAAATGCTTAGCCTCCGTGCCTAAGTTACCTAAATACTTTCATCTATAAATTAATAATGGAGATAGCCTAGGATGTTACAATCTTTGCGCCCTAAGATACGACATTGATCCATACATTTGTTTAAAGCTTATTCGACATGCATCGTAACACTTTACTCATGTCTTTTCGCGTCTTTCTTTTTTGGGGAGAAAGTCGGTACCCTCCACAAAAATGACGGAGTTTTTTTTTTTTTTGCGTTTTTGAGTTGAATGCACACAAAAGTCATGTACACATCGAGTCTAATGAGTCAATACTTTGCACACACGAGTCACACAAAGTAAGTCATCATTAAGTCAAGTTTACACCTTGAGTCATGTCAAGCCATGTGTGTCAAAACGCTTTGAGTCGAGTCATGACAAGTCATATGTATTTAAAACACATTAAGTATTATATGAGTCAAGCAACACTAAGCCTTAGGTTAACCCTAAAAATAAAAAAGATGAGCAAATTCCTATAATCCAAAATATAAATGCAGGTACGAGCAACCTTTACAAAAGATTTGAAACAAAAGGACGCAAATGACTTAGCAAATCAACTAGAGTTGGCCTGGTCGCAATTTGATTGATGATCAGCCTGATTGATTGAGCACTTCTAGATTTTTATCAAGCACCTCGTTTGAAAGGGATTTTCGACAAACTTTCAAGGCATGGGAAGCTATCACTTCCAACGGATAAGCGAGTAAGAATATTCCCGTATTTTTTTAAAGAAAATCGCAAATATAAACGCATGAAATTCTTTGAAGATAAGAGGAGTTTAAGCAAAACTTACATGGAGTGGTAAATTAGAGATGAAAAGCTTTAATTTGCAAAAGATTTGAGTAGATTTGGTTTAAAGGAAACTACCAAGTTGATGGTTCAGAGCGAAACTGAACAATGAACAACAACAAAAGCAGAAATGGAGAAGAAAGGAGTTTTTAATTTTAAAACTGACTCTGTCACCAAACGACAAGAATTTCGTCTGGCACTAGTCTTTGTCGCATGACGATAGAAGTGTAATTGCGGCGACAGAATACTCTGGCGCGCGCTGGTGCAACGACAAGATACGTAGCCCCCATATAAGATTATGCCCACCTTATGCAGTAATTTTGAGTTCCTTGGTAAGCCAATTAGCCCCTATAAGCAAATTGACATGATTGGTAATTGGCCCGATTGCACTGAGATTGAAGATCATCCTGATGACAATCATATCAAATGAATAGCTTTGAAATGACACCTTTGATTAGTAGTCGGCCCGATTACGGTCTTGATTGATGATCGGCCTGATGACGATCAAATCACCGACTACATATTGATTAAGAAAATTTAAAATTAATTTGAGTAGTGATTGATTGTAATCACAAAAGATTCCTAGGATGGAGATTTCTACAGACATTGACTTGACGATCGAAGAATCTTAAGATAAGGTTCTTCCCAACGCTAGAAAGATCGATCACTCCTAAAAGTATAGACAAGATGATTTGAATATTCAAGATGAAGAAGCTTTCAATATGAGGCTTTAAGATTAAAATAGTCTCTTGCATGGATTTGAGAAGGATGGTTTGAGATGAAACAATCTTCGATAGCTTTCACTATGATTGGGGAGGTTGTTATTTGATTTGAGAAAAGAACGATTCGAGATGATAACTTTCACTAAGATGGTGGAAATTATCATATGGATTTTAGAAGATGGCACGACATGGGCGGTCTTCGACGACGTTTTCTAAGATTGAGGAGGTTGTCACCCATTTGAGAAGATAGCACGAGATGGGCGGTCTTTGATAGCGTTCGCTGAGATTGTGGAGGTTGTCACCTAGATTTGTGAAGAATGGTTTGTGATGAGGCGGTCTTCAACGACATTCGCTATGATTGGGAAGGTTGTCACTATGATTCAAGAAAGTAGCTCGAGTTGTAGCAGCGGTCTTCGATGATGTTCCCTATGATTTGGATGGTTTCCAGAAAACAGAAGATGGCTACAAGCGGAGTTATCTTTGACTGTATTCCCTAGGATGTGGAAAACGGTCATAAAACAACATAAATTGAAGGCAGCTACAAGCAGAGCAGTCTTCACGCGATATCCCCTAGCTTGTGGAGGTCATCATCAATAATAATACAGCAGCAAAATCGGTTACTCCAGAGACGTTTGCTCGACGATGCAAGATACGCGTTTTTTTAACTCTTTTATCAGTTTAACTAACGCTAGTTTGCAGGTATCGGTGCTACAATAATGATTTAGGATCGCATAACATTCTGAATCATTCTCCGTCCCTATCGCTACTTTGACTTCTGTTTTCGAAACTTGCATTTCTCCAAACTCAATCAATGTGGGGGCTTCTGTAGACACCAAAATATATCTCCCAAAGCCAAACCCAGTGATGAATACCTTTCATATCATTTGATTATCGAATGAAGTGAAAGTGCGAAAAGTCTAGTGATGTGGATGTTTATATTAAAATATCCCTCTTTATCCTTATTTGAAAAGATAAGATCATAGAATTTGAAATTGAATATACCTTTCCTTTTTTAAAAACTTTCCTTTTTTTAAATCCTAATTCTATTCGAATTTAAAGATGTTCAAAGACTGTCAGATATTATTCTTGTGCCTCATAATTTTTATCCAAATCTTTTATGGTTGAATATTCTTGAAATTATCTTTCCAGTGATGTATTTTAATATTAATTTTGAGCTATAACAAAAAAGATATGAAATGAATGCGAAACTCTATCCAAAACTAACACACTTCCACTATTTTGGCCTTATATATTTATCTAAATATTATTTTATCTGATTTTAAATGGCTTGGAAAGTATACTTGAAGATCTTTCCAACGACATATTATATGACTTATTTGAACTTCTGGATCAAAAGATATGATAAAAACAAAATCCAAAAAAAACTATCCCAGCGCCAAACAACAGATTCTCTCGCCTAGCGCTACTAATTGTCGCCTGGCGCTGCTCGTGCCGTCTGCGCTGACTCCTATCGTGTGCGATAGGAGGTATTTTATTCCGAATATGACTTGATTTGATTCCGTGCTGTTTTTTCTATAAATAGGGGTCGTATCTCCCCATTTTTAATCATTCACAACCACCATCTCTCTCTATCCTCTCTCTAAAGGCTAGAAGCTTTCTCTCTCTCTATTATTTTCCTAAACCTTCACTTTTACAAAATTTCTCATACACAAGTTCTAGACACACCTAACAAAGTTCGAAGTTGCCTTCACCCTAGACGTGAAAGGTTGAAAATTTGTGAGGGTTTGGTCCCAAAGCCAATTTCAATTCTTTGATTAGATTTATTATTTATTATTTTCCTTGAAGTTACTTACGTGTGGATTATTTTGATAGAAAGATATACGAGGCATATAAGTTAGTATTTTAATTACTTTATATATTCTTTTGATATAGAAATCATGCTTTCATTACTTTGATTCCTAGTATCATGTTTAGGGTTAAATAATATTTTTGATATTATTATGATGCTTCCTATTTATTTCCTAATATCATGTTAGTGTCATGTTAGGGCTAATTGATCTTTATTGTCGAGTAACATTCTAGGATTATTTTATTAATCTTGTTAGTATCATGTTTAGGATCTTTCTAATGTTATTATGCTTTATTGTTAACATGGTTATTATTATGATAATTATTATTTTTGTTTGAGGGAATATTATGATGATTGTTATTATATTGCTTGATTGTTTTATTTTTGTTATTTCTTGATCACGCCTTTTATGCATGATTAAAGGGAATTATCCTTATTTGAAAAGATAAGATCATAGAATTTGAAATTGAATATACCTTTCCTTTTTTAAAAACTTTCCTTTTTTTTAAATCTTAATTCTATTCGAATTTAAAGATGTTCAAAGACAGTCAGATATTATTGTTGTGCCTCATAATTTTTATCCAAATCTTATATGGTTGAATATTCTTGAAATTATCTCTTGCAATGATGTATTTTAATATTAATTTTGAGCTATTACGAAAAAGAGATGAAATGAATGCGAAACTCTATCCAAAACAGACACACTTCCACTATTTTGGGCTTATATATTTATCTAAATATTATTTTATCTGATTTTAAATGGCATGGAAAGTATACTTGAATATCTTTCCAACGACTATTATATGACTTATTTGGACTTCTGGATCAAAAGATATGATAAAAACAAAATCCGCAAAAAACTGTCCCAGCGCCAAACATCAGACTCTCTCGCCTAGCGTTACTACTTGTCGCCTGGCGCTGCTCATGCCGTCTGTGCTGACTCCTATCGTGTGCGATAGGAGGTATTTTAATCCGAATATGACTTGATTTGATTCCGTGCTATTTTGTCTATAAATAGGAGTCGTATCTCCCCGTTTTTAATCATTCACAACCACCATCTCTCTCTATTCTCTCTCTAAAGGCTGGAAGCTTTCTCTCTCTTTATTCTTTTTCTAAACCTTCACTTTTACAAAATTTATCATACAAAAGTTCTAGACACACCTAGCACGGTTCGAAGTTGCCTTCACCCTAGACGTGAAAGGTTGAAAATATCTGAGGGTTTGGTCCAAAAGCCGATTTCAATTCTTTGATTAGATTTATTATTTATTATTTTCCTTGAAGTTACTTACGTGTGGATTATTTTGATAGAAAGATATACGAGGCATATAAGTAAGTATTTTAATTACTTTATATATTCTTTTGATATAGAAATCATGTTTTAATTACTTTGATTCTTAGTATCATGTTTTGGTTAAATAATATTTCTGATATTATTATGATGCTTCCTATTTCTTTCCTAATATCATGTTAGTGTCATGTTAGGGATAATTGATCTTTATTGTCTAGTAATATTCTAGGATTTTTTTATTAATCTTGTTAGTATGATGTTTAGGATCTTGCTAATGTTATTATGCTTTATTGTTAACATGGTTATTATTATGATGATTGTTATTTTTGTTTGAGGGAATATTATGATGATTGTTTTTATGTTTCTTGATTGTTTTATTTTTGTTATTGCTTAATCACGCATTTTATGCATGATTAAAGGGAATTTGTACTTGTAATCATGCTTAATAAGATAATTAATAATCTTGTTTAGGCTAATTTGATTATAATTCAAGTAGTGATCAATAATAATAGTTTTTTTTTATGCATTAATATTCAACCAACATAGATTAAACAGGTTTAGGGTTAACCTTATGATTTCATGTTAGTCAGAAAGTGCACATGAATACAAGAAGAATAAAGTAGAGGCTTATTTTTAGGGCAGATTCAATCTCTTTTAGGTTGGATTTGTACCTTCATCTTCGAACTTCCAATCATGGTTCCAGACCTATTGGAATTAACGATCTTATTGATCGTTAAGGGGTGTAACTTTCACTCGTGAAAAGTTTACAAGTTCCTAATACTTGTTAGCGATCTTTTACTCTAGCATCCTTCTCTTTGGATGCCATGCTTAAGTGTATGATCACAGTGGGGCTTAATTGTGGAATGCTTGAAACATTTCCTACATCTTATCAACGCCTTTTGTACACTAAACCTTTGAAATTTAAAATTACCCTCATGAACAACTTCATTACCACCTTGTGGTCGTTAGTTGGGGAGGCCATGGCCTCAACATATTTAGACATGTAATCAACCCCCACAAGGATTACTGATTTCCAAAGGACGAGGTAAACGGTCCAATTAAATAAATACCCCACACATCAAACACTTCTAACTCAACTATGGGTTGTTGAGGCATCTCATTTCGCTATGAAATATTCCCAACTCTTTGACAACGATCGCATGTCTTAACAAAACCCCATGAATCCTTGAAGAGATTTGGCCACCATAAATCGCTTTGAAGAATCTTAGTGGCGGTTTTAAAGACTCTCATATGGCCACCAAGCAGATCCGAGTGGCACATTTCAAAAAAAAACTAGGCACCTATTCATTTAGAACACAACATCTAAGTAAGCAACCAACCCCTCGCTTGTATAAAATAGGATCATCCCACACATAGTGTCTTGCCTCTCTCTTGAGCTTCTTTTGTTGATTCTTATAAAAGGAAGGTGGAAACTCCTCACATGCAAGAAATTTCACTAAGTCAACATACCATGGAAGCTCCTTTACCTTAATAGCATATAAAAAGCCATCAAGCATCCTATCCTCAATTGGAGAACCATTATCATGAATTCGAGAATCCTCTAGACAAGAGAGATGGTATGCCACAACATATTCCGCTCCTCTCTTATCCCTAATCTCAATATCAAAGGTTTGAATTTATTATCATGAATTCGAGCATCCTCTAGGCGAGAGAGATGGTATGCCACAACATATTCCGCTCCTCTCTTATCCCTAATCTCAATGTCAAAGTTTTGAAGTTCAAGTTCCCACCGGATGAACCTTTGCTTGGACTCTTTCTTGGCACAAAGGTACTTGAGAGCCGCATGATCCGTGAAGACAATGGTCTTAGAACCCACCAAATAACAATGTAACTTATCAAAAGCATGAACAATAGCCAAAATTTCCTTTTCCGTTGTGGTGTAATTCCGTTGAGTACCATTTAGAGTCTTAGACATATAATAGATCACATGAAGCTTCTTTTCCACTCTTTGACCCAAGACAACTCTAATTGCCGAATCACTTCCATCGCACATCAACTCAAAAGGTAAATCCCATCTTGGGGCTTGAACAATAGGAGTAGAGATTAGAGCCTTCTTCAACTTATTGAATGTGTCCAAACACTTATCATCAAATACAAACTCGGATTCCTTTTGAAGAATATCATTGAGGGGCTTTGCAATGAGCGAGAAATCCTTGACGAAACTTATATAAAACCTGGCATGTCCTAAGAAAGATCTCACTCCTTTCACGTTGACTTGAGGTGGAAGCTCCTTAATAACCTTAATCATCGCTTTGTCCACCTCTATCCCCTTGTGAGAAATCTTATGGCCTTGAACTATGCCTTCCTCCACTATGAAATGACACTTATCCCAATTCAAGACCAAGTTCACCTTCTCACACCTTGTAACACATTTCTCAAGGTTTTTCAAGGCATGCTTTAAATGAAACACCTTCTACGGAGAAATCGGCCATAAACATCTACCATATCCTCCTCCAACATATCTCCAAATATACTCATCATGCATCTTCGTAATGTTGCGGGAGCATTACAAGGACCAAACGACATTCTCCTATAGGCAAGTGTACCATATGGAAAAGTAAAGATTATTTTCTCTTATTTATTCGGGTGAATAAGGATTTGGAAAAATCCCAAACAACCATCAAGATAACAATAGAACTTGTGCCTCGTTAGTTTCTCAAGTATTTGATCAATAAAAGGAAGGGGGAAATGATCTTTCTTAATAGAAGTGTTTAGACGTCCATAGTATATACACATCCTCCATCATGTGACCGTCCTCGTCGGAATGAGCTTACCGTTCTCATTCTCGACGATGGTCATACCTCCCTTCTTTGGGATAACATGAACGGGAGAAACCCAACTAGAACTCGAGATGGGGAATATAATTCCCGCATCGAAAAGTTTGGTGTTCTCCTTCTTTACTACCTATCCTGTTTAGGGATGTAGCTTTCGTTGCCTCTCAATTGAAGGTAGAGAACCCTCCTCAAGGGTTATGTGATATGTACATAAAGCGGGGCTTATACCTTTGAGGTCATCAATGGTACAACCCAAATCACCTTGATGCTTTCTCAAACACCACACAACTCTTGAGCTTGGAGATCACTCAAAGAAGAGCTAACAATCACGGGAAAGGTAGAGTTGGGTCGTAAGAATTCATACCTAAGGTGTGATGGAAGAGGTTTGAACTCTACCATTGGAACACCTTTAACTTCCTTTAATGTTTCCACTTGCAACGCTTCTTGGCTAGAAATGATCATACACATTTTCTCTTCAACATGCTCAAGGCCTCTGTTGAGCACATCTTCATAAAAAGCCATCTCCTTGTTAGGAGCACCTATCTTTTCCTTATTCAACAAAACATTCTCAAGAGCATCGTTAGAAGTGAGCAATTGCTCATGCATAGAAGACACAACATGATCGAGAGAATCAATCAACATGCAATTTTCTAAAGAAGAGCTTGGATATTTCATACTATCATTCAAGTAAAATTCTATCACTTCATTCCCTACTTTGAGTAAATTTTTAGCATTCTTCACGTCTATCATAGCACCCGAAGTAGCAATAAATGGTCTCCCTAGAATTATAGGAATACTAGCATCTTCGTCCATCTCAAGCACCACAAAATCCACAGGAATAATAAATTTCCCAACCCTCAAAGGGACATCCTCCACCTTACCCTTAGGAATCTTAATTGACTAATTGGCCAACTGCAAAGTGATGTTGGTAGGTAAGAGTTCCCCTAGCTCAAGTCTTTGGTATACCGAATATGGCATAAGGCTAACACTAGCACCTTGGTCGCATAAGGCATTCTCGATTTGCATTTTATAAATGGCACAAGGGATGGAAAAGTTTTCGAGGTCTTGTAGTTTAGGTGGCATCTTGTTCATTATAATTGCAATTCAATTTATGGTCAAGTTCACCGTCTCTACAACATCACAAGTCCTCCTACCGCTCAAAATGTCTTTGAGGAATTTCAAATAGTTGGGCATTTGGGTGACAACTTCGGTAAATGGTAGGGAAAGGTGAATTTGCTTAAGCATGTCAATAAATCTTCCAAATTGTTCATCAAACTTGTGTCTCATGAATTTTTGTGAATAAGGAAGCTTGGTTTAACAATTTATTTCTCCACTCTAACCTCACTAGGTTTCTGAATCTCAACCTCACTCAAAGATGCACCATCTTTCTCATCTTCTACCAAAACCTCATTGTGGCCTCCTTGGTCATACTCTTCCTAGGAAAACTCTCCTCAAGAACCTTACCATTCCTTGAAACAATAGCATTGACCGGTCTCTTGGGATTTAGGCCTTGGGAAGGTAAAAAAGAAGGACTATCGTGGTCTTTCAAAGCATGATCAAGTTGAGAAATTTTGTTTTCAAGCATCTTATTATTAGTCATCATTTCATTAAATTTCTTTTCACTTAGGCCATGTAAGTGTTCAACAACTTTGTTTGATTTTCAATGATTTCTTCCAAATTAGTCCTAGAAGAAGAAGAAGAGGATTGAACATAGGAATTATCATTTTATGTCTTCGGAGAAAATCCGTGTGGGGGACCCCTTTGAGAGTTATTTTGAAAATTTCCCCTTTTTTATTGTTCCTTTTATCTCTACCTTGATTATGGTTACCATAACCTTGGTTATGATTACCATAAATTTGGTTTTGATTTTGGCCACTATAACATTGGTTGTTATAGTTACATTGGGCATTTATGTTCCCATGGTTCCTATTACAACTCCTTGGTTGTAGTTGTCAAAATTTCTATGGTTGTTGTAATTCCTATTCTATTAGCCTATTTTATTCTCAAAACTATAATCATTATTGTTAGACACATAGTCCACATGCTCATTCACATTTTCATCTTGATCATCTATCACAAAAATCCATACATGCATGAGGGAAAATAGAAGCATCATGATAATACAATCCACAAACATCACAAAATCAACTAGGCATGTTACTAGAAGAGGGAGAGGGTTGAGGATTAGAAGACATACCTCTTCCCTTAGATTGGGAGGGAAGACACAAGACTTAGGAGGTAGCACTTTCCAACTTTGCCTTGATAACAGACATTTCCTTCCCCAAGTTTGTCATTTGTGAGGAGAGATTGTTGATTGCATTTAGATGATCAACCGAGTACGCCGAAGAGCTACTTATGCTAGTTGACTCTCTCTCTCTCTCCATCTTTCCAATCTCTATAGTATCTCACTACATCTTCAATTATGTCTACCACATCCTCTTCCGTTTTATTCATGATGGGACCTCCAGCGCCTTTATATAAACATGACTTCCCTTAAGGACTAAGGCATCCATAGAATATTTGAATAATTTGGTAAGTAGAAATTCCGTGGTGCAGACATTCTCTTTGATACTCTTTGTATTTCTCCCATGCTCCATAGAGGCTCTCTTGTTTAAAACCTTGAATCAAAGCTCTAGCTTCCGCCGTTTTCTTTTGATGATAGAAACGGGATAGAAACTCCTTGGTAAATTCATCCATTGTCCTTAGAGAATTCGGCTTGAACTCCTTTTCTAGCCATTCCAAGGCACGCCCTATGAGGGAAAAGGGAAAGAGCTTGAGGTGGATGAATTCTTAGGAAACTCTATTCACCTTGATAGTATTGCAATATTTTTCGAAATCCTTGAGATGGTTTAGTGGGCTTTCATGCTTGGCCCCACAAAATTGTCGCCTCTCTATCAAAGTGATCATTTCCGGCCATATTTAAAAATCATTCGTCGGTGTTGTAGGTGGAGCAATCCCACTCTCAAATCTATGTGCATCGAGAATCCCCAATTATTTCAAAGCCACCCTTAGATTTTCTCCCATTCTTGTTTGTTCTTCTCAGTGTGGTTCTTCTTCACTTGAAGTGCTAGAACTAAAAGATCGTCTAGAAACCATTAATCTTGCAATAGTCCTCTCAATCTTCGGATCAAATGGCACTAGTGAATGACCACATGCTCTATGCATACAATCTCAAAAGAAATTATTAGTAGCACGGCTACAAGGGTAACCTAAAAATAAAAATCTTTTTGTTTTTTCAATTAAGGATGAAATATACTCAACAACTATAACAAAGCATCAATATCATTCCCCGGCAACGGCGCCATTTTTGACACAAGGAAAATACAGGTCGTTTTCTACCCTTTCCTAGAGCCAAACTAAATTTGTAAACACTCGACTAACCTAATACGAGTATATGGTAAGTCAATGGTCGAACCCAAAGGAATGAGTATGTGCAAGCTATAGCCTATGTCAAGCTACTTCGAAGAATGTAGAAGGTTATGGTTGGTAACTAAGGTATCGAGAAAGTCAAAAAAATGGAAAAATTCAATATATAAAACACTTGGGATATAGGTTCTACATGCAAGCTCAATGATTATGCTAATTGAAGGATCACTCAATCATTTCAAACATAACAAAGGACAAACAATAGTTGTAATCAATGAAGTTCAAGAGATATCTTATATAAACCTAACTAGGGTTCACTATGAATGGCAATCAAGGAAAATCACAATCCAATCCATTCAATTAAAGCAATCTCAAATCAAGGGTTCATGTCATTGAAAATTACAATGCAATCTAGATTAATCTTATAGGTTGATTACTCCTAGTCTAATTAACACTAGTGGAAAAAAGTTTATTTGTAACAGGCTATTAACAGGCATATGATTTTCCGTTACAATTACATCATTTGTAACGGGCAGAATCAATGTCCGTTACAAAAAAAAAGGTGTCTTGAGCAGGAAAACACATATCTGTAACGGGCAGATTAGTGCCCGTCATAAATAAGGTGTTATTTGTAACGGGCGTTATACTGCCCGTTACAATTAACCAACTGTTCGTAACAAACAATTTTTGCCCGTTATGAATAGGAAAGTCAAGTGAATTTTGACCCAATTATTTGTAACTAACATGGAGTGTCCGTTACGAATAAGCTATCAAAGACTAAACCCTTAATTTTTAATTTCCCCCTTTCTAGATCACTCTCTACCTCAAAATAATTCCCCTTTAATTTCTCTCTCCAATATTGAAGCTCAGTTGGCGCGTTCCTCGGGTTAGCTCTGTCCTCAGCTCCGGTGCCCCTCGCAAATTCCTTCTCCATTGAAGCCCCCTCACCCTCGCAAATTCCTTATGTCCGCAGCTAGCAAATTCTCTATTGATGCGCTGCTCCCTTTTCCATTGAAGCGCTTCCCCCTTCTCCATTAAAGCGTTGCTCCCTTATCACTCCATTGAAGCACAACTACCTTCTCTCTCCATTGAAGCGGTTCTTCCATTGTAGGGTAGTCCGATTATTTCTAAGGTTTGTAAGTCTAGCGGTGGTCATGTATGAGTAAATTATTTTGCCCTTTCAATTTTTAGTTAATTTAGGGTTTCAAATTTACTACATTATTAGTTAATTTGGTATAAGTAATTGATTTGTAGCTTTTTATTTTTTTTGTTTAATTAGTACTTGCATTGAAAGGTTCTCTCTTTTGATTTTTTATTAATATTCTGCCAATTCAAATTTTTTTTTTTTTTTTGTTTAATTTTCTGTCAATTTTGGTTGTTTTGTTATTGATGCTTTTACAAGGCCAGCCTTGTTTAGGGTGAAAATACCCCATGTACGTGGACCAATCCCGTAGAGACACGTAGCCCAATCAAAGGGTGACACGTGTCACTATGGGAAGATGTCGCGTGTCCAAGGCATAAAGAGCCCTTGAAATTAGCATAAAAAAAGGCCTTATTACATCATGGCCTAAATTCCGAGAGATCTTCATGAAAGTCGCAAAACGACGCCCCCATATTACACGTGGCATCGCGTGATTGCGTAGCCAATCACGTCACGGAATTTTAGGGTACAAACCCTAAAGGGGAACAAACTCCCACCCCTATAAATACCCCAATCATTTATGATGGGAGGGGTGGATTAGGACATTACAAAAAAAAGAGCATTAAATAGCTCCAACTTCTCTCTACTTTCTCCCTCTAACCTTTTCCGTTTTAGATTTCTAACTTGATCGTCGGAGGCGAATATTCCTATACAGGAATATTCATTAATTTTGTCGGTGTCCAAGTCTCATTGTCTGGACAGCGTGACCAGTATCTCGAGGAATTCCAAAAAATACCCAACACATTTAGCGCCGTTTGTGGGAGTACTCGTCCGTTATGGCAATAGATGGTTAGACATCTAATCCTGGCCCTCGTCAAGGCGAGGACGTCCATGTTTAGGACATATTCCCTACAATCCTTACCTGCGATCCATTGATCGACTCATTTCAAGAGGCCGATAATCCTCTTGTTACCGCTACATCTTTGAAGGCCGCACTCAACAAACATTGGAAGGAGTTTGAGAGCAACCGAGCTTCTACCTCTGGACAACCACTCATGAAGGAGGGAGAAAGAGCTCCAAATAAAGCTCAAAACAAAGCAACCAATGCGACATATGTTGGGAACACCCTATTTCGCCGGCCGAAGAGAAGGTCTCCGAGGGTGCCACGGACGAATCTGTCTAGTCTGTTGGAGAAAATCCAGTCGGTTGGGGGAGGGGTAGACGACCTCTAATAGAGGAGACTAAGCCTTATAGAAGATGGAAGGACGCAAGGGACTACCTCTGGCATAAGCAGCGGGAACGTGCCGCTTATTTTAAGACGGCCTCAACTCTCATAATGCCAGAAGAATTTTCCAACCACTCCTTTTTCCCAGCATAGCAACTCGGCCATCTCCAGCAGGAGTAACGTTGTGCGTACTCAAACACTTATTCCTATGCAATCGCTTCAGTATCAGCCCCCTCAGGGTAACAACGACATTCTGCAGTCAAGCCCCCAGGTCTTCGGACAATATGGGTCGTTCGGTCATACGTTCGGCCAGACTCCCTATTTGACCTGATAGCCTATGAAACCTCAACCAATTGATTGGCAGATGTGATTACTTACTCTTGGAGATAAGCCACCTCCGTTTTCGCAAGACATTTTGACTGCTCCTCAGCCGCCGAAGGTGAAAAGTGTACCCGTGGGAGCCTATGATGGCACGGGCAACCCCGAGGAACATATCACTTCGTACTGGAACCTGACGTACTTACAAAGCATAGATGACGCTACCTGGTGAAAATGCTTCCCGGCCACTTTGAAGGGTGTGGCACAAGATTGGTTCAATAGCCTTCGGGCCGGGTGTATCAATTGCTTTACTAGCTACTCTCTCAGTTTGCTGTTCATGGGAAATTTCTCTTACAACATACCACCTCGAAAGACAAGTATTAATTTGTCAACAATTGTCCAAGGACAAAACAAGGGACTACGGTTGTACGTCCAGAGATTTAACCAAGAAAAAGCCCAAATTTTGTATCTACCGGATGAAATGGCTTACTCTAAATTTCTCCGGGGAATTAAGGCATAATGGTTTTAAGTTTGACTTGGTAAGAAAAAAGATTCGGACATACGCAGGTGTTTTGCGGTAAGCCAAAGTCTATATTGAGGCAGCCGACTTTTGTTCTCTTACAAAAGCTGAGGCACCGGCTAAGGGAGCTGAGAAGAAACCATCTACTAAGCAAGACTTGGATGGAAAAAAGAAAGAAGGAAACAAAAGGAAATAAGTCTGGGTGGCTGACGTCCAGTAGAAAAAATCAAAGAAAGTCAAGACGTACGAGTCCTAGTATGAGTTCAACAAGGATTGTTACTCCATCCTGAGGGAAATCAAAGATAAGTTCGAGTTTGAAAAGCCCCAGCCGCTAAGAGGCTCGGCTCAGTACAGGAACGAAAACAAGTACTGTCATTACCACAAGGACGTGGGGCTGACACAAACGACTGCATCAACTTGAAGAGATTATTAGACAAGCTGGCCGAGAGGGGCATGCTGAATTCTTATGTGACGAAGTCCAAGTTCACATATACACGGATAGACAACACGTTCGAGAAAAATAAAAAAAATGATAAAGAAGATGATGGGAACAATACCGATTCGGGTTTTATGGTCGTGATATCGAGGGGATTTGCCTTAGGCAGCCCCACCATGAAGGGAATTAAGCAGAATTCTTGGAACTTGGGAAAGGTGATGTAGGCGGACGTTGTAAAGGTTGAACCCTTCCCCGAAGTAACTGTGTATGAGGCAGACTGGGGGAGTTTAAAGCCCTGCACAATAACCCCATGGTGTTTATTATGAAGATAGCCAATTTAAAGGTGGGCCGAATACTGATAGATACGAGCAGCTCATCCGATATCATCAGCCTAGCCGCCCTGAAGAATTTAAAGTTCCCAGAAGATTCTTTGAAGGACATCATTCACCCCTTGGTAGGATTTTGGGGAAACATCATTCACCTAGTCGGACAGATAGATCTGCTAGTCCAATTCGGGAAAAAAGGAGAAGGGAGGGACATGGTCGTTCGATTCCTGGTGGTGAAAGATTTAACTGGCTACAATGTCATACTCGGCCGTCCCACTCACCCCTTGGTAGGATTTGGGGGAAACTTCATTCACCAAGTTGGATAGATAGATCTGCCAGTCCGATTCGGGCAAAAAGGAGAAGGGAGGGACATGGTCGTTCGATTCCTGGTGGTGAAAGAGTTAACTGGCTACAATGTCATACTCGGCTGTCCCACCCTAAATGCTTCAAAGGATGTGATCGTCCCTCATTTAATGTTGTTAAAGTTTGAATATTTGGACGGAAAGATTGGTTCGATTCAAGGAAGTTAGAAAATGGCAAAAGAGTGTAATCAGTTAGTTGTTAAGCCAACGATTCGCGGACATAGAAAACCGTCCGAGTTAAAAGTGGAAGAACCCCCACTCCAAGCATACAAGGTCGCCCAAAAGCAAAAGCAGGTCATGGCCGACCGAGCATAGCAACTAATGGCTATCGGCCGGCTTAAAGAGCTGAGACCCCAATTGGCCGGCAACCTGCAAGATGTAGTGCTTGACCTCGATCAACCACGTAGGACAGTCAATGTCGGCACTAAAGCTATGGGTCTTCTTGGAGGTGAGTTAGTTCAGCTATTGAGAGAATTCAAGGATGTTTTTGCGTTTAAAGTTAGTGAAATGCCAGGCGTAAGCCCTAACCTGGCCTTACATAAGTTGGCTGTGAACCCAGCCTTTAAACCTGTCAGCCAGATGAAAAGAAATCATGTGGAAGATAAGAATCAGGCGGCCGCAGCTGAGGTGAGAAAGCTGCTGGACGCTGGTTTTATTCGGCAATGCTATTACCCTGATTAGGTGGCTAACATAATACTGGTTAAGAAGCCAAATGGAACTTGGAGAATGTGCGTGGACTATACGGATTTAAACAAGGCATGTCCTAAGGATAGCTTTCCCTTGCCTAAAATTGACCGTTTGGTTGATTCTACGGCCAGGCATGCCCTAATGAGCTTTATGGGCGCATACTCCGGATTCCATCAAATTCCTCTATGGGAAGGAGATCAAGAAAAGACCGCATTTGTGACTTAGCAGGGGCTGTATTGCTAAACGGTTATGCCGTTCGGCCTCAAGAATGCCCCTGCAACATTTCAACGACTTGTCAACACGGTCTTTAGAGATCAGCTCTTCCGGATTATGGAGGCGTACATTGATGACATGATTGTAAAGTTAAAAGAGCCGGCCGACCATCTGAAGGATCTACGAGAAACATTTATCGAACTCAGGCGACATAAGATGATGTTAAACCCAAAGAAATGTGTCTTTTGTGTTGAGTCCACTAAATTTCTCGGATTCTTAATTGATCAACGTGGAATTGAGGCTAACCTTGAAAAAATTCAAGCTCTCTTGGACATGAAGTCTCCAAGAACAATTAAAGCCGATACTTTTTTTCAGACCATAAAAAAGAAAGCTATGTTTGAGTGGAAAGAGGAGGCAGAGGAAGCATTGGTACAGTTCAAAATTCATCTTCATACATTGCCTCGGCTCGTTAATCCGCTCAAGGATGAGAAGTTGTACATCTATATCGCTATCTTAGAGCATTCCTTAAGTGTCGTTATGCTTGTTGAACAGGATGATCACCAGATCCCATTCTACTTTATCAGCCATGTGCTACACAATGCCTAGCTTAGGTACCCCCCTGTTGAAAAGTTTGGGCTGGCGTTGTGCATGGCATCTAAAAAGTTGCAGCCGTATTTCCTGGCACATTCAATAGTGGTTTATACTGATCAACCACTCAAGAAGTCGTTTGCAACTTTAGAAGCAAGTGGCCGCATGCTTAAGTGGGCTTTAGAAATAAGAGGTTTTGACATAACGTTCAAGCCTAGAAAAGCCATAAAGGGGCAGGACTTTGCTGATTTCTTAGCTGAGATGACACGGCCGGATTTACAGCCGGCCGAAGACCAAATCAGGAAGGTATTTGTAGACGGTAGTGCAACAGCGACTGGATGAGGCGCTATGATTATTTTTCAATCTCCTAAGGGAGATAAGTTTGAGTATGCGCTGAGATTTCAGTTTCAAGCCTCTAACAACGAGGCTGAGTATGAAGCACTCCTGGCCGGCCTTAGAATGTGTAAGACGGCAGAAGCAACCAAAGTGGATGTTAGCTCGGACTTCTTGTTGGCAGTCGGCCAAGTGAATGGTGACTTTGAGGCAAGGGAGCCAGCCATGATGAAATAATTAAAGATAGTTAAAGAGGAGGCCAAGGGCCTAGAGCATTTTTCTCTGTAATAAGTTCCTCGTTCGTCTAATCATCAGGCAGACGCCCTCTCCAAATTAGCATCCTCGGCTTCATGTGATACTCCCAGATTAGTGTTTTGGGAAGTAAAAGAAAAGAGGAGTATTGATGTCGAGCCAGTACAATTCATTGATAGAAGCTCTACTTCGATGGAAGGAATCATTTCCTACCTAAGGGATGGATTGCTCCTGGCCGATCCCAAGGAGAGCTGACTGATGGAAAAGAGGGTCGCCTGGTTTGAAATGCAGCAAAGGGAGTTGTTTAAGAAAGCTTTTGTGAAGTCGTTCCTGAAATGTATTACCCTTGAAAGAGGACATGATGTTCTGGATGACCTTCACCATGGGCAGAGCGGCTCCCACATTGGAGGATGAGCCTTGGATGAAAAGGCCACCTGTCTGGGGTATTACTGGCTGAGATGAAAATGGTGAAGAAATGTTACAAGTGCCAGAGATTTGCAACCTTAATCCATCGCCCAGCTAACAGTTTATCGGCCATAAGTAGTCCGCTCCCCTTTGCTAAATGGGGGATGTACATCTTAGGACCTTACACGCCAGCGTCTTGCCAAAGGCGATATGTGTTTGTAGCAGTAGACGGATGTTTTAGCTTTCATATGGAAGAGCACAATTACTCGCTTTGGTGTACCTCAGTCAATGGTGTTCGACAATGGACCCCAGTTCGAAACACCTCAACTCAAGGAATGGTTGGGAGACCAGGGCATAGCTCATTACTTTGCCTCAGTCGGCCGAACGCAAGCCAACAGCCAGGTAGAAGCATATAACAAGTTGATCTCTAATGGTATCAACGCAAGCTTGAAAAAGCAAGTGGCCTATGGGCTGATGAGCTGGTCAATGTATTATGGTCCATACGAACAACAGCAAAGAGTTCCACAGGAGAAACCCCATTCTTTTTGGTCTATGGTGCTGAGGCAGTTCTCCTAATTGAGATGTACGAGCCTACTCTCAGGGAGATGTTATACGATGAAACGGCCAATAGGGAGGCCATTAAGACCGCCTTAGACTTCCTTCTAGAGGCCAGGGGCAATTCGGTGCTTAGGCATGAAATTTATCACTTAAGGATGACAAGGGCATATAATCGCCGAGTGACAAAGCATCCGCTAAAAATCAGAGATCTGGTATTGAAAAAAATGGAGGTTGTAGGCCGAGCAAATGAAGATGGTAAGCTGACCCCAAACTGGGTAGGGTCGTATCGAATCAGTGAAGAAGTTTGAGATGGTACTTTCCGTCTCAAAGCTTTGAATGGTCGTCCAATTCTGCATACACGGAACATGAACAATCTCAAAAAATACTATGTTTAGAAGTCTTTGTACTTAGCCAAAAAGCTGTATATACAGCTAGGTCTTGATGACCGAGCATTGTTAATAAAGCCGTACGGCCCAACAATGTAATCTTGACAAAATTAAGGAAATTCATGCATTGTTTACTTATGGAGTTATTATTTTTGCATGCGTATGTCTCTATTAAATGAACTAATGGCCGAGTAAAAACCATAACAATGTTGTTTGCAACATAGCAACACAGCTTATTAAAGCCAAAAGAAATTATTCAAGATATAGCAAAACGGTCACAAAGGACTGCAAAAAATAATAATAATATATACTATGATAAGTACAAACAAACGTTCATCTCCCATTAGGACGAACGGAGAAAAGGCACAAGGTACCCTAAATCAGTCAAGGATATTTACCTGCTTAACTGGGGGAAAGGGCATACCTAGGCAAAATAGCCCTGCCAAACTCAGAAATTTATTAAGTTGAGATAATACTTGAAATTTCTTGAGCATGTCTAAGTGATAGATTCAACGGATGGCTCACATGAGGCCTGTAATACGGCCGCAATAATAGTTGATTTGGCGCTTCACCTAGTCCAAGGGAAATCATTACTAGATTTGATTAACTTGGTAGTAGTCATACCCTTGGGGGTATAAAAACTACCAAGTCAACCAAACCATTCAGAATATGGACTAGGCAAACGCTGAATAAAGGGGCATACCCCCCCCCCCACCATCGTACGAAAGCTTAAAAATGTAAATATGCGCAAAATTTGCTAAGTACAAAATAGATGAAATAGAAAACCGCTCATAAGTCGGAAAAAATGCATTAATTAAAACCGCTCAAAAGGCGGCAAAATATCTTACAAAAACTCTAAAAAAATGGCGACAATGAATAAAAAGAAAAATTATTCAACAAAAGCAGATAATTGAAAAGCTAAAATCAGGCGACGAACGAAGGAGGACCTAGGCTCTATTTAGCCGGATTTTGGCCTTGGACAGGCTCCTCGGAGACGAGGACGGATGTATTATCAGCGAGCTCTTGCTTGTTCTCCTCTTGGCTCTCAGCTCCGTCCGCCTCCTCCTCATCTTCCTCATCGCTTGAGGTAGCTGGTGTGACGTTCAGCTCGGGAGAAGGCTAGCCGTCCTTCTTAGCCTCTTCCCTTAGGTAGACGAAGTTAAGGCGTTTGGTGAAGCGCTCCTGATAGTAGGCGGCCTCACCTTCATCCACCATGAGCTCAAATGCCTCGAAGAAGTGGCTCTTCAACCTATACTCAACATTTTGTCGATGCGGACAACCTCGTCTGCACTAGGGGGCCGAGGAGCTTTCAGCTGTTAGGTTAAGTCCTCAACGGACTTCCTTAAAGTTTCCACCTCGGCCCAAAGTGCGTATGCCTCATCCAAGGCCTCCTTCAGATTCTTTTGGGCGAGGGCCACGTCGCTCTTCAGCTTCTCGGAGGCCTCAAACCCTTCTTTCCAGCGCTGGCTGTCCAGGATAGCTTAATGCCTTTCTTGTCTTATGATCTCCCTGGAGAAGGTCTCTTGTTTGAGAGCCTTGCCCAGCTTAACCAGATCCTCAGCTTTCCGCGCCACCTTTTCGGATAGCACGTTGATTTGGGTTTCAAAAGAAGTGCGCTGGACGGCGGTCGTCCCAGTAATGGCGTCATGGGCTATTTCGACCTTCTCCCAAGCCCTCCTCAACTTTTCATTCTCTTTATCCTTCCATTCAAGGAAGGCGGTCAGCCGCTGGAAGAGCTTCGTACAAGATAAAGTACATTAGTAAAATAAAGATGGAAAATATTCTAAGTATGAGAGTATGGAAAAGCTACCTCAGCGCTGTAGTTAATCATATGGCCGAGGAAGCCCTCATGAATCCCCCGCAACTTGTCTCGCTGCTCAGTTGGGACGGCCTTGGCCATGGCTTCTCTCATGGCCTTTATGTCCGCCCCAGTAAGAGAGTGGTCGGGCAGCTTCATGTTTAACTCCTCCGTCATATCTGCACTCGAGCAAAAAAGAGTGTGCAAAGTTATTTAAAATAACCGTTTGAGAAGCTTGGAGGAGAAAGAGGCTTGAAGGTGAATGGAGGAGGTGGCGCAGGCTCGTCACCCTCCTCATCTGTGCGGCCAGGTTGGTCATCGGTCGACTGAGAGGACTCTTTGGAAAGGCAAAGTCACATTGGGCCCGGTCGGTTTTGCCAAGGTCGACTTACCCCTATCATCCGTTTCACAGACTCATCATGGACTGGCTTGGCGGTCGGATCCTTAGACTTGGAGATCCTGCTATCACCCAGCTGGGGTTGCTCTCCTTTAGACTACTTGGAATCAGTCCAAGACGTAGTCATGGATACAATTTTGCATAATTTGCGAAACTTAGGTACTTCAATTATTCTAAGCCCGATTCAAGAAACTGATGAGCTGGTTACTTCGGCGTCGGCACTGGTTATACAGCTTATGGCTCAATTCACGGAAGTGATGCTGAGACTATTTCACTATTTGCTAAAGGAATTTCTAGACCAGCATCTTAGATTTCAAAGAGAACAGTACCTATGGTTTCTGGGTTTACTTATCCATTGGTTGTTGAAGCTGATGGTCAGCGATCTGAGCCTATTGTTCTCGATCCACATTTTATATCTCCTCTAGAACAGAATGCAGAAACAGATGGTGAGGATCAACCTGGTTCTTTTACTGGTAAGCTGACTACTAAAGGAGCTCCCCTGTCCTATGTTGCCCCAATGGTTCAAGATGGGAAATAGGTTGCTCAATTACAGGATTATGAACTCATTGAAGGTAATAAAAAGTAGTCAATTGCTTTAGTTTTCTATGTGGTTAGCTTTTACCCTACTATTGCTGCTATTCATAGATTTATAGTCCAGCAATGGAGCACTACGTAGAAACCAGTAGTTTTTTGGCATGGTGATGGATACTTTTCATTAATCTTTATTCAGTTGATGATAAGGATACTATACTTTGTTCTAGTCCACATATGTTCCTTGGAAAACCCAAAATGGTGAAACCATGGAAAACTATGTTTGATTTTAATGCAGAAATTAAGAGGATTGTTCCCTTTTGGGTTAAGTTTCCTAATCTGCCACTAAATTGTTGGGGACCTGATACTCTTAGTCATATTGGTAGCCTGCTTCGGGTGCAAATTTTTGTAGATGAATGCACAACTAGGCAGCTTATAGTGTCTTTTACTAGGGTCCTAATTAAAATTGATCTTATCGAGCCTATGCATAACTCTGTATTTGTTCAGAGCCCTTCAAGGGAAGTGTTAGAGCTTAAGAGAATGTATGAATGGACCCCACCCTTTTATTATAAATGAAATAAGGTTGGCCATGACTGCTCTACTAAATCTGTGCATGCTGCTACTAAGCAGACTCAGTCCAAGCTTCCAGTTGTTCCTATAGCACCTTTAAAATAGAAGCAAGCTTGGGTTCCTAAGCCCAATTAAGTTCTTGTTTCCCTTGTTGCTGTCGCTACTATTGATACTTCTGTTCATGGGCGATCTGTTATCATTCCAAGTGTTTATACTGCTCAAAACATCTCTGATGAAGCATAGAGAGTAGTTGGAAGGAAGACAAAGAGTCAGCAAGCTAGAGCTAATCAGCCAACTCCTACATATAATGCTTTTGTTGCTTTATTTTCATATGAGACAGAGGGTGCTAGTGGTTTTACTATCAATCCAAGCAGAGGTGAGGTAAATCCCCCTCTAATGTCATGATTATCTCTATCTAGAATGTCATGGGCCTGAATGACCCTAGAGAAGTTGCTCCTGTAAAATGGTTGCTTCATTGTCATTTAGTAGATGTTGTTGATTTGTTGGAAACAAAATTTAAAGCTAAAAATGTTCTTGATTTTCAAAGGATATTTAGTTCTGCCTGGTCTTGGAAGTGCAACTATGATTTCTCTTCTAAAGGGGGGATTTGGGTTGGCTTGAATGCAGAGAGAGTTACCGTTAATGTTTTGCAAGTTCATGAGAAATTTATTCATTATATAGTCCTTAATATGGATTTATCTACTGAGATTCAGCTTACTGTTACGTATGGGATTCATTCTATTCATAATAGACTTCCTATGTGGGAGGGTATCAGAACTCTCTCTATTTAGCATTCTCCTGGGTTATGTGCTGGTGATTTTATCTCTATTCTTAACTCCCTAGACAAGCTTCATGGTAATGATATTACTGTTTATAAAACTACTGATTTTAAGAGTTTCATTTATGACTTGGATCTCACTGAGATCAAAAGCAAGGGAGCTTTCTACTCCTAGTCTAATATGGCTCATTCTAGTCCTAAGACTCTTTCTAGGATTGATAGAGCTTTTGGTAATCAAGCTTGGTTGGACTCTCATGACCATGTTGAAAATGTTTATTTGGCTCCTTCTTTGTCTGATCACGATCTAATTCTGCTGGATATCTGTCATGCTCCTCCAAGGAAGGGCAGATCTTTCAACTCCTTGAACTGTTTTGATGATCACCTTGATTTCCTTAATAATGTGTCTCAGGCCTAGAGCTCTGGTGGCTCAGTCTGGTAGAATCTTAAAGTTGTGAAAGCTGGTATCATGTCCTTGCACAAAAAGCATTTTGGTAATACTGATGAGAAAATTGATCAAGCTCATAATGAGCTTCTTCAGATTTAAAATTTGATGGCTTGAAATAAGGATTACATGGAGCTATATGTTAAGGAATTTGAAGCTATTGAGGTTGTTAAGCACTAGACTGATATTCAAGAGAGCATGTTCAAGCAAAAATCTAGGTTCAATTGGATTAAACTTGGGGATGGAAATTCTCACTGTTTTTTCTTAGTCATGAAGACTAGAATAGAATTGATTCTATTTTTTTTATTTTAATTAGGTGCTGCTCAAGGATCCTATGTTGTTTCCAATGAGATAATTTCCTTTTATTAGTCTCTTTTAGGGACTAAGGCTTCTTGGCTGCCTGTTGTTGGTCTTGTCACTATGAGGAGAGATAAGCAGCTTAGTTCTATTACTCACAATTCTCTTATCCAGCCCATTTCTCATGTTGAAATTGATGATGCTCTTAAGGGCACTGATAACACTAAGGCTCCTGGCATTGATAGCTTTAATTCTTTCTTTTAGAGAGCTTGGCATATTATGAAAGATGATATCTATGCTAGTGTTATTAGTTTCTTTGATATTGTAGTTTTGCCTTATTAGAGGAATTGCACAACTAATACTCTTATTCTTAAGATCCTTGATCGAGGGTTAAATAGGTCGTTAAACTACTACCCTAATCAAATTAATCATTTATAATACCTAAACTTACACCAAACTAGTTAGTGGCAAGTAAAGGGTCGAACCACTAGAGAAGCACACTAATTCAACATCAATATTCACTAATGTTTGAGTAAAAAGGGGATCGTTTTTGTTGGTTTTTTTAGTAAAGAGCACTAAAACTACAAATAAGCAAAGAAGATGATGATTAAAAACAAGGGAAAATGATGCTAGGGATACGGGGGTGTCAAATATAATTAGAAAGAGAGGAATAATAATGATTATCATGAAGAACTTGCCAAAGAACACAAGATTCTACCTAAAGAATTCATTCTCATGCAATAGTCTAGGCAAATCAATGAAAAAGGTCTATACTAATAAGGATCATTCTCTTGCATCCTATTAGTTATAATCAGATCAAGAGAATAAACAAGCACAATCAATAAAACTCCACTTTATTAACTCATTCTGATGTAATCATTAAAATAGAGATGATCTTAATCTAGTTCAAATCACTTTCATGCATTTAAACTAGAAAACATCAAATAGAGTGCAACAATAACATCAAGCTATCAAAAATCATGTCTTTCATCAATTTATTGCATAAGTTCAATCCAACCATTATCATTCATTTAATATCAACACATATTCTCCATACCCTGCCCCTAGCTAAGAAATTAGCCTAGAGAAGGGAGATTAAACATAATATCAAAACTAGAAATAAGCTCAAGAAACTCAAAACAAAACATGATTAAGAACAATGAAATCAATAATAACTAGGTGAATTAATAAGATTAACAAAAACAAGCAACAATAAATTAAATAAATAAAACTAAAAGAAAGGATTTGAGATTACTAAAGAAAGGATTAATGAAAGATGAAAACTTGAAGTGTTGCTTGATTGAAGATTAAACTTGACCAAAGTTGAAACATGAGTAATAATCCATTTTCTCTGTCTAGATTAAGCTAAAATTCTTATATTAGAACTAAGTAAGTCTTATTACAAAGTCTCCGGACTATATATATGTGGCTCCCCATGTAACACCCATATTTTTGAACTAATAAATTTTGAATTATTATGTGTGTTATGTTGTTTTCTATTCAAATCATAATATTTTAAGGAATTTTAATTTATGATTGATAAGAGTGTAAAACTAATTTGAAATATTACATGTTATTTATTTATTTACGGTTTTTAGTTGAGCCGGTTTGGACTAATTATACCGAGGTTACTTTTATGGACTGAACCAAATTTCGGTGTTTGGGCTATAACCTAGGAATGTATTGGGCTAATTTGGCGTGGGATTGGAGTGGTATACAAGTATTTGAATTGGTTTCTGAAATATAAATATAGGATTCTTTCATTGACTCTTTAGTTGTCAATTAGTTAATGCTCCCCTTGATTCTTACCTCCAATTCATATTCTCTTGCCTCTTATAACTCCCCAAAACCATCATATTTGCTGCCCTCATTAAGACAATACTCATCAGTATCTTTTCCCATTTATCGTGGGAATCATTCATAGTAGTATTTGCACTCTTCCTTCTTTCACCTCCATAATACATCTCCTTCTTCCTCAATTCTGGTGAGATTGTTGTTGGGTTTTATTGTTGCAAGGATCATCTTACTTTCCCTTAATTTAGCTGTTAAAGTACGTAAGTTTAATGGGTTAAACCCTTCCCTTTTTCGTCCCCTTGTGTATGGTTTGTTATACATACATCTTCTTATTTCAATCTTGTTTTGTATAGGTTTTGAAGTTCATCAAGAGGACTAGTTCATTTCGAATTCCTATAGTTTCATTGGAAGTTATCGAGGTAACTAGCATTATTCCATTACTCTAGAAATCATGGTTGGGTATTAAGATAAGATTAGATACAATTAGAATTGGTTGTATGGCTTTTCTATTGCGGTTATGAACAAACTTGATTTCTGTTTTTATAATGTAGTTTGCGTGATAGGATAGTCTGTGGATCATGTTATTTATTTTACCTTGTTTACCATGTCTACATGTCATTATTTTTGGTCATGTTCAACTATACATAATCTGGCTTAAATTGGAAGTTCTTTAGTCTCGTTGATTTTGGTTTGAGAATGGATAATGGGTTGCCTTTAAGTTCAACTTCATGTTGCCTAATTGATTTTTATACGAGGTTTGCTTGAGTTGTAAATGAATTTCGTTGCCTTGTTGTCATGATTTAGTTTCCGAAAGCAAGTGTATTGTCATATTTAATATGGTGGGTATAAGCAAGCTCTATTTTCATGTGAGTCACAATATGGAATTTATACCAATTCTTTGTCATTGCTGATACTGTAGCTTCATATATCTTATCATGAGATTCATGACCTTATGCCTATTTATTCATGTTTAGCCATTAGTATAATCATGGGTTGTTTTGATTAAGCACAAATATTAATAGTTGTCATGTTTGTTGATGGCCGAAGACTTGTTGTTATATTCAGTTGTTTGTGGTAATTTTTCATGTTTAGATATTTGATTAAAGTGTTAAAATTATATATTGAATAATTTAATTTTATATAATTCGATCTTTTATTTTGCTGTATAGAGTTTGGTACTTTATCATGTATTTAAATGATTTGGTATAATGATGGAAATTATGAACTAGAAGCAATGTTCATTTTTTTTGTAAGTGTTTATGGAGTTTTTTTTTAAAAAAAAATTGGTTTTAAAGTGTCAAATAAGTTGTCGACGTCGTTGTGCTATAAAGTAGAATAACAATGTTTTAGCACCGCTTCACCAAGGGTTGTGTACGGAGTGTATGGGTTATTTTATATTTTGAAGAATTTTGAAGTTAAACTCTTTTTAAGGATTTTTTGTTTAATTTTGGTTTTTGGGGTTGATGATCCCTAAATGTGTTTAAATGACTTTGAAGAAGTATGTTTATAAATTTTATATATTTTTGTGAGTGTAATACAACCATTGGGTTGCGGAATTCAATGGTTGGAACATATGCCAACATCTTGGGCTGCGGAATTCAAGATGTAATTTTCTAGGTTAATTGTTGTCGTCCGGAACTACTCGGGCTGCGAAATTCGTTTAGGAAAACTGGGAGTTTGGCCATTGTCAGATGGAGACGGCTGCGGAATCGTCTGTTGGTTCGCCCTGACAAACCTTTGATGGTGGGCTGCGGATTTAACCGGCGTTCATATTTTATATGCTCTCCTCACTATAAATCTTATTTTCAAAACGGTTAAATTTTTTTTATTTTAAAGATAATATTGATATTGAGCAGGAAGCTTTATAAGTGTTAATTATCGTCTATATGAGTTACCATTTGTTTTGAGTTGCTAAATTTTATTCTGAATTCTTGTGGTAATATTTTTACGTTATTATGTTTACAAGCTTGATCTGAATTATAATCATGATTCCATGTTTTTTTCCCCTCGAGTTTAACTGGTAATTATTATTTTAGTTGATGTTCCCACATGTTGTTAAGTTTTGTGCTAGTGTCTAAGCTTTTCTGTACTTAGCTTTGTATTTCTACAAGTACTGGGAGAAATGCTAGTTACTCCCCACTAATTGTGGAACCTTAATGTTATTTGCAGGTGAAGAGTAGTTCCTGATGAGTTTGGGCTAAGAGTAGAGTGTTTATTTTATTTCTTAGTGGTTTTATAGACTTGCTTTAGTTATCTTTGGACCTTATGTTTTGGGATTATCATTTTTGAGGATTGTTTTATCTCGTTAGAAGTGTTTATTGTTTATTTGGGATTTCTTTAACTTTACTTTATTTATCTTAGATATTTTAATCAATGTCTTATTTCTTTTTTTTGGTAACCTTTAGAGAGACATTCTCGTCTCGGCGTTATTTTCGCTAACGTCATGCCTTATGTATAGAAGGAGTGTTACAGTTGGTATCAGAGCAAAATGTTCTTAAAATTCTCATTGAGTTGCTACCTTACGTTTTCTACGAATTCTGTAGTTCTTGTTATCTTAAAGTTTAATATATTAGGCTTCAAGAAGTTTATGAGTGATTTATTTGGGTAGGAAGAAACCAAGGGTATATTATTTCTTCTTCTTACGTGTTGAGTCTTGATGTGTATTATGACCTAACCTTTCTGCTCTTTTTGTAGAATGCCTCCACGAATGATTCCTAAGAAGATTACTACACGACGCAGGCGAAAGGCGGTTGAGGATGCCATTTTAGCATTAGAAAATCGAATTGTTGCACCTCCTCCAAATCAAAGGCAATCATTCTTTAATCGTCTTGACTGTCATAGACTACCTACCTATGAAGGAACTACTGATCCAATAATTCTAGAAAGTTGGCTCAGAGAGATGGAGAAGTTGTTCACTGCAACTAACTATCCTCCGCAAGAGAGGATGCCAATCGGTTTCTATTATTAGAAAATGGAAGCCGACAGCTGGTGGAGTATAGTTCGTGAAGAGTGCATGGCATTGCCTAATTTTGGGTGGGCACAATTTGCTACCAAGCTAAAGGAAGGATTTTATCCTGATGACCTTCGTTGGCAAAATCAAGAAGAATTTTTGTCTTTGTCTCAGGGGTCTATGTCCATCCAGGAGTACATAGACAAGTTCACTGAGTTGTCCCGTTTTTCCACCTCTATTGTGTCTTCAGAATCTGAGAGGGTAAAACGATACATCAAGAAGATGGATCCTAAGGTTAGGACCCATGTCCTAAGTTCCGGTGCAAGTTCTTTTTAGGGTGCCTACGAGATTGCACTTAGCATCCATGCCTCTAACCAAGAAGAGGAAGTTGCAAGGAGCGTGAGTGTGAAGAAGTCGGTTGTTACTTTCTTTCAATCCTCGGCTAAGAAGCAAGAGTTTGACTCTGGTAACCGAGGCAACTATCAGCAGGGATCTGGTTCTAGTTCGAGTTTCAGGTCGGGTTCTCACTCTAAGTGTCGTACATGTGGAAAAGACTATTATCGACGAAAGAATTGTGATGGATCTACAATCGTATGTTACTACTGTAAGGAGGTGGGTCATAAGTCCTTCAAGTGTCCTAAAAACCCAAATTCTGATTATCCTCCAGCTGTTAAATCAGTTGATCCTTCCGCTCCTGTCAAAAACCGCATTTATGTGATGACACAGGCTGAAGCAGACGTGCAACCGGATGTGATCTCTGGTACATTTTTTGTGAATTCTGTACCTGCTTATGTGTAGTTTGATACAAGAGCTACTGTGTCTTTCATTGCTAGTGACTTTGTTGTTAAAGCTAATTTGACTAGTAGATCACCTGTAAAGTCTTTGATATCTCACCCTTCTAGAGAGAATTTTCTGTGCCATGATGAGTTTAACGATGTGCCTATCAAATATCTAGGGGACTAAGCTTTTTGCTAATCTGAAAGAGTTTCCAATGATCGAGTTTGATGTAATTCTTGGGGTGGATTGGTTGTCAAAATATCATGCAACCATCCATTGTCGTGATCAGAAGGTGACGCTTCGTGGTCCTAAAGGAAATCGAATCTCCTATTCATGTGTCATGGTGAAGAAAGGCGTGAAGGTGTTTCTGCTCTAAAATTGAGAAAGATGCGATAAAAGGGGGATGAGGTCTTCCTTTGTGTAGTAAAGGACCTATCTTTCGAAGAAAACTTGAGAGTATTCCAATTGTTAAGGAGTATCCGGATGTGTTTCCTGGGGAATTGCCTGGTATTCCTCCAGAAAGAGACGTCGAGTTCAGTATCGATTTAGTTCCTGGTACTGCCCCAATATGAAAGGCTCCATATAGAATGGCGCCTCCTGAATTGCACGAATTGAAAACTCAGTTGCATGAGTTGATTGATAAGGGCTTTATTAGGCTGAGTGCCTCTCCTTGGGGTGCTCCTGTCTTGTTCGTCAAGAAAAAAGATGGTAGTATGAGGTTATGTATAGACTATTGTGAATTAAACAAGGTGACAATCAAGAACAAGTATCCTTTGCCCAGAATTGAAGACTTGTTCGATTAGTTAAAAGGCACAGGAGTTTTCTCAAAGATCGATTTCAGGTCTGGATATCATCAAATTTTTGTGAAAAAGGAGGATATCCCAAATACTGCTTTCCGTACAAGGTATGGTCACTATATGTTTGAAGTGATGACTTTTGGTCTCACAAATGCTCCTGCAATCTTCATGGATCAGATGAATAGATCATTTCATAAGTACCTTGACAAGTGAGTCGTGGTATTCATAGATGATATACTTTTCTACTCTATGAATGAGAAAGATTATGAAGGGCATTTGAGGTCGATACTAGATGTTCTTCGGAAACAAAAGTGGTTCGCCAAGCTCTCTAAGTGTGAGTTTTGGTTAAAAGAGGTTGATTTCCTTGGCCAAGTCATTAGTAAGGACAGGGTTAAGGTGGATCCTTCTAAGATCAAAGCGGTTGTTGAGTGGGAAAGTCTAAAGAATGTGTCAGAGGTTTGAAGTTTTCTAGGCCTTGCTGGCTACTGTCGGAGGTTTGTGCAGGATTTCTCTAGAATTGCTCAGCCATTGACAAAGCTAATGAGAAAAGACTTCAAGTTCTTGTGGTCCGAAGTTTGCGAGAATGCATTCCAAGAGCTGAAAAAGAGGTTGACATCTGCACCTATACTAACATTGCCTACCGAAGGGATTGAGTTTGAGGTATATAGTGATGCTTCGAAGAATGGGTTAGGTTGTGTTCTGATGCAAGTGGGTAAGGTTGTCGCTTATGCGTCGAGACAATTGAAGGTTCATGAGAAGAACTATCCAACTCATGATCTCGACCTTGCGGCTGTCGTATTCGCGCTAAAGATGTGGCGACACTACTTGTATGGGGTTCCATGTAAGGTGTATACTGATCATAAGAGTTTGAAGTATATCTTTACTCAACGGGATCTTAATATGAGGCAAAGAAGTTAGTTAGAGGCAATCGTAGACTACAAGGTGACTCTAGACTATTGTGAAGGAAAAGTCAATAACGTAGCGGATGCTTTGAGTCGTAAGAATAAACATTCTTTAAACACTGCAATGGTCGTGTCTAAGGAGTTCTGTGAAGAATTTCAAAAGCTAAATATCGAGGTTGTACCACAAGGGTTTGTCTCTTCATTCTTGGGTTCTATGAGTGCTGAGCCAGAATTGTTCCAAGAATTAAGGGCTAGCAGGTAGATGATTTGGTGTTAGAAAAGATTCGTGAGGCTAAAGCACAGGGTCAAGCTGAGAATTTTGAGATTTGTATCGATGGTAGTTTGAAATTCATGGATCGATGGTATGTCCCGAATGATGTTAGTCTTAAGAAGAAGATCCTTGAAGAGGCTCATAACACTTCGTATTCTGTTCACCCGGGAGGTGGAAAGTTATACAAGGATCTCAAGGTGAGCTTTTGGTGTCCTGGTATGAAGAAGGAAATAGCTGAGTTTGTGGCTCATTGTTTAGTTTGCCAAAAGGTAAAGATTGAACATCAAAGGCCCAGGGGTTTGTTGCAACCTTTGCCGATTCCCGCTGGGAAGTTCGACTCTATATCTATGGACTTTGTAATGGCCTTCCCGAAGCTGCTAGTGGGAAAAATGACGTGTGGGTTATTTTGGATAGGTTGACTAGGATGGCTCATTTCATTCCTATGAGACACACTTGGTCAATGGAGAAGTTAGCAGAAGCTTATGCTAATGAGATTATTCGTCTTCATGGTGTCCTGAAAGACATTGTATCGGATCGTGATCCATGATTCTTGTCGCACTTTTAGGGTGCTTTCCAAGAGGCCTTTGGCACAAAGCTGAAGTTGAGCACGACTTTCCATGCTTCTACTGATGGTCAAATAGAGAGAACTATTCAGCGTTGGAAGATATGCTCCGTTCTTGTGCTCTTGAGTTTCTGCAATCATGGGTCAAATCGTTGAGTCTGGTAGAATTTTCTTACAATAATAGTTATCATGCGAGTATTCAAATGGCTGCATATGAGGCTTAGTATGGTAGGAAGTGTCGTAGTCCTACTTGCTGGAGCGACATAACTGATTCTCTAGTTTTGAGCCTAGATCTAATTCAAGAAACTGTGGAGCAGGTAAGAGTGATCCGTTCCAAAATGAAGGCTTCTCAAGATAGGCAAAAGTCTTATGCAGATCTGCGTCGCAAGCCAATTTCTTATGAGTTTGGGGACAAGCATCTGTTGAAGGTATCTCCGATGAAGGGGGTGATGCGTTTTGGGCAATAGGGCAAGCTAAGTCCGAAATATGTTGGTCCTTACGAGGTTTTGGAAAGAATTGGTGAACTAGCTTATCAATTGCCAATGTCTCCGAATCTCTCAAAGGTTCACAATGTTTTTCATGTGTCGCAATTATGAAGGTATCGTAGTGATCCTTCTCATGTGATTCCAGCTGAGTCGGTTAAAATTAAGCCGAATTTAACTTTTGAGGAGCGACCAGTTAAAATTCTCGATCGTCAAGATCGCACTCTTCGAAGGAAGGTTGTCCCTTTAGTAAAAGTACTTTGGAGAAGCCAAAAGTATGAAAAGGCTACTTGGGAGACTGAGGAGTCGATGAAGCTCAAGTATCCAGAGTTTTTTTAACCAAGGTAAAGAGCTGTAGCTTAAAATACCACTTTCTATTATTACTTGTTCAGTTGTTTGTATTTGTAGTTGATGTGTTGTGTCTTAAAGTTTCGAGGACGAAACTTTTACAAGGAGGGGTGGTTGTAACACCCCATATTTTTGAATTATAAATTTTGAATTATTATGTGTGTAATGATATTTTCTATTCAAATCATAATACTTTTAAGGACTTTTAATTTATGATTGATAAGAGTGTAAAACTAATTTGAAATATTACATGTTAATTATTTATTCACGGTTTTTAGTTAAGCCTGTTTGGGCGAATTATACCGAGGTTACTTTTATGGACTGAACCAAATTTCGGTGTTTGGGCTATAACCTAAGAGGTGTTGGGCTGATTTGGCGTGGGATTGGAGTAGTATACAAGTATTTGAATTGGTTTTTGAAAGATAAATATAGGATTCTTTCATTGACTCTTTAGTTGCCAATTAGTTAATGATCCCCTTGATTCTTGCCTCCAATTCATATACTCTTGCCTCTTATAATTCCCCAAACCCATCATATTTTCTGCCCTCATTAAGCAAATACATCTCCTTCTTTCACCTTGTTTCTTTTCCCATTCACCGTGGGAATCATTCACAAAAAGTATTTTCACTCTTCCTTCTTTCACCTCCTTAATACATCTCCTTCTTCCTCAATTCTTGTGAGATTGTTGCTTGGTTTTATTGTTAGAAGGATCATCTTACTTTCCCTCTTAATTTGGTTGAGAAAATAAGTAAGTTTAATGGGTTAAACCCTTCCCTTTTTCGTCCCCTTGTGTATGGTTTGTTATACATACATCTTCTTATTTCAATCTTGTTTTGTATAGGTTTTCAAGTTCATAAAGAGGACTAGTTCATTTTGAGTTCCTATAGTTTCTTTGGTTTTATCGGAATTTTATCGAGGTAACTAGCATTATTCCATTACTCTAGAAATCATGGTAGGGTATTAAGATAAGATTAGATACAATTATAATTGGTTGTATGGGTTTTCTATTGCGGTTACGAACAAACTTGATTTCTGTTTTTATAACGTAGTTTGCGTGATAGGATAGTCTGTGGTTCATGTTATTTATTTTACCTTGTTTATCATGTCTACATGTCATTATATTATTTTTGGTCATGTTCAATTATACATAATTTGGCATAAATTGGAAGTTCTTTAGTCTCGTTGATTTTTGGTTTGAGAATGGATAATGGGTTTATTTTGAGTTCAAGTACATGTTGCCTAATTGGTTTTTGTACAAGGTTTGCTTGAGTTGTAAATGAATTTAGTAGCCTGGTTGTCATGATTTAGTTACCTAAAGCAAGTGTATTGTCATATTTAATCTGGTGGGTATAAGCAAGCTCTATTTTCATGTGAGTCACAATATGATATTTATACCAATGCTTTGTCATTGTTGCTACTGTAGGTTCATATATCTTATCATGACCTTCTGCCTATTTGTTCATTTTCATCCATTAGTATAATCACGGGTTGTTTAAATTAAGCACAAATATAATTAGTTGTCAGTGGCGGAGCCACTATAGGAACATGGGTGGACAGCTGTCCCCCATTTAAAAAAAAAATTAAATTTTTTTTTTTGTAAGCATAAACAGCTTCAATAAATAACAATATATATATTATATGTGCAACTAGTGCCATAAAGGCTGAATATGGTCTGGTGGTTGTTGGGCTTAGAATAGGGCTTGTTTCTTCCTTCAGTACTAGGATCGAGCCTTCACAAATACATGTTTTTATTTAATTTTAATTCCTTTTTCCTCTTTTGAGATTTTTTTATTTCATTTTATAGTTTATACAAAGTGCTCCCATTTAACTTCTTTTTCTTGATTTTGGATTTTTCCCTTTTATTTACTTGTATTTGGATTTCGTTATATAGTGTATAATATATACTTCGTATATTTAAAGTACAGTATTATAAATCTTTAAACCTCTAACTACTCTTATTTAGCTATTTAATCAAGTACCGGCGTACTGCCTCGTTGATAATGATTACTAATGTGTTATTCGACTATATATGATCTTTTGATGAATACATATTTCCATAATTTTTTCATTTCTTTAATTATGTGCGCTTAAATTCTATTTTTTGTTTAATTGTTTGGAACTAATTTTACTTTATAGATTACATTGTAATAATTTCAATAGTCAAACAAAGTTGTGTTTATTTTTTTTTTGAATGTAACCTGATTAGGGGATTTTTATCCACCAATCACCGTCTGACAAGTGGACCAACCAGGTTCCGCCACGTGTCCTTCACGAAGGCCAACAGGAGCATGCCACGTGTCAATCACAGATACGTCCTCTACGGACCAATTTAGACACGCCACGTGTCCACCCATGCCAAATGGGAAAACCGGCCATCGAGGCCCAATCCAGTCTAGAGGCCCGATCAGCCCTAGGTTTACCTTAAACCTAGAGAGTTGCACGCTTCTCAAGGCTATAAATACTTAATTAATCCTCATTAGTTAGATGATGGAAAAGTAATCAAGTAGAGAAGAACAGAAATATTACTGAACACCAACAACCGGCTAATCTCGCTAACGACGCAGATTACCAACACTAAGCACTCTCACCTAGAGAGATCTCTTTACTTTAATTTCTGTATTAATTACTCCTTAATCAGGTACTAACTTGACCGTTGGAGGCGGAGCTCTCAGGAGTCTCCGTTATTTTGCAGGTACAGGCGTCCGGTTCCAGTCTCGGAATTGTAACTCTCCCGCAGGACATCAGAAAACCCCGAAACATTTGGCGCCGTCTGTGGGGAGAGTACTTCAGAGATGGCATCCAAGTCTGTACCGACTCCAGAAGAGAGGCGTCCCCTAGACGACCCTCAAGTTCAGTCGGACCATGATACCGAAAGTGAATTTGAAGTTGAAACTCATACAGCTCCAGACGGGACCCTAAGGGCCCGACGTACCCGTCATACCGAAAGGAGGGAACGGGAGCATCTTCAAACAGGAAGCGAGCCAGCAGGCGCACCGCTAGCTCGGCAACAGCCGACTGATGGGTCTGCTCCCATCACAAGGAACGAACTCATGACCTTCA